>NW_026294402.1:12937565-13555065 GCF_007827085.1 Peromyscus californicus insignis
ATCTAGACTTATTGCAATCTCTGTCCTTTCATATAATTTAGGTCATAGTATTGTCACATGCTTAATCTTTCCATTGTTGACCAATACAATGGATTAACTAATAACAAAAGTAAGTCTGTATGCCTCTAGGTTACTGTTGGTGTTCATGGGATGCTAATGTTAGATACATAAAGCAGCTCTTATTCAAAGGAGAAAAATAATTAAGACAGTCAGCCTTTCTCTTTTCTTATTAATCGACAGATATGATTATTAAAGAATCACTACTAAAATAAGTTCAAAGCATCAAACATTCTCTGTGAAATAAGCAATTTCAAAACCTGGCATAGGTACTCATCAAAGTATTACTTTAACTTGGTTGCAGGGTCTGTTTCCACTCAGTTCATTATCCACATTGAAGAAGAACCCCAGAGGTGTCCAGAAATGTCCAGGGTGCTGTAAGAGGCAAAATCATACTAATCACTCAACGAACATGATATCAGAATGACAGCCAAACTATTTTCCATTATGATTATTTTTCAAATGCACAGATGAGCTAGTGGAAGAGATCCAGAGCAAGTCAAAAGCAGGCCAGCCCTTCCAGCTGCTGTGTCATAAGATCATTTTCCTCAGAGGCTGTGTCTCCCAAGTGTTAGTTCTGTGTTACTCAGCAGTGATCACTGTTGCCCTCTGTGTGACTCTTTCATTCTTACATTTATATATCTAGAGCATTTCAGTGCATAGTGATAAAGAAACAGGTGTGTAATTGTGGTGAATATATCAAAGACTCTTCCTTCTAAACACCAGAGACAAGAGCGTAAATGAATGTGGTCACTTATAATATGGCAATGAAAATTCATGGCAGATGAGTTTGTCAAAGCATGCTGGGAGATTGCAGATCTTAGATGTATGTAAAAAACTAATAAGTTGCCTATGTAGTATTTATTCAAAAAATTTAATGACTTAGTATATTAAAGCTGTTATAACACCATAGACAGAAAATCTTATGTAAAATAGAAAATTCTTAAAGTTTTATAGGCTGAGAAGCCAGCATGGTAGATAGGGCAGAAGGTATCTCTGGGGAAGCAGACATCTTTAAATTATTTGGCAAATTGTCAAAATAATGGTAGGTCTGAGGGTCACTCTTTCTGACATCCCTTCATCCACAAACTTCTCTTATTACATTTGAAGCATGAGGCTTGGGAGATATATACATGATGCCATCTTGTTCCTCTTAGAGGTGTCCATAGTCGAGAGTTAAGAAGTAAAATAAATGGCTTTCATTTTCAAGAGATTTGAAATCAAGAGATATCCACTTAGGTAGAAATATGAGAGGGAATAACTAATTGCAAAACTTCAAGTGATGAATAAACTTGAAGATAGAAAGCTCCTTAGCCTTCCTGAATACAAAGAGCTTACTGAGTCACTCATGAAATGCAATGGTGATTATATTACTAGAAAATTCCACGTAAGCATTTATGAATACATTTTTTTCCCCAATAATCAAAAAACAACTTGTTTTGAGGATTTTTTTTTAGTGTGTGTGTGTGTGTGTGTGTGTGTGTGTGTGTGTGTGTGTGTGTGTATGTGTGTGTGTGTGCACATGAGTGCTGGTTCCTGCAAAATCCAGAACTGTCAGATCTACAGGCAGTTACAGGCAGCTGGGTGCTGGAAACTGAACTTGGGTTCTCTGAAAGCAGAGTAAGCTCATCTTCCTGCTGAACTGTCTCCCTAGTTCCTTAGTGAAACCCTTAAGCTCAGAACTTATAAGAAGGTATTGAGCTTTAAGGTATTTTGATATGAGACACTTTTCCATGTGGAGGATGAAGATTTTAACCAGAGATTCAAATAAGTAGTGCTAACATATTGTTGGTGAAGTTCTATAGGGGGATTGTATTGCTGAAACAGGAAGAGGATCTGGTGGGGTAGAGGGTTTGGACACAGAGATTCTGTCTAGATTAGTCTATTTAAACTAATGTAGAGAATGAGCTGAATGCAAGTAAACTTTGCTGTTTTAGAATAAAGATTCATGCAGGGGAGCACTGAGATATGTTAGTAAGTGGACAGTGATGCATGAATTTGAAAGTCATCAATGGACATCAAGTTCATAGTTTTAAAAGGCCCAGGTTATAAGATACATTTCAGGAAACTGAGTCTAACCTCTTGGCTTCATAATGCCCCCACATCCCACAGGTGACACTTAAAGGCATTAATGATGGTGGAATCATAATTTTCTTTTATTTTTTATTTTCATTGAAATTGGATTCTTCTCTCATCCAGATCACAGTTTCCTCCCCCTCCACTCCTCCCAACTTCCTAGAATCTCCCCTCTCCCTGGGATCCGCTCACTCTCATCTCCCTTCAGAAAAGAGCAGGCCTCCAAGAGATAGCAACCAAGCATGCCAAAACAGAATGCAATAAGATGAGGCAAATGCCCTCACACTGAAGCTGGACAAGGCAGTTCAGTGGGAGGAAAAGAGTCCCAGGATCAGGCAAAAGAGTAGGAAATACATCTGCTCCCACTGATAGGAGTCCCACAAAGACACCAAGTTAACAGCCATAATGGATACTCAGAGGACCTGATGCAGACCCACGCAGGCCTTGTACTTGCCAATTCAGTCTCAGTGAATCCATACGTACCCTGTTTAGTTGATTCCATGGGTCCTCCTAGCCTTCATCCCCTCTGCCTCTACCATCTTTCTGCTCCCTCTTCTGAGGATTTTCCCAAGGTTCAAGAGGATGGACTCCATGGAGACCTCTAATTTCAACTCCCTCTGCAAAATGTCTGGCTGTGGGTCTCTGGCATCTGCTCCCATATGTTTTGGGAAGCCTTTCTGATGATGATTGGACAAGGCACCAATCTATGAATATAGCAGAATATCATTAGAAATAATTTCATTGATTTATTTTTTATTTTCTTATTTTGGGCCAGTAGTGTTTGGGTCTTCTTAAGGTGTCTGGCCTGTCCAGTCTCTGGTTCCTCGCCATCCAAGCAGTGTCAGGCATGGGCTCCCTCTCCGAGGTAGAGCGAGACTCAGGTTAAATCAGACATTGGTTGTCCACTCCCCCATGTTCCGTGCCACCATTGCCCCAGCACGTCTTGTAGCCAGGACAGATTGTAGGTCAAAGGTTTTGTGCCTGGCCTGATGTCCACGTTTCTCTTTCAGCAACCTGCAGAGTACCTTCCCAGACCAAAGACACTAGAACATAGGGGTGAAGGATCCATGCAGGCAGCAGCTCAATCTCTCCATCCTCAATGCTCTGTGTGGAGGTTGTCCTCGGCAATGGGGCTCCACTGTCAGTTTGCAGAGAGAAACCCTCTATCCTCAGCCTGGGTTGTTTGGGGATCTCCACAGGATCCAGTCAGCTAACAACTCAACTGAATGCAACCCAGGGCAAACAGACCAACCTACACAGTTATCACACACATGCAGAAGGCCTAGGTTGGTCTCATGCAGATTCCCTTGTCATGACCTTGACACTCGCCCTGCTAGTACAATCCCTCCTCCTTCTCTTCAACAGCACTTGCAGAGCTCAGCCCAGTGCTTGGCTATAGATCTCTGCATCTGCTATGTGATTACAGGGGAAGGCCAGTTCAGGCACCCTCTCCACTATTGCTAGGAGTCTTTGCTGGAGTCATCCTTGTGGATTCCTGGGAATTTCCCTGGCAGGTTTCTCCATAACCCCAAAATTTCCCCCTCATCAAGACATCTCTTTCATTACTCTCCCCCTTCATCCCACCCTAAACTCGCCCAATCAGATCCCTCATTTTACTATCATGTTCCCACCCACCCCAAGTTTACCCAGAAGATCTTTTCTATTTCCTATCCCCAGGGAAATCCATGTGTCCCTCTTTGGGGCCTCCTTGTTACCTAGCCTCTCTGGGCCTGTGGATTGTAGCTTGGTTATCCTTTACTTTACACCTAATATCCAGTGTGTGTGTGTGTGTGTGTGTGTGTGTGTGTGTGTGTGTGTGTGTGTGTGTGTGTTGCAGATATGTAAGTGTGCAAGTGTGTGTTCCTGTTCAGAAACCATAGCAGGACATCAGGTATCTTCCCTTACTGCTGTGTGCTGTATTGCACTAAGATAGTCTCTCATTGAGCAGGAGCCTCATTGTTTCAGCTAGCCTTGCTGGCCAGTGAACTCTTGGGATTTGCCTGTCCGTGCTTAGCAATGTTGGGAATCCATAACCTGTATCCACACCCAGCTTTTTCTGAGGGTGGTTCTGGAGACTTGGACTCAGGTCCCATGTTTGTGAACAAGTCTTCATACCCACTGATCATCTTTGAATCCTTCCTATTTTGCCAAAATGACTTTAAGATTGCTAGCTTGCTGACTTCTTTTGTGGTTGTCTCCCTCTCCTGCAAGCAGCAGGTTAGGGAAGAGTGCTTCTCTTGTGAAGGTTGATGCACACATCCTAGTTGTGACAGAGCGATGCAGATGGTGTAAATCACAGGCAAGCCAACTCCCTTTCAGAGCTCGTTTCTTCATTTGCAGGAGGAAACTAAACACAACACCTACTCAGAGTTACGGTAGGGTTGTGTAGGATACTATTTATCAAGTTGATTGCTAGAACACCTGGCAAACAAGAGTTGCTTGAATTAGGTGATTGTCATTATCAGTTATTTATTAAAATTTGTCTTGTGAAAACAGATAAGTGTCATCCTGTCATCAAGAATCCATTTTTTTTTAACCTATTTTAAAATGAGTTTTATTTAGTTCATTTAATTATTGCCTCAATATTTCCAGGAACCATGCAAGTTATTGATGTTTTTAACTTCCCCCAGCTCCAAATATTTGGCCAGAAAAGTCATTCCATATGTTGATTCACCTGAGAAGTGAGTTTGCTGTATCTACTTTCACTGTTTACTCTCCCTATGCTAACGCTGTTGAATATGTACAAGTATCATTCTTCATCATTCCAAGGTCTTGGGTTTAAGTGTAGATTGTGATGAATGAACTGAAAGTCTGAGTCTTTGGAGCCTGATGAGACAGATTTCTTCAGGAAGGCTAAAGACACTATGATTTTGAACAAAGACTAACTCGTTTTGCTTCTTTTGTGATACATCAAATATGAAGGGTGGCTGAAACCGAATGAAGACAGAGAGACAGACATAGCTCACTCCTTCACATACCAAATGGATTCTGTAGGGTCCCGGTCTGCTCCCTGTCTGCTCCCTGACCAGGGCAGCATGTGCTCATATGAGCAGATGGTTGAGAGGACGGATGGGACCTCTCCCGAGGAAATGGCACCAGGGAACATACTTCCCCAGGTAGAGAAGGAAAGGGGCTCTTGACTGGGCTGTTCACAGCTGTTTCCTCACTGCTCTTTCCTGTGGGCCTCTGAGCTATGCTTGTCAGGAGAATCTCATCCCTACAGGGAGGTTAAGCCATTATGGAAAATTTGCACTTTGCAGATAATTAAAATAAATTGGTTTAAATGAATTTCTGGCCTCTTTCCTGAATACAGGAACTGAAGAAAACTAAGAAGACAGGGCAAATGTGGAAACAGTTAAAGAAAACCAAATTTATGAATTGTAGGAATTCCAAATTCATAAAATAAGAGGTTAGATATTCTGAACGGAAATGTGGTACTTCCTACTGAAGCAAATGAAAACTCATTCATTCATGTATTCAATCTTTCATAACATTTGTTTCTTGAGTTATTGTCTGTAATAGGTACTGTGCCATAGGGGACCAAACGGTGAAGATCCAGTCTCTGCAAGGACTCAGAGGCACATGGTCTAAGGTAGTTTTCAGGACTGTGGGTAAATTATAGCTCAGGGAGAGGGAGGTTGTGGCAGACAGGAGCATAGAGATCACAGAATGGTGCTGATGTAGAGAGGAAATCTGAACCACATTCCAGAAGGCCTTTTCTGAGGTACAGGATTGGAGAGAGGAAAGGGACATAGGCAGCTAAGGAGGGCTTTCTGAGGTTGAGCCCAGACTGTGGCATTTCATCACAAGAACAGAAGAAACTAACATAGCAGTTCTTACTGAAATCTGTCCCTGATACTTTCGCTTCTGACAGCCGGCTAGGTGGTTGCAGCTCAGCAGACCTAGCAATGCAGCCCTGAGCACTGAGTCCAGCACAGCTGCTTTCTGCTTCGCCACTGCACAGCATTGCTGCTTTATCAGAGGCATTTTCACATTCATTCTGAAAAATGTCAGTTTCAGGGCTCCTAGTCAATTCCACTCAAGGAAACAGTGTGGTTAGAAGGCAAAATCCATGGTTGGCATAGAAGGGCATTGGCAGAGGGATGTGTGTACATCTCTGCTAGAGAAACGTGGAGATGACAGACACCTGAGAGTTTTGCAGGTGAGTCAGGTTCCTCTGAGATAAGCTGTGCAGGTAGACCTCCATAGTAGACAGGCAAAACTTAAGAAGGCATTACTGCATATCAAAGAAGACGAAAAAGAATTATTCCCCAAACTTCTAGCATCACTGGTTCTCTGCATGTGCACATTTCCACAATGCTGTTGTGTATTTGTACTCTGTTTTCTCTAGATCTGCACTGTTCAAAATTCACCAGTTATGATAGATTTGTTGTAAATGTCATGCGGTTTGCTATTTAATTTAAACAGTTCATATGTATAACCAAACTTCATTTTCCATGGATTCCGTGCTTTGAAATTTGGCTATCCATGGACATCTATTTGCAACCCTAAGACCACATGGGGCCTTGTTGGTCATTTGCAGCCGTGTGCAGAGGGGTGGATAATGTTAGTCATTGACATGCACATTCTCTTCTGGGTCCCACGAGGTGACATTTGGTCCCATCTCAGCTCTCATGTGTGAACAAGTGCTCTCTTCTGTCTGCTTAGGCCATGCTTCTCACATAAATAATTTTTCTTGGTGTTTTGGCTATTTAAATGACCTACAAGTGTAATGAAGGTCCAGTATTTCCCAAGCACAACATATTCTGTTGAGCCTTCTGCAAAGAGCATGTGTATTAGACAAACCTCAGGAACAAGTTACAGTTGGTTACAAGCCCAGTGTCCATTAGTTGCCAAGACCGAAAAAGCTGGATTCAAGCAGACACACAAAGAAGCCAGGCTACATTTTGATTGGTTTAAGTAACTACTGGGAACAGTGGCTCACAGGAAGCCGACCTGCTCTTGGGCTTTCTTCTGGAGCAACTTTTCAATACTTCCCAATTCAGTGTTTGTGGTGACTTCATAGAAATTAACTGCTGAAAAGCACACTATATATGTTCATGCCTGCGTAGATACACGCATGCCAACACATTCATGTGGAAACAAACTGAAAGCAGATGTGCAAAATGGAAATGTTAGCAGCTAGAGGGTCAGGATGCAAGATATGTGAATACTCCTTGATAGTCCCTGAAGTGTACTCAGAGTTCTTTCTTCCTTCCAACTCTCTCTTCCTCCCACCCTCCTCTTCTTCCTTCTGCTTTTTCTTCTTCAATGTTAGAAAACATTTTAAAAGTTGAGGGGGAAATGTCCCTTTAAGTGATTCATAGACTTCTAGCATTTGGGGGTAAATTAATTTCCAGACTCACAAAAACACAGAAAGGCATGTTTGATGAGGCTGGAATGAGAGCTGTCTAGGCTCTTAGGTTTCTTGGAAAGCCCAATTCCAGCCTCACTCTTGCCTCTAAGCTCCTGTATAATCTTAAGTCAATTTCTTTTCTGGGAGTTCACTCTCTGAAAGGTAGGGAGTAAATTAAAATGAAAGAAGAAGTTAAGAAAAGTCTGGAGGCATTTAATTTGCCTCAACTCCCACTTTAGGTCCACTGTTCCTTCATCTTAAATCAGAGATCTTAAACTTTTCAGGCTGGCAACATCTTTTTCACCCCCTAAATTGGTATGTTACCCTGGGATATAGGCTTATAAAATAAATATATCAATTAAACATTTACTACCAAAAATTATAAAGAAATATTTAAAATCAATTCTTTATGCCTCACACATGATCATTTATTAAGGATAAAATGCATTTGCATACTAATGAGATGGCTATGGGTCTTTGTTTTTGCATAAAGAAGAATTATATCTTAGTTAAATATTTACTCCTGTATGACACAGAGCATCTATATTCCTCTTTAGAGTTGATTGATATTTTGGTTTTATAATTGTTCATACTTAGAACTCAGGCTTAGAGAGACTTTAAAATTGTCATAAATTCTGTTTTAATCTTAATCTCCAAGGCCAAATTCATTTAATGTGTTTTTTTTTAAATGAAACTCAAGTCCACAACTCAATCAGAACATTTCAAATAAACATTATTCTAACATAATACAATCTAAAAATATACCAATCTGGTACATACAAGCTAAGGAATAATGGTAGAAAGATATTAAAAGTCTTTTTTGTCCATAATTAAGATATTATGTTTCCGTACAGCTGAAAACGTTTGCACAGTCTGGAACCTGAACCCAGGTATCAGGTAGGCTTCTGTGGTGTTACAGGTGTGGGGCATGAGCAGTACAACGTGCACTAGACAGGTTATGTTTTCAGAGAGAAGGCTGCAGTGAAACCACAGTGCAGCCTGGGTGGATGTGGCCGAAGCTCCCTGGTAGTCATCTGATACTGAGTTAATTTTTGGTTGTTTCCCAGTTAGAAGTTTGTTGTCTGTTTGCACAGACTTTCCTCCAACTGTCCTGAGAACAAAATTAAGTAACTGAAAACACAGAGTTTGGAATACATTAACCCTGAATTCTAAATTCTGGTTTCTTCAATTTCCTGTCTGCTTGCTGTTGGCTGAGTTATATGTCTTCTCAGAGTCCCACTTTCCTTATCTGTATAATGGTGATGACAATACTCCTCCTGCCAGGAGAAGATTGTGTGAGATAACTGTAGAAATACCTGGAAATGAAATGTATTAAAGCAGTAACTTTCTTTTTCACAGGCCATCCTTATCTTCACTTTATAGAAACTTTTAGAAAGTACCAACAAGGGCACTGTCTTTGCACACAGACTCGTGAGTTCAAATTCTTGATCAGTATGCCTTTGTAGCAAGATTGTGATGTCTTTGTGCCACTGTTTCTTCCTCTGTAAAAAGGACAAACATGAATTCCAACCTTATAAAGATACTGTTTGATGGACTGCTAATATTTGCAAGGTTCTTAGACCACTCCCAAGGGAAGGAGTCATATTAGTTGTCATTTCTAAGAATGGCAAGAAATATATTTTAGTAGCAAAATTTTAGTGTTATGAAGTCACGAACAAGTATAAAGCATCAAGACATTTTAAAGGAAAACCTCACATAAGTTTCTAGGCTGATGAGAGGAAGGGCTGATTTTGTGCTGGTCCCCCTGATTGAACTGTATTATAGCATATCTTCATCCATGGTTTGAAATTGGCATCTTCCAACTCTTCCTCTAGTAGAATAGTTGAGATGCATGCAGTATATCCCTATTAGTGGCTACTCTTTCTAGCAGTTCCTGGTGTTAGGGCTCAAACTGAACCCTACTTCTGAGGTAATAAGTCAACGATCTATTTTCTGTGTTATGGATGCTAAGAATATACACTAGACAAGAGACAAAAGTGTATGTGCATACCTGCACATCTGGAAGCCAGAGATTGATGGAGGATGTATTCCTTGATTACACTCTCACTTATATTTTGAGACAGAGTCTCACTGAACCTGATGTTCACTGGTTCACCTAGGCTGTATGGACAAAGATATCTAAGACATTCCCATCCTGGAATTAGTCACTCACCTCTGTTCTCAGCCCTTTTACATGGATGCTAGAGATTGAATTCTGGTTTTTATGCTTGGAAAGGAAGCACTTTATATGTTGAACCTTTTCACCAGCTCTGACACAAAAGAATTTATTACGAATGGGACAATAAACCTCAAACACATTATTCTGTGCCCCACCCCCATCTCCCACATCACACATATGCAATCATGGGCCACAGTAGGACCCCTGTGAAGGCCATGCCTGTGGATTTCATTGCAGACAGAAAGCATCAAGTTTGGGAGGCCCACATCTTGCATTGCACAGTGATGAAGGTACTGAGTGCCTGTGGGACATATCCCTTCATCTTTCTAGGCTGGTTGCTGCAGAACAGCTCTGAGATGTTCAGGGTTCGGGACTCATTATTTGCCATAGCCTTGCCTTCTAGGATCTGATAATATCTAACATATTATTCGATGATATTCCAGGTTCTTTTTTGCTCCTTGGGGCTTGTTAAGGTTGTAAGGAGAATTTCCCATAGTTGTCTCTAGGTGATACCATGGTGGGTACATTTTACTGCTGTAGCCTTCTTTTATAATGCAAGTCACTATTTTCCATGTCTCTCCATGTTCAAGACTTGTATACTTGCCTGAATCTGGTATTTTTCTTCCCGTCATCTTGGTCCTCCCTATGCCATGTTCCAGCTCATTTCTTGCATTTTCCCTAAAACAACACTTACCTCCTTTTCTAACACTCTTCCTACAGTATAAGACAGTCATTGAGAAGAAAATCAGAAGTGAAACAGGTTAATCTGTAGAAGAATGACTCTCCATAGAAAATAACACTTGACTTTAGGAAATATCTTTTGAAGACATGTTTTAACCAAGGAAAAGCTGGAATGTTGGGAGCTGGGGGTTTCATGAATACCTGTAGCTTCCTCTGGGTTTAGTCTAGGGAATAAATTCAGTTTTGGATAGAAAGCCATGATTTCATGTTATTTGAACAGAAGAGAGATACTTTTAAGGACTGGCTATAAAGGTCATTTTCTTTCCTCTTCTTAGCACTCAGAGGCTTACAAGGTGTAGTTTTTAGCTTACTAAATGCTAAGAGCAGCCTCATGAGTGACTAACTCTTTAGATTTCCCTAATATCAGAGGCTCTCCCCTACTAGTGAGCAGACCACTACCCCAGCCATACTTACTAGTGGACTGACGGAGGGAGGTGAGAGCAAAGAATTGAGACTTGGAAAGTAGAGCTGGTGAAAGCCATTCCACAGGTTTTCTGCGTCCCACCGCGCCTGTGGGCACCTGCACATTGGGTACTGTTGTGTGTCAACTAGATTCAAGGCCCAAGTGATTTAAAAAGAAATTATTATATTCAGAAAATGGAGAAAAAACTGTAAATGAGCACAAGTATCAGATTTCATGTTGATATTTGCATTCACCCCAAGGAGAGACTAAATTGTTATTAATGCCATTCAGTATTTAGGATATAAATAGTTTATTAACATTTGCAGATAAACAAATTAGACAAGTTCTGTCTTAAATGGTTAGAAATACCTTGGTTTCCCAATGTGAGACAAACAAGTTTTTCAGTAGGAAATGTTCCCTGCAGAATTCTTAATTGCTCTTACATGACAACAGTGCTACATTTTAACTACAAGTCTGTGAAATTTTGACTCATCTCAGAGGTTATAACCTAGTGATTAAAATTCATTCCTATTGACAATTTGGTCTGTAGAGTCTTTGCCCAAAAGAGTACATTTCTAATATTTATGTGACTTCGATTTTAACACAACCCATTTGAATAATCTCCACGCTGTCACTTAGTGCTGTTCTTTTTTTCTTACCCTCCTCCATTGCACAAGCTTTCCCTGTATATTATATATTAAGGGTGAAATTACCTGTACTAGGAGACTGTTCTTCTCTGCAATCCCTTTTTGCAAGGGCTCATGAAATCAAGGCACTTTCTTTAACTTGATGGGGGACTGACACTTTATTATTCACAAGAAGGAAGCACAAGGGTAAGGTGTAAATTTAGGGCATTGCATTTACAGTGAGCAGTTGGTAGAAGCCTAGTACTACTTATTCTTAGGTCCTTAAGAACTAATAGATAAGTTGTCAGGACTGGCTTAAAGAAAACCAGACTGCCGTTCCTCAGACATTCATTTGTCTTTTCTTCCAGTTGACCTCTGACTCCTTTCCTTGAGTGGGACTTATCATTCCTATCTGTCTGACAGTCATCTCTGACAATTTCTCCTTGTGGTGGGAGCTGCTTAAGAATAGAATCCCTCCCTTCCCATCCTGGGTACCTGATCCAGCACCTCACATTTAACAGGCTCACAGTGATGTGCTGTAAAGTAGTGCTGTTGCTGGTTTTGACACAGGCAAATTTCGACACTCAATTCCAAATAGGGGACTGGATCTGGGGATGCCACAAATGTAGAATTGGCAGAAATGACCAAGAAGGAGTTTAGCCTGAGTCTTATTTGGGACTGTAAGCCTCAGTAACAATGGTACTCAACAGAAATAGAGAAAGAAGGGTGGTGAGTGGGCAGGGGACAGGTGGAAGGTGGTGATGATATTCATTGGATGTCTGTGTCTGGTGTTTGAGATGCTGTGAAGACCCAGGAAGCTGAGATAGAAGCAGATGAGGGAAACAGATGGTAGTATGGGTCTTACATGAAGAGCATTGTATTTTGTTTGCTCTCTGATGTAGGTGAAGCCTCTATCAAATCGTATTTAGTTTTTCTTTATCAGTACAAAAGAAAATTAATTTTGTAGGTATGGAATGTCTTGAGTCTTATGAAAGAGTTCTCATAGACCAAAGGGATTGATCATTCCTGAATTATCTACTGAACATCACATATTTATGTCATATTATGGTTTCTCCCAAACTGCAAAGAGATCTGTTGCCACTGGGACCATGGCGCTTGCCTATGGTGATGATCAGATGTCCCCAGGGCCTTTGATTCAGGGATCATGACCCTATAATGTAGAAGACTTCTGGAGAATACAGCATATCAACTTTCCGAAACTTGTTTTTGAACTCACACAGCAGAATCATTCCCACTCATTTTTGTCCTTCCTTACTGTCTGAGAAAAAAATAAAGAATCCCCAAAGGTCTCCCTTGATTTTGTTAAGTTCTTCACTGTAACGGTGGTGACTTCATTCTTCTCTCAGTCACCTCTCCAGCCATCTGTAACTATTTGCCTATGCAGAGGGCAGCCGGCTCCAGTGTCAGAACTTAACAAAGTACAGACAGACAGTGGCAGAAGTCTTACTTTGCTGATCCCCTTGTATCTGATGAAAATAAATTGACTTTCTGCTTGGGATGTTTTCTTATATAATTAGAACTGTAGAAGTTTGTTATTTACATCTGGGAATATTTCCCTGCTGGTTTTCAGTTCATTTTGTTTCTCATTAACCTTTATAAATATTCTAATCAGAAGTACTCTTTTATTTAAGAACAGTGCTTTCCTTTCCAAAGAAGAAAAGAATGTTTTCATATTGGTGCCATTTTCCTTCATCATACTTCCTAAGGGATACATCGGAAAGGGTGGTGTGACATTCTTGGAAAAAGAGAAGAGTTGCATGGTGGACATGGGTCTTGCTAGCTTTGTGTCCTAGAGTAGATGGCTTCCCAGAATTTTCTGATTTTGTTTCTCCCGTGGAATAGAGAAACAATGCCTGCTACATATGCCAGAGCTGTTGAGAGGAACAAATGAGATCATTAAGACATTTGTCTTATAGTCTTTAAACACGGCTGTTCTACAACATTCTGCATGTGCCCAAATCCTGCTTACATTCTGCTTAATATTTTTTTCTCTATGTCTTATCTTCATTCATAAAGTCAGGATTATAATAGAAGCAACCACACCAGCTTCTTGTAAAGGTAAATTAATAATACCATAAAAAATAGGGACCACAAATATTAAATATGCAGTGACTATCAGGTGCATTGACAGCCTATAGCAGGTGCTTAATAAACGGTAGCCTCTCTCTTTTCTATCCTTTATGTAGGCATTTTTTAAAGTGGTCCTCCTTAGTTTCCCCTCCATGTTTGAAGAAAATCAACTCTTGGAATGTTGGAGGATATAACTATTTCATTTGTGCTACCTGTCTACAAAACAAAGGGTTACTTGCTGATTTTAATCATGGCCTTTCTATGAATGAGAAGCTTGGAAACTGGAAGGGTGAAGAAAAGTGCTACTGTGTCCAGCTGTCTGTGTGTGTTAGTCTGCAGGGTGTTGAAATGATCTGCTGCCCTCCCCACTCCCAAACACTGACCTGAGCTTCAAACCCATTTTGAACAATGCTCTCTCACATTGCCTCTTTTCTTACCTACTCCTCACCCTGTTTCTCACTCTCTCATGAGAAAATTCCTCAGGCTCCTTCAGGCACTGATTTCTCTTATGGCATCTTTGAAACTTGTGAGTTTATGAGACTTTTCTTTGGGTGAAAGAAGAATACTTTATCTAAGAATGCCTCCAAAGTTCAAGTCAAATAAAACCAGCTGTTCATCTTCCTAAATTCCCCTAACCTAGATGTGATATTGATAAAGCACAAAATAACACTCTACAATATTCAAAACTGGGGTTAGCGAACGGTCTGAGCCACCAGCACAGGGCTGAGCTGTTCTATTTTTCAGTGTGCCTAGTGTCTTACTACACAGCTACCCTGTGCTCAATGTAGTTAGATCCTTTTAGCAATAATAGAAATAGAGTCATAATGGTTATTCCAGGATGAATTATATCCTTCCTCCTTAAATTTGTCTGTTGAAACCCTAGCCAGAAATACCTCATGGTATGACTCCATTTGGAGACAGGCACATTAAAGCGGTGATTGAGTTATAGTGACGTCGTTAAGATGGACACAACCCAAAGAGTGTGTCCATATGAGGAGAGAAGGCTTGTACACAGAGGCCTGAGGGTTGCACCTGCAGAAAGGAAAGAGTCTGTGACAACAATAGAGAAAACGCACTCCCTTGGCAGCCATGAAAACCAGCTTCAGACGAAACCTGTCATCCAGAATCTGCACATTGGACTTCCATCCTTCAGAACTGTGGGAGTTCGTGCTTTTGTAGACTTCCAGGTCTTTCCACAGGCTAGGTGTAACATACGATTCAGGGAATGTGACCCAGGAGCTTGGCTCTTATCTACTACCCCAGTCTTAGGCAAGCGCTCCAAAATTTTTATGTCCCACCCTTGTGACCTGCCCCAAAACAAAAGAAGAAAAACAGAAAAAAATACAAAATAGAATTTATGTTGTCCATGTACTCACTGGAGCATGGCCAAATGCCCAGTGCACATCTCCTTACTGAGTCCTTCCTCTCCCCGTCCAAACCATAAGCCATCAGCTGCAGAGTTACACCCAGCATCCCTACCATAGTTTTTAAGAGTTCTCTTCAATGGCCTCCTATCTAGACTGTTTCTACGTCTCCCTCTCAACTGTGCATCTGCAGTCCTCAATACCACTGCAAAAGAAGCTTCCTTGCCCTTTGAAGTCAGTGACAGCATGGATCTTGGGTATTTGATACATAATATGTACAAAAACATATTTGTCTTAAAGATTTAGCTTTATTTTAATTATGTGTATATTGGTGTGTCTACATGTGTGGGCATGCACATGTGTATAGGTTCCCACAGAGGACAGAGCTCCTAGTACCCTGGAGCTTGAGTTGTATAGGTAGTTGTGAACTACCCAACATGGATGCCGGGAACTGTACCCAGGTCCTCTGGAAGAGCAGTATGTGCTATCAACAGGCAAATCATCTCCCTTGTCCTATAAAATGTATTCTTGAAAAATAATTCATTTTATTTTCAATCCTGTGTGCATTTGTATGTGTTTGTGTGTTGGGGCCAGGGGGCTCTGTGCACATGAGTGTTGGTGCTCACAGAAACCAGAAGCTTTGGATCCCCTGGAGCATGACTTACAGAAGGTTGTAAGACACCTGACATGGGTAGTAGGAATTAAATATGGGACCTCTGGAAGAAAAACACATGCCCTTAACTCCAGAATCATTTTTTATAGTTATAAAATGAAGTGCATTGTATGCCATTTTTCCTAGTAAATCATGTGACCTAGGGAAGGGATGAAAAGTGTAGCATCATATCTAAGTCTTTATGTTTGCAGGTGTGAAGGTAACAAATTCTCAAGTGCTCATTTGTATCCATGTTTTCATGGTGCTGAGAAATGATCTAGTTGTGACACTATCCATCTAGAATCAAAACATGTTTGTTGATCATTAAGCTTTTCTCCCTGGCCCAGTGTGGCATGTAAATGAAATGACAGGATGGCCATCAAGCTGAGCTTTGTTATCAGTACATGGACAACCAGAGAGATAGAATCAGTATCATAAGCATGTACCTACACACACAAGATGAAGAGGATTGTTCACAGGCAAACTCATCTTTTTCTTCTCCTTTCTCCTTTCCTCTGGTTTAACTTCTCTGCCAAATGACTTTCACTTGATTAAGTGATCCCCCAACATTTTCATAAAAGGTTTAACTGATAGTCAAGTGATTATAAACTTTCAGTACACTGGCAAGATACCTCTAGACAACACTTAGACTTTCAATAATTGGTATAAGGAACTTGTTTGTTAAACATAACGACTGATAAGGCTAAATTTAGGGATATATATATATATATATATATATATATATATATATATGTACATATACATGCATATATGTATCCAATAATGAAAAAGATGATGAATTTGAAAGATAGCAAGAAGAGGTGTATGGGAGGGTTTAGAGGTAGAAGAGAATGATGTAATTATAATCTCATAAATAAAACAAAAAACAGTTAATACTCCCCACCAGCTCTCTCAACTTGTGAGAGCCCTGTAGCTCAGTATCTTGAGATGTATCAGAAGGAGAATTTTGAGGTACTTAGTTACTTTGCTTGAGTTGACATGGCAGGTGTTATCTCTTTCGTCTATGGTGCTAAGAAATGGGTCTGTTTTAAAGTGAACTTCTCACTTAACCTTCACACTAAACCCTTGAGGCATCATTTCATAAATAAGAAATGAAGACTCAGTCACAAAGTAAGAAAGTGTGAGAACACAGGACAGGATCTAAATGTTTAAAGAAAGGGCAAAACAATCTCCAGCTACGTTCTGAATTCCTACAGAAGCTTCAGGGAAGAAATCAAACTTATGTTGCTGGGGTAGGTCAGCTGAATTGCATGTTGGGCAAGTAAGAAGCATGACTGGGCAGAAGGGGGTTCGAAATCTGGATCCTTTCACCATGATCTGCTCATAGTATCTTAAGATTGTCTTCTGGAATATCTACACACATACAGGAAATTAGGGATTACTATTCACAGGAGAGTACACACACACATACACACACACACACACACACACACACACACACACACACACACACACACACATACAGAGGGCGGAGGGGGGATCCTTTGTAGAAATAAAATGTCTTTTTTATATTTTAGATAAATTTTTAGTGAACCAGGCATTGCTTTCCCAAGTTCTATGACAGATCTTGTGACACTTTAACTAAGGCCACTTTTGAAATAAAATTAAAATGTGCATATTTAAATATTTCTAATGATGGGTCAACTTTAAATTTATTGATAGAATAACCCCATTCTAAGCATTTTCATTATTTTAAATTTTACTGCCTGCCGAGAACTCTGTTTAGAGTCCCGGACATCACTGGCCATTTTATCCTCGCATCAGGTGTAAGAAATGTATTGTTTATGCTGAATTCGTGAGAACATGGAGACTTCCAAAGAATTAGCAACCTGCTCGGAGTTTAAAACTTCATACACAGGAGAGTTTAAGTGCAGTCCAGGTCTGGCAAATTCCAGTGCCCAGACACTCAGCCACTAAGGAAACAAAACTCCCACAGAATTTTCAGTGATAGCCAATTTATTAAAGTTATAAATTTCTCCTAGCTCTTTTTATATGGGTTTAAAAAAACTTAGTAAAAGATTATTCTATTGATTTTAAGTCAAAGAGTGTAAGCAAATATGAAATGTGAGTGGCCTTTAATCTTTTGAAATATTATTCCTAACCTGAACAACTTGTCTTTGTGGACTGGTTTTTGTGTGTGGCTGCTATTTGGTGGGAATAGTTCAGGCCTGAGGCCACAGATGACCATGAAAGAAAGCCATCATTGTTTGTGGTATTGTTGTCTGCCGTTTTCCTCCAAAAAATTCTTTATGCAGCAATCATTTTCAATAATCTTTTGTTGACTGGCCAAAATTCATAAAAATAATACTTTTAATAAAATATTATCAGTCCACTGTAATAGCATCATTTGATGACAATTACAAATGTCACTTACTTCAGTGTTAAGCATGTGACCCTTGTTACTCATTGCAAAATGTAGGTTCCTGTGAAAGTGGCATTTTGTTAACTTCTTGTTCTATAGTAAAAAATTAACTATTTGTCAAATTCAATATAAGTATTCTTCCTAATGGCTATTTTAATATACATGAAAATACTGGGAAAATGATCTTCCTAGAGGAAATTAAACCTTGCATGATCTGTGTGCAAGGAATCCCAGACTGTCATGTCTGTGATGGGCGCTAAAGACTGAAATAAGCCACTGAAACACAGTGAGAAGGAGGGTTGAGTTTAAAGGTTATGCTAATTGATGGGTATGACTCTAATATTTTAAGTGTCTTCATTAAGTCCACTCCTACCTTATGAGGTTTTTCACCAGTTAAGAAATATCCAGAGGCCATGGCCATTGTACTTCATATCTGAAGACTATGCCAGGGCAAGCCCAACTTTCTAAGTGCCAGAGCCTGAGGAATATTGAGTCTGACTACACAGTTATAAAGTCTTAAACTGTTGAAGAAAAGACACAGTTTAAATCCTGTAAGAAATAATAACTAAATGAAAAAGAAGAAAAAAATGAAGTTAAATGGTCAACTAGAAAACAAAATCTTAGCACAGCTTTCTGTGTTTTTATAGAAATGATATTTTATTTTATCAATAAACCTTTGTTTTTACTCATTCATAATAATATAAATAAAAAATATGAGTGTGTTTATGTGTGTGTGGGGGTTCAGCTTCAGCTCACGTGTGTGTGGGGGGGGCATGTGTGTGTGTGTGTGTGTGTGTGTGTGTAGGCCAGATGACAAACTCAATGTCTTTCCCCAGGTGCTATCCATCTACCTTTTGTTTTGAGACAGGGTCTCTCACTGGCCTGTAAATCATCAGTTAGGCTAGGCTGTCAGCAAGCCCCCGGGATCCATTTGTCTCTGCCTCCCCAAAGCTAGGATTACAGGCACTCACTACTCTGCCAACATATTTGTATGTTTCTTGCAGGTATTGAACTCAGGTCCTAATTGTGTACACCTAAGACAAGGACAGTACCCACTGAACCATCCCTCCAGACCAAAAATCTCTTTCATAGTGTAATATTTATACTTCTTTTAAAAAGGAAAAAATTGTGTACTTAAATACTTCCTTCCAAATTAAAAGAGAATAGAACAGATTGTAGCAAGAACACCTTCCCTTTAATGAAATCAACATAAGCTTCAGTGAGGTTGCACAGACAGAGACATAAAATCATGAAGTATTGAGACTGTGTGTGCACTGGGCTTAGACATGAGTGTGCTATGCTGAGAACACAGGCAGAGCGCTTGCCTTGTCATAAAGCTTTTTCATTGCAGTCAACAGACTGACAAGAAACACAGAGCCGGCTCCTGGAATGCGGTGGCTTACTGTTAATTGTGAGCCATTTAACAATGCCTGGGCCACTTCTGGGAGAGAGCATGGAGGAGAAGGAAGGATGAAAAAGGGAGGTAACAAAAATAACGGCTCACACCTTATTTAAATTGCAATTTACTTCTGAACATGGAATTATAAACTAGTGCCCACATCAGCATCAAGGGGTTATGTGGACTTCTCCCCTTCATTATGGAGACTAGGTAGAAGTGAATTGAACATGAGAACCCTCATTGGGCTCTTTATTATCAAAGCCAGACTGCACCGAGACAAGAGCAATAACAAAGGACCAGCCTCGCCAGGGCTTCTCGGTGCACCTCTCACTCTGATTATTCAAAGCATAATGTACAGGGACAGGAGGGAGGAAGAGGACACCAAGATGACCTCCCTGCTCATAATAAATTATCAAGAATGAATAATATCCTCCAGGAAATGGTCACACCATTGTGAAAAGCAGGAATGAAATAAGGCATATGAGAAACTGTGTCTCCTTTTGGGATATCAGCCTGGCCTCTAGCTCTACCACAGCTCATTTACTAGTCTCAGGTTTCCTTGCTCCATAGTCAGAAGGAAGAGAGGAATGAGAGCAACACATAGGATTGGGTCTCTAGAAGCACATTTCTTTCTTTTCCTTTCTACTGTGAGATACACTTTACCTTATTTTAGTTGGGGCTGAAGTATATGGAGGATTTACTATGGACCAAGTGCCATGCAACCTGTGTGACATGGATGAAGACAACTGATACAAAGTAGGGTATGAAGGTCAAAGCCTGACATTTGGTTCCAGGTCCCTTCCAGGTGGAGGGTTTTGAATTAATTTCTTGGTGTCCTTGAGTTTCAATTTTCTCGTCTTGAAAACAGTACCAGGAAGCATTCACTTTAGTGTTGCCCTCCTTCCAATGGATCTTGAACAACTTAAAAGAAAACACCTAAAGAGGTTTCACAATCTTTTTAATTTTAGTAGATAAATAAATAATTTTTTTTATACATCCTGGATGCAGTTTCTCCTCCTTCCTTTCCTCCCAGTTCCCCACTCCACCCCTTTCTGTTCCCACATCCTGATCCACTTCCCCTCTGTTTCTGTTTAGGAAAGGGCAGGTCTTCCACATACCATATACATGGTATATGAAATTGCAGTAAGACTAAGCACCTCCCCATATATCAAGGCTAGGCAAAAGGACCCAGTATGAGGAGTAGGGTCCCAAAAGTCAGTAAAAGAGTCAGAGACAGCTCCTATCCCTACTGTTAGGAGTCCTACAAGAGAACCAAGCTACACAACTGTCACATATATAGAGAGGGCCTAGGTCAGTCCTATGCAGGCTCCCTGGTTGTTGGTTCAGTCTCTGAGCTCTGATGAGCACATGTTAGTTGATTTTGTGAGTTTTCTTGTGGTATTCTTGACCCCTCTGGCTCCTACAATCCTTTCTCCCCCTCTTCTGCAGGACTCCCCGAACTCTACTTAATGTTTGCCTGATTCCATCAGTTGCTGGATGAAACCACTCTGAAGAAAATTCAGCTAGTCACCAATCTGGTCACAGGAGATGGCCTTTTAGGCTACATATCTGCTAATGCTAGGAGTCTTAATTGAGACCATCCTTGTAGTCCTTAAAGATTCCTGGGCGATTCCCTTGTGCCAGGTTTTTATCTGACCCTGAGATGCTTTTCTCTCTTTCCAGTAATCTCTTTCAGTATTCTCTCCTCTACCCACCACCCAACCTGATTGTTCATGTTTTCATCCTCACTGGCCCTCAATCTACTCACAAAATCTCTTCCATTTCCCCTTCCAAGGGAGATCCAGGCATCCCCCGAGAAATGTTCCTTGTTACCTAGTCTCTCTGGGTCTGTGGATTGCAGGATAGTTACCCTTTATTTTGTAGCTAATATCTACTTATGAGTTTGTACATACCATGTTTGTCTTTCTCAGTCTGAATTACCTCACTCAGGATGACTTTTTCTAGTTTCATTTATTTGCCTTCAAATTTCCTGGTGTCCTTGTATTTAACAGGTCAGTAATACTCCATTGTGTAAATGTAGCACATTTTCTTTACTCATTTCTGGGTTGAGGGACCTCTCGGTTGTTTCCAGGTTCTGTTTATTACAAATAAGCTTCTATGAACATTGTTAAGTAAGTGTCCATGCAGTATAATTGAGCATCCTTTGGGTATATGTCCAAGAGTGGTATAACTGGGTCTTGTGGTAGAATGATTCATAGTTTTCTGAGAAACCTCCACCCTGACAACCAAAATAGCTGTACAAGTTTGCCCTCCCAGCAGGAGGAGTGTTCCCCTTGCTTCACATTCTCTCCAGCAAGAACTGTCATTTGTGTTTTTGATCTTAGCCATTCTGATAAGTGTAAGATGGAATCTCTAGTCTTTTTTATTTGCATTTCCCTGATGACTAAGGATGCTGAACACCTCTTTAAATGTTTCCCAACCATTTGATATTCTTGTTGGGAATTATTTATTTTGATCTGTACCAAATTTTTAAATTGAATTATTTGGTTTGTTGATATCTAGTTTCTCAAGTTCTTTATATGTTTTGGAAATCAGCCCTCTGTGGGGTTGGTGAAGATCTTCACATTCTGTAGGCTGCCATTTTGTCCTGTTGATGGTGTCCTTTGCCTTACAGAAGCTTTTCAATTTTATGAGGTCTAATTTATTAATTGTTGATCTTAGTGCCTGTGCTATTGATATTCTGTTCAGGAAGTTGTCTCCTGTGCCAGTGGGTTAAAGATTATCTCCTACTTTCTCTTCTATCAGGTTCAGTGTATCTGAATTTATGTTGGGGTCTTTGATCCACTTGTACTTGCATTTTCTTCAGGGTGATATCTATTAATCTATTTGCATTCTTCTACATGCTGACACCCGGTTGGACCAGAACCAATTGCTGAAGATGCTTTCTTTTTTCCATTGTATAATTTTTGCTTCTTTGTCGAAAATTAGGTGTCCATAGGTCTGTGGATTTATATCTTTGATTCTACTCCTTTGACCTTTGTGTAGCTAGAGTTTTCTTTCCTGGCCCACAGTTAGGACAAATCTTTGTCACCCGCCAGTCCCACAGCTGCTCAGACCCAACCAAGTAAACACAGAGACTTATATTGCTTACAAACTGTATGGCTGTGGCAGGTTTCTTGCTAACTGTTCTTATATCTTAAATTAATCCATTTCTATAAATCTATACCTTGCCACGTGGCTCGTGGCTTACCGGTGTCTTCACATGCTGCTTGTCATGGCGGTGACTGGCAGTGTCTCCTCCCACCTTCCTGTTCTCTCAATTCTCCTCTCTGTTAGTCCTGCCTATACTTCCTGCCTGGCCACTGGCCAATCAGTGTTTTATTTATTGACCAATCAGAGCAATTTGACATACAGACCATCCCACAGCACCCTTGTGTCTATTTTTATGCCAATGCCATGCTGTCTTTATCTATTGGTTAAAATATTAAGGCAACTCCATGTAGTTAAAAGGGAGGTTTATTTTGTGGGGTAACTTACAAGTGAAGGGATAGGTTACAGGGTCTGGGAAAGGTGTAGTGGAGTCTGGCGGTGTTCTCTGGAGAACTCTGCTTGGTCTACCTCCAGCGTCCAGGGTCCAGGAACCAAGAACGCTGGCCCATCCGGATCTTGGGTCTTCAGGGGTCCTCTCTCGGCTCCACCTTGTAGGCATGACAGTTACTGAGGCCTCAATGGGGGTGGTACTTCCAGATCAAAGCGGGAACGGCTACCCACTTAATTTATCTCTATAGCTCTGTAGTTGTACTTGAAATCAGGGATGATGATACCTCTGGAGGTTCTTTTCTTATTCAGGATTGTTTGGGCTATCCTGAGGTTTTTGTCTTTCCATATGTAGTTGAGTATTGCTCTTTCAAGATCTGTAAAGAATTGTGTTGGAGTTTTAATGGGAATTGCATTGAATCTGCAGATTGATTTGGTAAAATGGCCGTTTTTACTATGTTAATCCTACTGATCCATGAGCATGGGAAATGTTTCCATCTTCTGATATCTTCTCCAGTTTCCTTCTTCTAAGATTTGAAGTTCTTGTCATACAGGTCTTTCACTTGCATGGTTAGAGTTACACTAGGATAGTTTATATTATTTGAGACTATTGTAAAGTTTGTTGGTTCTCTGATTTCTATCTCAGCCCATTTATTGTCTGTATATAGGAAGGCTACTCATTTTTTTTTTTTTAGTTAGTCTTGCATCCACCAATTAACTAAAGGTGTTTATTAGCTGTAGAAGTTCTCTGGTAGATTTTTTTGGGGTGGCTTATATATTCTATCATATCATCTGTGAGTAATGATACTTTGACTTTTTTTTTTCCAATGTGTATCCACTTGATTTCCTTTCGTTGTCTTATTGCTGTAGCTAGAAATTCAAGTACTCTATTGAATAGATATACAGAGAGCGGATAATAACACTGCCCTGAGGACCAGCCTCCAGCAAGGAAAGGTTTCATGGGGATCCACAGAGCTGTCAAACTAACACTATTTTTTTTTTCAATTCTGAGGGAGTAAGGGAAAATACGCAAACTCTCTTGATGGTTTCCTTCTGACTTTTT
Organism: Peromyscus californicus insignis; assembly: GCF_007827085.1. Taxonomy (NCBI): domain Eukaryota; kingdom Metazoa; phylum Chordata; class Mammalia; order Rodentia; family Cricetidae; genus Peromyscus; species Peromyscus californicus. The sequence goes on from NW_026294402.1 coordinate 12,961,454, forward strand.
CTTTATTCTTCTTCTTAATTTTCCTCTACAGCTTTCCTAGTATTTTCCTTCTCTCATTCTTGATGTTTTCCTTCTAACTAAGTTCATTTTTTCCCTTACAGCTTATATACCCCAGCAAACTCTTTCAAGCAATCTAAAAATTACAACATAGTTACATTGTATTTTTCAAGTGAATGATTATAATTAATACAAGTTAAAAAAAAGCATGTTTTCCGTATCACTTACATGATTAAACATTTTACATATTAAAGGTGGAAAACAAGTGTCCCAAGAACCCACATACATTCATGTCCAAGCAATTTGTTATAGTTGAAGAGACTTTGATCAAACAAGGTATTTCTCTCAGCCAGTTCTTTTCCTGGCAGACTACATTTCGTGATTACAAAGAAAGGACCAAATATTTTATTTTTTTGTCTCAAAGGTAATGTTATAAGAAATTTTAGAAGAATCACAAATCTAAACTTTTATATATGAAAACAAATCAGTCAGCTCTATTTTATATCCTCAGGGTGCATACCCACTCATCAACAGCTTTTTGTTTTTTGTTTTTTGGTTTTTTATATCAGGAAGCAGAGGGTAGAAATGAGTACAAGAAATTAATCCTTGCTTTTGGTCACCAACCCATCCTAGGAAGAAAGACATGTCAGCTAATAATAATTGGGCTGCTTTGTTTCTGATCCCTAACCTTAATGAATCTATCACTCACCTATGTGTCCTTGTGAACTTTAGATTGATTTTAAGGAATTTTTTTTTTTACCCCAAAGCTATTATCAAAACATCTTAACATAACCATTTTAACCATTCAAAGTCTTTTTAAGGCTTTGTTTCAGTTATGATGTACTCTGAAACCTTTGAACACATCCCCCCAACATTAAGATTAAAAGAATTTAAGCTAGTTGGGCTACTGGGACTCAGTTGTTTTTCTTAATCATTAACCTAAGCCACAGTATATATGGCTCCTCAATAGAAACTCATGTGTTCTAGCTCTGTGACATTTCCATATTCTGTTTTTTTTATCCTCTGCAACCTCTGCTTTATCAGAGGCAGGGACAGCATTTTATCCTACCTTTACCTATGTTAATTTTTCCACTAAACTAACCTCTATCATCATCCCTTACTATGTTTACTAAAACCCCTCAATCATCAAAATCCTATTTAAATTAACACTATTATTGTATAAAATCATTGCTTCAGTTGAACAGTACACCTTAGGAGGAAATCATCTTCATAATAAGCCACAGGTAAAAAAATGCCCAGTTGAATGGGATAGTTCCATGAGATGATCATACTGCATTAATGGTAGTGGGGATCTCTTCACACCCATGCACACCATGACAGATATCAGAGAAAAACGGCAGTGGCAAACGTATAAAGACATAGCAGTAGCAAGAGACACTCTGGGGCTGAGGCTCTTGGGACCTTGCCTATCTGAGATTCATCTGTCAGGGTTTTGTTTCCTGGTTGGCAAAGCCTCTGAAGTCAATTGCCTTCTACTGCTCCTCTGACATGGCCACTGGCAGGACAACATTGTCTTGTTCCTGATTTTGGTGAAATTTCTCTCCATTTAATTTGATGTTGGTTATCTGCTTGCTGTAAATTATCTTTATTACATTTAGGTATGCCCCTTGTATCCCTGATCTCTCAAAGACTTTTATCAGGAAGGGATGTTGGATTTTTGTCAAAGGCTTTTTCAGCATCTAATGAGATGATCATGGTTTTTTTCTTTCAGTTTGTTTATATCATGGATTACATTGACAGATTTTTGTATGTTGAACCATTCCTGCATCTATGGGATGAAGTTTACTTGGTCATGGTGTTCTTGGATTTGGTTTGCCAGTATTTTATTGAGTATTTCTGCATCAATGTTCATGAGGGAAATTGGTCTGTAATACTTTTTGTTGAGTCTTTGTGTGGTTTGGGTATCAGGGTGACTGTGGCCTCATAGAAAGAATTTAGCAATGTTCCTTCTGTTTCTATTTTGTGAGATAATTTGAGGAGTATTGATTAATGTGAGAAATCCACAGGAGTCTGCTTAAGGAGTATTAGGGAATTCATTAGGATATAAATTGAAGAAATAAACTCACGAATACAGAACCGAGTAGACAGCTGAAGTTGTCCTCTGATCTGACCAGGAGCAAATCCACCTGGCAGTTCTATCACACCAGGAAGCAGGACACAGGGAGAAGGGACCTGGTGACCCCTCTCCCTTTCCTTTTAACAGGTCACATACAATGGCAAGAAGCACTGCCTCCTTCAGGCTATATAGCCCAATGTCATGGGCAGAGCAAGTACCACTACAATTGATATTGGCTTTTCTTTGAAAGTCTAGTAGAATTCTGTGTTAAAACCATCCTGGCCCTTGGATTTTTATTTTGGTTAGGAGACGTTTAATGACTGCTTCTATTTCCTTAAGGATTATTGGTATATTTACATTGTTTATCTGATCTTGATTTAACCTTGGTAAGTAGTATCTATCAAGAAATTTGTTCATTTCTTTTAGATTTTCCAATTTTGTGGAGTACAGTTTTGTTTTTGTTTTTTTACAGTATGATCAAATGATTCTCTGGATTTCCTCAGAGTCAGTTGTTATGTCCTCCTTTTCATTTCTGATTTTGTTGACGTGGACATTTTCTCTCTGCCTTTTAATTAGTTTGGATAAGGGTTTGTCTATTTTGTCACTGATTCTTTGTAATTTTCTTGTTGTTTCTATTTTATTAACTTCAGCCCTCAGTTTGATTATTCCCTGCTGACTATTCTTCTTAGGTGTGTGCTTCTGTTTGTTCGAGAGCTTTCAGGCCTGCTCTTAAGTTGCTAACATAAGATCTCTTCAAATTCTTCATCAAGGCACTTAGTGCTATCAGCTCCCAGCTTAGCGCTGCTGTCATTGTGTCCCATAGGTTTAGGTTTGTTGGTAATTCATTTTCACTGGATTCTAAAAATTCTTTAACTTCTTTATTACTTCCTTGACCCAGTAGTAACTCAGATGAGAGTTATTCAATTTCCATGATTTTGTAGGTTTCTGTTGTTGTTGAAATCCAGTTTTAACCTGTGGTGGTCTGATAAGATACAGGGGGTTATTTCAATTTTTTTGTATCTGTTGAGATTTGCTTTTGGCTGAGTATATGGTCAATTTTGGAGAAGGTCCCATGTGGTGCTGAGAAGAAGGTATATTTTTTTGTTCTTTGGGTGAAATGTTTTATAGGTATCTGTTGGGTCAATTTGAGTCATAATGTCTGTTAGTTTCATTATTTCTCTATTCAGTTTCTGTCTGGATGACCTATCTATTGGTGAGAGTGGTGTGTTAAAGTCTCCCATTATTATTGTTTGAGGTTCTATGTGTCACTTAAGCTTTAGTAATACTTCTTTTACAAATGTGGGTGCCTTTATACTTGGGACATATATGTTCAGATTTGAGATATCATCTTGGTGGATTTTTCTTTTAATTAATATGAAATCCCCTTCTCCATCTCTTTTGTTTAATTTTTGTTGGAAATCTATTTTATTAGATATTAAGATAGCTACTACACCAGCTTGCTTCTTAGGTCCATTTACTTGGAAAATCTTTTTCCAACCCTTTATTTGAAGCAATGTCTGTCTTTGATGTTGATGTGTGTTTCTTGTATGCAGCAGAATAATGGATCCTGTTTTTGCATCCATTCCATCAGCCTGTGTCTTTTTATTGGCAAATTGAGTCCATTGATATTGAAGGATATCAATGATCAATGATTATTAATTCCCATTTTGTTGTTCTGGTGGTAGTGTGTGTGTGTGTGTGTGTGTGTGTGTGTGTGTGTGTGTGTGTGTGTGTGTGTCCCTTCTTTGGGTTTTGCTGGTTTGGGATTATCTATTGCCTGTGTTTTTCCAGGTGCAGTTAACTTCCTGGAGTTGGAATTTTTCTTCTAGTACCTTTGTAGGGCTGGATAGATATTGTTTACATTTGATTTTGTCATGAAACATCTTTTTTTCTCCATCGATGGTGGCTGACAGTGTTGCTGTATATCATAGTCTGGGCTGACCTCTGTGGTCACTTCTAGTCTGCAAGACATCAGTCCAGGCCCCTCTGGATTTAGGGTCTCCATTGAGAAATAAGTGTGATTCTAATAGGTCTTCCGTTATATGTTACTTGGCCTTTTCCTCTTGCTGCTTTTAATATTCTTTCTTTTATCTGTATGTTTAGTATTTTGATTATTATGTGGCAAGGGGATTTTATTTTCTGATCCAGTCTATTTGGTGTTCTGTAAGCTTCTTGTACCTTTATAGGTATGTCTTTCTTTAGGTTGTGAAAATTTTCTTTTATGACTTTGTTAAATATATTCTCTGAATGTTTGAGCTGGGTTTCTTCTCCTTTTTCTATTCTTATATACTTATGTTTGGTCTTGATACAGTGTCCCAGATTTTCTGGATGTTTTGTGTTAGGAATTTTGTAGATTTAACATTTTCTTTGACTGATGATATAGCCAACATAGATGTGATACCATCTGTATTATAAAGTGGTTCAACCGATAACTTTCCTTCTCCACTGGTCAGTGTGTAAAGATGGCTCAGCCTGTAAAGTACTCACACATGAGGACCTGAGTTCAATCTCTAGAACACACATTAAAAAGTTGACACAGAAGCACTCCCCCGTAAGCTCAGTGCTAGGACCTGGAGACCAGCAAAGACCCACAGCTCATTGAGTACCCGAAGCAGCCAAATTTTTAAGCCCCCGATTCAGTGAGGATTGGGAACCACTTATCTCAGTGTTCTGGATAGATCTCTAATAAGGTGAAGTTTAAGATATTGTCCAGGTTTGCAGGCATTTGAGCACATAATAGGGCTGGAGAGCCCACCTGCAGGTTGGCTAGTGCCGTGAGCCTCTGCTCCTTGCTGTGGGCAGAAAGCCTCTAAATCTCACGGCATGAATCTTGCCGCAGGACCTCTTGATTGTCCTCAGGATATGGCAGCTGAGCTCACCAGAGCAAGAGAGACAATTTCCTCCAAAAACAAGTTGGAAAATAATTGAAAAATATATATAACAGCAGGCTCTTGCCTCCAAACATGTACATTTGTATATGCCCACTCAAATGTATACATAGGTTGGATATGTACACACACACACACACACACACACACACACACACACACACACACACAAACACTCATGCATTCATGTAAGATGTATGTGTGTATGCACACACATATAAAAGAGGTAGGAGATAAGAACATTGAGCAAGCTTATTTTTCTCTTTTAAGGTTATGAAACCTTAAGACTGCACCCTGTCCTTTGGGCTCCATACTAGGGCACACAGCCCTGTCAGCCTTATGGAAGGTCAGACTGGTCCTAGGAATCCCAGGTAAGACACTTGATTTTAATGTCATACTTCCTTATGCTTCCAATTTCTTCTTGTGCACATAGGTAATGCTCCTCAAAATGGAGAAGACAGGGTTTAGGCTCTAGACATTATGAAGCAGAAGTTACTGGACTATCGTATATAGCCAAGGGAGAACCTGCATTGTACAAGGAAAGCAAATGACCTTCACCTCAAAGCTCTGAAAGAAAGCCAGCTTTTGTACATGTGTACGTGCATGTAGGGATGCCAAGTGAAACCAACCCAGAAAGACATGGACAAGAGAAGACCCTTTCAAAACTACCAATAGATTGAAACACATAATTATTTATTCTTTATTTAGCATTTAATTAAAGTTCTTAATTTCTGTGGGTGGATACAGGCTCCTGATATCATGGCGTGAATAAGAGGTTTTCTTGGTTAAAAAAGGAAACTTGTCTTATAACATCTGAAGAAAATATGATGGTGTTTAAAAATACCTTGAACCTGAGAAACAGAGGACTATTTATTTTTTAAACAAACAGATAGATGAGCAAGTTACATCTTTTCAGTTGGAGCTAAGTCTTGCTTGGTAGGATCTACACTCATCCACAATTTTGTTGTACCAGTTGTGTTGAAGTATTTACTAATCAATTCTGCCTATGATTTTGTTTATTAATCTGTTATGATAGAAGATGATATTGCTTCATTTTGAGTGGTGATTAGTATGAAGGAACTTAACAAGCAAGTCAAGAACCTAAGCAAACCTTCTGTAATGAGAATAAGACACCAAATACTCAAATAACTGTGTCAGAACATCCCAACACTTACCCAGTGTGAGCTCTGGAGGCCAGGAGTAGCTATAAGCTTGGAAGAGCTCACACACATAGACTTCATCTCTTGTCACCATCTCCCAACTGCAGCATTTTAATTAAATTACAGCCCATTTGTACTTCTCTTTCCTCATCCATACAAACTTTGGGCTGCGCTAAGGGTTGCAATCTGTAGAAGGCCCTACGACAATATCATAAATAGGTAACCAAGAACACACACATACAAAGTAAGCAAGACTTGAAATACACATAAGCACACTTATAAACTTCAAATTTGTGATGGGGGATGGCTCAGTAGTTAAAAGAGCTTTCTGTTCTTGCAGAAGATTGGAGTTTGGTTTCAAGTATCCACACTGGAAAGCTCATAGCTGCTTATAATTCCAGCTCTAGCATGTAGACAAATTTCTAACCAATCTTATTAAATAAGAAACACAGAGTCAAATACAGGGGTAATAACCGAAGAGATCAGAGAAACGGCGAAGAGAAACTAACTTACCACCACGCTGTAGCTTCCTCAGAGAGAGCTTTTTCCTGTCTAACCTGTACTTTTATTGCTTTTCTGTTCTTCCTTCTCATTGGCTTTAAGTCCAGCCACATCACTTCCTCATCACTGCTTGTCTATACAGACCTCCAGGTCTCTATGGTTGGTACTGGGATTAAAGACATGTGTCACCTGCTTGGCTGTGTCCTTGAACACACAGAGTCTCTGCCTGCCATGTGATCAGATTAAGGGCATGTGCTACCACCACCTGACTTCTGTTTATGGCTCACTATAACCTCTGATCTCCTGGCAAACTTTATTTATTAACATACAAATAAAATATCACATTTCAGCACAAATAAAATATCACCACACCAGGAGATCTGCTCAACTCTTCTGGTCTCTGTGTACACTCACAGATGTGTGTGTGTGTGTGTGTGTGTGTGTGTGTGTGTGTGTGTGTGTGTGTGTGTTTGTGTGTGTGTGTGTGTGTGTGTGTGTGTGTGTGTATGCATGCACATACACACACACAAATGAAAATAAAAATAAAATAAATATTTAAGACTGAACTAACATGCATACACTTCAGGTTTATAGAAGCTTGCACAAAATACAATAGTCATGTGAAGGCAGAGAAAATCACTCCCAAATGAGACCACTGGGGTCAGCACCATAGAAGAGAAGGAATTTGAACTGAGTTTTAATCATGAATTCTTTAAAGCAAAGAGGAGGGAGGAAGTCACTCCAGAGAGAAGTGGCAGCCAAGACAAGGGAGGGAGTCCCACAAGAGGTGGAAAGGACATGTATCAGACTGTGTGGAGGACAAGTGGGAAGGCCCATAGGGGACCAAGGGGATGATGCTGGAGGTTAGAACTCTGAATGCTGCTATCGGCCTGTAGAGCCATGTGCATTTTTACTAGTAGTGTTTGAAAGGATAGCTTGCTTTTAAAAATTATTGTGTGAGTTTTGAAAATACTAAGAAAATGCTGTGTGGAAAACCATAGAGAGAGATGGTATCCATGGGACCCTTAATCAGGGAGACGCTTAGGAACAATCTTTGTATAAAATAAAACTGCCTACTGTCTGGATTTGGGTTGATCATAAGCAGCTGTCTTGAGGCCCAAAGAACATATCAATAAAAACAATGGGGTTTCCTGAAATGAGATTTTTTCCCAAGATGGAGTTCTCAAACATGGGTGCTGAAGAAGTTAGAAGTTGGAAGACAGAGAGCACATACCAAATAGTTGTTATGCACATAGACTTTGGGGAAAGGAAGACCTCATGTTATATAGAAGCTTGGCCACTGCTGTCTATGTGAATTTAAATAAAGTACTTGATCTCTTTTAGAAGAATCTTCATCTGTAGGATTATAGTAGCCACGCCTTCATTATCATATTGTTTGGGGAATTACGGATTTCACTTCACTTTTGATATATGTTGGGTCTGACACAGCCATTGAAGTCAGGACCCTATAGCAGCTGAGTTTGCCTCTACTGGGCCTACACAAGACGGGCCAGTCATCAGTCAATAATGGATTGGGTGCAGGCTGCGGCAGGTACAGTCATGGTCTTCATTTGCATACTTAGTGAGTCTGTGAGGTTCCAATGGACAGCTCCAACCTCATAGTCACACAGCCATCCCCAGTTATACTCAGTGCATCACAAAAATGTGCCCTGACATCCTCTGAAACCAAGCCCATTGTCAACTTATACATGAAGAGTGCATCGAGGGGTCTAGGCAAGGGACAACCAGAGCTGGATATCTGTGCTGGGTAGATCTCCTCAGGCTTTGGCAAGAAGGAAAGCAGAGGAGCCAGAAAAAGCCAAAGAAAAAGGCTAGAGAGAAGGAAGAGTACAGACAAGATGTTACCCATTTCAGTTTTCCAGGAAGCATTACAGAGGCCACAGAAGAGAGAAGCCTCAATGTGTTTAGTCTACCAGCAACTAGGGCGTTTGGAAATTATTGGTTCAATAAAGACTGTACGTATTTAGATTCTAGTAAGTCTGGCTAAAGCTGTAGCGTATGGATATATCTTATCTTTTGGGAAGATTCACAATATTTATTACTAACCCTATGTCCAAGGTTGTCACAAAAACTGTGTATCAATTTTTCCTTTTAAAAACCCAAATAGAACATTTGAACATGCCATGGTATCCACTTCGATGCTATTTGCTCAATTTAAGTTTGGTTTTTCAGTCTTACATTTCAGCGTGTGGACAGATGGGTAAAGAGAGCTCTTTTATCTGTTCCCTGTTAGGATGTGCTCAGTACAAACACATTCCTACCCACATTCCATCCCTCTAGCTTGTTCTTAGGCCCCTCTGTATAAGCCACTGGATGTTGTCTCTGACATTGTACATAGCACCAGTTGAGAATACAGATTTTCAAAAAGGAAAACTTTTAATGCTCTTAAAAATAGATTAGTAGTGCCAGCTCAGTGATTTCCAAAACGTGAGGCTCACAGTGTTGTTGGACGTGTCTTCAGGCGTGAGCCTCAAGTCTTCTAGGCTGGAAGGAATTGAGTGGAGCAGAATGGATCTGAGACTCCTTTCTTCTTCAGCTTTAGACAATGCTGAATTTCATGGTGTTTCACACACACATATCCCTCCAGCAAAGGGAGGGTCCTGTTGTTCCCACTATTCACTTTCAACTAACTTCCCAGATTTGTTTTATTTAATAATTTTTTAATTATCACACAAAATAGTAAGCATATTTATGACTGTTACACATAAACCACTGTATCTTGTTCTTATTTGCCCCTACCCTGTGTTTCCCTTTTTAATCTTTTTTGTTGTTGTTATTGGATCTCTCCCTATCCCCTCCAGTCATCCTACACATAAATATATTTATTTCTAGGTCTGCATTTGAGAAGAAATGCGCATGTGTTTTCCTGAGCCTGAGTCATCTCATTTAACACGATGATCTCTGGTTCCATCATCCATTTTCTAATGAACAGCAATTTTATTGATAGAACTTGTAGTCATGTTGATTCAATTTTTTCTCTATTGATATTTTGCTGTGGATATCGCTCTGTATAAGTAAACACTGATTGGCCAGTGTCTAGGCAGGAAGTGTAGAGGGAACTAACAGAGAGGAGAAAAGAGGAAACAAGAAGGGAGAGGAGAGACTGCCTGGAGCCGCTGCCAGGACAAGGAAGATGCAAAGTACCGGTAAGCCATGAGCCACGTGGCAAAGTAAAGATTAATAGAAATGGGCTAAATATAAGAGTAAGAGCTAGACAATGATAGGCCTGAGCTAATGGCCAAGCAGTTTAAATAATGCAAGAGTCTGTGTGTTTATTTTATAAGTGGGCTCTGGGACTGGCAGGACTTGGTGGTGGGACCTGGAGAGAAAAGCTCTCCAGCTACAATATTTATTTGTAACATTGCCTTACTTTTGCCTCCTATACCCAGTATTCTGTCTTCATTTGATCTTTTCTGTCAATAATGCCGTTCGATCTGTCTTTTGATAGACTCTTCTATTTCCAGAATTTCTATTTGTCTCTATTTCACAATCTCAGTTTCCTTGCTGAATTATACCCTCACCATGTAGAGTTACTCTCTCATACTGCTGAATATCTCACGGATTGTGCCAACATTCTTGTACTTACGTTGAAGTGTAGTTACTTCACTGTGTCATTTCATTCTCCAGTTTGTTTGAGCCCTCTAAGGGGCCAATGAACAGCAGGATTCTGAAAACTTTCTCTGGCACTGCACCTATCCTCTTACATCTGACTCAGCTAAGGAGTGTGAGCTTTGTAAGGTGCTATGTTGGACTACTTCCTTGTAACCTTTTGTACTTCTCTGGTGTGTTTTGAGCATCTGTCAGTCTTGATGTTCCATCCAGGTTATCTTTTTTTCTCCATATAGTCCCATTTTTTTAATGTCCCATTTTATAAGGGTCTTTTTGTATGCAGCCTTAGTGAAGGGCAAACAGGAAGCAAAAACAGAAACAACGACTTGATAAACGCTATCTTCATCAGGGTTACTATTGCTGCAATGAAACACCATGAGCAAAGAGCAAGCTGGGGAGGAAAGGGTTTGTTGGGCTTATATTTCCACATTATAGTCCATCACTGAAGGAAGCCAGGACAGGAACTCAAACAGGGCAGGAACCTGGAGGCAGGTGCTGGTGAAAAGTCTGTGGAGCCATGCTGCTTACTGGCTTGCTCCACATGCCTTGCTCAGCCGGCTTTCTTAGAGCTCAAGATCGCCAGCTCAGTGGTGACACCAACTACAACGGATTGGACTCTCTTCCATCAATCACTAGTTAAAAAATGCTCTACACTGTATACTACAGTATAGAGTCTACACATTTTTTTCAGTCAAGGTTTCCTCCTCTCAGATGAGTATAGTATGTGTCAAGTTAAATAAATCTAGCTGTCTCAGATACCTTAGTATGAAGACACAGAAAAAAGTACTTGTGTGTCAGTTATAGCCCAATAAGATGAGAAGACGGAGCTAGGATCAATGCAGCTGTAATATTTCAAGGCTAAGGTGTTAATTATTAAGAGGATAAAATCTAGGAAGAAGAAAATGATAGTAGGCGAAGTTGTCAGGATGAGAGGAAAGCCTGTGAGTTAGAGTTATCAGAAATTGTACTAGGGTCTGAGAATAAGCTGTCAGAGTAGTCCACTCAGGGAAGATAAAACCCAGACCATGACAGACTGCTAAAATACCAAAGCAAAATTAAATTAAAAATTAAGCTATGAAAGAAGGTCGAATAAAAACGTTTACATCCTCTTCAGCTTATATTTGTCCCTTGTTGATGAATATAGTTTCTTCTCCTCTGTCAGTTGTCATTTGGCACTCTACATTGGGAGTGTGATTTTGAGTCTCTGTCTCATTCTATGTAAGTTATTCCAGAAGTTATCTCTTGCTTGGGAGTCAAGCCTGGGTTGTGTTTTCTAGTCCTTGGTGTGTAGTGTGCCATGCTCAGCCCCAGCTTGCTCTCTGGCTTCCTGTGCTGGGTGGCCACACTCTCCAACACACAGTTTTCAATACTGGAGGCTCCAACATGGGAGGAGCTACACATCAGGGCTTGTATTTATCTATGCTGCTGGGTATTCTGCTTCTACCAGGACACAGCTCGCTGTCGGGCCAGTGATCCATAGTTCTTGTTTGAGTTCATCTGTCTTTGAGTCTGTAACAGGTTCAGGATTCATCTCACTTTTCATTTTCATGTGACTTGTAGACTGAGTAGTTGGTAAATATTGTGGGGCCCCTGCACTGGGCATGATATAGTGGCAATTTCTCTGCTCTTCTGGTTGAGCAATTAGCTGACATGGCCTGTTTTAGGAACGGTTCCTTCCCAAGTCACAAGTACCTTCCAATTACCCAATCACCTGCTTCATGGGCTCAAAGCAACAGATTCTCCTTTTAAATTTGTTTTTTTTTTTCCTTAGAGTTTTGTTTCACTTTTCCTAGAGACCTTCATGTACTCCTTCTCTCACAGGGGAAAAGGTATGGGGGTCTTCTATCCTTCTCTTCCACTACATCCAGGGCTATAAGGTAGACTCTATTGCTTCCTTTATAAATTATTTTTTCTGGATTTTTATATTCTCTCACTCCAGTGTCTACTGTGGCTCTCTTATGCATTTTTTCCCCTCTCCTGTTCTTCCCACAATCAGTCAGAGACTTTGCAATTTTTCAGGGATTTGGACTGCTGCTGCTTGTCCCCATTCTACTATCTTCTGATCTTGGGCTTGTTTGTTGCTGATAATTGGACAGATATGTAAAATACTTGCTTTTTAAAAACAATTATAGGCAGTTTTTCAGTTCTTGGTTTTAACAGGCCTACTTTGTGATTTTTCTGTTTCATATCATTTGTCCATATCAAGCATCATTATGATTAAAAGCTCCAAATTGCTCTTGGGGGATCTTTGCTTCTAATTGTCCATGGCCTTAGAAGTTCTCCTCTTTTGCTTATGGAGTTCTCAGGTTGGTTGACAGAATATGATGCTATCGATGGCATGTATCTCTAAACCATAATTGATCCCCTTTACACTCTTGTAGTTTATTCTCCAGGGAAAACTGTGTCAACATTATGAAGATATTCAAGCAGCATCAGTGTGGCTCTTGAGTAAGGAAGAACCTCATCACCCCTGCTGATAATAAGGGGAACAACCCACCTTGGAGGCCATCATGAAGGAGTCACTCACTACAGTCCAACAATATTCTAGACAGTAAACTCCCCAAGAGGTTCTGAGGCAGACGCTTCTGCTGCCCCTGGGTCCCTGACACACAGAAACTGTGAAGTATCAGTTTCTCCCTGCTCAAGCTGCTAAGGTTAGGAGGGTTAATGTAGCAGAGGAAACTGATAGGATATTGACTTATACGTCACCTCACATAAAAATTTTTATCACTTTCTCATTTGTACATGCAAAATGTATTTCATTGTAGTCATTAGATTTGCTCTGACATTCTAATAGAGCAGATTTTGTCACGTTGACACACTTATTTCCTATTTGTTTTTCTAATTGTTCCATCACTCCTCACACTTACATGCTTCATTTGTTTCTCTTCTTAGTGATGTGAATGACAGACAGTTGGCTTGCTTGGTCCTGGTTTCAGACTATCTAAGGCTGCACTCCCTTTTCATTTGCTTTGTCTACTTTTTCACTTGTTTTCTGTCTAGCTCTGCTTCTTTGCTCATTTCTTCTCCTGAACAGACATTTTGGATTTTGCATCCTATTCCTCCTTATGAAACTTCTTCTCTGAATGTACATTTGCAAAATAATACCTAAACCAATATATCTTGAATTAAAATCAAGAAACCACAAGACCAGATTCACTTGTTTTAAAAGTGGGTATTAAAGCAGAATAGTAGATCATAAAACTCATCAAATGCAATATACTCTAAGCCTTCTTTGCTATAAACCACATTAGCCTACATTAAACACCATTTTCTTTCACAGTCCAATATCTGCTACCTATCTGTCTATTAGCTATTAATTATCTATTTGGAGATCTATATATCTATCTGTCAGTCAATCATCTATAAGACTACATAAGCCAAGATGTTGGAAGGGAGATGTCTGTATTTGTACTGGAGAGTCATGAGAAAAATGTGTCAATTATTACTATGAATAATATTTAGAACAATTTGACAAACATAGTTCATTTTTTTTCTACAAAATGTTTACACTTACATATGCCTGCCACCATTTACATGCAACTACCAGATTTTATTACTAATAAAAGGAGTTTTACGATACAGTAATTGTTAGTATGTAGAGCATGTTCTTATGGTGTTCATACATGTATTTCCTCATTCTTTATACATCTCTGGGCTTCTCATTATTCTCCTATCTCTCCTCAAGCCACAGGTCCCATCCCTCTGTTTTCTTCTTTTAACAGAACCCACTGTGTTTATCATTCTGAATTTAACCAAGTTCTCTTAATACTAAAAATTATGCAAAATTATTCTGGTTACAAGTGAGTAAAATTATACTTTGTATATATGTATGTATATATATATACACACAAATATATTTATCAAGAGCATTTTATTTATCAGTTCATTGATTTATTGATAGCTACCTAGGCTCTTTCTACCCATTTTATTAAATAAATGGATTAAAAAGATTTCTTAAAACACCTCTCAATATGCAAGATATTTTAGGAATACCAGCAACTTTGCAGACATGACTACAGACTCTGAGAATTCCTTTAGGTGATTCAGTGAAGCTAGGTGTAGAATAAGAATGCACAGTGATTAAGGGGAGGAGTTATTTGATGCACTTTACACTATTCTGTGTTAAGCATGGTGGTTTGGATGAAAATGGCCCCCATTGGCTCATATGTTTGAATGATTGCTTTCCTGTTGGTGGAACTGTTTGAGAAGGATTAGGAGGTATGGTCTTATTGGAGGAGGTGTGTCACTGGAGGTGGGTTTTGAGGGTTCAAAAACCCATACCAGACCCAGTTGCTTGCTCTCTCTCTGACTGTTGCCTGCAGATTAGAATCTGAAGCTCTCAGCAACTCTTCTAACAGAATGCCCATCTGTTTCCTGCCATTATGATCATGGACTAACCCTCTGAAACTATAATCAATCTTCCAATTAAATCCTGTCTTGTTGTAAGTGTTGCCTTGGTCATGGGCTTCCCTCATAGCAATAGAACAGGAATTAGGACAGAAGTTGGTACCAGGAGCATGAGATTGATGTGACAAGCCTGGCTGTGCTGTTGCTTGGAGAAATATGGAAGACTTTGGGACTTTGTAGTAGAAAAGTGGTTGAACCCCTTAATCAAGTCTTAATGAACCATCTTAGTAGGAGCTTGGAGAACAATAATACTGAGGGTGATGTGGACTATGCAAGCCTGACTCAAGAGGTTTCACAGTGGAATAACATTAGCAAGTGGCCTAAAAGCTATTCTTGTGGTATTTTGCCAAGCAATGTGGCTGCATTTAGCATTTGTTTTAAAATTCTCCTAGAGGCTAAATTGAAGAGTTGTGGACTAATGGCACTAGCAGGTGAAATTTCCAGACATATGTTATGTGGTTATTATTGGCCACTCTTATGCAAATCTACAATGAAGTAAGGAAAGAGAAATACAAAATGTATGGTTTACGGAGAAAAGCAGCACCTGGGAATTTAATATTGGAACCAAGTCTTGTGCTCAAAGAGAGGCAAAATTTAATGAAAGACCTGTTTTAAAATGGAATAAAGGGAGTGGTATCCTCAGGGCAAGACCCTCCTCAGCTCCTCAACTAAGCTTCCAACTTACAAAAATGAATTCAAGTAAAGCTTAAGCAGCAATGGAAACCATCAATAAAGGAAAGTTTATGCAGATGTAATTCAAGGAGCAGGGCAGGCTATTGTACCCTCAAGCACAAGAACTTGGCATCTTTAGCCTTGTGATTCTGGACTTAGAGTCAAGAACACAAGGAAGGGCTTGAGGACTCTCTCTACAGGGTTAAAGAAAGCTGCTGAGGCAAGGTATGTGACGGGGAGGTCGCTGCATGGAAGCCCAGAGAGGCCATTGCATGAAGCTGTGAAGGTGAATCCTGGATTGCCTTAGAGACCCCAAGATGCCGGAGGTGCCAGAGCTGTGAAATTCTTGCCAAGGATAGCTTCAGACAGGGAGTAGAGGCAGTCAGAAGGAGAGAAGTCTGTTGAATCAGCAAAAATGGAAGGGAAGAGTCATCTAAGCCCTCAGACATCAGACAACATAGAGCTGCAGAGAGTTCTGTCCTTTTGGAATGGTAATATATATTCTGTTCCAAGCATGTGATCTACTTTTTTTATTTTTCTTTTTTAGGGGTTACAGTTAAGAGATCGCCTTAAGTCTGAGAAGAGACTTTGGACTTTTAAGCAGATTTGAGACCGTTATAGCTTATGGAAACTTTTGAAGTTGAACTGAATGAATTTTGCACTACGATGGCCAAAAGCCTATGGAGACTGTGGAGTGGAACGTGGTGACTTGAATGAGGATGGCCCCCATAGGCTCTTATGTTTGAATGCTTGGTTCCTAGTCAGTCAGCAGAACCATTTAAGAAGGATTAGGAAGTGTGGCTTTGTTGAAGGAAGTGTGTCACTGGGGGTGGGTTTTGTGGTTTCAAAAGCTCTTGCCAGACCTGGTCTCTCTCTCTCTCTCTCTCTCTCTCTCTCTCTCTCTCTCTCTCTCTCTCTCTCTCCCTGCTGCCTTCAGATCAGGATGTAAAGCTCTCAGCTACTGCTCCATCACCATCCCTTTCTGTTTCCTGTCATGTTGATCATGGACTAACCTAAAACTGTAAGAAAGCTAGCAGTTAAATGATTTTTTTAATAAGATTTGCCCTGGTCCTGGTGTCTGCCTTGGTCCTGGCGTCTTCTTACAGCAAAAGAACATAACTAAGGCGGATGAGTCATGTAGAGCTCCATGCTCCTTGTACTCTAGGCATTTTTATTATCCTCTCAGTCTAGATTGAGACACTTCAGTAATGTTCTAAGCTAAATTGTGGAAGAATAAGAATTCAGTGGCAGGTAATATACCTCCAGAGCTTGAATTTTAATTTATTCTAAATGGAATATTTATGATATTATTTTTAAAATATTTATAATTTATTTCTATGAATTTTAATTAAGGAAAAAATAGAGGATGCTCTTTAATTCTAGCATAGGAGATTGAGCCAATAGAGACAAATGTTAATTAAAACATAATAACAAAATAGTAGCTAGGTTTATAGGCAAAAGTTTCCCATGCTGGAAACAAAGAATTTAAAATAGAAATATAGTGAAAGGGAGAATGTAGGGAAGTAGGGGACTGTGCATAGGACAGAATCAACCCAGATCTTGTGTGGCTTTTTCGTTAAGAGACACACAGACATGTACAAAGAGAACATGGTTCTGACAACATAGCCTGGCTTGGTTTATGGGACTTTGACAATTATTAATAAATCAATGTAAAGCATGACAAATGAGCATGGTGCTTTGATGACCATAAGATGATGCCAGTGTTTCTGTTGTTAAAAAGTCACCAGACAGGGATTTATCCAGCAGGACAGTCTGTTGAGTGATGTGTATGATGCTGTGAGGAATACTGGAACAATCCATGCTTGTGAAAAAATAGCATGGGTGGCTTGTTCTCTCAGTTCTAGATGATCCTGAAGGACATGTGCCATGTGACAACTTGACAGTAGAAATGACTATAGTGATTCTTACAGAAGGTTGAATGAACTCAGCCTTCAGGTCACTTTCCACACTATTAAAGTCAGTGCTTATGATGGAACCTTCTTTGCTTCCTCTTGGAAAACATCTGCATCAGTGTTCCATCATCAGGTTTGAAAACCAAAGTTACTGTCTCCCTACAGGGACCGTGAGAATAGGCATGAAAGAACAGCTCTGTCAGAAAAGGAACATTAAAAATGCCCAACTTAAATTTTGGTTAAAATTCTGGAAAGCATACATTCTGATTCTTTCTTGATCAGCATTGGTTCAATAATCCCTTAAATAATATTCTTAGGCAGTTTAAAAAGATTCAGCTAAATGACTATTTAGCACAAGAGGGGTACATTATGCAAATATTAATAAATCATAAGCCCTTGAGAAATACGGAGAAAATCAGGCCTAAACTCTGACTGGTTTTTAGGCAATGTCCCTACTCCTCTCCCAGGTGCCTGCCACCAACAGCAACAACTTTCACAAAGCAAGGAATTCCTGTCATTCTGGAGGCAGCAACTTCAATTAGAAATTAAAGGGAAATATAGGTTCCGAGGGAGGGAAAGAAATATTTAACTTGGAAAATTTGCACTTGCCTTTCAGAGGCTGCCATGCTCAAAGGAGAGCGGTGTCCGTCCTGGGGCTCTGGTGGCTTTTCAGAAAGCTACACAGTGCGTTGCTGTTATAAATTGGGGCTATTTATTTTCTTCTTTAGGATTTCATGTATTTCTGCTCTGATGAATGAATGTACATTGTGTGAAGTTCTTACTGGAATCTTGAGCTGCAATGAAACACAGGCACACGTGTGTTGAACATTTTTTGTACCGGAGCCCTCAGAGAAGGTAATAAATACGAGCAGCCACAGCCTGCAGACTCTTGGTAACAATTGGACAATTTCAAATGAGCTTGGTGGAAACAGAGCCCTTGTTTCCTCCCATGCATCTCACACATCATAAAAATGTGATTTTTTTCGATGTATATATGTATTTCGTGTATTTATCTTCAGGAAGATGTCAGACATACCCAGAATTCAACTTAACTTCCTTCCTAGGCATCTCTCCATCCAGTGAAATTAGCAATTTAGACCAACCATCTGCTCTTTGCAGAATTCTGGTGGCACAGGCAATAAGAGCTGCATGGTCTCTATTGGATTCTACCCTCTGCTCTTTTCCACCCAATTTTAGTCTATTTTAGTAGCCTTTGTGGTAAAACCCTAAAATAATGGGTGCAACAACTTCCCTAAATTATGGAAATCCTTTGATCAGACTTCTGGATCTAAGGGTGACTTATCAACCTCACTTCTCACAGTTCCACATTTTCACCCAAATGTAATGGCTTCCATTCTTACATACATATTCTGGTTTTCCATCTCCTGGATATTCTCTTGTTCTTTTGTTTTCTCATTGAAAGAAGCATGTGAATGAGTGAAGGAGGAGGAACCAGAGATGCTATTTCACAGCCTTGGCTGTGTTGCATCCTTAAACTTCAGAATTCTTATTAAGGTATATTCTCTCATGGGCTTTTAGCTATTCAGAGACAAGTTTAAATATTAATATAAGGTGTTCTGGCCAAGCTCCCAAATCTCTACTGATTTCTTTATATAGATATTTTTGAATCTGAAATCTCTTCCTGATTTTCTTTTTTGTTCTCTGTCACCTGAATCAATGTGGATTCTGCCCAAGTAACTTCTGGTTATTTTGCCTTTCAAATGAGCAAACACCTTTTACTGACAGCATGAAGACTTTTTTGATCTTTATCTCAAATCCATACACAAAACTGTTTTTAAATGCCAGAAGAGTTACACAATAAGAAGAGGGTTAATGTCTCAAACTCAGCAACCTCCCTGACTATGCAGATCTGTAGCCTGTGTGGGCTGTTCCCCTGGGCAACAAGATACATGCAAAGCACTGCCTTGGAGCCTCTGCCTGGTGAAGTGGATTTTAAGTATTCCCTATGTAACTATGAACAGTTGAGAGTTCAGAGTTTTATGGTTTATTAAAATGTATCTTCATGGGAAAGATGTACCATTTTCTCCTACAGGAATTCCTGTTACAAACAAGATACAATAGCATATCAAAGGCAAACAGGAAAATAATTTACATTAATAAATGTCAGAGCCGGAAAGCCTGCAGGTTTGCAGGGGAAACTCTTTAAGATCTTACATAAGGAAACTACAAAAATTAGCAGCTACCTTGTTGAAGCTTATCTGGGATGCCATGAGCATCTCAGCAATGGAAGGGTGATTAGCAGCCTCCACACTGAGGTCTGGGGTAAAACAGGAGCTCCCTCCAGTGCACAGAAGCCTGGAGTTAATACTCTGTGCAGCTTTTCCTTGTCAGGGTGACTTTGTCTATCTAAAGTAGTCCAGAGCCAGAAAATTGGTCAACAGGTGGAAATCATTGCTTTAAATGACACTGGACCCCATGTGCGAGTCTCGGGTGTCTGGCCTGCAAGTTTGAAAGGAACTTTTCACTCCTTTCTCCTCCAAGGGATGTTTTGAAGATGACCACCCTTTGCACATTTGTGCTACTCAGGAACTGGAATCTTTTAGACAACCAACTCTCTCAACACTTCCTTTGCCGTTTCCTTCAGCATCTTCACTGTAAAAGGAGAAACTGTCCTGTCGTCTTCACTGGTATATGATGAGAAGCAGCTGCAGCCCTGGACATTGATGCACTTAGATGTTAAGCCACACAACACACAGGTGCAAAGCTTTGGGTTTTGATTCTCTGTTTTCTTTTTCTCTTTATATTTTTGTCCCTTTTATTGACAATTTGCATGTTAGTGAGTACTCTACCACTGGCCACAACCCAAGCATTTCTAGTGTTTATTTTACATTCATTTTCATATGATTTTTTAAATTTCATAGGTGTATGCACTGCAGTTTGGTCATATCTATCCTGATTGCCTCTTTCAGTTCCTCTAAGATTCCCCTCAATGGTTTATCTAGAGTGACCTCTTGCCTCTTTTTCCACTGAATTATATATATATATTTCCCCTTGATTTTTATGTCACCTGTGTGGGTGGGTGTTTTGCCTGCATGTACGTGTGTGCACCATGTATGTGCAGTACCCATAGAGGTCAGAAGAAGGCATCAGATCACTTGAGATTGGAGTTACAGATGGTTGTGAGGTCCCAGGTGGGTGCTGGGTATTAAACCAGTATGTTCTGAAAGAGGATTCAGTGTTCCTAACTCTGTGCCATCTTTCCATACATCACTATGATCCCCTGATTTTACCAATCCTCTGAATCCAATTAGTGATGCCAGTATGTACATGGTTGTAAGGTCATTCATTGGACCTTACCAAGGGCCTATGTCCCTGAAGAAAATGGCTTTCCATCTCTAGGTAGTCTTTTAAATTTTGATTCAGGGTCTCTTTATGTTGCCCAAGATAGCCTGGAACTCATTCTATAATCCAATTTGGTCTTGAACTTTCAATTTACCATATTCCTGGTTTAAGTCTTCTGTATAATTAGGATTCCAGGGTTTGCCACCAGGCCTGATGTCCTTCCTTTAAAATAGTACCAAATGCCATCACCTCCAGTATCTACAGCAGGGTCTTCACAGTGTGAGTGGTGATAGAGTCATGCACCGCTGCTGCTCATCAGCTCACCCGCCCTGCAGAGGAGGCCTGTACTTCCTTTAAAAACTGTGCATGTGGCCAGGGCTGGCTCATGACTGAAGAAGGTCATGAAGAACCCTCAGGCATCCCGAATCCAGGATGCAAGTTGAATTTTATCTGTAGTTCTGAACATATGTTTTTTTTCTGGAAAGGACTTTGCTTTCAGGGTCTCAATGCAATCATTTTTCTCTTCTTTTCTTCCAAGCAACACTTACTCTGACAAATCAAAATGGAAAAAAAGGAACAACAACAAAATAACAAAAGCAACAACAGCAAAAAACAGCTTTTAGGCCAAAAACTAGTCAGTGTTTCTGATTGGAGTAACAGATACTCGTTGTGGGGAAACGGACTGTGAGACACAGTGTTCTTCAAGATATGAATGCTCTAATTATAAACTAAATATACAACTAACAATAAGAAATGGTAATTACCATTCCGGGGATGTGAATACCTTTAGTAGGGGTGGGTGGAACTACCTAGATTTGGCCTTGGGGTAGCATGGGGGAGGGGGATGACACTGGAAGGCTTATGCCACAATAAGATGGAAACAAGGTGTGTTGGAGATTACCATGGAACAGCTCATATAACTGTATAGTCAGGTGCTGCAGGCCACAGGAAAACATAATGGAATTCAGCTACTATTACAAAAGCGACTACTTGGAAAAGGCAAAGACTTCTCCAAAGGTTAAGCCAGGACTTAAGAAGTCTTGGTGATATTCTAGCTTTTGTATATATATTAGCTGGTTCCTATGATGATTTTCTTGTAATGCTATGCAGGCTTCCAAGAACTCCTAACAGTGTATTTATCTAAAATACCTATCAAGCATCCAAGGCCAAATGAAACAACACCTGTCTCCTAGATCAGGAGGATAGCTTTATTTCTTGTGCAATTTGGAGTGAGACCCTTCCTTACAGCCTTACTAATAGACTCCTAATTTTTTACTTAACCACTTCTAGGAATGTAGACTGAGCACATAAATTCCTTTCTTGACTAACGATCATTAGCACTCATTTGGGTTGTGAAAGAAAGCCTGCCGGCCACTGCCTGAGGAGAATTCCTACCTGCCTTTATGACCCTGGAGGAATTCAAGCCTGGTGACCTTGCTCTGCCAGAGGATCGCTATGGCTTGGGTTTATAACTGAACACCTCAGAGACTGAGGGGAACTGAGGTATAAGAAGAACGAAGAGAGAATATTAAGGGTTTTGGCTGGAGAGGATTTTTGACTAGAGAACTGGGAGAAAGGATGGATGATGAGGAAGAGCCAGATGGGAAAGTGCTAGATGGGTTAGAAGGAGATGAGAAGGACCTAGATGAGGCAGAACTAAGGTAAGGGAATTAAGATAGAACTTAGAGGGAACAACAGATAAAGGTAGAGACAAATCGGGCAAGAAAGGAACCAGGCTTGAGTACAGAATTGTAGCTGTGTAGATAGGATTTATCCCCAGAGGAATAAAGTAGACGGACAAAGAGCTTGGTGTACTTAGATTCATTTCCGGAAAATAATTCTCGCTGTTTGTAGTTTCTCTTCTGAGCCCCTGGGAAGTATATTATTAAGGCTGGTCCTTTATTAATATACAAGAGTCTAATATACAAGAGTCAAGGTTCTCTGATGTGCAGCTATTTCCTCTAAGTTGAAACATTAGCCCCAGAGGGGTGAGGAAATTCTGGAAGCTCACTAAAGTTACAAGATTCAAGAGGCTTCTGTGAAGATTAGATGCATGAGAGTTTAAAGAGAAGGGCTTCTTCAGTGGAACTGCCTGGACATTGAGTAGGGAGCTCCAGCATGCAGCATTTGAATCCTCGTCCTTGCTGGGGTAGGATATTTGGGGATCCATTTGAGAGTCAACTCTGCTCCTATAAGTTAGTTACTCTACTAAACTTATTGGTTCGTTAAGCTAGGCTTGAGTGACATCATTTCTTTGGCCTGTCATCAGTGTCCTGTCTGAATGAATAGATGCTTGTTCATGTCTCCCTTGGACAAGTCACACAACATTCCTAATTGAAACTTGATGAATAAAGGCAGCGGTGCAAGAGACCTGAGTGAGGTCCCCAGGGATGGAGAGAAAACAGATAGAGAAGAGCTCTCACGACCTTGGATCAATAGATGAAGAGCTATGGGGTCGGACAACAGTTGCATTTCTGGGACCATTGCCAAATCTAAACTTTGTTGTCTTGAGGACACTGGTTTTTGCTTTCTTGTGAGCTACATGTGACTTTAAGTTGCACTGGAATTATTCATGTGTGAATGTAAACTCTCTCTCTCTCTCTCTCTCTCTCTCTCTCTCTCTCTCTCTCTCTCTCTGTGTGTGTGTGTATGTGTGTGTGTGTGTATGTGTGTGTGTGTGTGTGTGTGTGTGTGTGTGTGTGTGTGTGTGTATTAGCATGTGCACATAAAATAACACGGGGGAAGTGGAAAACACCATTTGCAAAACAATGTGCTACTCAGTAGTCAACAAATATTTGGCAAGCCCTAATTAGATGATAGACATAGTGATGGGCTCTAGGGAATGCAGGGATATTCAAAGCAGACATGATCTGTCTTCATTGGGTTTATAATCAGCGCCCTAGACTATCTCAGAGCTAAATTTGAGGGAATATGACATTTGGAGGCTGTTTTATTCCTTGCACAGCATATTGGCAATTGTCTGGTGGGCTAAGCTAAAAGTTACATTTTCATAAAAAATCCCATTTCTTTGCACCGAGACAGAGCATTAAGAATTTAGGTGAAGTCATAAACGTTATCGGCACAGCAAAGCTGCAACAAGACGCATAGTAATCGAGGCCACAGGGAGAGCTTAAAATGCCACTGATTTATTGTGCACACAGGCTCCAGAGTTCTGTGATGATAAGAAAGCACTGTGGAGGCAGGGCATAAGACCAGCACTGAATCCTCTTCCAGGAGAAGCCAGGAGCTCCCCGAGAGGCTGTGATCTGCACCTCCTTAGAAGTGTAGTGTTGGGGGGGCCGAGCGTGGAGTCAGACAGAATGGTGATACAGGCAAGAGGGCTAAGGCTCCAGAAAATCAAGAAAACGTTCTTCCTGACATAGCAGCGATTTTAGTTTTGTGCTCAGGAGAGGTGAATGTCTTTTGGTCAAACTGTCTCCTTAAAGCATGGGAACTAATTAGCTTACGCTAAAAGGAAGATGTGCTTGGATAATTTCAGATGAAGTAGGAGAGACATAGGAAGAGAATGAAGCTAAAGAGAAAACCGGAGGAGTTTGGACCAAGTTCATAATGGCAGAATTTGAAAGGTAGAAGCAGGAAGATTAGGAATTCAAGGATAGTCTTGGCTACATAGGGAGTTGAGGCAAGCTTGAGCTACAAAGGACTGTCTCAAAATGAATAAACAAACACAAATGACAACACAACAAATCCAAAGAGCACAAGGCAGATTCCAGATGTGCACAGAGGCTTCCATTTAGTCCCAGAGGGATTCAAGTGCCTCTGATGCATGGCCATGGTGGTCAGCACTGAGTTTGATCATTTCCTCTGGGTGTTATTTTGTCTTGTCCCTGTTCATTTCCCCTCAGTTCTTAGCAACAAATATCTTAAAATGAAGAAGTGTCTGCCTCTTTCTAGAAGCAATAGGATATGAAATCACTCTGTAGCCATGGTTCCCTGATTTCCCTGCAAGGGATGAAGGAAAGAAAACAATAGACCATCACTTCCAGAGTGTGTATTTGTTGCTCTTCAGAAGGAGTAGTGTGGACTGGAATGCCTCGGAGCTGAAAATGTATTAAAACCCTGAAGCTAGTGGAGAGCTCCTGTCTCCCTCCTGTGACGTTTTCATGTTGACGTCCTTCTGTTCTCAGCATACCTCATCTTCTCAACATGTGCAGCCCATCTTTTGCATGTTTCTGGCTATGGCCCTGTGAGAGTAACACCTTGGGTGACACGGCCTCCAAGATGCTCAGGGCCCCCATCACATTTGGTTAGTAGACGGCAACAGCTGGAGATGAGTGTCAGAGGAAGGCGTGATTCTACTGTCTTTGGCTTTGAGCTATACCTTCCAGAAGCAGCAAGCCCCTCTGGGATGGCATTTCCTTTCAGCTGCTTCCCACAAGGTGCCAGCTTCCACTGTTCCTTCCTCTCCTTTCTGTGCAGGCTCTGGGTGGCAATGGATTCCACCTGTTGTTGGTTTCTGGGTTTCCCATACTTCTTTCAGATCTTTTAATTTTGCCCATGCTTCTGTAGATAAGTTCATCATTAAAGTCTGGATGGTATTCTATTTCCTGTCAGGAACTCTGGAACTCAGAGACATTGCATGTGCTATGGTACCTCCACAAAAGCGTGGTGTGGGGCTTTGATCAATGTGTCTTCAGGCAACATGAATACAAGAGGGCTAAGGTAGACATTGTTTGTAATTAGTTTTTTGACCTTATGCCTCAGCTCCATCAAATATCAGATACCAAAGATGCTAATGGATCATTTTAAAAGGTTACTTCTACTCTAGTACCAGTCAGACATCACATTCTTTCCATCTCCAAGGCTCTCCCTCAGTTGTCATGCACTATGGTGATCTGGTTTCCTGAAGTGGCCATATCCCACAATAATGTACCCTACTTCTCTAGGCTCATATTTTCTTCTCTCACAGAACCAGTGTGAATTCTTGAAAATTCCAAGTCACATCAGGTCTCTCCCTGTTCAGACATTTCTCATGGTTTCCCTTTACATTAAAATAATAGCAAACAGGATGGAGAATATAGTGGATAAAGTACTTGCTGTGCTCACTAACTAACCAACTGGCTAGTTAGGTAAAGCCAGCTGGTGAGGTTTGGACTCAGGAGGAGAAGCTGCCTCAGGAAATAAAGTGGAAAGCAATTCAGGAAGACAAGTCACACCAGCCTTTGGCCTCTACCTGCACACACACACACACACACACACACACACACACACACACACACACACACGATTTACAGAACCACAGCTTCTTAAACGCCTTCATGGTTTCTGTAGTTTAATACCCTACAGCCTCATCTATGCAGACTATCATTATCCTGGGTTACAAATTGGGAAATTTAAGGAAAAGGAAATTCAGTAACTTGCTGAAGTCTATACCCAATTAGGAAGTGGCCCTGCCAAATTTTGAAATCTGGCCATCTGGCCCTTCAGCCCACGTTCTTAACTGTGAAGCCGTACAGTGTCCTAACACTTGCTGTCAAATCCTTTCATTTCACACTCAGATTTTTGAATGAGAGAAAACACTGCTTTGAAGTGTAGGCACATGTCTACCCTCTGCTGTGGGATTTACTACACCCTAAAGACTGACTAGGAGACCAGGACACTCAGACTACAAATTGCTTTCTGGAATGCAGAGACTTTGGGAAATCCTGAGTCCCAGAAGTGCTGAGCCTGCATCTGGCATACCTTCACAGGCGGTTTTCCCCTCAGATTTCCACTATTAATTAATTCAGAAAAAATATAATAAGTGCTTCTGCCCCATGAAAACGCTTCATGTGCAGAGATGAATGGAATGAGGTCCTCACTTTTAGTGAGTCCAGGCCAATAGACTGCCCACTGTACTGTATTCATTTCAGTACTTTTCCTATGCTCACTACAATAGCATGGAGGAGTTGTTTTCTGAAGGAGGACTCCATCTTGGCTTTAGGAGTCAATGTTATCAGATGTTCAGATTCTCTCTATCAAGGCTGTCTCACAGCGACTTCACAGGCTGTTCTTTGACAATCCCTTGTGGAAGACCACACCATGGATGTTACCCCTTTGCAGGTGCTTGCTAGCCTTTCAGGTCTGGTCTTGCCTCTAAGTGTGAATCCTATTTTGACAACCAACACCCTGGCCAGGCTGTTCCTCACTAGAGAACATCTTGTTCCCATACCATCTTCACTGTCACTTGCCCTCAGTGAGAGCCGAGGTTCCCGGTACTGACTATGTCTCCCTGTCTGGTAATTCAATCAGTCTCATTCATCTTTTCAGTTTCTGTCTCCCAGTCACTCCGTTTTGTTTCTTTCAAACTGTTTCCCAAGCACCTGCAAATCTGCATGGCAGCTAATGCACAGGATCATCTTGCAACCACATGTGGTAAAGTGTCTCTATATCCAGCCAAGAAACGCACCCTGTTTTGATTCAGTTTCAGTGTACCATAAATTTATGTGGAAGTGTGTATTATCAACTTCCTATCCCCTTTCCTCCTTTCTTGCTAGATTTCTCACTGTAAATTTAAATAACCCTGCTTCAGGTCCCTTTCCTCCAGATGGATTAGTGTTCAAGAATCCCTGCTAAATGCTTCTTTGGTCACTTCCTCCTTGTATTTCAAAGTTCTGAAGCCACTTTATGTGACCTTCTATCCTTCATGGTTCTTCTGTGCCTTTCATTTTTGGCTTGATCTGCAGATATAATCAGAGTTCTAAATCTTTCAGTTTTATAGAGTACATCCACAATGGCAGTTCCCTCCAACAGCAGGTGGATAATGGAAACACGGGAAGAGAGTGTGGCTTCCGTAGCTCCATGCAAAATAAGGAGGGAGAAGAATGAGCGAAGCCACAGAAGGCAAGACACAACAGCTGGGAATGTGACCTCACTCCTGCAAAAATGACCCTCAAATTTGCTGGCTTGTTTTTCACAGATGGTACAGCAGCACCTACTAATAAAACTCCCAAAACAGAATCCAAAGGGCAAAGGAGTGAGGGGCGGTCTCCATTCAGGAACACACCTGTGGAGAAGCAGCACAAACAAGAGGAAGTTCTGTGATTTCATATCCAGAAATGAACACATCTGCCTGAGTCTGGGTTTTTCTGGGAAGAACCTGACACTGAGATGGGGTATTGCTGGGGAGTGCTACCTGGAAAAATGCCACAAGGAAGTGAAGGAAGCAGGATGCTGCAGGACATAGGCTGACTCTCAGTGTGAGCAAGAACCTCCCATGTTTACATGGGGTGAAGACTCCTACGTGGGACTCGATGCTGGGTCTTCACAACCCTACATGGGCCAGGGCTGGAGTCTGGGTGTCTTCTATCGTTTGAGCCAGTTTTGTCCCTTGTTCACATCTACAGTAGTGTACTGTTGTTGTTGTTTTTAGGGAAATTTTATCCACTTAGATTTTGTCTTCTGCCATTTGTGTACACCCCAATGCCTCCAGCACTACTTAGCCTTCATTTCTAATATAAGCAGTTACCTTTCATAGTGAATATGTCTTGCAGTGGAGTCTATGTCTTCTTCCGATGCAGATATACTTACTGAAACACCACATGCCCAGTCTAATGAGGAAAGAGTATCTGGGGTTGCCTGAAAGCTTGCACAGTTCATGGGCCAGCAACATTGATATCAGCTAGAGATGCTGAATTCTGCATGTGAGCCAGGCTTTCTCGGTAGGATTCTCTATTTTAAAGAGAGAAATTACTTAAGGATAAGAAATACTGGTACATATTGAATGGAGAACTCCTTTTATTTTGTTTCTAATCCCCTTGACAACATCATAATGACCGCTGGAACAAATTTTGCCTTCTGTTGTCCTATAACTGATACTTTGGATCCTGCATTCTTATCCTAAGATGGAGCACATTTCCAATGCCTGAAGTAAAAACTCCAAGGCTCTGACATAGTATTCAGGCTTTCTCTTCTCTTTTCATTTCCTGCAGCCTGTCTCCTGTATGAACTCTCCAACCATGCTGTCTCCTCCTAACTCAGTATACAACTCACACCCCTTTGCCAGCTTCTGGGTTATTGTTTCTGAAATAGTCTCTGGCCTTCTAAATTGCCTATAAAAATCTTAGCCTTTAAAATCCAACCCACATGCCTTATCATCCCTCACAGTTCCCGCTTAGGCAATCCTACAGTGGATGCCATCTCTATAAACAGTATATATTTGTGTGTACATATGTATTCGTGTGTGCGTTCAAGAGTGCATTTGCACATATTTGTTTGGAAGACAGAGATCTTTCCATTTTTTTTTTAAACAAGATCTCTCATTGGTCTCCAATCTGCCAAGTAAGCTAGGCTGGCTGGCCCCAAGGCTTCTTCTGTACCCACATCCCAGCACTGGAATAACAAGTGTATGTCAACCTACCCTGCTTTTTATACATAGGTTCTTGAGATCAAACTCAGGTCTTCATATTGCTAAGCAAGTCCTTCAATGACTGAGCCATTTCCCCAACCCTGAAGCCCAGTCTTAGTACTTAATAATAGTCATAGCATATAATAATAGATATGCATATATAATGTATCATATCATTATATTATATACACAAATCCACATGTTAAATGAATATATACTAGCCATGTTTATATACCGTGTTCTATTGTATCTAAGCTACCTTACCTCTAAGGTAGGCTTTGCTACTGCTACATGGTTCATTTTCCTGTTAAGGTCCAGTTATGCTGAGCATCCCTAATGGGGGGGGGGAGAAAAAAATAGCGTTCCTCATGGGTCTTGCCAACCAGGAATCTTGCCTATCTACACAGCATGCCTCCATCCTCCTCTGACGGCTTTCTGTTTCCTGCTGCACGGGTGGAAGGAGAGAGATCCATTTCCCTTACTGTCTCTGAAGTGACAGAGTTGATCAATGAGTTCCTGTGCCTGCCCCAGAAAGCCAGTTTGATTGTCCTCCTGTGACCTAGCTGACAGCATTCAGCCTTTTATGGACCGGATAGTGAAGCACTCTTCAGAGCTCAGTTTCATCTGTTTACGGTGGTATTCCAGCCATATTTTTTATGTCTGCTGTTGTTACATTGTTGCTATTGTTATTAATCTCTGGCTAGTTTATTTTCTGTGGATTTATAATGGCTTCACATCATGAAAATAAAAAAGAAAGTAACAATATAGTAAACCTCAGATTCTAAGGAGCCCAGAATGAATGCATGAATATATTACTGGTTAGTCAAGCTCTACCAAAGCTGACACTGATATATCCCAATGCTGTCCATGCCTAAGGAAGGGGGAAAAGAGGTGTTTGCTGTCACAAGGGGAAGGCACATTCACGGGGCATGAAGCATGTTGTCCACAGCAGCAAGAATTAGGGCTTGGAGTTCAGAGCTCTTCTTGACTCTGTAGCTACTTGGGTTTTAATACTTAGGATTAAGAAGAGCACTATAACATTTTCCTGCGTTACCTATGATTCCAGCTGAGGCCAGTAGTCATATTTTTAGAA
This sequence comes from Peromyscus californicus insignis, assembly GCF_007827085.1. Taxonomy (NCBI): domain Eukaryota; kingdom Metazoa; phylum Chordata; class Mammalia; order Rodentia; family Cricetidae; genus Peromyscus; species Peromyscus californicus. The sequence goes on from NW_026294402.1 coordinate 12,991,445, forward strand.
TTCCATGCTCTGTGATTTCCATATCCAAGTATGCACACTAGATTCCTTCAAGCTCAGAAAACACTAATAGTCTTAGCATATATATCTTGCTTAAAAATAAATTCATTTGTCTAAACAGGAACATGACAGTCATAGATGCCATCCAAATAGATGAAAGGACAACCCTTTAGAAAAGTGCATTTTTAAAAAACAATTTTCAAATATGTCCAAATTTCAACCTGATTAACAACATTTATTAGATTATGTATGAAAAATCATTTTGAAGAGGTATAATAGGAACATACACTTTAGTGGGGAAATTACTTTTTAGAACCCTCTATATTGGTATCTCCTCATAGGAAAGTCCAGATCTTAGGCTTCTCATTGTTGAGCAAGTTATTTCTTGCTATTGAAGACTTGCAGGTAGGACTGAAATCTTTAAGCAGGGAGAAGGCTTAATGTGATTGTTGACTCAAGCAAATGTTTTGAGGTGGAGATGTGCCACATTTTTGGTGAAGACCTTATGGCCAGTTCCATCTTCTGCCATTTCCAGCAGACTACCCCTCGGACCTCCCTCCCACACTGTGGCCCTCCTTTGAGTCTCCTCCTGCAGTACTTCAGGGTTGTGTTTGTCTTTCCTACAGAATGGCAAGGTCCATGTGATGAGCCCATCATCACCGCCATCCAATGTTGTCTTTTACCAAAGCTAACATTTGATAAGCACTGACAACAAATTTTGTGAATTGTATTAGATAACTGTAAATCTTCCTTTCAAAGTGAGAAAGCTAAGGCTCAGAAAATCTTGGCATCATTCCCACAGCAGAAGCTGACACACAGATTTACATTACAACCTTCCTGCTTTTAGTGGTGTGGAGCCAGCTCCTGTCTGTTGTAGGTCTGTGAAACAACCAACCATATTCCATTTGCTACCTTTTAGCAAAACCCCAACCTAGCCTGACATCTAGTCCTTATATTTCTGCAAGAATAACCACTTAAAGTGGGCTCTACAAGAGGAGGATTATGATTAAAGAGTCAACAAAGGATGAGTTGTAATTCAGATACCAGAGAAAAGCTGTGATTGGAAGGTAGTCTTTGTCAGCAGTTTGTCTCATAAAAAAACAGAATCTTGGGCCGGGTGGTGGTGGCGCACGCCTTTAATCCCAGCACTCGGGAGGCAGAGCCAGGTGGATCTCTGTGAGTTCGAGGCCAGCCTGGGCTACCAAGCGAGTCCCAGGAAAGGCGCAAAGCTACACAGAGAAACCCTGTCTCGAAAAACGAAAAAAAAAAAAAACAAAAACAGAATCTTATACCTGAAGGTTATCTTTGCTGTTGTGTGGTAGATCACCACAGTATGAATTAATTTAAGTCAACTAAATTTTATGCCATTGTATACCAAGGACCTTAGAAAAGTTATTTGAGTATCTGATCCTGTTAGTTCTCCATGAACACACAGCTAATTATTTTTTTGTTTTTCTAAAACATGAAATGTGAAGGAATGAAACTTCCAAAGAAAACAAAATCAAAGAACAGAGAGCTGAATCCCATTTCCAAGCTCATCATTCTGAATCTGTACTTTTTTTAAGATTTATTTATTTATTATGTATACAGTATTCTGCCTGCATGCATGCTTGCAGGCCAGAAGAGGGCACCAGATCTCATTACGGATGGTTGTGAGCTGGGAATTGAACTCGGGACCTCTGGAAGAGCAGCCAGGGCTCTTAACCGCTGAGCCATCTCTCCAGCCCCCAAATCTGTACTTCTTTCTGGATGTACTGTGGCCATTTATGGAAGAACCAATCAGAGTGAATTGAAATTATGAAGTCATGTCCCTTTCTGGAAAAAAAAAAGAAATACAGTATAATATACCCATGGATATGGCTATCAACACAAGATTATTACGGGTGCCACTACATGTTGAGCTGACTTTTTTCATTCTATCTTAGTCCTAAGAATTTAGCCATCATTCTGTCCAGGGCACTGTGGAGATGGGTGGGTGTGAGTTCTAAATGAGGTGGTACATATAGGCTTTACTTGTCTGAGGAGTGAATGAAATTGGCATTACAGTCTCAATAAAGATATTAACATGGCATTGACTTAGGGCAGGATTCTGACCCAGGGCAGAGCTCTAACTGAAGGCACAGATCTGACAAGGGCAGTGTTCTAACTAAAGACAAGTATCTTTCCCTGGGCAGAGTTCTGACCCAGGGCAGGGATCTGACACAGGGCATGGATCTGGGTTCTGACTTGGGGCTGTGCTCTGATGCAGGGCAGGGCCCTGACCTAGGAAGGACTCTGACTCTAGGTACAGCTGTTACTTAGGGCATGGCACTTACCCAGGGTACTTCTCTGACATAGGGTATAGATTTGATCCAGGGCATGGCTCTCACCCAGGACAAGGATCTGACCTGGGCCTCTGACCTGGGGATGCATTCCACACTCTGAGCAGAGTGGCAGTTCTAAGTTAGAACCCTGGATCAATTTTTGGGCTACCACCATGAATCCTCTCATCTCTCAGAAATTCCTACAGAGGCTCCTGTGGGAAGTTTGGCCAGCTGGGTTTGGTTGACCAAGTGGCATAATTAACCAGGAATGCTCAGAAGTAAACAGGATTTCAGGAGAAATAAAACCATTACACAAGACTGGACCTCTCTCAGAAACAGCATGGGGAACTCTTGGGATGGTTAAATAGACCCAAAATATTTTGGGTCTGTAACTCTATATGAAAAATTTTAAGTTAGAAAAAATTTAATTTAAGTTGGTAAGATTGCTTTTCCCCGAACTCTGGTTTATATTAGGCAGGGTTTCTCCTAAATTCTTTGGGCTGCATTAACCTCCTTTTCAGTCAACTCCCTGGAGACAGCACCTAAGCTGACTGGTTGAGAAGAGGATTTTCAGCTCACAGCTCCTCTAGGGGACAATGGCCATACTGACCACGGAGAGCAAGGCTTCCTCACCATCCACTGGTTCTGCAGTTCTTCCCTACATAGGGCTGGTATCTAGCAGGGAGAGGAGAAAAAGACTTACTCCAAGAACTAGTGTTGTGCAGCCTGGTGAGCTCCCATGCTGAACTATATATTCTTCCTCAGCTGTTCCTGAAAATAAATGGGTATTTCAACTGATCATTCACTTTCTGATTGTCCAGAACTCAAGGAAGAGTGTCAGTAATTATTCTGTTCTGTTCATAAGCTTCTAAATTCCCACAAAAAAATGAAAATATATTAAAATCAAAATTTTAAGTTCCCATGGAACATGGAAATATGAGTCTGCCCTTAAGAAGCTGACCTCACACTTGTTAAAAAGACCCTCCCCTCTCTGGTTATATGAGTGGAGGAAGGATTACCAAAGAAAACTGTGAAACTGTCTCCTCACAGATGCCATTAAAAACCATGTATTTTGTGGAAGGGGGCAAGAGGGAGTGTTGGGTGATGGGTTACTATCGATAGATATTGTGATTGGTAACAAAGGTGATCCAAAGGGTCCTGTAAAAACAACATGCAGTTAATTACATCCCACAGCTCTCTCCTTTCCCATCTCATTATTTCTGAACATAATTATTTACATACTGAATTTTCCTTGTTGGTTCAGTAAAGAAAGCCTGGATTATAAAGGTTTCGGAGGCTTGAGATGCTCAGGAAAGAGAAAACAGCAGGATGGAAATTGCGGATTAATAGTCATTCCTGAGGCTTACTAGGTTGTAGAAAGAGAAGAATGGTAAAGGACAGGGTAGATTTTTGTGTCTCTAGGATGTGTGACAGGCACTCCCAACAGCCAGCCCAGGGCTCTGATGTGTGGATTTAGGAATAGAGATGTGTCAGGACTAGAGTTAAGGAGGTTAGGACTCACCAATATGTAGTTAAAATTCTTTCTGATATTTTGTTTTGTTGTGGTGGGTTTTGATATATACATGTGATCTATGCATTTGCTTGTGTGTGTGTGTGTGTGTGTGTGTGTGTGTGTGTGTGTGTGTGTGCGCGCGCGTGCGTGCACGCCCATGCACATGTGGAGGCCAGATAACAGATATCTTCTTCAGTTGCTTGTCACAGTATTTTCTGAGACAGGATCTCTTACTCAACCCAGAGCTCACCAACTTGCCAAGCTGGCTGACTAGCAGGCCCCAGGCCCTCCTCTCTCTGCTTGTTCTATGCTGTGCTCACAAGCCACACCCAACAAGCCATGCTTTTAGTGTGGGTTGTAGTTATGGAACTCAGTTTCTCAGGTTTGGGTGGCAAGTGCTTTATAGACTGAACTATTTCCCTAGACCCTCTCTTCTGATATTTTTCATGAGGCCAATAATTTTTAGTTTTATTCTGTGGTTCTTCTTTTTTTCTTTTTTTAATCAAGAAAAATTTTTCATTCATTTTACACACCAATCAAAGATCCCCCTCTTCCCTCCTCCTACCACCTCAGCCTCCCTCTCCCAACCCACCTCCCTGGCCCCCACATAAGAAGGCAAGGCCTGCCATGGGGAAACACATCCAGTAGAGGCAAGTCCAAGCCCTCCCCCCTTCCTCAAGGCTGCATGAGGTGTCCCATCATAGGTAGTGGACTCCAAAAAGCCCACTCAACCAAGTTATTTGTTTCTGTTTTTTTGTTTGATTGTTTTTGTTTTGCTTTGGGTGTTTTGCTTTGTTAAGCAGTTATTGTGCTTTTCAATGGTTGTCCTGTGATGGAAGCTGGAAGTCAGATGCTGTTCTCAGTTGTATCAGTTACTATGGTAAAATATCTGACAATGCAACTTAAAGGAGGAAGGGCTCACAGTTCGAGGGGCCGTGGTCCAGCGTGGTGAGGAAGTACAGCGTCAGGAGAACGAGGCAGCTGCCTACGGTGCACCTGTGCTGGAAAGCAGAGAGACCGGTGCTGGTGCTCACCTCCTTGACTCCTCCCTTTTTCATTTAGTCAAAAGCCCCAGCCTAGGGGATGGCGCCACCTACTTTCAGAGCAGACCTTCTGTTTGTTAAACCACTCTGGATACACCTTCCAAGATACCTCTGGAAGTGCGTTTCCTGGGTGATTCAAAATTCAGTTGACAATAAAGATGAACCATCACATCAGCCAAGGGAAGCAGGAGAAGTGAGAAAGAGCAGCTTTGAAATGGCCAACAAAAAGAGCACATAGTCCTGCTTGGCACTTCAAAACACTTACTGCTCTAGGGTCAACATCCTGTGATTGATTCAATGGATTGAATTAAATTAGACCAACTTGAATTCTCAACATGATGGGAGGAGATACAAGACTAATGAATGTCCTCATAGTTGAGACAAAGAAAGCCATCACCTTATTTTACTGTTTAGAGTCATAAAGAGTGCCCTAGCCCCGAAGTCGTCAAACGGCTCTGTGACAGTGGTGCTGGAGTCAAGCAACGGTTTCAAGGAGAGATTTGCTGAGACTCACTAATGAAGACATGAAAACGTCAAAACACAATTGAAGCATTCACACACACCCAAGGACACAGATCTGGAAAAGTGCCTTCCTCAGGAAAATGCTACAGTGTACTCACCCTGCAGAATGATCATTGCTGGGATATGAAAAATGGCTCCTGGTTGTAAATTGAAGGGGAATTGCTCACATTGGCCACAGAGGGCCTTGTGCTTCCTGCCAACAGCCTAATCTCTTTTAGAGATTATGCAGCATTAACAGAAGACATAAGACTGGGTGTGTTTCCTCCTGGCCCTGGAACTAAAAATGTCAATTAGCAATGAAGGTCACTGAGATAAGGCACACATTCCAAAGCAGATTTCTAAAAGTCATTCTATGTGGAATTGTATCCAGAATTCCTAAATGTAATTTATGCCATGAATAGCACATCTTCTCTGGGAAGGTGCATAATTTAGTGAGCAGGTGGTTCCTTTGTGAGATCAGAGTGTGGTGTTATTTGCACTGGGTGTATTGCTCTCTCTGTACCAGAGGACAAGAAGTGTTGATTGCTATGGATGGTGGTGAGCTGGGGATTCAGCTTTCACATGTTCCTATGAAAGGGTAATCTTGTGCTGTAATCATGTGTTGTGGGGATTTTCCCAAAAGGATATGAACAAATATCTGTGCATCTCAGGTAACCAAATAAATCATTCTACAAAAGTTTCCCTTGGTGGACCAATGAGTTATTGAACTTACTTACAGGAACATAGGTGACTCAGGCAGTTAATTATTGTTAAGATGGTCCCAGCATGAGTGATAACACAAAAATTGCATCCTATGGGTTCTGTGTCCAACTTGCAGGCAACTACCTCCAGTAATTGTTACTGCTTCTATATCCCTGGGGGTGTCCTGTGGATCTTGTTAGTTTGTTTTAGGATCCTCTTGAACCATGTAGGTTTTGTTTTGTCTCCTGAGTCTTACGAGTATCTATCCTCCCTAGGGTGGGAATGTTTTCATTCTGAGGAAAGAACTCCATAATACCATGCCAACCAGCTGTGTATGGAATGGCTCTGGATGGCAAATTGTACACTCATTTATTTGTTAATATCTCAGAGTAGGTAGACTCAATCCAGAAAAATGACTGCAACTGTGGAGTGCAGTCAAGGTTTGTGATGCCATGTATAACAGTCAGTCTGTAACACTGACCACTGCTGATCTCCAATGTTTCTACCAATAGCCAGCTGCTGTTCATATCTCTGAAGTTTCAAAAGATCACTGCAAGAAGGGCAGAGAAAAACTGCTAGGTGTTTCTTTCATAATTCAGACATTATGAAGCCATCCTTGGCTAACTCACTTCTCTATTCATGTTCTGTGCGTTCTTGTCAATAAAAGAGTTTATACAAGTAATTTTTAAGGCTCCTTCCCGCTGTAAAGTATGAGCTAACCAGATTTACATTTTTGTGACTATTTACTTATTTAAAAAAACCTCTAAAATTAAGTATAAACTGCCTACATAGACACAGGCATATTTGCTAGCAATATTTTATTTACTGTGAAATGTGGCAAAGCATGGCTTTGTTGATGTGTATTTCTTAAACTCTAGTTTGCCCTAAAAATAAAATTTCTATTTTTGCTTTAATTTATAGGAATCTGAGCTTTAAAAGAAGGCATAAATCATTTAATTTTTGGTCACTCCTCAGCAGAGCCCACAGCTAACTGAGCATGCGTAAACATCTCAGGAGGTAATGTTATTGCTAGCCAAACACAAATGAGTGGCAAGCCTTCAATCTGTGAGTCATGCTCTGAAATAATAAGTATTGGTTTGAAAATTGCAAGCTCATTCTTTCAAAGTAGTTATTTAAGGAAAATAAAAAGTTCTTGCCATATCAAAATTCAGTAAAACATATATTTTAAAATTTCAAATAAGCCACAGATGATGAACCAAATGAATGAGGCCTCATTTTGAAGGGAAGGACGCCCCAAAAGGCAGCCTTCTGATAACAGTAATATGAAAAATACATTTTTCCTTTCACCCCGGAAAGTTCAATTTACTTTGCTCTGGGTAAGGTCCTCAAAGCTTAAAAATCCTGCTAACTGAGTACACTTTCCAGGTTGTATCGTGAGACTGAGCTCTGATTTATGTTGGCCTAAACAGAAGTGTGGAATGATAAAGCTACTCCAGAGGTATCAGTTGCTACAAATATTTCACACTGGTGAGGAGCATTAATATTCAGTTTTTAGAAAAGTAAAACAATCTAAATGAATTTACATCAAATATAATAAATTATTTACTGGAGTGTCTTATTCCCTAGGCTTATTTTGAATAAATGTCTACAGTGTGTCTAGCAGGACCTGGGAAATGTCTCTCTAAAGCAACCATGTTGAATTAATTAAATTCTTTCAGCCATAAAAAATTAAGTAAAAAGAGAAACTAATGCAAAAGGAATTAAAAGGAGAATACATTTAACTCCCAAGTGTTTAAATTATTTTTTATAGTTTCAAGTAACATTTCTTAGAAAATGGAAAATAAGAAAACAGCTTTATGTTTTAGTAACAAAGGGGTAGCTATCCAAGCAGATCATGTAGACCATGTGATAAGTGACTCTCAGGTCTCTATGACTTGAAGAATTGCAGAGTTTACCCTGGGTCTCAGAGGGCCTACCAATGGTGTTCGGGATCCCTTCCTTTTCCTGCACTCCCAACCCATCTTAGCTCGCCTCCCGTCCCAAGACCCATTTCCTTGATTATCTTCGCTGGTCTTGTTTCTCGGCTTGTTCCTCTGATGGCAACCAAGGCATGCCACAGAAACAAACTATATGGTTTAAACTTGTAAATCCTTCTTTAAAAATGTCATATAGCAGTAAGAGAGATGTGTATTACCAAAATTCTATAATTATTTTATTTTCTGCTAGTATGCCTTGTCTCAAATGAAAAAAAAAGTCAGTACCCCAGAGATGCCATCCCAGACCACTCCATATAAAAATTATTTTACCTTCCTTACAGCAAGGGTAAGAGGAATCAGAATTCTGAAGGATTTCTGAGTACACAGTGCTAAGACCCTCTCCCTACCCAATGACCTCATAGAGAGAACTGAGAAGAAAGACCCTACACTCCATTTCCCCCTCTTCCTTCATTCCCCATTGGGAAATCACAGAGAAGAGCTTCAGAGGCCAGGGAAGTACTCCCTGAACTTACTGAACTTTGCATCTCTTTACCATATTTTCTTACTTGTAGCATCCTGGATGGTGTATTATGTATGCTAACTATGTTTAATGGTGGAAAGAAAGATTTATGTAATCAGGGGCTTTATTTTACTTCTGTAATTTTCTGGGATGCTACTGGACACATGACATGTACTCATTAGGCAATTGTGAAGGGAGGAAGAGAAAGAAGGGGGAAGAAAAATAGTAGGCAAAGCAAGACAGCGAGGTATTTTGTGTACATACCAACTGTCAGGAAGATATGGCCTTCCTGTTGGATGCATGTGCAGTAGAAAGCATGGATAAGGGTCCTAGGATTTATTAAGCAAAATGATTTTTAGATTAACTTTTCCTTTTATTAAATCTGCAAAGATACTTAACACAAAACATTTAATGTGAAGGAAAATATTATGTGTATAACAGATAAATGCATGAAGTTGGAACAGGTAGTAAAATGTTCCATGTAGCTTTTGGTTTTATTGTCATCTGTAAAAATAAGAAGGTTATTTTCCAAAGGTTACAAACAGACCTGAACAGCAGCAAACACTTGACTGCATCTGGAACCTACTAATCAAAAGCTGCTGAGTATGCCTGTGAGGGGTTTTCTTGATCAGATTCTTTTAAGCAGGACTGTCCAGCTTAAATGTGGGATGCAAGAGGAAAGGTTTGCTTTTTGTCTGGCCTTTAGTGTCAGATTGGGACTTCAGAGACATCCAGAATCCTGGACTGAGCAAATATTGGCTTCTTATCCTCTCCAGTATAAGATAACAAAGTGGACCATAATGTGTAAGCCAATCTGATAAATTTTTATATAGTTATACTCATTTCTTAGTTTCTGTTATATCACTAAAACACACACACACACTCATTCATATTATTTAGACATCTATGTGTGTGAAAACAGGCCATAAAAATATGATACTAACTAGATGACTAGCCTGGAGTTTGGGTTGCACTGAGTTCACAGAGTCAGAGATTTTGTGTAAAAACAGCTAGAACATATTGTTGTGGACACCAGGGTTCTCAACTCAAGAAGGATGAGGACTGATCTACTGGATTACCGAGAAGAGACAGATTTTAACCAAGGAGAAAATTAGCATCCCAAAACTTGTTCATTAACAGAATGTGAGAGCTTTTTTAAAAAAAAAACATTTATCTTTTTTTCCTTTAGGATAGAGTTTTCTAGGTAGCCCAGATTGGCCTTGATCTATAATTTCCCTGCCTCAGCATCCCACATTCGAGGAATATGGGCTACACCACCCACCAGAGTCAGTCTCTTTCTCTGCCTCTAAATGGAAATAATGAGAGTGTGTTTTGCTCAGAGCTGTGGAGGAATTAATCAGGGTAATACATACAAAGCTCTTGGGAATATTCCTGTAACTTAGCAACCATGTCTTTACTTGTTTTTTGTGTTAATAATAATTGACATTATTAAGATTGAGGGCATAGGCATGAGGGTGTCCAGGTCTTCGGTGATATTAAGAACCTTACCCATGTAACCTTGAATATCTAAGAAGAAGGAAGATTTTTGAAAACTTTTGCCAGCAGTGAGTTTGGACTGAGAAAGCAAAGAGGTAACAGCGATGAAGATGAGAATGGCTCCGGCTTCTTCCAGGACATCCACTTCTCTTGCTGTGACAGGAATATGGACACTTTCTAAAACCCTCACTAAAAGTTTTGTCACCCGTCATATCATACTTGCCAAATATAAACTGATTTATTCTTTAAATGTGAGTTTTGTTTTTGTTTATGAGCCCAAAGACAATGACTATGATTCTAAACAGGGCAGCAACAGAGTACTGGACTTGAATACGCTGACCCTCATCTCAGTGCGGAACTATGAGCCAGACTTCTAGGGTGGAATTGCATCTTCATGGTGGCATTTGTAAAGACAATTTCCAAGGATTTTTTTGCATATGTATTTGTGTTCAGTGTGTACATTGTAGGCAGAACACTTCTCTCCCACCTGCCTGTTCCTAAATACCTGGCAGCTGCTTCCCAAATAATTGACTCAAAGGCTTAATATTACTTACAAAAGATTGGCCAGTAACTCAGGCTTACTACTAACTAGCTCTTACACTTAAATTAACCCATAATTCTTATCTATGTTTAGCCAAGTGGCTTGGTACCTTTTCTCAATTTGACCTTCTCATCTTGCTTCCCCTGCATCTGGCTGGTGACTCCTACTCTACCCTTCCTTTTTGCAGAATTTTCCTAGTCTGCTCGCCCTGACTTTACTTCCTGCCTGGCAACTGGCCAATCAACGTTTTATTAAACCAGTTCCAGTGACAAATTTTCATAGTGAACAAGAGAAGTACTCCACAGTACATACTTGTATTCATAATTGCATGTGTGTAGATACATATGCACACACATGTGGACACTATGAGTAGAGGCCAGAGTTTGCCATTTGTTTTCTTTCTCTTTCCAACCTTACGTGCTAAGCTAGCCAGTGAACATGCTTTGGGGATTCCCTGTCTCTGCCTCTTGAAAAATGTCATTATGGAACATTATGGGTGCTGGGGATTTAAACTACAGTCGTCACGCTGGTATTTTACCAACTGTGTGTCATCTCCTCAGTTCTTGGCTTCTCTCTCTTCTCTGTCTCTCTCTGTCTCTCTCTCTCTCTCCCTCCTTTTCTGTTTAATTTTGTTCAAGGCAGGATATTACTATGCTAATTACTATACCATTACTATTGGTTTGCTACTATTGATATTACTATTACTAATAAGCTATTGCCTGTTTGCTAAGTTCCCCAGATTGGCTTCAAGATTATGATTCTTCTGTTTCTGCTTCTGAAGTGCTAGGGTTATTGATTCCTGATGCTCTTTTACTGATTGCCCTTGGAAGGCCTTCTGTCAGGAGCAACACGGTATTACTTGGAAATTCCTTTGTTGGGTCTTCACTCTCCTGTACTTCCGAATGAACAGCATTTGGACACAAAAGTCTTACAGGGTGGTTGTGTTAAAGGGTGCCATTACAATGGAGTCTTGGGAGGCAGAAGACATTCCTGTGGTTCACACAGAGGTTTTTTGAGGACACAGCAGGGGCGGTGTATGTGTGTGTGGTGCGGAGTGGTTCTGAAGTTACCAGCTCCTTGTTCTTGGACTTCCTCATCCCAATAGTGAAGAACATTGCTGTTTTTTAAGCAATCTAGTCTGTGATATTTTATGAGAGCAGTCCAAGCAAACTGGCACTACCACTCCATAGGAACTAGATCTTTCACACTGTATAGAGTCAAATTGAAAAATATAGAAATTCAAGAGCTCAGATCCCTTCCCTCTGTGCTAGTGTTTTCAACAGCACCTGTGGTTCAACAGTGGCATCATTTGTAGATGAGGAATAAGTGTTGACTGAGTGTTTTCATCTCAGACCTGGGCTGCAGCTTCTGAAGCAGATCATATGATGATATAAACTCAACTCTTAGAAATATGTTGGGGAGTAACTGACTGAGAAACACATGGTAACGCATGTACACATATTTGCATGTGTGTGTGTATTCACATTATCAAAGGAGTATATGTGTGTAGATGTCAACATCTTAAGAAACAAAACAACAGCAAAAAAAGAAATGAGGGGCAATAAAGAGGAATCAATAAGCCTCATACATTGTTCATTCATGGAAATAAATATACAGGAATCCCATGCTGTAAACTTTTACTATAAATGAGAGGTTATATAGGAAGCTCATCAAGAATTCTTTCAACTTTCTTTTCTTCTCTTTCTCCTTTTGTTGGACTAATATGACTATGCATGATTGGCTGCTGACATCTACCATAGCCTCAGAGTCTTCTAAAACACTGTGGTTGCTTTCCCTGTTAGCCTCAGGAGGAATTGAAGAAGCTGCTGTATTCACAAAGCCTCTCAAAGAGCCTAACATTAAGGGAAAATAATATAGAAAAATTGAAAGGTTCCATTAACTTTCTGGAACATTCACTGAATAGCTTGAGAAGCCTGCATTTATCTCTTTGCTTCATCCACAGTGTGGTCATGACTCGATCTGAGCTCCAGGCCAGTCCAGGGACACTGCCTGTCCAACACTTGTCTATAGGCAAGGGATCTATGCTGGGCAACTGTGAGTTAAGCAGGGGCTTAATTGATAGCCTGGCTGGAGTGTGGCTGGGCTAAGAGAGTGCTGGCTTTAACAAATGTTTCACTGCTGTGTGATGTGAAGAACAGCCAGTTTCTCTCTTAAATCATAACTATAGCAGGCAGCCTCAGCTAATAGGGATTCAGCATGTCAGCTTATCGAGATTCATGTTAAAGGAGGCCTGCAACAGTTCCACTTGACAATGAGATGAGAGAATGGCCAGGCTGAAGAGTGCACAAACATCTCTTTCTTTTCCCACCCCACATCTGCCTTTCTGCTTTTCTCATTACCGTGACCTCACAATTAAGGTGTGATGTATTCATCATGGTCTCTCTCAGTCCCCGTATGTCTGGGCCTTTTCCTTCCTTTCTGGAAATGCTAGTGCCCCTTAGAAAACACAGAAATAAAGCTGTTAGTAAATTCATGAAATGAAGAGAGCAAATTCGCAGAGTAGTCCTACATCTCAGCAGAGTGCTTCTTGATGGGAAAAGTCAACGACTGACCTTGCATTCCAATAGCAGACCTCCTGAGAGACAAAGATATAAACCAACCCAGTGTCCCAATGGCAAGCTTCCTGAGGGCATTTTCTTAGCATAAAAGAACTTTCTAAAGGTGTCTGCCTTTGAAAATACTTTGTATTTTTGAATGTGCATTAAATTTTATTAAGTGTAAAGGAAGTTGTTTCTACTTTGATGTGTTTTAATCTGTATTTTAATGCAATATGAGCTGTTATTGATGGATACATCTCAGCCTCATTGGACTGTGATCCAGTTATGCAGCTTATGAAGCAGGCTTTAGAAACAGTTTCAATTAAAATGTCGAAGGTATTTAAATAGTAAAACCATCTAATAGTTATTTATGAACATGAGGCTCCTCAGCCGAGATGCCCACACACAGAGGGAGAAATTAAATCAAAAGAGATGAATAAGTGGCTGGTGTGCCTGGAAAAAGTATACAGATGTGTAAAGATAATAAAAATTTAGAAAGAGCATGGAAGGGGCAGATAAGTGAGGTTATTAAGCACAGCAGGCATAGAGGGATTGGAAGTTGTGTGCTAGAGCTCTTCCTTTAAGGAGTTTCAGTTGAACAACTGGCCGGCCATTTTTTCCCAAGTATTTATAGTGTGGCAAATACCAGAGGTTCACTAAGTGCTCAGCATGTGATGATACAGTCCCTGTCTGAAGATTCCTCTCTCTGGGGAGTGAATCATAAAAGCTCTTTAAATATCACAACACTGTGAAGGTTGGAAAGCTAACCCATTGGTATAGGGGTTAGACAAAGGGTTCCTATCTGCTACAGTGAATACTGTCTGTATATGTGCTTGCACGTATGTGTGTGTGTGTGTGTGTGTGTGTGTGTGCACTGGTGTGTGTGTGTGTGTGTGTGTGTGTGTGAGAGAGAGAGAGAGAGAGAGAGAGAGAGAGAGAGAGAGAGAGAGAGAGAGAGAGAGAGCGCTAAGAGGCATTTTGAATCAGTCAACAAAGGTATTAAGGTATTTAGCAGTTGAATTATTCAGTCTATCCTAAGGAAACTGAACATTTCGGTGAGAATCATGCTAGTCGTTGTATCATCATTGTGACCAACCGTGTAAGAAGAGTAACTTCAGAGAAGGACCCACTCTGTTGATTGTTGGACAAGCTGTAGCCATTTGCAGTAGGGAAAGTGTGAAGACGTTCACAGAAGGAGGAAGCTGGAGTTTCCTCTACTAGGGCAGCCAGAAAGCAGAGAGCAGGGAGTCTGACACTCGGCTAGTTTCCTCCTTTTTCTTTCCCTCAGGTGCTCAAGTCCATAAGCTGGTAGTATCAACAGTTAGAATGAGTCTCCCCCCATCAACCCATCTTCTTCAGGAAAGCCCTCAGCAGTGTGTCTCGTGGGTGATTCATATTCTTGTAAGCTGACAGTGAAAATGAGCCACCACAGTAACTCATCCTTACTTTCTATTTATCCTGTCTGCTCTTGTAAGTGTAAGCCTTGAAAGCTATCATTTGGATGCTATGTTATGGACACATGTTGTCTGGAAGTGTTCAGACAGCCCAAGACCAATTAATGTAAACTCTTCACCAAATCAGCTTCATGCTGCAACTTTGCATTAGCATGTAATGCAGATTTCATAGAGACTACATCACTTTTAGCACGAGAGCAACAATCCCTACTTCTCAGGATTTTGAATGAACACTTACCAGTCTCTACGTTAAGTACATGAACTAAATATTTAGTCTCATGGCATCAGGCCTCTTCTCTCAGCTTTTCTCTTTTAATCTTGAGTAGCACGTTCTGTGAAATATGCATTATTTTCCATTTTATAGATTTTAAGAGTGAGCAGTTGAGAAAGACCTGTTGTCACAGAAATCATTTCTCACACTTTAGGTCATGCCATTGGTCATAATTTCTATTAGGAGTAAAGATCTATAAAATCCCAGATCCTCAGAATAAAAGGAGTTTTATAGCTCTTCTTCCCATGTGCACAATAAAAGCTTACATGGGGATTTGGGCTGGGACGCACCAACTCAGTTTGCCATTTTTTTAAAGAAATTTTTTATTCATTTTACATACCAACCACAGATCCCCCTCTCATCCCTCCTCCTGCTCCCCCACAGCCTTCCCCCCAACCCTCCCCTCACCCCCTCCTCCAAAAAGGTAAGGTCTCCCATGGGGAGTAGTCAGTAAAGCCTGGCACATTCAGTTGAGGCAGGTCCAAGCCTCTCCCCCTGCATCAAGGCTATGCAAGGTGTCCCACCACACGTAATGGGCTCCAAAAAGCCAGTTCATGTCCCAGGGATAGATTCTGATCCTACTGCCAGGGCCCCTTAAGCAGACCAAGTTACACAACTGTCTTGATTATGCAGAGATCCTAGTTCAGTCCCATGCAGGCTCCACAGCTATTGGTCTAAAGTTCATGAGTTCCCGCTAGCTTGGTTCAGTTGTCTCTGCAGGTTTTCCCATCAGGATCTTGAAGGCCATAAGGGAATGAGATGATAGAGCTGGAACAGGGATGAAGTGGGAGAGCAATGAAAGAGATATCTTGATAGAGGGAGACGTCATCGGGGTAGGGAGAAACTGGGTGCTGGGGAAATTCCCAGGAATCCACAAGGATGACCCTAGCTTAGACTACTAGCAATGGTGGAGAGGGGGCCTGAGCTGGCCTATTCTGGTGATCAGATTGGTGAATACCCTAACTGTCATCAGAGTCTTCATCCAGTAAGTGATGGAAGCAGATGCAGAGATCCACAGCCAAGCACCAGGCCGAGCTCCAGGAGTCCAGGTGAAGAGAGGGAAGAGGGATTCTACCAGCAAGGGCCGTCAGTTTGTCATTCTTATGCTCACTCATTTTACCCCCAGGCTGTCCAGTGTTAACCACAGCTGTTCTAGCATGATCAGTGACAGAGAAGCCATTGCTTCCTGAGCAGCCTGTTCAGTTGTATATTTAGGATGTGAAATTTTCTTCTTTATAACTACCAAAAAAATCGATTTCCCTTTATCTTCAAGTCACTGGCAGTAGTTTCAACAATTTTATCTTCCGGAATCATCTAGAATACATTAAAATTTGCCCACATACAATCCTTCCATTATGTGAGTGTACCTATGCTAGATCGATGCCTCAGCACAGTTTCTCCTCCCCACATACGATTCTCAGCTTCCCATTCTTACTCTTCCTTCATGTCCGTCTTACTGCTGTCCAGTCTCCTCACTGTCTCAACAACTCCCAGACAGCTCACACTGGAACATGTATGTCACTTTGTTCCCATGATCCTTGCAGATGAAGTGGTGTTTGTTTATTGGCTCCAAGCAGTGCTTGGTTCTGAGAAGGGCAGAAGGGAGTTTTCTTGGGGTCTCTTTTGAGTTTTATTACACCCACAGTATTTTAAATTGTGGGCTGTGGTGCTTTCTGTACAAGAGGATTAAAGATGCCGTGGGGCCCAAGACCAAAAGACAGTTTGTCTCAGGTTTCTTTTGTATGCTGTCAGTGTCAGAATCAGTAAGGATGCAATAATTTGACTAAATAATTAGATGACTAAATGAATGAATAGCCTGCTATTACAGTGTTCGAGAGGACCATGCTAGCTTTCTAAATAGCACAGAACTAGAGGTAACTTCAGAGAACAGCCCAATCAGCCCAAGCTTTAAGACACAGCAGAGACCTGAAATCAAAGGTTTGCTTATGGTCACATAGAAGAGTAAGACTAGACAGATCTTAGGCCCTCTTACTCTCCTATGGTGACTGAACAGGCAATGCTAGGTCTCTAAGAGTGGTGGGTTTTTTCCCCCAAATTCTGAAAGCCAGATGCCTAGTGCTCGTCTGAGCTCTAGATAAAACATAGCTAAGCTGGTTTTGCAGCCCAGTCGCTCTTTTTCAGTCCAGAGCGAACCCACTTGGACAAGGCTGTTTCCACAGCAGCTTCAGGCCACTGCAGCTCACTGCTGTGGAGTCAGGCTTCTCCAGGACCCACATAAAGCTCAACTATTGATTCAGCATCTCTCTCTAAGATCTCCTAAGCTGCACTGGGAAAAGACCGACAATGAGAAACAGCCGAGGATATGCCCAGAGAGCGAGTCCAGGGAAATGAAGTGCTGGCAGCACAATGAAGTAAACCTAATGTTCGTTCTGTTCATGCACACACAGGAAGGACACAGAGGCCATTACACGTCTTAGAAAACAGAGCAGGGGTGGATGTCAGCTGCTACCTTCTCCTGGGGGTGCTGTGCATAGAGGTGCCTGGTCTGATCACAGGAGAATTACTGCTCATTCAGTAAACTGTACTGGTGCACATCCTCCTTTGGAGATATCAAGCTGGATTCTAGTATACCATTTCATGGATTGAAACCATTTATAATATCAGTGCTCAATTGGATTGTGATAGACAGGTCCACCCTGTCTCCAGGTACTAACAGACTGAATACTGTTTCCCACTGTTAGTACTGGCTGTGTGCTATCCACTCCTCCTCATATGATGCTACCCCACTCTACCAATAAAAAAATTCCTGGTTCTGAAGGCGCTTATTTAAAATCAGATCTCTATAATGTTAAACCCAGTGTCTTAACCGAATCTTGTACCCTCTGTTTGGGTAATGAGCTAAGAAAATCAACATTAATCTATGTGCAACCCTCTGCAAGGAACATGGCCGTCTTTCTTCAAAGATCCTTAAAACTCACGGTGCTTCTTCCTCTTCTCTAGCTTCTTTTCTTGATTCTGCTAAGGTTTCCTCTTCTCAGAGCCCTTGCTGACCTCTCCGACATTTTTAAGTTTGGGTGGCACCTCCGTCTGGAGCCTTGCATTCATTTAACACTTGCTTAAAATTACTACCGGGTGGTGAGTCCCCTGAGGTGAAAGCCAAGAGACTGGTAGAGGCGGACACTCCCTGTTGATGAGACTATTAAGGAAAAGGTGGGGTGTGTAACAGGTGAGGGCTATTTCACAAGCAGAGGATGATTGAAAAAATTAAAGGATCTCGGGTAGAGAGTTTGTTCCCATTAATATCCCCAAGCAGAGTCTGGCTTGAAGAAATGAGCAGTAAATGTGAATGTAAAGGACACAAAGAGTTTTCAATCCCAACCAAAATAACACAAAGTTGAAAAACAAAACTGAGGGAAAATAAATGAAGATATTTCAGAAGGAGGAACCTGGCCAAAGAGGAGTGGAATGCTGCATTGAGAGAGGCTTGGTCAACATTCAGTTTGCCAACCCTGGGGTTTAGTCTTGGTGGCTAAGCATTGTTTCCAAAGCTCATTTTCTTAAAGATAGATAATAAAAATCAGCAACTTTAGGGGCTAGGGCTGTGCAGGTGGAATGCTTGTCTAGCATGTTGAGAGTCCTGGGTTCAATCTAGCACCACACAAAACCAGGTACTGCATACCTGAAAGCCAGCACTCAAGAGGTGGAAACAGAAAGGATATAGATTCAAGGTCACCTTTGGTTACGTAGCAAGTTTGAGGCCAGCTTGGACTATGCAACACCACATTAAAAAACAAATAAACAAGCAAAACCAAGTAACTTTGTAAGGCTGTTGGAAGAATTACTGTGTGTAAGAGCTGGGTGCTTTGCTGAACATGGCACCCCAAAGTGGCAGCCAGTGTTGCATAGGCACACAATTCTCTTTCCCCAAAAGTATGTGAAGATTCTGGGGTAAAACCCTTTGCTATTGTAGTACGTCCACTGAATTCTCACTTCAGAATTGTACATAGGAGGGAGGGGTTCATGATTATAATTCAGTGGCATACAGTGTAGAGGGCATTTTTTGGGTTAAAATCTAGGAATTTGTAATATTTCTTCTTTCACATGTAAAGTCAACAGCTATGAATGAGGAATATTGTAAAAATTCTACTGGTGGTATTTTTATTCTGTGCTTCCTTTCTATATTATGAGCTACTTATGGCAGAAACTCTCTTTTTCTCTATTTTGCCTTAAGCTGTAACATCATTCTTGGTATGTCATAGATACCTCATATTTTCAGTTCTAATTATAAATGTTAAAAGACTTTTATAAAGCACAATGATGTTTAATGTATGTCTCTCTGAGGTCACTCTAAATGTAGGTAAGAATTAAAATGGTAAGGCAACCTGCCCAAATTTCAGATTTTTTTTTTTAGTGTTATTACCTTCAAATACCAAAATCTCTTCAAGTAGCACTTTTCCAAACCTCAAAGCACCCAAGATAACCACTTTCTCTATAAGCTGCCCTGCACCCAGTTTATGAGGAGCTCACTGTTCTCTTTCCGGTGTCTACCAGTGTCAGGGATACATCAGGAATTATTGATGTGCTACCAGTATTGTAGAACATAATCCTAAGAAGAGTCCTAGCTAAAGATAAGTGTGTCATTTACCTTCTTTATAAAAAAGGGACCTTTTTACTAATCATGTAAGTTATGCAAAATAATGTTTGTGCCATACTACATACACATGCCATGTTGGTTTGAATCCACCCTCCCCGATATCCTCTCAGTCCCTCTTACTCCTCTCTAGTCCTTGTAGCTTCCTTTTTGGTCCTGCCTCTGCTTTCCTATTCGTATCATTTCCATTCTTCTTCTGCTTTCTCCAAATGAAATAAAACATTGATTCTTGTCTTTATGACTGGCTTGTTTCACTTAGCACGATGTTCTTCAATTCCATTAATTTTCCAAAAATTACACATCTCTGTTCTTCTTTATAGTTGACTGATATTCCTTTGCATCTCTACTGCTATATTGCTTTCTTCATCCAGTTACCTGCTGGTTGGCATCTATGATTACTCCATTGCTCAGCTGTTGTGATCATTCAAATGAGTACCTATGTGGACACTTCTTCTGTGTCTGATATTTGCTTGGGGTATATACCTAAGAGGGCCCCAGATAGACCAATCTCATATTTCTAATGGAGTTCTCAGACTTTACAGTGCACTAGGATCAGGTGCTTGGGTGTGATGCAAATCATCAGAGAAGAAGGAGAAGCCTCAACTCAAGGGGCTGTAATTTGTAATTTGTCAGAGAGCATATGAGCTACTCATGAAGCACAAGTGATTAAACAGATATGGCTCATGGGTCACTGAGGAGATGGTCTCTGAAGTCCAGGCAGCAATAAGGATATCAGGAAGCTCCACTAGTATGAGGTGTGTCCTATAGGTGCCAGGTGTCAAGGAAGTTATGAAGGCTCAATTCAGAAGCAAGAGTGGCATTTGAATTGGAGATGGATGAAGTACTCCCTCCCTTTAAGATAAACCCAGCTCCAGCATCTCCCCATTGTAGCCGATGCTCATCACTTCGTCATGGGACTCACCACTTCTCAGGGATGTTTATGTTCCTGTCTCCCCAACTGAACTGTGAGCATCTTCAGGACATGGATCATGCAGTATGACTATTTTTCTGAGTTTGTGACCCTAGAACTTAGTTCACTGCCTGACACATGCTTATTTGTTCATTAGTTTAGTAACTGCTGGCATGAGTTGATGGATGGGTAGATTTATGAATGATTTCTTTTATTTCTCCAATTTCTCTACCATATTGAAAAGAGATATTTAACACCTTTTGGCATAAAAGTAAGGAACTCCTATGTACTGGGACAGGCTTAAACCTAAATGAGGGAAACACATGGTTCCAGACTATGTACAAGGCAAACCATATAGTCTGGGACCTCTTGAGGAGAACTTCGACTTTACTTACTGATACTTTGAAATGGCTGAGTCTGTCATTCTGCTTAGTTTTTTTTTTAAGTTAAATTTTATACAGACAGCTTTTCAGGATGATGTTGGAGCTAAGAAGGAGAAATAAATTTTGTTTATCGTGAGTTTAAGAAATTCTTTTGTTTATCCTTTCCAGTTTGATCTTAATGAGGCTCACAGAGCCATTTTCTTTTCATTCCTCTAGACTCATGAGTGCTGAGTACTTTGATTAATATCACAGAGTTACTGCAGAGTCATCTAGAGTCACAGCCACTTGCCAGGGAGTCCCTTACTTTCGGACACCGGAGATAAAGAACTAATACCCATGCCTCTTATAAAATGGGATGTGGACTCATGTTCAGTAGTCACATGTATCAGGACTGTTAACACATAGAAACTTTTCAGGATAGCTCTAAATTCTCAATCTGTGTCACAAAAGTACTTCCCATTATTCTCAATGGGTTCTGTTATTATATTGCTTAATATAATTACCAGCCATAGGAAACGATATTAATGCCGCTAATAACGTATGCTTTGATTTGATATGTGTTCTCTGTGGTATTTGGCATTAGTGATATGGGAATAATTAATAATGAAAATGAAACAATTTCAGTCTCATTGAATGACGAGGTCCCCACTCCCTCCTCACATCAGCTCTTGGAAGGAGTAATCACTTCCACTGAGAAATGAAGAACAGATACCTTCAAAGGTGGGTGAAGTGATGAAGTTAATATTATCACTTTTGAGTTTAAGTGCCAACAGTTCTTTTAACTCATATTCCTGTAATTATGATGTCTGTGCTTTAGGACTTGGCCATCTATCTGCAAAGATGGATTTACTTTTAGGACTAAGCAAGATGGTTAATAGAAATGCTTTAGTGCCTGGTCTCCAAAGCGAGTTCCAGGAAAGGTGCAAAGCTACACAGAGAAACCCTGCCTCGAAACAACCAAAAAAAAAAAAAAAAGCTTCAGTGCAAGAAACAAAACCTTTCTCTTTAGTTAATGCAGATAGTAATGTAGAGGTGAGTATACTGACCCTAACAAGATTAATTTTACAAGAAAAGACTCTTTTGTTTGTATACTAAAGCAACTTTAAATTCTCCATGAATAAGGCAAGAATGGTGGTGCAAGCCTGCAATTCCATCACCTGGGAAGAGGACGTAAAGCTACTAGGAGGTCAAGGTCATTACCAGCAAGTTCAAGGCTACCAGGGAGACCATGTTGCCAAGCCAAAATACCAAACAAAAACTCTCCACAAACAGGCTGAATAAAGACATGTGCCACAGACACAGCTTCTCTTAACTTCTTTGAGGCCTCACTTCTTTCTTTCTTGTCTCTGCTGTTGGCTACTACTCCTGGGTTCATTCACATGTAAAACTGATGACCCATCTGTTCCCAGTGAAACTTACAAATAACAGATGCAAACCTGGTTATGGAGCTGCCACAGAGCTCAGGCAAAGCTATCAAACATCTCCCTTTTCTGAAGGCCATGGTATGTTTTAGCAATTGTTCATATGACTGTGTTACTCATGAAGAGATGTGGTATAATCAGGCATATCACAGGAGTGCTCTTGGTGATGCTGGAGGAGTTTGCACTGAGGTCTGAGTAATAAATGGGCAACCACATCCTATATGGAAGAACGATCACAGAGTAATTCACACAGTTCTTCATCTAGCATCCGATCACAACCTCTATTTTGTTTTCTTGCTTTTCTTGTATCATTTTACACTGCTCTTTCTCCTTCCAACTTAATCAAAATGTGCTTTCCAAAGATCTGTTGTCAGGGCTAGAGAGATGACTCACTGGTTAAGAGCATGTATTGCTCTTGCAGATGACCAGGTTCAGTTTCTAGCACCTATGTTGGACAGCTCATAAGTATCTGAAACTCTAGGTCCAGGGAATATGGCATCCTCTTGTGGACTCTGTGGGCACTGCAAGCACATGCACAAACATGCAAACACAGTGTCACATACATACACACATAATTTTAAAAAAATTACAAAAACTAAAATGTCTTCTTTGTTTCTAAAGTTTTTTCTTGGTTACCACCTTACCAGGACTATGCTGTCGCCTGTTCCCTGAGCTCCTTGAAAGTTTCACTTGTGTTAGTGTCAGGATAAATGAGCCTTACAGTCTTGTTCCAACTAGAGTTCTACAGCTTACCACCAGAAATTAATACAAGTTCCATATTTCTAGAATCAATGAGTAAAACACTGAGTAGGACAGGCCCATAGGTTCGAGGAAACTGTCTCAGACAAGTTGCCAAGGCATGCACATAACATATTTCTTATGAGCCAACCTAGAGTCTGCCTGAGGGCCTAGCAACAGTTGCTGTCAGACTTCCTGATCATGGCCAGTCAATGAGAGACAACCACGCAGACTGGGCACTGGGAGAAGGATATATCAGGCCTTCCCCGTTATTGAATAAATGAGTTCATTATTTGTCTTCAGCTGACTCCAGGTGTCTGTGCCATAGATGCTATGCCTTCTCACCCCCTCCCCCAAGGGAACTGTTAGGATCCAACACCTTTACTTAAGTTGTTATGATATAAAAGACCTAAGTGGAGAGGACTTCATGTTGCTCTTGGTCCACTGTGTGATATCCAGAAACATGAGGCTTTCAGATAATGCTTAACTAAATTCTTGGCATACTGTAGATGTTAGGGGCTTGTTAAATGGTGGAAGGAGACCTAATCTTTGAGAAAGTGATTATGTTATGTAAAGACTCATGGTTAGTAATAATATTGAACTACATGGTATGACGTAAGAGCCAAGGATGTTTCTTTGTCAGGTTAATCTGTGCTAATTACTTTTCTTATTGCTGTAACCAAACAGCTGAGCCAAAAAAAAATAGATTCATGGAATAAGGTTCATTTTGACTTATGGTTCACCACAGTAAGGCATGGAGAGTAGCTCTCTAGTGGATCAGCTGCATACCCATTTCTCAGTGGACAAGAAAGCAGAGAAAGGGTAGAAAACACAGGCAATAAAACTACCTGATAATCCTCTTCAAACTCAGCCTGACCTACTACAGGTTCTGCAACTTTGGGGAAGAAAGCCATCACTCTAATCTAAATATTCAAACACACGAGCCTGTGGGGGACATTTTTCATTTAAATCACAGCCATCTCTTCTCCCTCTTTTTGTTTTCAATACTACTTGTCTGTGTTTTGTATGTGAAGGTTTTCTTATGTGTGTTTATATATGTTTCTTTTTGCTTGAGTACTTTTAAGCTGTGGCTACATAGGAAAACCTTAACACAGTGTATTAGTACTGATGTCCCTTAACGTATTTCACCATAGCCATCAAATGCAGTATGGTGGGAAGGAATGGTAGACTATGTCTAAAGCTACAAACAAAGGCTGGAGACAATGCTAGGGCTTGTTCCCATACTTTGAGAATCCTAGCAGAAAGGCCCATGCATACATGTACCCAGTTGAAACACCCTGATTTTTGTGTTTTAGCAGCTACCATCCCCTTTCCTGACATTCACAGAAAGGTCCTCATTCACTTATACATCCCCAGTGGCTGAGATGGAGTGCTCTAGCAAGCTTTTCCTCGATGGTATTTCCACAGTTCTTACTGTAGTCCAACACACCTAAAAGGTCAAATAAAAGATGGCATTGCTTGCAGAGAGTCCCTGGGCTGTCAGAGGGGATGAGTCAGCAGATGGGTACATATCAGCATGTTTTCCTTTAACTAGAGGGACATATGGAATATGGCTGCTGCACCATAAGCCCATGTCTCTTCCAGCTGTTCAGGCAAAAGGTCAGGTTGGAAAGTCGCCTGAGTCTAATGTTAGAGCTACACACATTCTTTTGGCAGACTGCAGATGGCCTGCGGTTTAGATTGTCTAATCAATCATTGCTTGCACTTTACAAAATGATGGTCCAACCAAGGACACCTTTATTACCGTATTTTATGAGGCCATTTTACCCTCCAGGCTTCAGCGCCATCGTGGACAATTAGAAGCTAGCAGGGCAGCACGGCAGATTCTGTAGTTTGGTGATATGTCCCACTGGCTTCAGAAGGGACATTCAGAGCTCTTAGCTGGTGCCTAGACTGTCTTTTGGCACTGTCCAAGAAGGAACATGGTTCCTAGAAACCTCTAGAAAGAATCTGCTTTCCAATTTGTATGCCAAGAAAAGAAAATGTAGTAGCGGTGCGATGTCCCTTCTTCTGAAGGATAAATGGAGGAATTCGGCAGAATCCAACAGCTACAGCTGGGTGTTTGAAATATGTTCCGCTTGACTGTTTCTTCACAGAACTTCTCTTCCAAATATTTTGGTCAAACACTTTTGTGTCTGAGTGTATCTGAAACAAAATTATTTTTAAAAGCTGAAAATTCAACCCTCTATATAGTCTTCTCTACTGTGGTCCATTCAGGCCGCAAGGCTTTACTCAGATGTGCTGTATGCCAAACAGTTTGGCAGTCAGGCCCACAGAGCTGCAGCTTCATGGTTGCTAAAGAGAAAGAACTTAAAGAAACATATGCTCTGCATTTTGGAAAATAATTTAAGTTCACACACACACACACACACACACACACACACACACACACACACACACTGGGTAATACAGTATGTGTCTGCAGGGGGCTGTGAAGAGGGTATTGGAGTCTGCGTAGCTATGGTTACAGGTGGTTGGGAGCTGAACACCTAACTCGAACCTCTGCAGAAATCAGTAAGTACTCTTAACTGTGAGGCCTTCTCTCCAGCCCCAGGTAAAACTTTTAATTGAACTGTTCAGTGAAATTTGCCAAGATTTGTGGTCACTGTATCATTTTGAATATTCAGAAGCTTCTTTCTATTGTGACCTCTCATTGTCCTACAAAGGGTCGTCTCACCTGGTAATCATATTGACTCAAGGACGTTTCCTTCTCCACAGTCATATTGCTGCACTCTACCACGTGGACCTGATTACGTCCACTCCTACTTAAAGTATGTTGATGTCTCCCTTTTTGTTCTAGGAGAAGGCCCAAAACATTCATTGTAAGTTTATGACAACAGTATTGATGACAATTTTGATGAAGAAGCTGTACTGCATTTCACCACGGATTGCAGTTTTGGTTTTTTTGTTTTGTTTTGTTTTGTTTTTTTGCTCTTCTTTTTCTGGACATTGATTTAATACCTGCTGTATCTTCTACCTGATTCTCAATGTGAACAACACACTTCCCCTGGTGAACTGTCACTTAAGTTAATTTACATGTGGACTTAGGCTCATATGGTGATTCTTTTATGCCCTGCTTATATTTGAGTTTCTGCTTATAACATTCTGCACATTCTCTAATGTAGCATGGATCACACATTTTTCCATATAAACTACACTAAAGCACAGGAATCACAGAAAGAGAAATCCTGTTTGTCTTGCTCACTACCGGCTCCAGGATCTGAGACAAGATGTTACTTGATCAATAGTCATTGAACTGATCATATTGATTGCCAGTTTAATGAGTCCAATGGGACACTTAAAGAATAAAGTCTTTACAAAAATGACATTTCCATTTTATTTTATGAAATTGGTCACCTAAGGAAAATGAAGAGACCCTTTATGACTATAATACTTGCAACAGACCACGGGAAAGGAGAGCTCAAACTAGAGTGTCTTTCCTCCTCTTCGGACTTTCTCTAGACCCTAAGTACCCCAATGATGTTGGATTTTCAAATTATGACCTTCAAAAAATTAATATTTTTGATAGTCTTGAATTATATATATATATATATAATATATATATATTTGCTAGTCTAAAAATAACACCTTAAGTCATGAACACCCTTCATATGAGGATGCAAAGCTCAGAAATGAGTTACTTTTCTAAGTTCCATGATAGCAAGTACAAAGCCAGAACCCACCAGCATTGTTCCTTCCCGACAGCATAAGTCCTCTGATTTTCCCCACAGCCTTCCTCATGCATGTGGACCGGGAACTGAATGGAATCTGAGAAAATGTCTAAGCAGACTCAGAAAGTCTTTTCCTACAACGGGAGTGTGGTAAGAATGAGTGCATCCATCTTCATTTTACTTGTAAAACAAGTCAATCTTGTCATCTGTTAACCCACTCTTTCGGCAACAATAAGAAATGAGTTGTCGGGCTGGAGAGATGGCTCAGAGGTTAAAAGCACTGACTGCTCTTCCAGAGGTCCTGAGTTCAATTCCCAGCAACCACATGGTGGCTCACAACCATCTGTAATGAGATCTGGTGCCCTCTTCTGGACTGCTGTCATACATGCTGTATACATAATAAATAAATAAATCTTTAAAAAAAAAAAAAAAAAGAAATGAATTGTCTTTTGAAAAGTTTTAAAGGCTGATAAAATCTGTACTTCAACATCCGTATTCACTAATACAAACTTGGCAGCCAGCTCTGGTGCCCATTGTCAGTCCTTTAGGAGAGCAGAAACACAGCTGTACAAGGCATCATCAAATGTCCACTACATTAAAACAAAATCTAAACTCTCTGACCCATGACTATTCAGTCACCCAAGAAGATGGATCCTGAAATCCATCTCAGCAAGCTGTGTCAATAACTAGTGTTTCAAAATCAATTTGTCACCAACCAGAGGCTTCTGATTACTGCCAGGTATATTACACTAAATGACCAATCATTTTTTATTGATTCTCAGTGTTGTTACTAGAGAAATCCTGAGTCTATAATTCTTACTAATCTTGTGGTCCTTGGAAATGACAGCTAAAGCCAGAAATGGAGAAGAGTGGAGCAAAGACAGCAAGCTACTGCAGCTTCATGACTTAAGAGTGTAAGCACATCACAGAGGGCCAGGAAAAATATTAACTCTTGGTGCTTAGGAGCAAGAGGTGAAGGTCAATGTCACAGCCAAAGTACAAACAGGCATGAGGTTAGGGAAAGGCGCCAACAATCTTTAGAAAATTCCTCCCCGTAACATAAAGGCTTGAAATTTGAGCTTTTAAAAAGATTGCTAATGCTATGTCACTCCCCTGTACATAAGAATATGTGCAACTCATCTTGAAAATGTAAAAGCCTATAAGGGTATGAGTATTTCATCTTAAAAATATCTCTGGCTTAGGTGAGTGGCTGAACTACTGAGTTCATATAGGACAACTTATGAAAACTTATTATTCATATATTTTCATTTAACTTTCAGTAAGAAATTCATCCATATGGTTTATACATTCTCAAAAAATTTAAATTTATAGGAAAGTACTCCCTCCTAGTATGTCATTGATCTTCCACATCATCACCCACTGTCATGCCTACTTAGTTGCTTATATATCCTTGAAGTTGCTTTGTACATACACAGGCACATAAGAGATTTTTCCTGTTTTATTCATAGAAAATTAGCATTCCAAGCATATATTTATGTATGTGTTCTTACTTTTTGAAATTGTAAATAATGCTTCAAATATATGCCTGTATATCAAAGAATATCTACACAAATATATATACATATATTTTTTTCTAGGTCAAAATGTTCATTGATTATATTTTGATAGATATTATACAATCACTTTTATAAGCATCTACCAACAAATGACCCCAGAAGCATCACGCAAGGGCTCTTGTTTCCATATCTTCAGGAGTATGCTCTTAGAAGCTGTCCTTGTTTCTGAACCATTGATAGATTAGAATTACATTAGTATCTATTTTCCATTTATATTCCTATTCAAAATGAGTGACTTTCCTTGACTTAAAGATATTTTACCCCATGTGAACCTTGTGTTCATATCCTGTGCTTTCATTGATTTATTTTTTTAGAAGTGGTAAGGGCTTTCTCTAAGTTTATGGGAATTCTTCATTCACATATCATTTCTTTGTAATGTTATGCAATCAATTGTTCACATATTGTCTTTTCATCTATCTCTTTCCATCCGCCTCTGTATTTCTCTCTCATCTATTCTCCTTCTCAAAGTTCTTTCCTTCCTCCCTTCCTCAACCCCATATATCCCTTCTCTTTCCTCCTCACTTTCTTCCCCTTCTCTTCTTTTTCTTTACTTTTGTATTGTGTACATTTACATAGATGTGAAAAAAAGCACCTGTTGTCTCCAGTTATGGCCAAGATATTAGACCTAAGAAATGATTCTAGACACTAAGGGTAGACCAAAGAACCAATTCTGTTCAAGCCTATCTGAAGAAATAATAGGGTGGAGTTTCTGGGTTGTGTATTAAGTATATGTTTAACTTGTAAAACACTGCATTTATTACTCCAGTGGTCTAGAGAAATGTATCTTCCGTAGGATGAGAGAAAGAGAAGAGTGGGAGAGAGAGGGGAGGAAAGGGATAGAAGGAAAAAAGAGAGGGAAGGGTGGATAGAGAGAAGGGAAAGAAGGAAGGAGCAAATAAGAAGGAAAGGAAAAGGGACAGAAGAAAGGAGGGAAAGAGAGGAAGGGAAGGATAAAGGAAGAGCAGAAAGGACTAGAGGAGAGGAGAAGGTACTGAGGTTGAAGCAACTTTATCATGAGATTAGAGATTCACAAGCCTGATGAGCCAATCCTGCTGACTGGGTGGAAAATGAGCTCAGAGAGGTGTAGCAGTGGAAGAGGCACAGGCAGTCTGTGGACAAAATTCCTTTTGGTTCTAGAAAGGTCAGTCTCTGTCCAATTAGTGATTTCAAATAGGTGGATGGGTTTAACCTATACAGTGGACATCAGTCTATTTTAGTTGATGTGTCTTCGAAAATGCCCACCAACATAAACATTAATCCCATCCAAAAATGCCCCTGAAGAAACATTAAGAATAACCCTTGATGAATATATGGGTGCTGTGACGGTGCTGGAGGCCATTGGCTACTCACTTCATTTTGACAGGAAAATTTCTTGTTCTCATCATTTACAGAAGTCCTCATCAGTCTCCTTCCTTTTCAGCAGCTACTGTTATCAAGAATTTTATTTTAGACATTCAGATGCAAAGTTAGTGATAGAAACAATAGCTTTGAGTATGTATTTTGCTTGTGGCTATTGGAAAATCTCCTGTTTACTTACCTGACATTTTTGCTTCTTTGTTGGTGGGGGGCTCTGTTTGGGACTTGTTATTATGCTGTTTGCTGTAATTGGATTTTCATGGTTCTTTAAGTATTCTGGACATGATATAATCTATTACTGGATATGACACAGATATCTTCACCTACTCTGTATTGTGACATTCTTAGGTATCTTTGGCAAGATAAAAGTTTTATATTTTGATGAATTCCAGGCTACGCTATTTTTTTTTTAAGGGGTGGGAAGTTGAGATGGGGTGTCACTATCTACCCAAGGCTTGCATCTAATTTTGATTGTAGTCCATGTGGCCTCATAGTCATAAGTATCTCTCTTTCACCTGTGTTAGCAAACATTTTTTTATATATTTTCGCTATCATTTTAAAGAACTTTTTGCTTAATGCCAGGTCTTGAAGTTTTCTACCATGTCTTCTTTCTCTAAAAGCTATGTAGTTTGATGATTTGCATATAAAGCCATGATTTCTTTTTAAGTAACCAGTTTTAAAATATGCGAGATCTTTGGAAGTTCATTGTATGTGATATTAATGATATTCTTTCAACAGCACTTATTGAATAATCTTTTCCAAGTTGAAATATTTGAATCAAGTGGAAACCTTAGAGTACAGCTTCCAATGAGTATGTCTGTATATTGTTTTCCTATTTTCCTACTGTTATTAAGGTTCCAGTGGGTATATCTATGTTAGTGTTCCTCCTTTTTATCCTAGTCTATTGGCAAGTATAAAACAGCACTGACTTATGATACTTTGAATATTAAAACTTTAGAGAAAATTTAATGTTGGGTAGTGTTATTCCTTAAAGTTTGTTTTTCTTTATAGGAATTGATATTATTTCTTTTGTTCCTCCGCATAAATTTGAATCTCATCTATACTTCATGTTATGGCCATGCAAGTCTAATCCTTGTGGCCAGATAGTTTCTTACTTGCTTAGGCACTAGACCGGTGGTTCTCAACCTTCCTAATGCTGTGGCCCTTTAATAAAGTTCCTGATGTGGTGGTGAGCTCCAACCATAAAATTATTTTCATTGCTACTTCATAACTATAATTTTGCTAATGCTATGAATCATAATGTAAACATCTGACATGCAAGTGGTATTAGGTAACCCCTACAAAAGTGCCATTTGACCTTCAATGAGGTTGTGAACCACAGGTTGAGAACCACTGCTCTAGACCTTTGTTAAAAGTACTTGGTCTACTTTGGATATCTTCCCTACCATCTATTCTCAAAGTTGTATCTTTCACCCATCTCTGTTCCCATGGTTGGGTATTGGTGACCATGGCTGGGTACATTGAAAGTGCAAGAGTCAGGTGAACCCTGCTCTGTAACTTCTAGTGACCTCTACGAAGCTGAGGTGGGGTGTTTTCTCCAGATAGCTTAATAAAGTTTATTCTCACAAACCCATCACTGAAAATAGGAAAGAAAGTGGAGAATTTCTCTGTAGAGATGTTTCCTTTTCCAACAACAGTGAATGTCCAGACTTGACAATGGAGGTGTATATGTCATTTTGGAGTAATATGTTCTTTTAAAGCATTCGGTCCAGATGGATGACCAATTGCCCATGGAAGAATTTCCATTTCCATAGCACTGAATCCACTTAGACTTCTTGAACTACCCACAGTAAAGATTCATGTTTTTCTCAAGAAGAAACAAGGAAGTTGGGTTAGCCTACCCAGAGTGTTCATTTCTGGGTTTCCTTGGTCACAGGTACTAAACACTAAACACTAAACATTGGTATTTCACAATCATTGTTTTGTTCTATTCTCATGATCAACCCTTACAACTGAGATACATGTTAATGTGCATTTTCTAGGTAAGAAAACTAAATTTAAGAGGCCCAGTGAGGGTAATACAGTAGCAATAAGACCTTTGTACACACAGGGCCATATTCAGAAGCTGCATTGGTGGCAGACATGTGCTGGTAAACAGCATTTAGTTGTGTTATTGAACTCTTAGCACTGTACATTTTAAAGAATAATTTCATGTTTATTCAATAGCCTTAATTACAGCAATAGTAATATCCTTCTTTTATCTTTCCCTTACCGTCTCATTTCCCTTTCTCCCTATAAATACCTTTCCCACATACATTTTTTTAAATAATTTTAAAATTTAGTTTTTTAATTGTTCATACATGCATTAAAATAATTTGATTATTTCTATTCCTACTTCCTCCCTTCAACTCCTCTCAGGCACCTTCCACAATACATCTGCCTCCCAATTTCATGTCCTCTTTAACTTTAATACCCCAGTGATTCCAGCTACTGCTGCCCATTTGTATATGGGTATATAAGGACCAGCCTTAATATTATACCATCCCAGGGGGCCCAGAAGGGACACTATCAGTGGCCAGTGGCGTGGGGATGTATCTAGATACATTGAGTTCTTTAGTCCATTCACTTTATTCTTCTAAGCCAATTCTATCTACACAGTTTCAGCCCTGTCTTAACATTCAGCTCCTCTCTGTGCCCTGTTATCCTGGCCTCGTAGTTTTAGTAAACTCTTATGCTTTTGACCTGATCTTCCTCCTCTGTCCCTTCGTCTTCCATCGATATCCTTCCTGGTTCCCTACCCCTGGCCCTGATAAACTCTACAAGAGATCTGCTTTACCCTCTACTGAACCTCTTTTCTCCTCTTCTCTCTCTGGCCATGCGGTTCTGTGTCCTCTGTTCCTGCCTTACTCTTCATGCTTCCTCTCCC
Organism: Peromyscus californicus insignis; assembly: GCF_007827085.1. Lineage (NCBI taxonomy): Eukaryota > Metazoa > Chordata > Mammalia > Rodentia > Cricetidae > Peromyscus > Peromyscus californicus. Next base: position 13,023,858 of record NW_026294402.1, read on the forward strand.
GCACCTCTCTCTAGCCATGCAGTTCTGTGTCTGCCTCTGGAATTCCGCCCAGTCCTTACTGCCCCGGTTATGTAAAACGCCCTATTGTCTTCAGTTAAGCTCTCTGCCATGCCCCCAGGCATGGAGGAAGGGGATGGTCTGAGCTTCATTTGCTCAAGAAACAAAACTATGTATCTCCAGCCAGTTTGTCTCCTAAGCTGGGGGTGGGGGAAGTTAGTTACCTAGAATTTAAGCAGGTCTGAGGAGCTGAGCTGTTTGCCAATTGGTCTGGGAATATTTGGGCTCGTAAGAATTTCATAGCAGAAGACAGCTGAAATATTAAAAGCTGGATAACACCAAATATTCATAATAGATGGCTTGCCTTTTGACAGACCCTTGGCAGGTCAAAGTATAGCTTTAATACACAGCTAAATCTCTGTAATATATTCTTGTGGCCTGCAAGACGTATATGGCCAACAACTGGAGCATGGGCAACCTATCAGTGGCCACGCAGTCAAAGAAAAGTGATTCTCCGTCAACTACCAGTACTAGGGTGGATCCTCATGAACTGTCGTTCCTAATCCCTGGTGGCATTCTCACTGTCCTGCTCCTTGCAGGTTTGACAACCACAGTTGCTCTGAGTTCATTAGTGTGAGAGCTTTGTCATGTTCAGAAGACAGCATTTCACAGACTTCTCCTCTTCCTCTGGCTCTTACACTCTTTCCATTCCCTCTTTTGCAGTGTTCCTGGCCCATACATAGGGGAGGGATTCATACACATGTCCCATGTAGGGCTGAGCATTCTCAGAACTTTGATGAACTTTGTGTCTCTAAATTACCTTCTGCCCACCACAGAAAGAAATTTCTCTGACAGGATGAAAGCAATCTACTGCTGCTCTGTAGGTATAGACATGAGCCAGAAGGCAGTTTGATGCCATGACAAGTTAGTGGGAAAACTTCAATAGTGTCTTAGTGTTTGGGTTGTTTGTTTGTTTGTTTATATTGTTGTGAAGAGACACCATGACCATGGCAGCACTTACAAAGGAAATATTTAATTGAGGTGGCTCACTTACAGTTTCTGAGGTTCAGTACATTATCATCATGGCAGGGAGCATGGTGGTGTGAAGGAAGATGTGGTACTGGAGCTGAGATTCCTTACATCTTGACTTAGAGGCAACAGGACAGTTGACTGGCTGTCACACTGAGGGAAGTTTGAGTAAAGAGACCTCCAAGTCTGTCCCCACAGTGACACACTTCCTCCAGCAAGGCCACACCTCCTAATAGTGCTACTCTACTCCCTTTGGGGGCCATTTTCTTTCAAACCATCACAAATAGGTATTGTGATGTTTCTCTCTTTCCTTTACTCAGATTTGTTTTAGTTATTTGAGTTCTTTTATTCTTCCATATAAATGTTAGGATTCATTTATAATCTTATGAATATATGGCTAGAATTTTGATAGTGTGCATGTAATCTAAAGGTTGCTTTCATGTCCTTGTATAGTGAACCAATCTACATATTCCAAATATCTCCTCTACCTGAATTATTCCTCTCACATTCACCTTTTATGTATAAAGTTGATTCCTGCAATGAGAATCATTTTATTTCAAAGGGCCCTTTTACCAAGGGAAGCAGCCTACTTTTTACAGTTTATCAACATTTTTTCCAGGTTGGAACATCTCAGATGAGGGGGCAGAACATCGCTGGTAGAAGGTAAGACTGGTAACATCCCTAGCTCTCTGAGAGAGAAGAGTATAATTTAAGACAGATAGCTAGAGCTGTTGTTCCAGCCTGAATGGTTTGTAATTGTATATACTTTGTGGTTACCGTGGGCTTCAAAACTGGGAACAGGAGTGTAGTAAACCTTCAGATGTGTATTGTCAAGAATGAATTAGACAGTTTTACTGTTCTTTCAGAGCCTTGAAATGATAGAAAACATTCCCAAACTGTAAGTACTATGTACTGATGATTCCGTGAAGAAACTGATCCATATCAGTTCAAATTATTCCTAGACTATATTTCATATATTATACTCTTCATATTTCACCCAAGGTTCACCCTCTGGGCAGTTTTATTCTGACCTCTGAGTTTTTATTTGATGTATCTGTTTTGCAGCCTATTTCATAGTATTTATCATGTTATTTTGTAAATTCTTATAAAAATCTATTTCTTCCCATTGCTATAATTTCTATAAAAGCTAGTCTTTTGTCTACTTTGTTAATCATAACATTTTATCATATGTCTTAGATACTCATAGAGGGAGAAAAGAGTACAGGTAAAATAAATATACTATGATTAAATCATGTATCATTAGGTACATGCTCATTTCTGTCTGTGTTCTATAAATAAATATTCATTGATTCTTTACTATGAGCAAACACTATCCAGGACTCCGGGGTACAGCAGAGAGAGAAACTGACCATATCCTTTGTTGAAAGCAGATATACTCTATGTTGTTTGAGACAGAAATAGAGTTAATACTTTCCTAGTTTATTTATTCAAATTGTGCATTTGTCCATGAACAACCTTTAATATTATAAAAATGTTAGTTTTGTAAAATTATTTTAAAATAATTAAATCTGTTTTTCTGAGGGGGGTATGTGCACATGTATCTGTGGTATCTAGAAGAGGGCCTTAGATCCTCTGGAGTTGGTGGTTGGGGGCCACTGTGCCTAGGTACTGGGAACTGAAATCTGGTCCAGTGTTTGAGCAGTATGCATGCTTAACAGCTGAGCCATCCTCCCAGCCCCTTGAATTATTTAAATAATTGATACTATCATCGCAATCAGTAGTTCTCAACCCTCCTAACACTGCACCCCTTTAATACAGTTCCTCATGTTGTGGTCAGCTCCAACCATAAAATTATTTCATTGCTTATTCATAACTGTAATTTTGCTAGTTATGAATCTTTGTGTAAATATCTGCTATTCAGGATATCTGTTATGCAACCCTTGTGAAAGAGTCATTTGATCCCCAAAGGGGTCATAAGCCACAGGTTGAGAAGCACTGATCTAAATTGTTGCCCCTGCACCATCCAGCTGAAGTTGCATGAATGTCTTGGTAGTGACACTCCAAGGACAGAGATGACTCTGCAAAGAAATAGAAGGTCCCTCTCTAAGCCAGTCAAAAACAGCTTCTTGACTCTTTGGTTGTTGTGTGGTTTTGTTTTCTGTTTTTTCCAGACAGGATTTCTCTGTGTAACAGTCTTGGGTGTCCTAGAACTCACTTGTTAGGCCAGGCTGGCCTCGAACTCACAGAAATCCACCTGCCTCTGCCTCCTGAGTGGTGGGATTAAAGGTGTGTGCTCCCATGCCTGGCTAGCTTCTCAACTTTTAATGTTGCATTCTTTCAAATGTTTTCTGGAATAAAGGGGAATCTGCAAGATTAGGGCTATTAAGGAATTCCATAAAACTTTAGGAACAGTGTAGAGGGAGCATGGAAAAAGAAGGGGTCATAGAAATTGCGAAGTATTGTGAAAACTGAGAGCATCATATGAAGAAATATACTCTTCATTGTGAATTGGCTGCAACTTTCTTAATTCATTGAATTATAAATTCAGAGTCACATATTATAACCATCATGAAGTTCATGACCCTAGCAACTGTGGAGAGTATGCCATTTATTCTTCTGTCCTCTGTGCTTTTTATTTAGTGGGCACTGTAGTTCTGAGATCATAGAAGAAAAGTCCAAGACAGACAATCAAAATTGAAATTTGCAAAATCTTCCAATGTTTTTCTTGAAATACTGTTCAGATTGGTTTCTATTCCCTTTAAATGGATCTTGATACAGCTAAAACCTGAAGAAATTTTGCTTGACTCCCTTCTGTAGGTATTCCTGCAGTTAATTCCCGTTAGTCTCCTGTACCCATGAGCCCGCCCTGCTTTTTAAATGGAGTGTCAAGCTCAAGACGGAAAAAAGAGCTGCAGAGGCTTTATAGTTCACACCACTACAGAACTCTGAGTCATGGTGAGTGGCCCATTCTCCTGCTGCAGCATCACAAGTCAACAGGGGACTCCTGCTTAGTGTTACAGGGGCATTCTACTCACTCTGCTTTGCTGCATACATTTCATCTGCTTAACAGGAGTGAATATATCCACCTGGTTAGTCATTGATAGTAGTTATTGGCAGGTTCATAAACTTCATCCAGAATCTTCATTATAACTTTGACAGAGCATTGATAGCTTTATTTTACAGATTAGGAAATTAGAACTCTGAAATATTACATTGGAACCTACAAGTCACCTGTGTGCATATGTGCTGAAATCTATACTTAGATGTGTCTGATTCATGTCTATTCTAGAATATTAAGGAACTAAAGTGTAAGTGCTATGTGTGTGTGTGCACATGCACGCATTGTTTTACAGGCTAAGGGTCTGCTGGAATTATTCATCTCTGATACTAACACTTTATGTCAGACATAGACAGTATGAAATTGTGTTGGCTATATTTCAAGAAAATTTATTTCTGAGCACCAAAATTACGATTTCATGTTCTCTTATATTACGAAATTTTATTTGATTTTTTATTTCTTTCAACTCTTTATTCATATAATAGATATCTCCAATCATCAGTGCACCAAGTCCCTCCACCAGCTAAGTAAATGATGACCCCAACCACTATACCAGTAAGAAGTGAGCTGCACCTGACACAGAGCCATATACATAAACTCAGACAAGAAACTGAGGCCACTAGAGGGAAGCAGCCTGGGTCCTGATGGGCAAGAGCACCAAACAGCAAAAGGAAACACAGATGTGGGGGTTCTCTGACCACTCAGGTCTTCAGAAAATAATGTAGCAAAAACAGAGAGAAGGCGCTAGTTGGGAGGAGATGGTACTAAGTGGGGACACCAATCCTGAGTGCTGAAAATTCCTATGGATGAGGTGTCTCGTGTGGGAACATAACCTAGCAAGGAAATATTCTTTTCTAGCTCTCTCTGTAGTACCTAGAGACTAGCAGTCATCCTCCTACCTGCAGAGACAGTTCTGGATATTAATTATTTTGCTTTCAATTTTTCTTGCCTGAATTAGCTTTTATGAGTGTGCTTTCGTTTCCTGTGCCTGTTTCATATCATTTTCATGATTTCTTCTCATACTCCTAACTCGTGTGTGCTCCCTCTCATTTCTACTTTGCCTGGGCTTTTCTTTGCCAATTTTCTAATCTTTCATATTTTAGTTAGGAGTACATTTAGATTTCAAAATAAAAAAAACCACGTTTATCCTAGTAACATTTCATCTTCTGTCTGTGAACCTTATTGTCAGAATTGAGGAGCACAAATGCTTTCAAACGCATTTTAATGCAAGGTTATCCTAGTCTTATTTTCTGCCACTATTGTCTTGTCCTATCACTAGTAACAGAGGAGAACACATACAGCCGTGAAGTCTACCCAGAAAGAAAGAGTGGTAAGAACGGAAAAAGCAAGCACACAAACAAAGGAGGAGCCCACCTCTATCCCGACAGACAGATGCGTAAGGCCGAACAAGAGAATAAGCACGTGAGCAGAAAACCATAAAACAACTGACATGGTAGAAAGGGGTGCAGAATACTGCTTTAAAAATGTATTTGTGGATGCACACCAAGATATATGTAAAGAGAAACAATCTTTTTCAACACTTAGACACACATATAGGTAAATAGTATGCGTAATTAAATGTTCAGGGGTAAAACTGGCCTAAATCCAGCTAAGTGAAAAAGACGCAAAAGGAGTCCCATCTCACGCCACACCTACAGGATGTTTCTGATTGGGCAGCCCACAGACTCCACACCTACAGGATATTTCTGATTCAGCCTACAGACTCCACACCTATAGGATGTTTCTTATTTAGCCCACAGACTCCACACCTACAGGATATTTCTGATTCAGCCCACAGACTCCACACCTACAGGATGTTTCTGATTCAGCCCACAGACTCTACATTCTACAGGATGTTTCTGATTCAGCCCACAGACTCCACACCTACAGGATGTTTCTGATTGGGCAGCCCACAATTTCTGCCAGGCTTTCTGGCTCAGCTTCTCAGTCAGGTTAAAACTTTCAACAAGATTCTCATTGAACCTCAGTGACAGGCTTTGACTGTGTCCATTAGTGAGCCAGTCAAAGTGGCCAAATGTTTCATGATAGATGGGCTCTCTTGGGATGGTCTATGTGCTCCACTTTAGTGTGGCTCCTTCAAGAAGGTACATCTGTCCATTAATGGTGCAAGATGGAGAGTTCATGGATTTGGAGTTGTTTAAAGAACACTTTCACAATATTCACATAGTTACAAAGAGATAATCAGAAAGCAACACACAAGCTGTAAACTTATACCTAAAGTGTATCAGAGAGACACACAGGAGGGAAATACCAATAGTTGAAGCATTGATGCTTTAATTTTGCAGCTGGACTTCAGGGAGAGAGCTCTCACAGCATCGTGTGAGATGAAGGACCAACTCCTGGACAGTTCGTCAGACCTTTGGCGATGCCATGTCGGACTCTCATGATGCCCTTACAAACAAACAGCTTACAATGAGCAGGGAATCCTATTTGTATTCATAGAGAAAATGGAAGTAATGTGAACTTTTAAAAATAATAAAGTAGTTTTTTTTACTAAGTCTTTGAGAATTAATATTTTGAGCGTATTCAGCCCCATACTTCCCTCAAACCCCTCCCAAATCCACTTCTCCTCCTTATACCCCATCCTTCCCTCCCTTCGTGTCCTCTTTAGCTTATTGTTTTGTTTTCGGAAGACACTATCTCACAGCAAATGGCATGCTCTTCTGGCTCTTAGAATCTTTCTGTCTTTTCTTCCATGATGCTCCCTGAGCCTTAGATGGAAGGGTTATGCTGTAAATATATTAACTGGGGACAGGTACCCCATGTTCGATTATTCTCTGCATTTTACACAGTTATAGCTGTCTGTAGTGGTCTCTGTCTATTGAGAAAAAAAGAAGCTTTTTGGTGAGGGGAAAGAACTGCGCTTAACTGAGGACATAAGAACAGATATGTAGTGTGCATTGGGAATTATACTGGTTTAGGAAAATGGCAGCTGTAGGTTTTCCCTAAGTTCCATGGCCTGACCAGCAATGGGTAGTTGGCTAAGTTTACAGTGTCAAGCAAGGATTCCTTCCTACTGAGTAGGCCTTAAGTCTACTTAGGTGGCTGTCCCTCTCAGGCAAGGGACAATAGGTTTCTCCAGAGAGCCACAGTGCTGGGTCAAGCTAGAGCAAGGGAAGGCCAGAAGCATCAATCAGTCTGGCATTTCTGGCCCAGATGGCTGTTGGCACTATGCCATTCCTTTGCTTATGTTTTCTTACTATATAGAACTTGATCACATGATGAAGTAAAATTACACTTCGTCAGCGTACTAATGGCTGTGTGTGGGGGGGAAAACACAAAAAAAATCGCGCGTCACACAAACCTGATCAAATCCTTGTAGGAGATACCACAGGCTGGTTGTTAGTAAGGAAGGCATGGAGACCCTGAAGTGCAACTGAGTTCAGGACAAGAGGAAGTGTTTTAGACTGAACTTACAGTTGACAATAAGGAGGAAACCGCCGACTGTAGGCAGCAGAAGCCTGTCATAACCCCATCCCCACACATTTCAGAGTTGTTTTCATTGTACTCCAGCCATCTAATTTGCTCTCAGGAGTATTCTCAGAGAGAAATTTTATGAAAATATATATATATAGTAAAAAGTTGACTCTTTTAAATAGTTCATATATAAATTTTTCTCAGTCTATTGTGTGTCCCAAGGTCACAGCATTTTAAAGCTGTAAAAGGCAAATGTCTCAATAGGTAAATTAAAAATAGCAGAGTTAATAAGTGAAAACATTGTGACTAGGAGTTGAGAAAATAGCTATATATAAAACAGTGAAGAAGGCAACAGAAAAATGATTCCAGACAATTCAATAGAGTTGGAACTTAGAAGGACTGAAGCAAAGAATAAAGACTGTATGAAGTTATCACAACATTACAAGAGGTAGCATGTTCAAGAACCTGGAGAAAAGGCAGTAGGAAGAAGTACTTCTGAGACAGGGAGGGTCTGGGTCCCACTGTACCCCCAGGAGCCCATTTCCTTAGCCCCAACTAAGGCAGCAGTGTAGCTGGGAAGATCAGGGAGCTCCGACTCCAAAGTCACAAGGCATACACCCCACATCTCACAAAGAAGAGTTGTGACATTCTAGAATGTCTCTCTAAAACAGCCTGCTTAGTTCTATGTCCTGTAAAACCAGGGCAATCTTGACATTTCGGGATCCATCCTTAGAAGGGGCTAAATTTTTACCTAAGGCTAACAGCGTGTAAATAATGATATGTGAGGATTTTATTCCCAGCTCAGTCCCTAACTTAATTTGTGGGAATAATTTCTATTTTTTTTTTTTTTTTTTTTTTTTTTTTTTTTTTTGGTTTTTCAAGATAGGGTTTCTCTATGTAGTTTTGGTGCCTGTCCTGGATCTCGCTCTGTAGACCAGGCTGGTCTCAAACTCACAGAGATCCTCCTGGCTCTGCCTCCTAAGTGCTGTGATTAAAGGCGTGGGACACCACCACCTGTTGTGGGAATAATTTCTAACACTAAAAACCTAGGACACATGGTATTACTAACATTCATCTGTGAACTATACCTTAGTTATGAAATTGACTACAGGGCATTGTTTTGCATGTCTTGTTTGTACAGATCAACTGCATGGCTGGTTTTTAGCCTTGTCAGCTTCCTGAAGATTAAATAAAACCAAAATTCTGTTTATAAAGCAACAGAAATTAAAAACAATTAATATTTAAAGGGTAATAGCTTCAGTCCACTAATTAGATTTTAAGTCTTATTGATGAGTGATAGCCCTCTGTTGAAAACCCTGATATTATCTCAAGGAGAACCTAGTCTCTCAGCACACAGCAGTTTCTTTACTTTCTTGATGTAACAAAGAGCCTGTGGCTTCTGACAGAATACAGCAATCCAGAATATGGCATTTAGCACCCTGATCTGCATGCACTGTCATCTCATGAAATAGCATGTAAGTGTGTACGATTAGTGACTTCTTGGGTAACTGAGGGCTCGGGAATATGAATTGTTACATGCCTCATAAACGAAGAAACCAGCAAGTAGAAACCCCTTTCTTCCTGTTTTGACTGGAATTCTAGCCAAGTAGAGTAAACGAGGAAATGGAATGTGGTATGCATGGAGATATCAGGAAGAATGGCTGGAGTGATTTAAGGACAATATATGAGAGTTCCATGTCCTGGTTACTACCATTATTTTTAGCTAAAGACATTATTATGAACATTAATGAGCAGCCAGATGGCATATCCCCAGAAGTCTAACCAATAACTAAATGTTATTCACTAAGGCTGCTCATTGCATACCCAGGTGGCCAGAAGTAATATAATCCCATTTAGGTGGAATAAAAAGTACATCAACTAAACACAAAACAGTTACCTTTACATTCACACATACATAATGGCAGACATGCTCACACAGGCATACTCATACACACAGATACACAGAGGCTCATACAGGCTTACTAACACACACACACACACACACACACACACACACACACACACACACACACACATATACATCCAGGAATACTGACAGATATACACAACACACACGCAATGAAAGAAAGAAAGAAGATACACAATAAGCACATGCCTGTCCTTGCATTTTGTTAAATATCCACAAAAAACTATTGCAGGGCTTGACCTGTGCAGCATGATTCAATGGACAATGGAGCATAATTCACTGTAGAGAACTTTCTTATAGAATGATACATCCAATGTGCAGGATAGCCAGGGTGTGATTCAAAGTCTGAAAACCGTAGAAGTTGAACAGAAGACTCTTGCAAGAGCTTTGAGAACCAAAAGAAACTTAAAAATTTTAATTGCAATTTAGAAGTCAACTGTAGCGTTTAAAATCAAAATAAGCAACATATTAATAAGAAGAGAGTGCGTAACATAAGAGAGTTTGTGAAGCTTGGCAGCTCCAGAAAGATGAAGGTATTATCATTAGTTTTAACTCAAAAGAGAAAATTCTTTCCAGCACAATAAAACATCAGAATTTTGTCAAGATCCAAATAATATGAAGGGCAGTTGTTATGTTTTGGACGTTTATTTTGTCTGGCCCTGCAGAGATTGAGTCTATGGGAACACGAGGGAGTGTCAGCCTTTGTGTTCCTCTCTCCTCTCTGCTGTAGCAGAAGAGTTCCAGCTCTTTCTCTCATTATGCAGCAGCACAGATGTGCATGGCAGCACTATACACCGCTGTGGCTGTTAAGACCTCAGCGTCTGCTCCCGCTGCTGAGCGGCAGGAGGAAGTCTTTAATGAACCAGCAGAGCTGGGGCCCATGCTGTTCCTTGCTGGTCCAGAAGCATTGTTTAATAGAAGCTTGGGATTGATTGCCTTCAGAAATATGGCAGGATTCCTTGTCCTCAAAGGCACATGATGATAAATGTCATAATTAATGTTGAAGGGAGGCACAGTGGACTCTTCAACGAACAGCCTAGTTTTCTGTCTTAATTACAGAAAGTAGAGACAGAACACTTCTGCAGATACCTAGATTTTTCCTAAGCCTGCTATTCTTGCTGTTCAATAAGTATCTTCAAGCAAGTTGAGTTCAGATTGACAGCCATTTTAAAGTCTGCACAGGGAACATGACCTTCCATGGCTTTTTGGTGCAGGGAAGTCAACCAATGAGTTAAAATCAGACATCATCTTTGCAAAGGGAAAGAGGAGGTTCATGGCTTATATTATGTAAAAGATTTTTCTTATATACTCAAATCTGGTTCCCGGGCTATCTATTCCCTTCAGATTCTCATTTCTTCTTGCTTATCTGCAGGAAGGATATGACCCAGAGCCTAAGCAGCACAGCCTCTGGCTCTCATAGGTCAACGATGTGTTAGCATTGGCTTTTTGCCCATGTCAGAGGAGTGTGCTTCTGCATTGTGAACTGAGGTGTTTTTAGCGGAAGACTTTTGACTCACCTCCTGCCACTGATCAAGTCTTTTCTCACTCTTTTTTTCCCAGAGTTTTCTACTCATAAACCCTAACAGTCTATATAGGGCACTTGGGCATTTTACTGGGGCATTTATGTTGCAATGTTCTGTGTGTTTCCTGGAACTAGAATGGAAGAGTCTGAGGCAAAAGCACAGACTCAACAGCTAGAATTCCCATGTTGACCCTGAACTTCCTTATGGGTAATTACCTTGGGACTTATTTAACTTCTCTGAGGTTAATTTTCTTACAAATAGTAGTAGAAAAATAACAGCACTTAGAGTATCTAAAGAGAATTGTGACTGTCAGCACAGTGCTTGTGCTGGAGCTGTATCTACAGTGTTACCTGTGTGACCAGATTTATAGTTTTTCCTCTCAGATACCATGATACTATCAGGATTCTCTTTGGAAATGTGAGATAATTCATATCTAATCTGAGGAACGTGCTCCACACATATTTTCATAATAGTGATTATTAGTATATTTATGATTAATATATGAAAACAAAGTGAATTAATCCTGTAAACATATAACTTCCATATTCATTATGACATCATCTTTACTTTGAGACATGCTCTCAGGTCTCAAAAGTGTTATTGTAGCCAGTATTAGCCCAAATTCCTGGTTCTCCCCCTCTACCTCCCAAATGATGGAACTACAGACATATCCCACCACACTCATGTATAGCAGTGTAATATTAATAAAATAATTCAATTTTTTGTTATTTGAGACTCACTGTAGTCAGAGTGGCAGTCATCAGGAAACAAATAACAAATGCTGATGGACTAAAGGAAGCGCTTTTACACGGTTGCTGAGAATGCAAACTTGTCTAGCCACTAAGGGTGTCAGTACAGAAGTTCCTCGCAAAACTAAAACTAGATCGAGCATATGACCCCTCTATACCTTTTACTGATATTTACGCAAAGGACTCTGAGTCAACATATTGGAGATGCTTGCACATCAATGTTTACTGCAGCACTGTTCACAGTGGGATAGCTATGTTAAGCCACCAACATAGGTGTCTGCCAATAGAGCATGGTTAAGGAAAACATGTGCTAGACAAACAATGGAATTTCTTTTTCAGTCGTAAAAAGAATGAACCTAGCTCATTTTCAGGAAAATGAATGCAAATGAAGATAATCATATTAAACAAATTAAGCCAGCCTCAGAAAGACACATTTTTATGAGTTTTCTTCCTTGAATTCCCACAGTCCAAGTGATTGTTCCTGGATTGTATGCAAATGCATATATATATATATATATATATATATAGTGTCACATATATCAAATATTATATAGAGATAGATATGGCATGAAGTAAAAGTAAAATTAGCTAGGAGAGCAAAGGGAAATAATGGGAAGCATGGGGAATATGATCAATGTACGATATAGCCTGTGTAAAAATGTCCTTATGTAACACAGTGTCATCTACAATGAAATGGTTGTTTTGTTTTTGAGTTTTTTGTTTGTTTGTTTGTTTTCCAAGCAGGGTATCTCTGAGTAGTAGTCCTGGCTGTCCTGGAACTCCCTTTGTAGAACAGGCTGGTCTCAAACTCAGAGATTGGCCAGTGAGTGGGCTCTGCACTATACTGCTAGGAATGCATTTTACTGCCCCATTCTGTGCGGCTTGTATAAAACCTAGATATTTAGTTTGTGCTTAGAGACATCTGGTTATCTTCAATATACTCCCCAAGTGGGATTTTACACAGGAGAAGCACTCAATCACCGTTTTCTTTAATAAGAAAATAAGTTACCATTATGTAACAAGCTTATGGCTTCAAGGTCATAGGCTGAACTGCCCAAAACAAATGTAGCTACATTGTTTTATGTAGGCATTTGGGGATAAAATGTCAAGTGACTGAAATGTAGCCACATAGCCACATTTACCACTGCTTTGGGGAGAAGTTATTCTACATGACTTCTTGTTTTCCTTCAATACTGACTACAGTGTACATGTTGTCAGTGATCCCAGATAACACCTCACTGGGTCAGGTATTACAGTCATCACAGAAGGATATATTCCTGGGCTGTCACTAGGGCTGTGACTGTAAGTTCACCTCTACTCTGATGTTTCCAACCACCTGGACTGTGGGAATTCAAGTGACAATGGTACTGTTTTGTGTGTAAATGAAAAGACTCTCCCCTTCTCCCGAAGCAGTAAACTTTATTGAAGGGATTTGAAGAGTTACTCAGGATTTAGGGATTTCTTCTATTTAGCTCAGGGACCTCAGTTGCTACAATAATAAGTGAAGTGTTTAGAAAAAAATACTTAATGGTACATAAGGAACAAGTTTATAAAAGATTTAAGGTTACTTGTGTTCTTTATTAATGAAGGTAAAATCTCGAACTCCTGAATTTCTGAAATTGTTAGAATTTTCTATTAATGATAACCTCTAACATTGTGGAAGTGTTAGTATGTGATATTTTAAACATGTATTAAGGACTTATTTATTTTTATATATGAATATTTTACTTTTTAAAATTTTATTGAAAATATATTTTTTTCATACAATACATCCTAATTATGGTTTCCCTTCCCACTAGTCATCCCAGTTCTTCCCAACTCCCCTCCCATTGGGATCCATCTCCTTTCTGTCTCCCATCAGAAAGATAATATAATATAATAACCATAATATAATATGATAAAACAAAAAAGATGTTGGAATAGGACAAAACAAATAAACAAGAAAAAGAGCCCACTAAAGGCATAAGGAACACATACAGACTCAGAGACTCACTTGCTCTTACACTCAGGAATCTCATAAAAACACAAAACTAGAAGTTATTATATATATGTATATATATATATATATATATATATATATATATATAACCTATAGGGTAAATAAATAAGTAAATATAAAATAAAAGAGATATAATTAAAAATAAAGAAATAAAGAGCCTGGGCTTGACATTGTGAGACAAGGGACCTCCAAAGATGCCATTAAGTTCATTTTCTGTTGGCCATCTACTGCAAGGCATGCATAGTTTGTTTTCCCACTGAACTCCCTCGGAGCAAACTAAATTTCCATTTGCAAACGATTATCAATTGGCAACAGCTTTTGGGTTAGGGTTGCTTCTCCTTTCTGCTCTATGACCCTATCTAGTTCAGACTCATGTAGGCCCTGTGCATGCTGCCATAGTCTCTGTGAATTATGTGTGTCTGTCCTGTTGTGCTAAAAGGTCTTATTTCCTTGGTGTCCTTTGTTCTCTCTGACTCTGACACTCTTTGTGCCTCCTTTTCTGCAGAGTTCCCCCAGCCCTGAGGGGAGGCATTTGATGGCGAGATCCCACTTAGGGATGAGTGTTCTTAAGTCTCTCACTCTCTAAGCATTGTCCAGCTTGGGTTTCTGTATTTGTTCCCATCTGCAGCAGGAGGAAGCTTCTCTGATAATGGCTGAGCAAGGCACTGATCAATGAGTATAGCAGAATTTCATTAGGAGTCTTTTTATTGCTAAGTAAATGTTAGCGTGTTACTTGTTTATACACCAGGCACTCTACTAAGCAATAATGCAAATATTGTTTATTAAATGCTATACACTTTTATGTAGATGATCTGTTCACTCCCCAAATATATTATTGTCCTGGATTTGTAGGTGGAGGTTCTGAGCCTCTGTATGATTCTATAATTGGCCCCAGGTTTCAGTAATTGAAGGCTAGAGCCCATGTCCCAGGGCTTTGTGCTTCCTGCAGTGGGATCTTAAACCATAATCACTCAATCAACCTGAGTAAAGAATGAAAGTAGAAGCCATTTTCCCAGAGAACATAAATCCAATATGATCAACTATTATGACTTAGGACATTCCTCTGCTGGCAAGAAATGGGCTTTGCAGAGCTTTTCCTTAAAAGGATGGTAAAGCAGGTGTGAAAGACACAGTCCATCTCCATCTACTGTGTACAATTATCTAGTTCCTAACTTGCTCTAAGGATGCCATATATGGATTCTCTGTTTCTCCCTTTCCCTCACCTCCTCCTTTCCCTATTCCTCAATTTCTCCAGGTTGTGACAATGCATTCCAGGGTTGGGTATACTCTAGTTAAGCATTGTACCACTGAGTCCCAAGCCCAGTCCCTGAATTTTCTTGTTTTATATTTCAAGTGGATCAAGTATATGGGATTTGATCTGACAAAGATCCAGGTCCTGCTTTCTGGTTATAGGGAGCTGAAGGCACCTGTCAGCTTCTTCACTTTTACATTGATTCTAGAGTTTACACACTTGAAGGAAGGAATTGTTTGAGGGTCAACTTAAATATCTATCCTGAGAGTGTGGTACAAACACCTGTTGTCTTTATCACCAGCTTGTGGATATCTTGCACAGAGCACTGATGCTTTAAGCAGCTCAGTATAACAAGAATTACCTCTGCCGTACAAGTCTGGGTATTGATATTGTCTGTGGCTTCTTTCTAGTGAGTCACAACAACTATATCTGTAACAGGTCTTTCCTTGGACTACCAGCTCCCAAATAATGACATGGAGACTTCGTATGAATTATGAAAGCTTAGCCTTAGCTTAAGCTTGTTCCTAACTAGCTCTTCAAACTTAAATTAACCCATTTATATTAATCTATGTTCTACCACCTGGCTGGTTACCTCTGCTCAGTACCATGCGGCCCTACTTCCTCTGTGTCAGGCTGGTGTAAAGCCTGATGTATCCAGAACTGGATCATATCAATTACATTTATAACTGTTTAGATTTAGACTATATTGTGAATGTTCTTTCTGGTAGGCTAAGAACCTTGGACCTTGATCATCTGAGGTCAGTGTTACCATGAAAATCTATTCTGGCCTGGCCTTCTGTGCTGCAGTGAAGACTATCCATTAATACTACCATAGCTTCTTATCTATACCCTCACCCTCATTTCCCCATTACTACTGCACACTCCGAAGTTAAGTACATGTCAAAACAGTGCTGACTGGTTGACTTGCACAGTGTTGTCCTGATAACCATCAATGGGAGATAGGTATGTAGGTCTACATTTTCATGTATGAAGTAGCTTTTCTGTCCATGGCAAGCTCAGATGTGGTGCGTTTGTTTGTTTGTTTGTTTGTTTGTTTGTTTGTTTTTTGTTTTTGTATGTTCTAACAAGTAAAGCTTGCCTGAGGATCAGAGGGCAAAGCCAGCCACAAGTTAGCCATAGAGGCCAGGCATGGCGGCACACATCTTTAATCCCAGCACTTAGGATCTCATGTCTTTTCTCACAGTACTTGGGGGGGGGGGCACACAGGCCTTTAATCCCAGCACGAGGGAGGTTGAGACAGGAAGTGATATGGCTGGGCAGAGAGAGGAACATAAGGCAGAGGAGAGAGGAGCTCAGTGCTCTTTCAGGCTGAGGATCCCTAGAGGTAAGAAGTCTTTCTAGTGGCTGACAGCTCTGCTTCTCTGATCTTTCAACTTTTATCCTGATATCTGACTCTGGGTTTTTATTAAAAAGATCAATTAGGATTTGTGCTACATTCAGAACACATCCTTGACATACCTCTGCACAAGAAAGCTTGACTCACTATTAGTGAAAATAATGGTCACTGAGAATTACAGTAGTTCCCCAAAGATTGGTATGATGAGAATTTCAGGACCATTCCCCCTTTATTAGCTGTTTGGCCATACCTGTACCTTCTTTCTGGAAGTCAGACAAATGTCTTCTGAGAGGTTGGGTTCTGCAGACCCTGGAAGCAGGAGGAAGGAGCATGGCTTAGGTAATGACGGTGTCATTCTGCTTTAGTCTAGCAGTTTCTTTTTTGTTTGTCTAGAGTGAGGGTGAGCTTCATCAGCCACTAATGCTAAAATCTGTTACAGGCTTCCATGGGGCTGTGAAAGAACCAACTTAAATCTAGAAACTACGCTCCTGGTATTTACAGAGTAAAGGCACACAGGGGTCTGAAAACTATGCTTCCATGACAAATCTGGCCTGTCCCCAATGTTTGCATGGTGTGTGAGTCCAGAATGGTGTTATCATTTTGAACTAGTTATCCAAGTACCTCCATTTTGTTTCTTGGACCATAAAACTTAATGTATTTACCCTCTGGCCCTCTAAAAATGTTTTCTTATCCCTGATCTTGGATATTAATTTTATAGGCTCTAACCAATGTTCTCTATTAAATACTATAAAGGGAAAATGGGCCACAAGCTTAGTCATCATTGTTGAACTAGTGGTACTATTGTCTTCACACAGTAGTAGTCTTTGAGAGAAGCCTAGAGAATAGTCAATGAATATTTTATCTCAGATTTAATCTGTATATTTCAAACTTTGATAACCCTGTTGGCCACATTTTTTTTCCCTGTATTTATTCCTCCATACATAACAGAGGGTAAAGTGGACATGTGACCAGGTCTGTCAGTTAGAGTCTTCCTGATGCATCAGAAAGTGAGGTTAGAGTTGGACCTGAAGCATGGCTTTATCTGAGAAACATTTAAGTATGTCTGCTTCATGGGTGGGCTAGTTCAGTCATTACCATGGATATAAGAGAAGCTTAGTCCCTAACAGAGAGAAGAGTATACACAGAGAACAGAAATGAGTCAGGCAGAGAGATGACCTTGTCACACACAGCTCACTCCTTGGTGTCAGGAGGCATTTCAGCTTCTTTCTAATATGGCAGTCACTTGCCATTTATGATGAGTAGTCATTTCAAAGTTCGGTAGTCCAAACGAGGGGTACTGTACATGTAAAATATATACTATGTTTCAGAAACTTTATGCAAATAAAATTATTAAATATCTTCTTAGCATTTCTATTTAATCTATGTTGAAATAACATTTTGAATATGTGGAACTGTAGTTAATTTCATCAATTTCCTTCTAATTTGTTTGGGAACTGGGACATTTACATTTACTAATCTAGTTTATAAAGATACGTTATTAGACATTTTCTAGAGATCTAGTCACTCTGATTCTGAGAAACATATCTCCCTACAAATAGAGCCCCTCCATAGCTCTCATTTCTTTGTTGAAGTTTCAAGTTTGTCTTACTGTCAAAAAATGCCTCAATAACACAACGAATACTTTAGACACGCCCAACTTAGGACGTCCCATGTACTGATAAGATTTTCAACAATGAGACAAAAACCCATTGCTGAAGAATATATATACCTTTTCCTAATACAGCATAAATGAATATCACGTGAAATTTTTATTTGCTGAGTACTTACATTGGGTCACGTGTTCTTCCTTTGGGTGTTTAATTAAAAATCCACATCACCTCATTTGTGACACAGAAACTGAAAATACTGGAGCAGCTATGCTACTTACTCAAAGTGTCCTACTAAATATACACTTCTGTTAATTTGATTGTTAATCTTCTGCTCCAGGCCTTTAGACAGTCTCTGTCATGAGCTGATGGCTACTGTGTCAGTAATGTCCTAGTGATTTGATTTGCCTTGAAACACCCAGTGAGATTGTATAAGGCACATGGTGAGTGCTGTAACCCCATATTAGCAGAAAGCCATCTAAGATAGTCCTCAGCAGTCCTAAGGAATGTCCTCTTTTCAAATCTGTCCTTCCAGAAGCCATCTACTATTTCCATGGGATTATTCACAGTCACATCACTCCAGAAAATTCAGACAACTTTTTACATTGTTACTATTGCACTCTTCTTATCTAATTCTGCAGCCAGAACCCATGTGTGTTTAGCACAGTAAATTCAGATGGTCTATGAGCTTCAAAGGACAGGTTCCAATTTTTCTCCTCATTCTTGTGTCTGCGTTATTTCGAAGGCAGGTATGAAAGAAGGGAGCTTACTCCCTTTACAGAGCTTAAGGTGACAGAGGTTTATAGGGTGTTTCTGCAACCTGAAGTTACGTTCTTTTTCCTTTCCTCACTTTCTATCTCCTATTACTGTAATTCTCTCTTGCCGCCTCCCTCCAGGGCCTTTGGGGTAACTTTGTTGTTCTTTGATTTGATTTTCTTCTGGTAAACGAGTTAAAGTGCAGTTCTATATATCCTCTCTTCAAAGCAAACATAACACACAGGAAATGACTCCAGAGGCTGGGACTCGGGTTCTCTAGTCTCCTGAGTTCTCATCTGCTCTGGCAATGTGCTCCAAAGGTTTGTGGTAATGAAATTTTCCAAAAGGCTCCAGTGAAAGTGACAGGCAGCCTCTGAGCTTTTTTCCTGTTGGAGAAAATACTTATGTTCCTTTGTCATGGCTATATCACTATGTTCAGAGTCCATTTGAAATTTTTTGCCTCTATTGTAAAGGGAGACAATACTGATGTGTAGTCTTACAATGCTATCTATAAAAATAGGGACTTGGCAAGAGGAAGTCAGTGTATGTACCTATGCCCCTTGACTTCCTCTCATAGAAAGAGAAGGTAATTTTCTGTGTGGAAGCCCTTCCACAAACTCATTGTCACTGTCAATTTGACTAAATTTAGACTCATAATAGAGGCATATCTCCCAGTATTTATGAAGATACTTTTAGAGTTTTTCTGTGGAAGAAAGATCTCTCCTGCATATGGACATCATGGGCATAGCTCCATGGGATAAGAGCCCTCTTTGAATGACAAGGGAAAGTGAGCTGACCAGCATCATTAATTTCTCTTTCCTGACCGTGGGCATGAAGTGACCACCTGTCTCAAGTTCCTGCTGCCCTGTCTTCCCATCAGGATGAACTGTCCTCTCTAACTGAAAGCCCAAACACATCTTTCCTTCCTTAAGTCACTCTTGTCTGGCATTTTTGTCTCCAAAACAAGAAAAGTAACTCACACTCATGACGATGAGAACTAAGGCTAATTCAAGAAAAACATGTCTTGTTTTTGCTTGTAAATTTCTTTTTTTAAAGCTTGACCTCTCCCCTATCAATGAAACTGAGAACCAGAGTTAATTCAAGGAAAACACTGAATTCTTGTTTTAATTTTCTAGTCTTCCTCAATAAATGCTTCCTCAGTAAATCTATGATTAGATTCCTGCAGACATGGACCATGCCCTGTCCTGTCTGCCTTTTCCATATTGGATGTCCCCCTTCAATGCTCCTCTTTTGCCTGAACATGAAACTAATTATATTGGTCCACAGTGTCTTCTCTTGAATACCAAGATTCTTTCTCTACAAAAATAAATAAATAAATAAATAAATAAATAAATAAATAAATAAATAAGTTAATTAAAAGAACATTTCCAAGCCTTGTTTTTAAAGTTTTTAACCTTGTAATAGTAGTGTAGTTCATACCAGGAGGAGAGCACTCCACAGCTTTCCTGGGTATTTCGGCAGGAAAATAATGTCAATCATGTAATTTTGTGCCACTAACCATGATCTCAGTCAGTCTTATGAGTAGTGCATAACTCTCTGCAACTAAATCCAACAGATAAGGGAATGAGATTTTGCAATCTTAATTCCTATCTCACATCATGCTTCCAGTAACAGTGTTGGTGTAATAGGGAGATGAGTATCCTGTGACAAGAGATTCCCAAATGGCTAAAAAGTTTCCTCATGAGCTAAAGATGTATTATGTAAAATATATAATACAAAGAAATCTGATGAAGGAAAAATCAGATCACAATAAACCCTGTCTTGAAAACAAACAAACAAATAAACAAACAAATCAAACAAAAATGGGAAAGGAAAGAAGCATCTTTTTTCTTCTTGTACTGTTGGAAATGTTTTATCAGCTACATGTGAGTGTGTGTTCCCAAATTCTAATTCTTGTCTCATCTTTGTGTGCATAGCACTCTTTCTCTATCTTTTTCTGTCTCTCTCCCTCCCCCTCTCTCTTACTTTCTGTTTGTCTTTCTCTCCCCTCATATCTGGGATCTTACTCTGTACATAGCTCAAGGTAGCTTCCAATTGCCAAGCCTCTGCTTCTCCCTACTGTGTGCTATGTTGAGGAGGCACATGGTTCTACTGAGTGCTGTGATGAGGATGCACATGGTTCCACTTGGTGCTGTGATGAGGACGTACAGAGTTCTACCTTGTTCTGTGATGAGGATGCATAGGGTTCTATTGTGTGGTGTGATGGGGATGCACTCAGCTCTGTGAATCTTTCCTGAATTAGATGAACCCTAAGAAGATCCTAGACATTCAGAGCGTCACCCAGACAGACACATCTGCTTTTGACAGTTACAAGAGTGGGAAATAAAGTTAACATTGAGTTACTAAGAAATTTGCATCCAACAGGAGGAAGAAAGGGATCTTGAAATGTATGCTATTGTCTCTAAACCCTGGGGTCATTGTCCTTTGATATATTGTATTTCTAGAATGTTCCACTTGCCTATGTGACCTTACAGCGAATAATCTTGAATGGTAAAATAAATATTTAAAAGTGGATATCTGTTGCCCCTGGAAGTTCAGGATGGCCTTGAATCCAAAAACAGACACTGAATGTCTTCATATGCAATTAAGGAGCTTGGTAAATGTGTGTAGACTGAATGATTTCCTATTAAGAATATTTTACTTGAGGCTGAAGAGATGGCTCAGTGATTAATCTCATATAATGCTCTTGCAGAGGACAGGAGTTTTGTTCCCAGTAACTAAGTCAGCTGACTTACAACTGCCTATAACACCAATTCAAGGGAATTGTACCCTGACACTTTTTTTTTTTTTTTTGGCTTCTGTAGACACTGCACCTATCTATGCAAATCTACATACAAACACATATGTAATATTAAAAATAAAAAACAATAATATTCTGTTGTTTTCCTTTGACCTAGTAATAAATCTACATGTAGAGAAATTGTGAAAGATTCATTTTATTTGCTTGACTATAAGCATACTTCACACATGAGATACTAGCCTTTGTTCCGGGCCCATCACATTTCAACATCCTTTTCTACCATACCAAATTCCACTTACATGGAATGGATATAGAGGAAAGCTGCCTCAGAGAGAGTCTAGTAAGTTTCCTGCCTCACACACAGACACCTTTAGATGCTCATTGCCTTTTGGCTGAACAAGGTTTGTGCCAGGGAAAATCAGGTCTGGCATCTGACATGCAACCAGTGATTCAATCTTAACTGAAATTGATGGACATCTACCCTAGTGAGATAAGGCTGAGGTAAAAGTCATACTGAGCATTTGATCACAGGCCTGGCTCTCTATAGAATAGCTATGCACCAGAGAAAAATGGTACAATGCATATTCATATATAGAGAAAAATTTAATTTATTCATAGATTTAGCCAAAACTATAGAAAAAGACATTCTTCGTTTATTTCATTGCTCATAAGAAGGTTGTTATAGTTACAAAGGATTGAACCAAAGCCAGGACATTGTCATTTTCAGGCTTAACATGTGTTAAAGTCTGAAAG
Organism: Peromyscus californicus insignis; assembly: GCF_007827085.1. NCBI lineage: Eukaryota > Metazoa > Chordata > Mammalia > Rodentia > Cricetidae > Peromyscus > Peromyscus californicus. The sequence continues at coordinate 13,046,025 of NW_026294402.1, forward strand.
GGAAGTCTTTTCCTGGTACTAGGGGCTAGGACTTGGGGCTAGAACACTTTTCTTCCAAGAGAGTTGGGCTGAGAGCTGATCCTAATGTTTAGGGACCCAGTACAGGAGGAAACAAGTCATGGCTCTTCCGGTTCAGTTCTGTCAGAGAGGGAGCATGGAGCACTCCTGGACCTCTAGCCTCTGCCCCTGCTTGATTCTTGCCAGTTTGGTTTTGGGCTGTGTAACACGACCTTTCTGAATTAAAATATGCTGGTTATATGGCCAGCATTGGAGGAAAAATTATTCTCACAATTCATGTTAATAGCAAAGTCAACTCCTTAGCTACACTTTCCAAAAGAAAGGTGCAATCTCCACCCCTGTGTGTTTTATGCTTATTCAAGAGTCACAAGTCAATGGAGCAATGGGGAGACAGCAGACAAAAAATATAACACTATACCTATCTGACACCATGGAAACATGCATCTTGTTGATCAATTATCCTGCTAGCTGCTCATCCCTTTTCTCCACCAAGACAATCTCTCCAGAGTCATGTCATTGCTAGAAGAGAAAAATCAAACAAATAAACCAAGCAAGGGCTCATTACACATAGTTCCCACTTGTAACTCCCACAAGGTCACAGGTGTTTGCCAAATAAATGAAGTTCTGGGGTTTGGTGCCTCAGCCTGCTTCCCATTTAATGACCCCTTCTCTGAGCAGTGAGCAGATCTCAGCAGACAACTGCAGGTATACCTCCATTCTTTCTGTCCAATTACCCTTATTTTAACGAAGACAGACTGTGGATGCTTTTAGTGGATCCAGATGCTTTCTGGGTAAAGAAATGATCTTGAGACCATTGAATTCTTCCATATTTATGCTGACATACTTCTAGTGAAGTTAATTTGTGAAGCTAATTTCTTATCAACTCACACATTAATATTACTTTGTCCCCAACAAACTATTGTACTTAGAATTAGATTTAAGATTATATATATAAACCTGGGTTTAAATAAGACAAACATTGAACTAACAGCACTTTGTATTTTATAATTCTCAACTCAAGAGTAATGTATTTAGGGACTAGATGGTGTAAAGTGCTTCCCTGGCAAGCAAGAAGAACTGAGTTTGTTCCCCAGAACCCACATGAAAAAGTAAGTACAGTGACAGGCACTTTTAATCTAAGAGCTGGGAGTTTCAGTTGAGTGCAAAACTCTTAAAGACAAGTTGGGCAGCACCTGGTTGCTGTGGGATAATGCTTTTGTACACTGGTTTAATAAAATGCTGATTGGCCAGTAGCCAGGCAGGACATATAGGTAGGATAAGCAGACAAGGAGAATTCTGGGAAGAGGAAGGATGAGTCAGGAGATGCCAGCCTGCTGTCCAGGGAGCAGCATGTAACGGCACAGAAGTAAAGCGACAATACACATAGTGACATATAGATTAACAGAAATGGGCTGAGTATAAATGTAAGAGCTAGACAAGGGTAGGCCTGAGTTAATGGCTGAGCAGTTTTAATTAATATAAGTCTCTGTGTGTTTACTTGGGTCTGAGTGGCTGCGGACCAGGTAGGACACAAAAAACTCCAACTACACCTGGTGGCCAGTATCTTTGGACATCTTTTAACATGCACACATATGCATATAGACAACTTGCACACACATGAGTATGAACACATGAGTACAGATTAATATACTTAATCTTTGGAGGTCTTTCCTATGCTTCCTCCCCACTTTTGTTACATTTTAAGGAAGAGGCATTCTACTCTGTTAAGGTCAAGCATTGACTCAGGCACTCACTTAAACTAACATATAGTTAAAAATACAAATGACATAGTTGTAGAGAAATAGTGTATCTATTAACAAACTGTCCCTGCATGTTCAGATTTTGCTGAGAACCAGAGTGTGTAAGAATGAATGAAGAAGGGGAAACAAGCTGACCAAGTAAAGAGTCTTGCTCCCAACTTTTTACTGGGAAGATGAATAAACTGGATTTTACACTGAGCCTTCTCCTGAGCCTCAGCTTCTGCTATGCACATTATTGCCAAAACAAAAGCCCTTGCTGGAAGGAAGCTTCTCTTCTATGCCCCAGAGGCATTTGTCATGTAAAAGTTTCCAGAAACCGCCTCTATTCCCTCATGCCTTCATTTAACAGATGCTTGTGCAGAACCTTCTGGGAGATGCTGAGGATCCAGAGGTTCTGGAGTCTCAGGAAGGAAATAAAGGAGCTGGGAGGCTGAGCAGCAGCCATGGTCTTTCAGTGCAACCTAGAGATGTGGCACTGGAGAATGGGGGTCTGAAGAGGGGAGTCAGAGCACACAGGAGGACTCATGGAGTCTGTCACTCCATGAGGGCTGGAGGATGCTTGGGAAATGCTTGGAGAAAATGTCAAATGAGTCAGTCAGGAAAAACAAAGCAAGCCATCTTCTGAGGGTCAGCACTGGCCAGGCACTTCTGGGAGTTACTGTGGTCCTTAGGTTATGGAAAGTAGCTAAGTGTGCTTGAAACAAGGAAGACAAGGATGTGGTGTGCACAATAAGTGGGGAATGAGATGTGAGCTGTGATCCTTGTCAAATATTTTTTTTCATTAGATGATGGAAAGACAGACACAATTTCAACTAAGCACACAAAGGGTTATGTTTGGATTTCAGGATGGGTATCACTGAAATAAGGGAAGGTAGAATTTGAAAATATTAACCAACTTCATGTCTATGTGTCAGTTAATGTTAGATACCATTCTTCCACAGTTCGAACCACTAAGGCTGTGGTTGTAAAGCTTAACACAAGAAACATTTCCTTCCTGACTTCATGTCTGCTCTGGAGAAATAGTCTGGATTTTGTGAGGCCGGCTAATCCTAATTTGTTTCTTACTATATCTCACTTTTCACCTTTATTGAACACATACATTATACCAGATACTATGTGAGTGAATGCAAATGTTATCTTTATTTTTAGAAAAAAAGTCGTTTTTTAAAAATATTTTTATTTTATAATTAATTTAACTTTACATATCAGCCAAGGATTCCCCTGTCCTCCCTTCTCCCATCTCCCAGCCTTCCCCTCCAACCCACCCCCATTCCTACCTCCTCCAAGGCAAGGTCTCCCCTGGGGAATCAGCCCAGCCTGGTAGATTCAGCTGAGGCAAGTCCAGCCCCCTCCTCCCTGCACCAAGGCTGAGCAAAGTGTCCCAGCATAGGCCCTAGATTCCAAGGCCTATGCTGAAAAAAAAAGTTTTAGGAACTGAGTCTTCATAATATACCCAAAGTCAGTTAGTGATAGGATTCCTTCCTTCCTTCCTTCCTTCCTTCCTTCCTTCCTTCCTTCCTTCCTTCCTTCCTTTCTTTCTTTCCTTTTGATGTTATAGAGGTTTGCTAGAAGGGAATGGGTCCCCTGGAACTGGAGTTATAGGTACTGTCATGTGGTTTAGAGGGATTCTGGGAACCAACCCTTAGTAGGTGCTAAGGGACTTAGATAGTCAGAGGTGGGAGGAATTGTCAGATTGAACATGGTGTATCCCTTGTTCCTCTTTAGGAATTTTTAGACAGTTTAGTTCAGTGGAGGGGACTGTGAATCCCCCAAACCACAACTATAGAATCTCTCAATCTGTGTGACTAATAAAACATTTCCCCTGACAGCCCATTTGGCAAAGGTTACCTCCCTTTCATCTGTCAAATGTAGTGCTGCACAGAGAAAGCAAATTAAACTCCACCAAATTGTCCTCAGCCACAAGACACCCCAAGCCCACCTCAGACTTGGCATTGTGAGCTACTCCTTGTAGATTAGTGCAAGAGGAAAAGACATCTGTGAAGATATTCTTAACTGTGTCCCCCAAAGTCACAAAGTAAGAAGGGCAATGGCCCAGGAAAAGAGAATGGCTCTTAACTCCTGTATTCTAAACCAACCACTAGCGAAGGCAGAGTGTCTAGAAACGCTGGGCACTGGTGCCGTGCTTAGACTTTTTACCTCAAGGAGTTTCAGAGAAAGATGCTTTCAGTGACCTCATTTTACCATTTTAGTTTGAATTTCTCACTCTTAGTGAGTTTAATTCTCATGAATGGAGTTCTCTGTGTCCCACTGGTGTGATGAGAGTCGGCAGCCGGGTCGCTGTACAGCTCCTGGTCACAACATGCAGTTGTTTTCCTAACCCTCTCGCGCGCTTTCTTCCCAGACAGTGCCTGCCTAGCCTTCTGGCTACTGTGACATGTCAGCTCAGGCCTCTTCAGCTCCCAGCTGTTCTTCCCTTTCAGGCAGTGGATTGTTCTTCACACTTCCAGAGCTGTGATCTGTTTCCACAGCACTTCCAGAGAAGTGATCTGTTTCCACAGCAACCTGCAGAAATGGGGTAATTTGATGCAAGAACTGCCTAAAAATTTTCTTTGCTAAAAGTTTTGCTTGTGTGTTAAATGCACAAGGGCATTTCCGGTCTAAGCACAGCTTTTACACAGTTAACAGAAAGTCTGAGCACACTTTGAAGGAAGAGTAGGTTCTCTCAGAATTTTGCTTTTATAAATAAATATGCTTGACTTGATTTAAATATTGCATAATGACATGTATCAAAATGTCATACGATATTCCATAAGCATGAATAATTTTTTTCTGTAAACTAAATTTTTGAGTTATTCTAAATTTTTGAGTTAAAATAATTTTTGAGTTAAACTAAACAGAATTTTAAAATAACTGAGGTAAGTGCCATACTCAGGAAACTTTTTCTCCTGGAGGAAGTTTGTTTGGTTGGAGACTACTTATGGAAAATTAAACTTCGTATACTGTATGCTGTTATTATTCCATGATCATATTATAGTGTGATTTATCAAAAGCTTATCTGCATAACTGGTCTGAGCTAATTGTTGTGCATATACCTGTGCTAGTTAGCTTTCTGTCCCTCTAACAAATACATGACATGCCCAACTTATAAAGAGTAAGGCCAGGAGGTGGTGGCACACGCCTTTAATCCCAGCACTCAGGAGACAGAGGCAGGCGGATCTCTGTGAGTTCGAGGCCAGCCTGGGCTACAGAGTGAGTTCCAGGAAAGGCGCAAAGCTACACAGAGAAACCCTGTCTAAAAAATCTTATAAAGAGATTCATTTGTACTTACAGTTTGGAGATTCTAGTCTGTGATTGGTGACCATCATTTTTTGGACCTGTGGAAAGATAACCCATTAGCATGGCCTAGAAAAACCTCTCATCTCATGGAATAAAGGGGAAAAAAGGAATATGAGAGTAGGGACCCAGAAAGACTGCTAGGAGCACACCCGAAATGCACTGCTTGCCCCTGGATTCCGGCTTTTCCTGTCTATCACCACCAAGAAGTGCTGCAAGCTAGAAACTGTGCATCATGCCAGGGCTTCAAGGAAACTTGTCCAACCACACTGGGTTTTAACAATATGTATTTGGGGGCTTGAAAATCTAAAGAGAGTTCACATAACTGGCATAGGGTCTGATAGGAGTTAGATGAAATCTAGCTTTCTTCCTTAGATAGTGTAGGGCTCTGGGAAAATCACTTTCCTCTGGATAGCTTTACATATGAGCAAATCCACAGGACATCGTGTTAGAAGGTAGCTGCCCAGGATTGGTAATTTCCTCTGAAGCAGGAAGCACAGCACTTGGAAGATAGAGTTTGAAGACTAGCAGAAGTTTTATGAATGAAATTTGATTTGAAGACACTTAAGCAGTATGATTGACAGAGTATGAAAGAGTAAATGGTAGGATGTACCAATTACTCAGATGCGCTATTGTGAGGATAACCAGGAGATAAGACTCACTTCTCTCCAGATTTTCAGTCTCCTCAATAAAATAATTTGTTAGCAAGTGTAGCATGTGATCAAGACAAAGTTATATTTTAAAGGAAGTTAAACGTGTCTGAGGAAGAGTGAGGACCATGTTGGGTAATGGTTGAAGTCATTTTAATGGGTTCAAATACATTGAGAAAAAGGTGTGTTTAATGAGGGCTGTTGATCAGTCTCAAGCTTTATGAACACTAATGGGTTATATACTGCTTATCACCCCAGAGCACAGGTATGATTGGCTTCTAATTGGGTAGGGCAAAGTTGAGACACTTTTATTTTAAATTTATAGTTAAACTATACTAGTTAAACACCAGTAGTGGAAGGCCACATAGATGTAGACTAATTTCTAAATGGTCTTATTAAATAAAAAAACACAGAGCCAAATATAGGAGTGAAAGCCTTAGATCAGGGAAATAGTGAGAGCCACCAGACAACCTTACCCCACCAACTCTGCAGCTTCCAAATGCGAGCTACTTCTTGTCTACCCACACATTTACATGCCTTGCTTTTCTGCCCTCTCATTGGCTCTTAGCCCAGCTCCCCCACTTCCTTGTCACTGCCTGTCTGTACAGACCTCCAGGTCTCTATGGTTGGTACTGGGATTAAAGGCATGTGTCACCACACTTGACTCTGTTCCTTAGTGTGACCTTGAACCCACAGAGACCCTGCCTACTAAGTGATAGGATTAAGGGCATGTGTTACCACTGCCTGACTTTTGTGTTTACTTAAAATGGCTTGCTATTTCTTTTAATCTCCAGGCAAACTATTTATTAACATACAGATAAAATATCACCACATTTCAGCACAAATAAAATATCACCACACATAGAAGTCATTTATTAAAGGTTTTAGGGGGCTCACAAGGTTCTTGGATTTCCTGAATGCCAGTGATCTTGAAAATCATTGACTATTTGAAACAGTTATTCACTCCTGATTATTAGACAAGAAAAATGTGAAATCTAACTCAAAACCTTGAAGGCAAGTTCTCTTTAAAACAAACAAACAAACAAAAAACCTGGAAATTGGATTTCTTCCTCAGACCTATGCTTACCCCTGGCCTGGGATCCCTTTCCCATTGCAACAAGCCTGAGAATTGTGGGATAAAAGCAATATGGAGCCATTGGAGCTCAAAGTGATCATGGTCACTATCTATGGCTTCCCATCATCATGTTTCTAGACTTTTGTTTGCTAGGTCACCATCAACCAAGACCTTCTTTCATATTTTTCTTCTTTTGTATAATTGCTTAAAATCAGAGGTAATGCATGGAAATGCTGATTTCATTAAATAAGCCAAGAACTGACAAAGACCAAATGGGAGAAACCTCATCCTGGAAGTAGACGGGTTTACAGTTTTTCCAGTGGTAAAATGTTCTTTCCTAATTTTGTTGTCTGGCAACCATAATGCAACTGATTGTCCATATCCAGATGAACCTACCTGCAAAGTCTCTGTTCTTTCCAGTGATGTATTTCCTATCCTCATAAAAATACTGTGCTGGTTTGATTGAAATTATTTTATAAGGTGTCTTCAACCAATGTAGCAGAAGTCTCAACAAATCAGCTTTTCTTCTTTGATGTTGCAATGATACTTTTATGAAATTGCCTTCTACAAATTGAAATGAATCTACCAATTCATTCAAAGTAGAATTTTCATCTTGCACTGAGCTTCTTTGAATCTGTGGCAGTAGATGAGAAATTATTCTGCAACTCATGAACACAGTGTCTTCCTGAATTAATTTAGTTCTCCCCATGCACTATCAATGAAGCTATTGATCAGGGAGCACAGTGATTTTGAAAATCTGCTCACCAAAGTCTATCATTAAAAAATAAATATGGCTGGGGAGATAGTGCAAAGATTAAAGCATTTACCACACAAAACTGAAGCTTGGAATTCTGATACCAGCATCCATGTGAAATGACACATGGACAGGGCTATCTGCCCTGTAAAACAGAGAAAGGAGCTCCTCAGAGTGAGCTGGCTGCAGACAGTAGCCATATTTGTGAGCTCCAAGTTTGATTAAGACAGAGACCCTGCCTCAGTGATTAAGACAGAAGCCCAATAAGGATGTTTCTTGAAACCATCCTCAGGCTTCCATATGTAAGTGTATACATGTACGCCACACATATACAGATCATACATGTGCACTTACACACGCCCCCTATACACATATACACATATTCACTTACAAATGAAAAAAGAAAAATCAATAAAAAATAGTTATTGTGAGCGACACTTGTGGGATATCGTGGCCATTTGTGGGATATTTGTTCTGAAATCACTCCCATTGAAAAAATATAAATTCCCACAAATTTAAAAGGAATCAAAGCACAAACTCTCTTGTCAAAATGGGGAAATAGAAAGGTATCACACAGCAAACGAGGTAGGGATGGCTCATCAGCATATGAGAATTTACTATTGTAGGTAAATAGGAAATGTGAGCTAAAGATCACTGTGAAATCCATTTTCACAGTCAATCAGAATACCAAGATACTAATGACTGACAGTACTAACAGACAGAGAAGATGTGAAGAATGATAGACACGTGTCACATGAGGGTGGACTGAACCAGTCAGTCTGGAAAACCACTTAGTGACATATTATACAATTGAATAAATGTTTAACTACAGGTCAGATAGTCTTTTCTCTGGTTTTTCCCAGGAGAAATTAAGACATTTTTCCGTAGTCATCTTGTGCAAAGATATTCTAACCTTTCTCCTGAGTAACTACAAACTGAAAATAGCCACGTCAGACAGAGAGGTAAGGGGTTGAGACCACGGCATGATTTTTGCTGTTTGTTCTGTTTGCTTCTTTGTTTGTTTTACACAGGCTGTTCAGCAGGGAAAACGAATTAATTGTCTTTTCGACAGAGTGTCTCAAAACTACTAGACTGAGTCAAAATACTAACACATAAAAGTGCATACCTTATGATTTTGTTTATATAAAGTTGACAGGAGACAAAGTTATTCAGTAGGTAGAAGTTGGGAACAGTGATTACCTCTCCTGTGGGTGGGGAAAAGAAGAGAAAGCAGAGACATGAGGGATCAACACTGTGCTGAAAGCCATCCATATCTTCTTAACTATCAGATGATTGGTATATTAAATAGTCAATATTTGTAGGTTCTGATACTTAAAGGAATTTTATTGTATGAAGAATATAAGTAAGTAAATCTCTTATGGTTGGGGAAGAATTCCCAAGGTACTATAGAATAAGGCATCTGTTAATCAGACAACTGAAAGTCATAAACAGGAAGTTGACTATGAAGACCCAGATTTCGGAGAAAATCTTTGGCTGGGGTATAAATTCAGGAGTCACTAACAAATACAAAACATGAAAGCTGTAGGCTCCCGTGAGGTCACTTCTGGGACAAGTATAGCTAGTAAAGAGACAGTGTCCAATGCCTGATTCCTAGGGACAGCAACCTTGCAAGCCAGGAAAAGTTAGGAAGTGACCACTGCAGTGATAAGGAGAGCATGCAGGTGAGCAGCAGACCAGGACAAACACTGCTGGGATGCTCTGTAAACAAGTGATAAAGAGGACCAAGCGATTAGTAGTCAAATGTCTCTTTCAGGACTGGACAAAGAGCTTGGTTGTCTGGAAGGTACTGGGGTCCTTGGAAAGTGTAGATTTTTTGGCGAGATGCTAGTGGTGGTAAGGTCTAACTGCAGCACACTTGAGGTAGAAGAAAAGTTGCAGAGTGAGTATGGACAATATTTTAGGGAGATGCTGTCTCAGAAGATACAGAGGTTGTCTGTTCTCCATAAAAATGCAAGGGCAGAGTTCAAGGTTTGGGAGGGTGTATCTTGGAAAGGCAAAGTCAAGGTCTGTGTATTCAAGTCCAGAGAATGATAAAGAGTTCAGGGCTAACAAATGACTGCAAGCCTTCTATGGAAGATGTGTAGATAGAAACTCACCTAGTAGGTATGGTATGTCATTTAAGTCTTCTTTGTCACAAATTCAAATTACTAACACATTTGTTGTAAACAGGACCTTTCTGGGGCTTGCAGGTACTAGAACTATGTAGCCCTGTGTGTTTGACCAGGATTAAACAACTCATTGTAGTTGTGGGTTACTGCTTCAGTAACCCTTATCCACCAGTGTCTTTCCCACTGGTGTCTTTGAGTACATGTTCTAAATGAGGAAATTATGTATACAAAGAACCAGAGGTGAATGAATTATATAACCCACTTCCATATTCTGCATAGTTAGGTGAAATACTCTTGTATTAAAAGTAATAAACTCAATAAACATGAGAATCACATCAAAACTAGGAGGAAGGACATGCTTTGATTTTCTTAAGAAAGAGCTTACATTGAAGTAGGAAATTAAAGACAATGGGGTATTTCAAACAAAAAGAGTAAGCAGGCTCCCAGCACAGACAAGGGAAATTCGGGAGGAAAGAACAAAAAGCATGTGTGGAAAAGACAGAGCACATTGAGACAGAGGAGCCCAGGGAGGATGGGAACAATGGAGCTTAACTTGAAGCTGGACAAGTGACAGGGACAGAACAGGAGCAGGAGGCTAGGAGGTGAGCAATGCTTCAACACTTTGCTCAGGACTCACTTTATGGCTCCCTGTTCCCGTATCATGTTCCACTAGAGTGCCAGGCATCGGGCCAGCAGCTAGCTATGGTTGGCTTATTTCCCACTCAACTGGGGCTTTATTCTTCTGTATTGAGGACAACAAAAGGCAGTTTCTTTGCTGGGGTGAAGTGCTGTAATTGAGCTATTAACATGGCATAACGGAGAAACAAATGTATTGATTATCTCAATCCACATGGCACAAAAATATAACTGACCAGAAGCAAACATTTAAGGTGTAGTGTCATACCTTCTAGTCTGTCTTCTTTCCATGAAGGAACCATGTACACAGAGAGGGAAAAAGTCTATTAACATCTGTTTAGTGTTTCCAGTGACACTGGAGTCATTTTAGTAGAGTATTGAATTCGACGTATTTTCTGTAGAAGGGGAATTGTGCAAGATGCTTAACAGGAAAGCAAAGACTTTCTAAGGTCAGATAACCCCTTGGACATTCATCATTTCCACTGATGTTTAAAAGTTCCTGAAAAGACCTACACTCAAAATTTTAATGCAAAATTTTTCTTTTAGCTAAAAAATGTTTCCTTGCCCATTTCAAAGATGTATGTAATTCATTTTGATCATATTCACCCCATATTGTTTCTTATCTCCACCTCTTCTTTACCCCAAAAGTTCTTTTCTTATTTTCATGTCTTGTTCTTTTCTTGTTTGTGAACTACTGAGTTTAATTAGGGTTGCTTGAATGAGCATGGGTATGGATTATTCACTGGAATATGAACAACTTAGCACTGGCTTCACCCCTAAAAATATGCCCCTTGCTTCTCCAACAAACATTAACTGCCAATACCTTCCAATGGGAGGGGTAAGACTTCATTAAGCCCTCCCCTATCCATGATGCAGTGTTGACAGAACCCGGTCTTGTGCAGGCCTCTGCACATAAGCACAGGGGGCTATGAGTGCAGTAGCCATGCCATGTCCTGAGGAAGGGCTTTAGAGCACTCCTTCCTGTCCTCTAGCTCTTAACATTCTTCTACTCTTTTTTTTTCTGTGATAGTAAACTAATTTGCCAGCAGATTTACTTTGAACATTAACATTTCACAAAATAATTATTCCAAGGAATGTACTTTAGCACATGTTGACTAAGAGCAGTCAGAACAAAAGGTAGGTAGGTTAGAACTCAAACATATATCGTAGAACCCTCTCAGCTGAGAACTTATGGTCATTGACCATAGATTCTTCTGAAGACAGTAGGCATCACCAACCTGCACTTTTAGCATCTGTGTTTGGCAGTGGGCATGGTTATGGCCTCAGAGAATGCCATTCATTTAAATTTTAGCTCTTGAAGTAAAGGATGTTTGTAATGATTTTAGTAATAATACGAAACAAAGTCCTTCATCCACACTGTTGGTTTGAGCTTTGTTTAATGGAGCAGATGTAAATCACCCACTGTTGTTCGAGTCTTCTCTATATATGATGTACTAGTTGGAAATAAGAGTCTTCCCTATAGTTTAAGTCTGCAAATTCTGATGGTTTTCTGAGATTTCTATATTTCCTTTAAATGTTTCTTGAGAATCATCTCAAGATTATTTCCTGTTCATGCTTTCTTCTAAGGTAAACAATCTGTGTTAACTACACACATTTTTGTTTATAGATCAATCAAAGAAATGGCACATGTAAATAGCACATCTTGCTGTCATGTTGTGTTTTACATTCTTTGCCTCATGCCTAAAGTACACATGAGTCACATCACTTTTGAGAGTTTTCCAATATTCCCACACTTACATCACCTGCATCCCTGTCTTCTCAAGCTCAGATGGCACTTTCACCAACTTTTCTGAAAGCCACTACCATATAAGGATGTATGGCTAGGTTATGGGACTACCTCATTTAGTTTTCATGTCACATCCTTGAGTTATGTACCATACTCAGCAAAGTTCCCTCACATCATAGACATGTAGAGAAATGCTTTTTAGCTTACATTCATGCTTTTGACAGCTCTTCAGCATCCCTCAACCCTTTTGCATCCTCCCATTCTGGAATCTAGGCTTAAAGATTGCATAGATGAGGCAGATGGTTGTTTTCATATTCTTTTCAGCCATACTTCACCGAGTAACACAATTTACTCGGCCAAGTTAAGCTAAATGTGTAGTGTGCATAACATCCACAAAAAGGAAAAACAAGACCTTCAAACTCAAACAGACTTAAGAAATCAAGTCTAACCTGTTTTTGCAGATGAGGAATTAAGACTCAGAAAATATAATTAGCATATTCCAATTCAAAAAGGATTTTTTTATGTTTAAAAAAATGTCTTCAATTGAAATAAAATTGTAACAATTTTCCCCATTCCTTTCCTCCCTCTAGCTCTGCCCAGGTGCCCTTCCTCCAAGCTCTCCCACCCTCATCCCCATGTTGATACCCTTTATTTCTTTGATTTAATAAGGGCTGTGTATTTCAAACCCACAGCTAACATTAGCCTAAATGGAGAAAATCTTGAAGCAATCCTATTAAAAACAGAAGCAAGACAGAGCTGTCCATTATTGCCACTAATTTTCAATACAGTGCTGGTAGCCTAGGCAAAGCTATAAGGCAAGTAAATGAGAGGGACAAAATAGTAAAAGAACAAGTCAAATCATCCCTATTTGCAGATGGTATATTTATGTATAAGAAATACCTAATGGGCTGAAGAGATGGCTCAGCCATTAAAGGATAGCCATCTGGCCTTTAAAATATGAGATTCTCAAAATTTTACCTCAAAACTTCTAGAAAACATCAATAATTTCAGCATAATGACAGAATACAAAAATTGACTTAAAAAAAATCAGTGGCCTTTCTAAACGTCAACAGTAGACACATTGAGGAGGAGATCATGGTCGCACTTCTACCTACAATAGCATCAAATATAATAAAGTATCTTGGAATAAACATGACTATAAAGTTTCAAAACATCTACAATGAAAACTTCAAGTCTATGGAGAAAAGGATTGAAAAAGACACTAGAAAATGGAAACACATCCTGTGTTCATAGGTAATTAGAATTAATATTGTGAAAACTACCATCCTACAAAAAATCAGTTTACAGATTCAATACAATCCCAATCAAAATACCCACAAAATACTTAAAAAAGAATACCTAAAACTTCTATGGAATCAGAAAAGACACTGAATAGCCAATGCAGTCCTGTGTAGGAAGAATACTGGAGGGATTGCTCTTCCTGATCTAAAGATAAATTGTAGAGCTATAATAATGAGAGCAACTCATGGGACTAGCACACACAGACGTGTAGGCCAGTGGAACAAAACTGAGACTCAAACAACAGTGCTTGTAACTTCAGTCACCTGAAATTTGACAAAGGAAAAAACACTCTGGAGGAAAGACAGCATCTTCAGCAAATGGTGCTGGCAAAACTTAATGTCCACATGCAGAAGAATGAAATTAGAGCCCTATCACACCACACAAAAAGTAGATCCAAGTGGATCAAAGACCTCAATTTGAAGCTTGAACACTAAATTGTTAGAAGAGAACAGACAGTACACTACAAGATACAGACATAGGGAATACTTTGAATAACTCTTCATTCGCTCAGGAGGGGTCAACTGACAACTTGGACCTCCTAATTCTGAAAAGTTTCTGCAAAGCTAAGGAAACAAAAACAAACAAAAAGAGTGAAGGAATAAATAAACAAAAAAGAGCTAAGGAATAAATGACCCAATCAAAGAGAACATCAATTTCAGAGTTAGAGCTGTTTCTTGCAGCTATTTTTGAGGCAAAATTAATGTATAATAAACTGAATAAATTTAATTTTTAAAAGCTATGACTCCTTTCCTTCTACTGGGTTACTCTGTCCAGCCTCGGGTTGAGGGCGTTTGCCTTGTCTTACTGTATCTTGTTTTGTCTGGTTGTCTCCTGCAGCCCTGCTCTTTTCCGAAAGGAAACAGGAGGGGGAGTGGACGGGGGGGGGGGGGGGGGGGGGGGGGGGGGGGCAGTGGGGGGGGGGCTGGGAAGAAAGGGGTGAAACTGTGATTGGGATGTACTGTATGAGAGAATAATCAATTTTAAATTTTAAAAAGCTATGCACATATACAAACCAAGAGTTCATTACAAAATGAAAGGTAAGGAATGTATTGTTCAAATGCAGCGGTTTATTGTGCCTTGTATTATGGATTTCCTCTTCCCACCTATGCACAGTTAAGGACTTATCATCTCTCTGACCTACAATGTTAGTATGTGGGTTCATCCATTCTCTTTTTTATGTCTTATTTCTCCTACCTAGCATAACTTTTCAGGACAACTGTGCAGTTATATGTATCAATAAGCTGTCCATCAATGCTATGGGATAATATCCTATGGAATGGGTATCCCTACATTTTTTTTCCATTCATCTGTTCATAAGCATTTGAGTTCTTCATTTGAATCTGGAAAAAATACATTGTTTTACTCTTTCATTTTTATAGCACTGATTTTGAAAGGCAAAATATTTTTTATTTTGATGTACTCCAACTTATTTTTTCTTCTTTACTTTGTTCTGCTGTCCTTATTTCGTATTTCTTCCCAAAATAAAGGTCCTCCTGTACCCCTTGCTGATGTAATTTTGTCATTAAGTATAGGTCTATTATTTGTTTCTTGTTAACTTTTTTTACATGGCATGAGATAACAATTTGTACCAGTCAGAAGGTTATCTTACCTATTTTTGAGAGTTAAAAGTCTCAGGCTTTACTCATTCAATTGATTTGGTACCCTTATTAAAGACCAATTTGTGTGTGTGTGTGTGTGTGTGTGTGTGTGTGTGTGTGTGTGTTGTGTGTGCATGTGGCTTAGGTTGTACTTTTTCATGAGTGTGTGTGTATGTGTGTGTGTGTGAGTGTGTGTGTGTGTGTTGTGTGTGCATGCAGTTTAGATTGATACCAGATATTTTCTTCATTTACTTCTCTACTTTTCTTTCTGATATGGAATCTCTCACTGAATTCAGAACTTAATAATTGTCAGGATTGACTGACTGACTGATAAACTACAAGGATCTTCCTATCTCTGCTTGATAAATCATGTGTACAATGTCATGATGGAGTTCATAGAGACTCATGTGAGTGCCAGAGATCTGAAATAGATCTTATGTCTTTAAATGTAAATTTTTCATTTCTGTGAATTTAATTCTGTGAATTTAATTCTACTAATGTAAATTAAATTCTACTTATGTCTTTTAAAATTAATTTCTAAAGTCTTGTTAGAAAGATGCAACATAGGCTTTAACCTAGGGATATTTTTCCCAAACATAGATGTAGTAACCAGCCTACTCATATAGAATGAGGAGTCAGACCCAGAAGACTTTGTAAACTTGCAAGACTTGGGAATCTCAGAAAGTTACAGAATTCACAAGTACCCACCAAAAGTTATGGAAATCATGAACAATTGCTGGGGAGAACTAAACTTGGGTGGAGTTGTCTCTTTGATATCTTCTGCCTACCTCTCTAATATTTTGAGCTACAAATCTTAGTTATCTTGCACACCTGAATTATCAAACACCTCTCCTTAAGGAGGATGCTCCAAGCTCTGTTCTCACTTTCTTTACAGCCTGGACACTGTCTCCAGACATCATAGGAACTGTACTTTCACTGTTTCTTTTCTCCCAAAGATCAGTGTCCTGTCACTCCTATGATCCGATATTGCTCATCCAAGTTCTTACTAGTTCCAAACCTGCTTGGCTTCCATTATCAGATGAGATGGGTCACATTTAAGATGATGTGGAAGTACCTACCTAGTCTGAAATTTGAGAAACATTCCTTTATTGTTCATATGTTTTTAGTTATTTCATGTGGTAAATATGGTCCTCATATTCCCATAAAATATTAGTTGACTAGTTAGATGTCCTAAATCATTGCTTTCTTGGCTTAATTAAGATCTATGACAATGTGCCCAAACAAGGTAGCTTTTATCAGATTTTTTATTGCCTTAAATTTGAACAAACCTGATTTGTAAACTGAATAGGCCATCATGAGCCTTGGTTAGTGATTCACCATTGAAATTGATTGTAAAGTTAACAATGAGAACAGCAATTATAATATTGAAATTGGAAATGAATGAAATTGACACTAATTGGAATTTCTATATTACCTTGTTTGGGGTTGGGTTACATGAATTCTAATGGCAATGTAGCCATGAATGTCAGTAAGAGCTACCCAGTGATGTCAATGAAATAACTGTGGATGTCCTGAATAACAATGTAAAAAAATTGTTTGCAGAAAATAAGACATCTTTTACTATTTTTTCTAGCTCTAACAATTCATAAAATTTTCACACAAAAATGCTGTTTCCTCAAATTAAAAAGAAGCATTAAGATAAGTAATAATAATATGTTTGGTTGTTTTTGTGACCAATTGATTCTTGCCATTCTATCACCCCTTCTTATTTTTTTTTATTTAAAAGTTTTTTTTTTCATTTTACATATCAACCACAGTTCCCCCTCCCTTCCCTACTCCTACTCATCCCTCACTTTCCCCCCACCCTGCCCCCATCCACTCCTCAGAGAGGGTAAGGCCTCCCATAGGAAGTCAACAAAGTCTGGCATATCAAGTTGAGGCAGGACCAAACCCCTCCCCCATGTATTGAGGTTGTCATGAGGTTTGAGAAGTAACAGCTTTCTCTTGGTTCTGTAAATATGCTTTGATTGGCTTAAGCAGATGAGTTTGGCTCACTGACAGACAGGAAACAAATTAGCATGTGTCCAGGAACACTCAGTTCTAGGATTATAGATTGTCTGATTCTCCACTAGGCATAACTCATACTTGTCCACCTAGGATAAGTGCTGTGATAAAAAGTATAGAATTCCTTGATAAGCAAAGATTGTGAGCCTACAATGCTAAGCAGAGCTAAATACCTGCCATTTCCAACATTTTAAGAATTCCCAATGTGTACATATCATGACTTAAGTTTTTCCCTGGTGAGGTCTGTCCTTACCTGCTTGTACCAAATGACTTCTTGTGAGTTCTAAGCCCAGGAGAATCATAATAAGCTCTGTCTCCAGTGGGTCTCCAGTGTCTCCTTGTTTGAAGAATTCTTCATTAGCAAATAAAACTGCTGGGACTGGAGCTGGAGAGATGGCTCAGTAGCTAAAAGCAATTGCTGCCCCTACTGATGGCCTGGGTTCAATCACCAGCACACACAAGGTGACTCAACTTCTGTAACTCTACAGTTTTGGGGGATCCAAAGACCTCTTTGACATCTACAAGCACAGGCTCACATATTGTGTACATACATTCAGGCAAACATGCACATCCGTAAAATAAATATTTCTTATATTTCTTTAAAGAGAATTTTAGTGTTTGTTTTTTCTAAAGTCAAGACAGTTCAGGCCTCAATAGAAAAATATCCTTATAACTCAGTGATGAGGGTTGATTCTATTATAGAAGAAGCATCTGAAATCTACTCCAACAAAATGCCTCCTCTCCTCTAAAGGTAGGGAACTGAGAAAGTGTCCTCTGTACTTCCCGCCTCTTTGACAGAATGTTGATATGTAAGTGAATAGATATTTTGGAGGACACTTTTAGAAAATAGCCATTAGAACTATCTGGCACTGAATATAAATATGACTTTGCTTAGGACAAGTGTAAGAAAGCATCTGGTTTTGAGAGGTTCTGTGTAAGCTGACCTCTAATTTTAAATGTCCTTAGACTACTTGGGAGGCTTTGTCTTCATGATGACCATGTTTGGATGGAGAATTTTGCTTTGTCAAACTATTCTAACAGCTCTCTTGTTCAAACCCATTTTGGTGGTACCTCTTATATTTAAGAGTCATTTAGCTTTAAATTACTTTAGTAATTTCCTTCTAGACATTGAATATAATAACTCTAAAAGGCAAGAAAATATATTAGCTTTTCTGATTTCTGACAGCATCAGAGCTGCCAATAGAGAACTTTCTAGGTATCATGTTTCTTTGCATTACTTTTTTTTTTTTAAATTAATTTATTTTGCAATACAATTCAGTTCTACATATCAGCCACGGATTCCCTTGTTCTCCCCCCTCCCGTCCCCCTCACCTTCCCCCCAACCCCCCCCCCCCATTCCCATCTCCTCCAGGGCAAAGCCTTCCCCACAGACTGAGGTCAACCTGGTAGACTCAGTCCAGGTAGGTCTAGTCCCCTCCTCCCAGGCCGAGCCAAACAATCCTGCATAGGCCCCAGGTTTCAAACAGCCAACTCATGCAATGAGCACAAGATCTGGTCCCACTGCCTGGGTGCCTCCCAAACAGATCAAGTCAATCAACTGTCTCATCCATTCAGAGGGCCTGATCCAGTGGGGACCCCTCAGCCATTGGTTCATAGTTCATGTGTTTCCATTCATTTGGCTATTTGTCCCTGTGCTTTATCCAACCTTGGTCTCAACAATTCTCGCTCATATAAACCCTCCTCATTCTCGCTAATTGGACTCCCAGAGATCCACCCGGGGCCTAGTCATGGATTTCTGCATCCAGATCCCTCAGTAGTTGGATGAGGTTTCTAGCACAACAATTAGGGTGTTTGGCCATCCCATCACCAGAGTAGGTCAGTTCGGGCTGTCTCTCGACCACTGCCAGCAGTCTGTTGTGTGGGTATCTTTGTGGATTTCTGTGGGCCTCTCTAGCACTTTGCTTCTTCCTATTCTCATGTGGTCTTTATTTACCATGGTCTCCTATTCCTTGTTCTCCCTCTCTGTTGTTGATCCAGCTGGGATCTCCCGCTCCCCCAAGCTCTCTTTCCCTCAACCCTCGCCTTTCATTACCCCCACTCATGTCCAGGCTGTTCATGTAGATCTCATTCCATTTCTCTGTCATTGGGTGATCCCTGTGTCTTTCTTGGGGTCCTGTGTTCCAGGTAGCCTCCCTGGTGATGTGAGTAGCAGACAAGTCATCCTTGTTTCATGTCTAGTATCCTGCTATGAGTGAGTACATACCATGTTTGTCTTTCTGAGTCTGGGTTACCTCACTCAGGATGATTTTTTCTAGATCCATCCATTTGTCTGCAAACCTCATGATGCCATTGTTTTTCTCTGCTGAGTAGTATTCCATTGTGTATATGTACCACATTTTGTTTATCCATTCTTCAGTTGAAGGGCATCTGGGTTGTTTCCATGTTCTGGCTATTACAAACAATGCTGATATGAACATAACTGAACAAGTGCTCTTATGGTGTGGTTGAGCATTTCTTGGGTATATGCCCAAGAGTGGTATAGCTGGATCTTGGGGGAGATTGATTCCCAATTTTCTAAGAAAGCGCCATATTGATTTCCAAAGTGGTTGTACAAGCTTGCATTCCCACCAGCAGTGGAGGAGAGTTCCCCTAGCTCCACATCCTCTCCAGCATAAGGTGTCTTCAGTGTTTTTGATCTTAGCCATTCTGACAGGCGTAAGGTGGTATCTCAGAGTTGTTTTGATTTGCATTTCCCTGATGATTAGGGATGTTGAGCAGTTCCTTAAATGTCTTTCGGCCATTTGAGTTTCCTCTGTTGAGAATTCTCTGTTTAGTTCTATAGCCCATTTCTTAATTGGACTGTTGGGCATTTTGATGTCTAATTTCTTGAATTCCTTATATATTCTGGATATCAGTCCTCTGTCAGATGTGGGGTTGGTGAAGATCTTTTCCCATTCTGTAGGCTGTCGCTTTGCCTTGTTGACCGTATCCTTTGCTCTACAAAAGCTTCTCAGTTTCAAGAGGTCCCATTGATTGATTGTTTGTCTCAGAGTCTGTGCTACTGGTGTTCTATTTAGGAAGTAGTCTCCTATGCCAATGCGTTCAAGACTACTTCCTACTTTCTCTTCTAGCAGGTTCAGAGTAGCTGGATTTATGTTGAGGTCCTTGATCCACTTGGACTTAAGTTTTGTGCACGGTGATAGATATGGATCTATTTGCAGCCTTCTACATGTTGATATCCAGTTTTGCCAGCACCATTTGTTGAAGATGCTTTCTTTTTTCCATTGTGCACTTTTGGCTTCTTTGTCAAAAATCATATGTTCATAGGTGTGCGGATTAATGTCAGGGTCTTCAATTCGATTCCATTGGTCCACATGTCGGTTTTTATGCCAGTACCAAGCTGTTTTTATTACTGTAGCTCTATAGTAGAGCTTGAAGTCAGGGATCGTGATGCCTCCAGAAGTTGTGTTATTGTACAGGATTCCTTTGGCTATCCTGGGTTTTTTGTTTTTCCATATGAAGTTGAGTATTATTTTTTCCAGGTCTGTGAAGAATTGTGTTGGTATTTTGATGGGGATTGCATTGAATCTGTAGATTGCTTTTGGTAAGATTGCCATTTTTACTATGTTAGTCCTGCCTATCCATGAGCATGGGAGATCTTTCCATTTTCTGACATCTTCTTCAATTTCTTTTTTCAGGGACTTAAAGTTCTTGTCATATAGGTCCTTCACTTGCTTGGTTAGTGTTACCCCAAGGTATTTTATGTCATTTGTGGCTATAGTAAAGGGTGATGTATCTCTGATTTCCTTCTCCGCTTCTTTGTCCATTGTATATAGGAGGGCTACTGATTTTTTTGAGTTGATCTTGTATCCTGCTATGTTGCTGAAGGTGTTTATAAGCTGTATCAGTTCCTTGGTGGAATCTTTGGGGTCGCTCAAGTATACTATCATGTCATCTGCAAATAGGGAAAGCTTGACTTCTTCCTTTCCAATTTGTATCCCCTTAATCTCCTTATGTTGTCTTATTGCTCTGGCTAGAACTTCAAGTACTATATTGAATAAGTATGGGGAGAGTGGACAGCCTTGCCTCGTTCCTGATTTTAGTGGAATTGCTTTGAGTTTCTCTCCATTTAATTTGATGTTGGCTGTTGGCTTGCTGTAAATTGCCTTTATTATGTTTAGGTATGTTCCCTGTATTCCTGATCGCTCCAATACCTTTATCATGAAGGGGTGTTGGATTTTGTCAAATGCCTTTTCTGCATCCAGTGAGATGATCATATGTTTTTTTTCTTTGAGTTTGTTTATATGGTGTATTACATTGATGGACTTTCATATGTTGAACCACCCTTGCATCCCTGGAATGAATCCTACTTGATCATGGTGGATAATTGTTTTGATGTGTTCTTGGAGTCTGTTTGCCAGTATTTTATTGAGTATTTTTGCATCAATGTTCATGAGGGAGATCGGTCTGTAGTTCTCTTTCTTTGTTGTATCCTTGTTTGGTTTAGGAATTAGGGTAATTGTAGCCTCGTAGAAGGAGTTTGGTAATGTTCCTTCTGTTTCTATTGTGTGGAACAATTTAGAGAGTATTGGTATTAACTCTTCTTTGAAGATCTGGTAGAATTCTGCGCTGAAACCATCTGGTCCTGGGCTTTTTTTGGTTGGGAGACTTTTAATGACTGTTTCTATTTCATTAGGGGTTATTGGACTATTTAAATAGTTTATCTGGTCTTGATTTAACTTAGGTATGTGGTACCTATCCAGAAAGTCATCCATTTCTTTTAGGTTTTCCAGTTTTGTCGAATAGAGGTTTTTGAAGTATGACCTGATGATTCTCTGGATTTCCTCAATGTCTGTTGTTATGTCCCCCTTTTCATTTCTGATTTTGTTGATTTGGATGCTCTCTCTCTGTCTTTTGGTTAGTTTGGATAAGGGCTTGTCTATCTTGTTGATTTTCTCAAAGAACCATCTCTTCGTTTCATTAATTTTTTGTATTGTTCTCTTTGTTTCTATTTTATTGATTTCAGCTCTCACTTTGATAATTTCCTGGCGTCTATTTTTCCTGGGAGACTGTGCTTCTTCTTGTTCTAGAGCTTTCAGGTATGCTGTTAAGTCTCTAGTGTGAGATTTCTCCAACTTATTTATGTGGGCATTTAGTGCTATGAATTTCCCTCTTAGTACTGCTTTCATAGTGTCCCATAAATTTGGATATGTGGTGTCTTCATTTTCATTGATCTCTAGGAAGTCTTTAATTTCTTTCTTTATTTCTTCCTTAACCCATTGGTGATTCAGTTGGGTATTATTCAGTTTCCATGAGATTGCAGGTTTTCTGTAGTTTTTGTTGTTGTTGAAATCCAACTTTAGACCATGGTGGTCTGATAGAACACAGGAGGTTATTCCAATTCTTTTGTATCTGTTTAGATTTGTTTTGTGGCCAAGTATGTGGTCAATTTTAGAGAAGGTTCCATGGGGTGCTGAGAAGAAGGTATATTCTTTTTTGTTAGGATGGAATGTTCTGTAGATATCGATTAAGTCCATTTGAGTCATGACATCAGTTAAGTCCTTTATTTCTCTGTTAAGTTTCAATTTGGGAGATCTGTCCAGTGGTGAAAGTGGGGTGTTGAGGTCTCCCACTATTAATGTGTGGGGTTTTATATGTGATTTAAGCTTTAGTAATGTTTCTTTTACATATGTGGGTGCCCTTGTGTTTGGGGCATAAATATTCAGAATTGAGACTTCATCTTGGTGGATCTTTCCTGTGATGAGTATGTAATGCCCTTCTTGATCTCTTTTGATTGATTTTAGTTTGAAGTCTATTTTGCTGGATATCAGGATGGCTACACCCGCTTGTTTCTTAAGACCGTTTGATTGGAAAGTCTTTTCCCAGCCTTTTATTTTTAGGTAGTGTCTATCTTTGAATTTGAGATGTGTTTCTTGTATGCAGCAGAAAGATGGGTCCTGCTTTCGTATCCATTCTGTAAGCCTATGTCTTTTTATAGGTGAATTAAGTCCATTGACATTGAGGGAAATTAATGACCAGTGATTGTTCATTCCTGTTATTTTTTGGTGGTGATGTGTGGGTACTTCTATACGTTGGGGTTTACTGCTGTGGCTTTATCTGTTGCCTGTGTTTTCGAGGGTGTATCTGACTTCCTTAGATTGGAATTTTCCTTCTAGTGCTTTCTGTAGGGCTGGGTTTGTGGATAAGTATTGTTTAAATCTGGCTTTGTCATGGAATGTCTTGTTCACTCCATCTATGGTGATTGAAAGTTTTGCTGGGTATATTAGTCTAGGTTGACATCCATGGTCTCTTAGTGTCTGCATTACATCTGTCCAGGTTCTTCTGGCTTTCAAAGTCTCCATTGAGAAATCGGGTGTTATTCTGATGGGTTTGCCTTTATATGTCACTTGGCCTTTTTCCTTTGCTGCTCTTAATATTCTTTCTTTATTCTGTACGTTTAGTTGTTTAACTATTATGTGGTGAGGGGACTTTTTTTGGGGGTCTAGTCTGTTTGGTGTTCTATAAGCTTCTTGTATCTTCATAGGCATTTCCTTCTTTAAGTTGGGAAAGTTTTCTTCTATGATCTTGTTGAATATATTTTCTGTGCCCTTGAGTTGGTATTCTTCTCCTTCTTCGACCCCTATTATTCTTAGGTTTGATCTTTTCATGGTGTCCCAAATTTCTTGGACATTTTGGTTCATGACTTTGTTGGCTTTAGTGTTTTCTTTGACTGATGAATGTATTTCTTCTACTGTATCTTCAACGCTAGAGATCCTCTCTTCCATCTCTTGCATTCTGTTGATTATACTTGCATCTGAAGTTCCCAATCGTTTTCTCAGATTTTCTATTTCCAGCATTCCCTCTGTTTGTGTCTTCTTCATTTTTTCTATTTCCCTTTTCAGGTCTTGGACTGTTTCCTTCATTTGTTTCATTGATTTTTCTTGATTTTCTCTCAGTATTTTATTGTTTTCTTCCAGGACTTTATTGATTTCTTCTAATTTGTTTGCCCTTTCCTCTAGTTGTTTACAGCGTTCTTCACATTTTTTTGTCTTTTCCTCTACGCAAGCCTCTAGCTTCTTCATGATGTCATTCATAAGGCTGTTTTCTTCTGCTTCTTCTAATTTCTGATGTTCAGGTCTAGGTGTTGGAGGAGGGCTAGGGCCTGGTGATGCTGTATTGCTATTCATTTTGTTGTATATGTTTCTGCCTTGACGTCTGCCCATCTCCTTGTGGTTCATTCTTGGCCTTATCCGCACACTTGGTTCAGACAGACCAGTGTTCCAAAAGGGAAGTCAGTGTTCCAAAAGGGAAGTCCGGAGCAAGATGGGAGCTGGGGGCCGGCCTCTAAGTCTCAGGAAGAGGCTTGGGGCTCAGGCGGATGGGCGTGGGGGCAGGGCGTGGAGACTGCAGGGTCTGCCAGGGGTCTTGGAGAAGGGGATCCTTCCCGGTGGGGCTAGCAGGGAACCTGCCCGGTGGCCAGAACCTGGGGCCAAGTTGGGCAGGTCTTCCCTGGAGTGGCTGGTGCCCAGGGATGGGGTCTGGGGCAAGGAAGGGTACTCACCAGTATTCCAAAAGGGAAGTCCGGAGCAAGATGGGAGCTGGGGGCCGGCCTCTGAGTCTCAGGAAGAGGCTTGGGGCTCAGGCGGATGGGCGTGGGGGCAGGGCGTGGAGACTGCAGGGTCTGCCAGGGGTCTTGGAGAAGGGGATCCTTCCCGGTGGGGCTAGCAGGGAACCTGCCCGGTGGCCAGAACCTGGGGCCAAGTTGGGCAGGTCTTCCCTGGAGTGGCTGGTGCCCAGGGATGGGGTCTGGGGCAAGGAAGGGTACTCACCAGTATTCCAAAAGGGAAGTCCGGAGCAAGATGGGAGCTGGGGACCGGCCTCTGAGTCTCAGGAAGAGGCTTGGGGCTCAGGCGGATGGGCGTGGGGGCAGGGCGTGGAGACTGCAGGGTCTGCCAGGGGTCTTGGAGAAGGGGATCCTTCCCGGTGGGGCTAGCAGGGAACCTGCCCGGTGGCCAGAACCTGGGGCCGAGTTGGGCAGGTCTTCCCTGGAGTGGCTGGTGCCCAGGGATGGGGTCTGGGGCAAGGAAGGGTACTCACGAGTGTTCCAAAAGGGACGTCCGGAGCAAGATCTACATGCTGTTTTTCATCATGGCGGCTGGCAGTGTCTCTCTCGCATTACCATTTTGATTCTTTGGAAATTTGTAGCCATGTGTTCACAATATTTATATCTACTATTCATGGTCTGACTAATGTCAGAAAAAGCAGATAAAGCAGTTACTTGTTTATGCAGTGGCATGAATAAGATGTGTTTATAAATAGGGAATGTTTCTTAGAAATATTGAGAAATAAGGAATGTAGGTTTGTCTTTCTCCATGACATTTGTGCATAGAAAGAAAATTATATTTTGACTCAGAAATTGTCTCAATTTTTTGTTGTTTAATGTTTTGAACAAATACAATGTTGAAATCTTGGCATAAGACAAATACAAAATTCATTTTTCTCTTATCTCTCTTTCTTGCTTAGGTATTACAAATTAGAATAAGGAATGGGGTTTTTGTTGTTGTTTTTCCCATTGAGATTGTAAAACCACCTGGCTCTTACAAGTATGAATAGAGGAGAATGAGCTGGTACAGGAGTCCTTGAGTCAAGTAAATGAGCTTTTGCTATCCTAGTCTCTTAAAGTTCTCAGGTTTTTGGAGGATGTTCCTCTCTCCCTTACCAGTTTAGAACCTATTTGGAGTCTTCTCATGGACTTCTCTATGCTGGGGAATTTTTGTCAGAATAAAATTATAGATAGCCAAAAAGATTTTGATAAAATGGTAAATCAAATGATGGAGAAAATTTAGAAAAGGCTGCCCATGATTTTAGAAACCTTAACTTTTTATTTTATAGTTTAGTTGTTTGGAAATACAAGTTGTATTTACAGTAGCAGAGGACATTGACTATCAGCAGGAAGAAGGACAGTTTGAGGAAAGGGCTGGTAGGATTTGCTAGGTAGAACTGTGAGATCTTGGTAGCTGTGCTTGTTGATATAATCAAGGGTATTAATTCTGACTCGTGTGATAGATATGTAACACATTTTGCATAGACATTTAAATATGTGAAGGAATAAATGCCAAAAATGTAAATTTAATTAAGTAAAAGTTCACTGTGGAAATTTTAATTGTTTCATTGTAGAAGAATATAAAATATTAATAGAATTTTCTATCACCCAAAGGCTTTTTATATGTTTTCATGAATTTAGAAAGTTGTACTTAGAATAGATGCCACACTTAAAGTTTGTTGTTTAAGTGGTACTTTGAAATCCTCCAAGGAATTATTTTGTTTTTCCATTCAGTAGAACAAAAATGTTACAGTTTTATTTTTGCTCATGCTTTATCTCTATAAATAGTACAAAGTTAGGTCTTGATGGAATAATCATGAATCAAAAGGATCATTTTACTTTTTGAAAACTATTATATTACTCATAAGATTTATGAGGTGAGTCAGAAGTTCTTATTGGTTGGTTGTTGTGACAGTTTTAATTTTAACTTGTTTTGTTCTTTTCATATGGGGTCTCTTGTAGTATAAGTTGGTGTCAAATTCACTATGTAGGTAAGGATGACCTTGAAATTCTGATTCTTCTGCCTCTGCCTCCAAGATGCTGACAGGCTTACAACACAATGCCCAGCAAAAGAAAAAAAAGCTCATGATTTAAACAAGTGGGGAAACACGGTAAGAAATAATGTTCTGTTGTAGAATATTATTTTAGTGTGTTACTTTTCTTTATGTTGCATTTGTTTAACTCTGTGAAGCTGTGTTACTGTGCCTGTCTAAAACGCCTGATGGTCTAATAAAGAGCTGAATGGCCAATGGCAAGGCAGAAGAAAGGATAGGTGGGGCTGGGAGGAGAGAGAATATATAGAAGGAGAAAAAGAGATGGAGGAGTGAGAGGAAAAAGGAAGTAGCCAGAAAAGGAGGAGGACTCCAGGGGCCATCCACCCAGCTACACAGCAAGCCACAGAGTAAGAGTAGGAATTACAGAAGTAAGAGAAAGGGAAAAGCCCAGATGCAAAAAGGAGACGCGATAATTTAAAGTTCAAGAAAGATGGCTAGAAACAAGTGAAGCTAAGGCCAGGCATTTATAATTAAGAATAAGCCTCCATGTGTGATTTTTTTGGGAGCTGTGTGGCAGGCCCCCCAAGAGAGTAATGAACAAGCATCAACAATGTTTTCAATGGCTCTTTTTCATATACCCATGAGCCTGAAGTAGAATTTCAAACCTCTGGTGTAGATATTATGAAAACTTATCATTACTTCTTCCTAAATATATTTGGAGAGCTCCTCGCCAAATACTCCCATGTGGTTGCAGAAACTTACAACCAATGTGGTTCCTGAAGCTTCTTTAGCCCCTTCAATCTGATGGACTGTTTGTTGTAATTCATGGTGTTACATGAGCCAGAGAGGGTGTCAAAGCCCTGCTAAGAGTGAGTGCACTTCTGTTGGGTGCTGGCAGTGAGGAGGATGTGCCCTTTTCCTATAGTAGTGAAGGCAGAGGATTAAAAATGTTATGTCCTTTCCACTCAAGAAAGGAAGATGTAGAACTTAAATTTCATGTCTCATTTTCTTCAAATAAATTGATTTTCCTTTCTAACAACATAACCAGAGTCTTGGTCATTATCACAAATGTTCTCAGTCTCACTTCACACTATCTCAAGCACCTCTAAGTATGGGTAAGTTCTTTGAGTTCTCTAATTCCTCATCTGTCAAAATGGAGATGAAAAATATTACCTTTGTTGCCTTCCTTACAAAGCTCGATTAGTGAAATTTCATTTAATGACATGCTGCAGGCTGCAGGAATATATCATAGGAACTCAGCTGGTTATGGCAAAGTCACTACCTGGAGGAATCAGGGAATTCCTCCAGAGGAAGCCAAATCCCAAGGAGTTTTGGGTGTTACTTGGCTTGTTATATATCAGCTGTATTCTGTTATGAAAATCATGTGTGCCTTCATAGTTTTCCGAATTGACTTTACCCTAAGAAGGGCTAACAGTGTGGACTGATCACTCTCTGGACATACACATTTCAGGTATTTGGAGAACAGCCTCAGGAAAGGCTTTCTCTGGAATCAGATTATCTCCCTTAGCCACTTTCAAGGACTACAGGAAACACCACCCAGGTGGGCGCCCAACTTCCAAGGATAACAATGATAACAGCCCACCTGCAAGTCTCCTGACTTAAATTCCACAAGGAGACACCACCTAGGAGAGGTGGACGTTAAGTAATAGCTTTACACAATTTAGCTCAGACCCTCCATTTATATACCGGGACTTCCAGGGCACAGGAGGGAGAAGAGAAAAGAGAATGGAAGAACTAGATGGGTAAGAACTTGAGAGGAACAAACTGAGATGGGGAAGAACTAGATTGAAGGGCTAGAAGACAGTACTAGAGGAATGAGATGGAAGATGAGGAAGAGCCAGATGGGGAAGAACAAGATGAGGAAGAGCCAGATGGGAGAGAAGGAGATGGAGAGGAGCTGATAGGGGAAAGAACTAGATAGATGAGAACCTAGAAGGGACAGAACTAGAGGAAGGAATTAAGATAAAACCTAGAGGGGACAGTAGATAAATATAGAGAGAAATCAGGCAAGAAAGGAGCTAGACATGAGAGCAGAATAGAAGCTGTGTAGACAGAGAACTATCACAGAATAATAAAGTGTATGAACTAAGGAGTTTTGTGTACATAGATTCATTTTTTTTCATCAAAGATTAATTATCAGCTGGTTGTAGATTCTTCCCAGACCCTGGGAGGAGACTATCGAGGGGCTGGACCCCCATAGTCCACGATAATGACACACATTTTCACTGCATTTAATATTACAGAAATTCAGTTGCAATATTTTCCAAAAGAGAATTTTTTCTGTAAGAGTTGAATGCCATTTTATAATTTTAAATCAAATGCTACCATTTTAAAAAAATACATGTAGTTGTTTAGATTTTTAACTATAATTTCATTGATGCATACCATTGTAAGGCGATATAAGCGGGATGCATAATTCATTTAGTAATTTCAATGTATGCTTAGAACCTAGATGTTGATGTTCTAGATACTGTGAAACAGACTTCCACTATGTGATGTGTCTTCACTATCAAGGACTGTTCAAGTTTTGGCACAGGGATTATGTTTGTGTGAGTTTTTACATTAGGTCCAAAGATGCAGACACATGGCATGCATATCCCAAAAACGGAAAGGGCAAGAATGATGAAGCCATAAACCTTTGAACAGAATCACAGAGAGAATGAATTTCTCTTTGACACATTTGATACAATGCTTCCAAAGACTTGGTATATTTAGCTAGCAAAGAATTTCTTAAAAGTTTCTAAATCTCTTCACTTTGTGTTATCAGTGACAGCACATGACTGGGATGACAGTACTCTGCACACCCACCACTTCAGTTACACATTGGCTGT
Organism: Peromyscus californicus insignis; assembly: GCF_007827085.1. NCBI lineage: Eukaryota > Metazoa > Chordata > Mammalia > Rodentia > Cricetidae > Peromyscus > Peromyscus californicus. Next base: position 13,075,423 of record NW_026294402.1, read on the forward strand.
GACTCTATCAGTGGACTTACAGCCTTCTTAGTTCCATGATGACTTGAAAAATAACCTTCACATATTAGAAGATGGCATTCAGGTCCTCTTCCAGTTCGCGGAGTTAGTGATTAAAATGTATCACAGTAAAATACTTTTCTGTTTTAATTCACATCCACCTCTGCTTATTACACTAGTTGCAGGATTATGGTGTGGATTCAATAGAGCTGATTGAGAGGAAAGAATTGTGCTGAAGTTAAGCTAAACTGGGGAAGATATTCTAATTTGACTATGGATTAATGTGTGCTGATACCCAGAGTGCCTGGAATAAAGTTAATGGTGCAGAAAAGACAAAGTTCAATTAATCTAAAGTGTTTAAAATTACAGAATTGACTCTATTGAGTACAAGGAGGTTGTAAGGGTGTGTAGTGTGTGTGTGTCTGTGAGTATCTGTGTGTGTAGGTTTGTGTGTGCTTGCAAAACCATGTACCATGGAAAGAAGAATAATCATGTCATTTGTTTTAGTTTTTCTTTGACAAAATATTACTCATAAAATCTCAATCAATAGAATTTTTATTTATTCATTTCTTTTTAACATTTTTGAAAGGAGTCTCATATTACCCAGGTAAGTATCCCAGGGTGACCTTGAACTCCTGATCTTCTAGCCTCGTTATCTAGAATGCTAGGATTACAGATGTGGACCACTATACTTGTCAGAGGATATTCTCATATTACATTTAATGTTGTGAAAACTAATTTCCGTTGTTTCTCAAATGGGATTTTCAACCAAGAGCACCTAATGTACTTTTTGTCTGGATTCACTACTTTAACAATCTGTCAGAAAGTTTTGCCATGGAACATTCACTTATAAAAGTGTATCTCCAAGAGGCCATCATTCCCCATGACATGGCTTCACAGTGGATGCCATAGTATATTTCTATAAGTTGGTACTGGCTGGGTTTGTGTGTCAACTTGACACAAGGTAGAGTCATAAGAGAAGAAAGAGCCTCAGTTGAGGAAATAACTCCATGAGATCCAGATGTTAGACATTTTCTCTATTAGTAATCAATGTGGGAGGGCCCAGCCCAGGGTGGGTGGTGCCGTCCCTGGGCTGGTGGTCCTGGGTTCTATAAGAAAGCAGGCTGAGCAAGCCAGAGGTAGCAAGCCAGTAAGCAGCACCCCTCCATGGCCTCTGCATCAGCTCCTGCCTCCGGGTTCCAGCCCTGTTTGAGTCCCTGTTGTGACTTCCTCCAATGATGGACCATGATCTGGAAGTGAAGGCCAAATAAACCCTTTCCTCCCCAACTTGCTTTTTGGTCATAGTTTTTCATCAAAGCAATAGAAACCCTAACTAAGACAAAGTTTAAAATGAATTTAGAGTTTGTTGATGAAACTCCAAATTTATCTTACTACTCTCCCTTTGTGTTAGGGAAATTTGTAGTGAATGTTGTATGGAATACTCTACCATGAGTGCAAATCATGCAGATGTGTGGATTCCAGTGGTTACCTGAGCTTAACCACAAACTAGCTATGAAGCCTGTGGAGAATGCTCCTCCTTTTTAATATTGCCACTGCCTTTTCTGTAAGTTGGAGTAACAGTAGCATGCTTTCATCAACTTGTTAGCAATGAATAATATATTGCCTGTGATTCACCCATATATTTTTGGTTTTTGAGATAGGGTTTCTCTGTGTATACCTGGCTGTCCTGGAACTCACTCTGTAGACCAGGCTGGCCTTGAACTCAGAGGCTTGCCTTCCTCTGCCTCCTAAGTATTGGGATTAAAGGCATAAGCTGACCTACCCAGCTAAATCATCCATATTTTGATCTACTCAGTGTAGAGTGTGTGTGGATATGGTTACAACTCATTTATATGGACAAAATTCTCAAAGAATAAATGTATTATCAATTAAATTTTTAAAATTTATTTTATACCCTGACAGCAGCTTCTCTTTCTCCCACCTCCTCTCTCCACCTCCCCTCTGCCCCCTGTCCCCAGTCCACCCTTCTTCACTTCTGTTCAGGAAGGGGCAGGCCTCTAGTGGGTGTCAACGAAGTGAGGCATATCAAGTTAAAGTAGGGTTAAGTTCCTCTCCTTGTATTAAGACTGGACAAGGCAACCAAGCATTAGGAACAGGCTCCTAAAAGCCAACCAAAGCTTTAGGGACAGGACCTACCTCCACTGCCAGGATTCCCACAAGTGGACCAAGCCATAAAATCATCCCATGTATGCAGAGGGCCTAGGCAGGTCCCACGCAGGCTCCCTAGTCACCAATCCATAATCAATCTGTGAGCTCCCATGAGCAGGCCAGTTGCTTCTGTGGGTTCCCTTGTGATGATCCTGACACCCCTGGTTAATACATTCCTTCCTCTGTCTCCTCAGCAGGATTCCCTGGGATTGGCCCACTGCTTGGCTGTGGATCTCTGGATTTGTTTCTGTTACTGGACAAAGGCTCTCCAATGACAATTAGGGTAGTCACCACTCTGACTGCAGGAGATGGGCATTCCTGCTACCTCTCCACTATTGCTAGGGCTCTCAGCTGGGGTCATCCTTGTAGAGTCCTTGCATCAGGTTTCTACCTGAACCAAAATCCCCCCCATCAAGACATCACTTTCATTGCTCTCCCCCTCCATCCTTACCCTGAACCCTCGTGTTCCCATCTCCAATCTATCTACCCAGGAGATCTCTTCGATTTCTCCTTCCCAGGGAGATCCATGTGTTGCCCCTTTGGCCCCTCCTTGTTACCTAGCCTCTCTGGGTCTGTAGATTGTAGCATGGTTATCCTTTACCGCTAATATCCACTTATGAGTGAGTACATACTGTTTGTCTTCCTGGGGTCTCAGTTACCTTACTCAGGATGATATTTTTTTCTAGTTCCATCTTTGTGTAAATGTACCACATTTTCTTTATTCATCCTTTGGTTGAGAGGCATCTACATTGTTTCCAGGTTCTGGCTATTAGGAATAACTGTTATTTATTTGTCAGTATTATTTACTGTGCACAAGAAAACATGAGGTACAACAGAACCACTATAAGAGTTTTTATTAGGGAAGGGGAAGGGTGGAGGTAGATAGGCCTATGAAAAAGAAAGGTGTGTGTGTGTGTGTGTGTGTGTGTGTGTGTGTGTGTGTGTGTGTGTGAGAGAGAGAGAGAGAGAGAGAGAGAGAGAGAGAGTAGGGAACAGGTAAAGCCTGTTTTTATAGATCACCGTGAGCATACATATATGGGCTTATGTAACTATGCCATGCATGCACATAGATTACATGATCATGATTTATGCAGATTACATGACCATGCTACACACAGATTACATAACACATAAGGGCCTGGAGTGACTAAGCTTTTTGCCTGACTACTGACAGTGCATGCGCAATCATGTGACTCCAGAAATGGCTAAGAATAATAGTAACATTCCACTCTTTTTGTGATTATAAAAAGTAAGGGGTAGGGGTGGAGGGTGAAGAGGAATGGGGGCGCTGTATCTCTTGGAACTGCTTCCAGATGACTTGGTGGGCATTGGTTAATTTTTTTTGGGGGGGAGGGTATGGGGAGGTACTTTCCTTGAGGTAGCTGGATGTTCTGAGGTACCTGATTGTTTTGAGCCCCGTGGAATCATCCAGCACTGCTTGGATTGGACACCTTGGACCCTACAAGCTGAAGTGATCTTACCTGTCTAGGTGACTCCCTGGAGCTCAGAAGAAATTTTAAGTTTACAAAGGAGACAAATTTTAGACATATTAAGAAGCAACTGAAGGGAATTTAAAATCCTGAGCTGATAGCTATGATATTATAGTGTTTAGTACTCTGCTATCAGAATTTTTTGGATTCGTGTTAAAGTTATGGAGAGAGAGAGGGAGGGAATTTTATTCGTTACTGTTAAAGTTATGGAGAGAGAGAGGGAGGAAGGGGGAGAGAAATCTGGAGCATGCTTTTTCTTTTTTCTATTATTATCAATTAGGCTTTCTATCTTTACCTGAGACAAACCTTAAGGCATCTGTTTCCTTTCATTATTTCTGTATCACTTCAGCATCCAGGAGACATAGGTGATTGATTGCTGAGGGCATTTAACAGTAATAAACTGTTATATTAAAGTCTGTTTTTGCAGTCTAGACCCTTTTGAGTCTGGGGGTGTGAATATCTTTGGAGTGTGCCTGGGTATATTTGACGGTCCTTGTGCCTCCGGCTCAATGGCTGATGGTGGTCCTGCAACAGTTAGCTGAATATTTAATTAGAAATTTGAATATGTTATTAGTGACACAGAGGGAAGCTGATGAAGCAGAATGTGGTTGGTACAGACAGGAGTGTGAGGAGGATGAATCAGGAAGAAAAACATATGGGGTCCCCAATCCAGTGGGATTGAGTACAGTTGTGGGATGAAACCTCATTCTCCTGGAATTGGAGACAAGGCAGTTGATCTCGGTGTCCTCTGGAACTTAAGAGAGCAGGACCCTGTTTGTGTCATCATGTATGAGGAGGAATTCCCTTGGGTTGGGGGTGGGGTAAAAGGCTAGGAGGAGGAAGAGGAGAGGAACTGCTGGTGAGTCTGGGATCAGGTGAATGGGGGGAGCAAATGAAAAGGAAGCTCCTAACTTGGCTAAAAAAAATCTCTTCCCATTAGGGGCACAGGACAAGTTGGCATGACCAAAAATGTGTGAGTAAGAGGGATACCCCTGAAAATACAATAAAGTGGTGGGGTCTGATGAGGTAGGCAAGGCTATCTCCCTACCCCAACAATAGGGAGATAGAAGGAAAGGTGAGTCCCCAAAACTCCCTCAGGATCTAGTAAGTGGTCCCAGTGCCACAAGGAAGGAATTGGATTACCCTGATACTGTAATGGCTACCCAAGGCTCCCTGTGTGAGATGACAGTTGTTGGGCCAGAGCCTGGGCACCTTCAATTGTCCATGGCCAAGCTTAGAAAGTGGGTTGGAGGGCGGTCTGTATTTGATGTCCCCATGCCACAAGGTGCACGTGGGCAATCAACTGACCAATGTCCCTCTGGTAGTACTTTGGACATGGACCCAGTGGCCCATGTAGGGCAGGACAAGTATAAGTCCAGTGGCCTTCTCAATCACATTTAAAACAAAAACCTGGGGGCCCTCTGGCAGCTGGTCAGATGGCCTTGGCCAGCATTTGGTATTCCTGTTTATGGGCTTTCTAATCTCTCCCATGGTACACCTTAAAAGCCAGCACTAAGACTTCTGCTTGTGGGGTCAGAAGGCCTCTCTCCAGACACTTAAGTTTGGCCCTAATGTCAGGAAATCTCTGCAAAAAGAAATGGGTCATAAGGAACTGTTTGTCCTTTGGGTTCTTAGTATCTAGATTAGTAAGAGAGCCTTTGTCTTGAAGCTTTTCATAGTTTATTGGTTTGACAGTAGCCTTATGAAGACCTGCTAGGAGGCAGGTTGTAAACTGATCCCTAGCTAGGAAGCCACCTGGGGTGTTATAATCCCACCATTGATCCCAATTGGGGACCACCTCAGCTCCAGGAGGATGTGTTGTATTAGTCTGGTGACCCTCATCTGCATGTATCCTAGCCTGTTCCCAGACTTGTCTGTAGCTGGAGAGTTTTCTCTCCAGGTCCCGCCAAACCCCGGCAGTCTGATAACCCACTTATAAAATAAACACACAGACGCTTATATTATTTAGACTGTTTGGCCTAATGGCTCAGGCTTCTAGCTATCTAGTTCTTACATCTTAAATTAATCCATTTCTATAAATCTATACCTTGCCACGTGGCTCATGGCTTACTGGCATCTACACATATGCTGCTTGTCATGGCAGCAGCTGGCAGTGTCTCCCTCTGCCTTCCTGTTCTCTCAATTCTCCTCTCTGTTAGTCCCACCTATACTTCCTGCCTGGCTACTGGCCAATCAGTATTTTATTTATTGACCAATCAGAGCAACACATTTGACATACAGACCATCCCACAGCACTTGTGTGCACTCCTCATGAAGGAGATTGTTAGTTAGGATCATGTATATATCACGAAAGGTGAGACTATAGGATTGGGTTATATACTGGAATTATTTCTATCTGAGAGAATTCTGCCAGTGAGAAAAGGACATGTTCCTTAACCAGTCCATCCACCCCAGCTACCTCTCAAAAAGGGAGGATGGCCACCAGGTTGGTTTGACTGGTGTGGGGTTCCTTAGCAGTTTGAGAATGTATGACAGGAGGAGTAAAGGTGGGAGCCAGAGTGGGGCAGTTGGAGTGACCCAGTACTCGAGAGGAGGAAGAGCTGGAGGAGCCAAAGGAACAGTCACTGGAGGAGAAGGAGCGCGGAAGGTCAGGAAGGCAGGGGTTCATTAGCAGGGTCTAGAGTGAGAGGTTCCTCTGGTTCAGGTTGTATAGCTAGGAGCACATGGGCAGGTGAATAGGAATCAAGGAGAGAGGGTTTGGAGCTGAGATAGAAAAAAGCTTGGATATAAGGTAACTCTGATGGGGGGGATGTCTTTCTGTATGCTGTGAAAAAATGTTGCTCTGATTGGTTGGTAAATAAAGCCACTTGGCCTATGCCAAGGCAGCTTAGAGGCAGGTGAAAAATCTGAGCAGATAGACAGGAAGACAAAGGAGAGGTACAGCAGATGCCAGCTGCCACCAAAGGAACAACATGCCAGCAGACTGGTAAGCCACGGTCATGTGGCAACTTATAGATTAATAGAAATGGGTTAATTAAAGATATAAGAGCTAGCTACCAAGAAGCCTGCCATGGCCATGCTTTAAAATTAATATAAGCCTCTGTGTGTTTACTTGGGTCTGAACGGCTGTGCGACTGTGGAGCCATGGGAGCTGGGTGGTACCAGAGAAAACTTTCAGGTACACAACTCTTTTCATTTGCCCATTCACTGACAGAAGTTAGATAACTCCCATAAAATATAGGGGTACAATGAGCCATTATGTAGCCATTTTTTATTGTTAACTAATGGATAGTTAGGCCATTTTTTAGTGCAGAGAAAGATAAGCTTAGAAGTCTGTAAGTAGGGCATGAAGCTGGGGTGTTTGAGGATTTCTAAAAGGCATCCCAGAGGAGATGTGGGGTTCATGGGATTGGAGGCCTTATTTCCCATGGCTGTAGCAGAGAGAAAAAAAATAAAATAAGAAAAATAAATGAGATCCAATGGTTATAATATCTCAGGCATCCTAGAGATTAAGTGAAGATCAATAATAGCACAAGTCGCTCAGTGTTCCATTGAGCAAAGAGCAAGGGCTGGGGTGGTAGCCCTAGGAGGGTCCGAGAGAGAGAATGAAAATGAGGTCTCAGACTATAGTCATGGGAAATGGCAGGGAGTGATAGCGATGGGAGCTGACCATTGCCACTAAGATCATGGATGGAGGTACCCCCAGTTCCAAGGACACCAGAGGGATGCCAGATGATTGATGATCATTCCCATGGGTCCAGGGAACTGTTTACACTGACAGGTTCAGGGAAAACTTACCAATCGAAGTAGATGGTATTATACAAAGTGATCCAGCGGCTGGGCAGATGGACAGTGGGCAGTTGCAGATGAACCAACCTCAGTTCAGGATCCCAGTGCAGGGCACCAGGAGGGCCTGTTTGGTCATAGCACCAATGTTATTTATTTCTTGGCATTATTTACTGGGCATAAGAAAACATGAGGCACAACGGAACCCACTATAAGAGTTTTTATTAGGGAAAGGAACAGGTGGAGGTGGGTGGGCCTAACAAAAAGAAAGGGTGTGTGTGTGTGTGTGTGTGTGTGTGTGTGTGTGTGAGAGAGAGAGAGAGAGAGAGAGAGAGAGAGAGAGAGAGAGAGAGAGGTGTGCTGCCTCTGGTGAAAGGGAGAGAGAGAGTGGGCAGCAGGTAGACAGGTAGAGCCGGATTTTATAGGTCACCTTGCGTGTGTGTATATGGGCTTATGTAGCTATGCCACACATGTGCATAGGTTACATGAGGCCCTGGAGTGACTAAGCATTTTGCCTGACTGCTGACAGCACACGAGCAGTCATGTGACTCCAGAAGTGGCTAGGAATAATAACAATAACACTGCTATGAACATATTTTAAAAAGTGTCCTTGTATTATGATTGGGCTTCCTTTGCGTATATGCCCAAGAGTGGTTTAGCTGGGTCTTGAGGTAAATTGATTCCTAATTTTCTGAGAAACTGACATATTGGTTTTCAAAGTGGCTGTACAAGTTTGCTCTCCTACCAGCAATGGAGAAATGTTCCCCTTGCTCTACATCCTCTTCAGAATGAGCTATCACTTGTGTTTTTTATTTTAGCCATTCTAACAGGATAAGATGGAATCTCAGAGCACTTTTGATTTGCATTTCCCTCATGGCTAAGGATGTTAAAAATCCTTTAAGTGTATCTCGACCATTTGAGATTCTTCTATTGAGAATTCTCTGTTTAGATCTGTACCCCATTTTTAACTGGATTATTTGTTTTTGATGTCTACTTTTCTGAGTTATTCATCTATTTTGGAGATCAGTTCTCTGTCAGATGTGGGGTTTGTGAAGATTTCTTCATGCTGACGTTCAGTTATGACAGCACCATTTATTGAAGATGCTTTCTTTATTCCATTGTATAATTTTGGATTCTCAAAGAATAAATTTAAAAATATTATATTTAAAAAAGAATTGCAGTATTAAAAAACTTTAAATTGTTTGGGGGGGAAATTATGTGCTGTCTCATGCCTTTAAAGTGATTATTCCTCTGGAGCACTGAGCATCTGCAGCCTTAGCTCACTGCTTGGGAAAAGGAGTCAGTGCAGCTTTCCCTTTGTGTCCTTGAATTGCCCCTGAGGAAGGCTACCACATGATCTCCTTCCTTTGGTTCTTTCTTCTTTTTGGCCCCTACTGCCCAGTATCACCTGGAACCTACTTCTTTCCCTGGTACACTCTCACTGGTATGGTTCACACTACTTAATAAAGTAAAAGCTTTCAAAGGTCTTAGTGGCTGACAACTTTTTCAATGTATGTTTTCACCAGATGGCCCTTGCATTTCTACTTTGAGATATTTCTATCATCCTCAGGAATGTGCTCATCTTTTAAATTGTGTAATTGTCATTTTGTGTAAAAAGAGAGGTGATGTGGACGGGGAAAGGAAAGGACTTTTGAAATATGATCAATTTTGGGCAACATTTTAATCGTTAGGTGAAATGTCTCTTGGTGCCATTCACTTATCACTTTGTTTTTCCCCTAGAAATCATAGTGAGAGTGTGCCGGAATGAATAGGATAATTTGCAGGGATGAAAACATCCATGAAAAGGTACTTATTCTTTTATAGCAGAAAGGGACATGGGAAACTATTGGAAAAATAAACATCCCAATCTCTAAACTTCTAATACCTACATTATATCAGTTATTGCATTTAGGGTTTTTTAAAGTTTAAGAAGTCAAAGGAGAAATCATCTACCAGTGAGCCAAGACTTATGTATCTTTTACATATCTGTGAGATTTACTCTACGCAGGTCCATTAGTTCAGAGAATTGACATTGAACTGCAGCAATCTAGGCACTTTGACTGCTGTGGTGGTTTGAATGAGAATGCCCCCCCATAGGGTCATATATTTTGAGTACTTGGGCCCTAGTTTTGGGGACTGTTTGGGAAAGATTAGGAGGTGTGGCTTGTTGGAGGAGATGTGTTACTGAGATGGGCTTTAAGTTTTCAAAGACTTGTACTGTTTCCAGTGTGTTCTGTGAAGTTCTCTCCCTCTCTATTTGATACTTATGGATTAAGATGTAAGCGCTCAGCAGTTTTGATCACCATGCCTTAACTCTGCCATAGTGGACTCTAACCCTCTGAAACTGTAAGCCTAAATTAAACACTTTCTTGTATAAGTTGCCTTGGCCATGATGTTTTATGGCAGCCATAGACAGCTGCCATATGTTTTAATGTTCATAATTTAATGATGTCACAATTGGATATGAAAGCAAAATGCCTGAACACACATATCAGGGTCAAAATGGTACCAGAACCAAGGTCCTCAAATGGTATGTGGTAGTCAACCACTATATTGACAGATTTGTACAACCATCGTTTCCTAGCTATTCCTGCAAATTCTCCATTGAATGTTTATTTTACTCTCTTCTACTTAAATTCACTCTGTGAAAATACATGAAAATTAAAAATAACCATTCATAGTGGGGCGGTGGTGGCCCACATCTTTAAGCCCAGCACTCAAGAGGCAGAGGCAAGTGGATCTATGTGAGTTTGAGGCCACCCTGGAGCGAGTTCCAGGACAGGCTCCAAAACTACACAGAGAAACCCTGTCTCACAAAACAAACAAACAAAGAAAAAAAAGAAAGAAAGAAAGAAATAAAGGAAGAAAGAAAGAAAAGAAAAGAAAAAAATAGGAAGAAAAAAAACAAATAACCATTCATGTTGCTTTTCAGTCAAGCCCAGTGTGTGTATAAATAGGACTCAACTTCCAAATCAGGAATTATTTATAGCTCTAAAAATAATAAAAGAAAATATTCTCAATCAGAGTATATCCAAGATTAAGAAGACAGTAAAATAATGAAAATGCCAATTTTTTCATAAGCTTACACATCCTTTGCAACAGACTAGGAATAGAATTTGTGATGCGAAAGACTTTAAAAGTTCTGTCAAGTGAAAAACACAAATAAAGACATTGAAAAATACAAGTTAATGGTTTTGATAGCTTTTTCCCCTAGAAACTTAACCTTCTGTATGAAAAAGATGGGCTCTAAAAAATGATTCCAAACCAATAGTGACCCTGGTCCAACTAAATGGGCAAGAAAATAAAAGCAGAAGCCATGATTCCAGGGAAAAAATATTGATGGTAGTTTGGGGATGGGATTGTTGACCAGAATGCCAAGGAGATAAGAGAAGTGGGAGCAGGGACAATAATCAGAATGCATCCTGTGCATGTATAAAATTGTCAGCTAAAAAATTTAATAGCTGAAAACAAGCAGAAAAAAATCAAGACTTGTTGAATGTCAACATCATTAAAATAGGTAAACAGGATTCTACCTGTTATATTTCATTCAGCTTGTCTAATTCAACTCTAAAACCACTGGCTATAACATGATCGATTTTATTTGAATGAAATTGTGAAACAATGGCTTCACTAGTTATTTGAAAACAAGCCAAAAAAAAAAAAAAAACCAACCAATCTAATAATCACAGCTCAGATAAGTGCCAAGTAACAGCACAAGCTTAATGCAATTTAGGATAACAAAAGTATGTCTGTGTAGTATATTTTGGAATACTTTAGTTAGAAAAGTGCATTTAATTTGTAGTCTGCCCTCAAATATCACATTTTTTCCAGTGAGACAGAGTAAACATATAATTCATCTTGATAAACAGATCTCCAAGTGCCATCGATGAGGGAAGAAGGAAATGGAAACAAGTTTATCCCTTGAAGATCTCATAGATGCTTGGTCTTTGATATGACTGACATATATGAGTTTATTAGGTATTACTGTGTGTTCTGTGTGCTTAGGCTACAGAGTTGCTGGAGCAGATGTGCATATGTATTAGTGGCTGTTGTACTGTTATCCAGGTAGTCAATAGCCCACAAACAAGCCACTCTTTGAAAAACCATTGCAAGCAGTAACTGATCAGTTAGAGGTGCTGCAGGGTAGGGTGGGAAATATGGGGTGAAAAAAAAACAAAACAAAACCCTTCACTAGCCTCAGTCTAAAAACTTGCTTGATTTCATACTTCTCCATTGAATCTGTCCTCAGTTAAGGCTTGGTTGTAACTTCCTTCTGATTCAGATTCTTCTTGTCTCCAGAAGTTTCTTTCAGGCAGAGATGGTCCCAGAGTTTGTTCCCAGGGAACCCAATTTGTGACCAGTCCTCAGCAAATACTGTGACCAGCCTAAGTGGGGTGCTCCGTGAATGACCTCCACCATAGTGCACACAATGATAATCAGTACTGACAGCCACTGACATCACCTCTGCAATCCAATTGCTTCGGTGTTCTTCTAGTGCAAACTTGCTCTACTGCACATTTTATTCTCTGACCTGTTCACACTTATAAGTAAAGCCAGTGACCCCTCACCTCACCTCATCTCTCAGCATGCCACATAGTCACAAAAGCATCAAGTACAAACTCTTCTCTGATGGGTAACATGAATCTTTTCCACAACACTAATGAGATCATGGTAAACATCCATGAACTCCCAGGACTCAGAGGTGGCAAGTTGCTCATGTTGCAGAGAAGAACTTCAGTAACTGGTCACCGTTGTTCCAAGTGCATGTTTTTCTGAGGGGCATCATAGCTTTCTCATTTTGGGGCATCATGTACTTAAATCCTGTCACAGGCACATTCTAGTTTTTAAGTTAATGGTCTCCCACTGCAATTTTTATGGCAAATAATTAACCTTGACCGGAAATGTTGGATATGGATTATGATTGCATAATTAGAAGTACTTCCTCTGGCATTTTTGCTTGCATTTCTTTCCATCTTTCTGGAGATTGTAAGAGATGTCTGGCCTCCCTATGTGTGTCTATCAAGCCCTGTTGATTGTGATTCAGTGTGCAGCTGAGATGACTGATAAAAGAAATGAGTAGAAAAAGAACAGAAGAATTAGATTTTAATTTCCTTTCTCTCCTGATTTCTTACAGTGTGTGTTTGCAAAAGCATGAAATTATGACACCCTTCTGTATCAGGAATACCAGTAGCTCTGTCAGTTCTCAGTGTCAAAAGTGATTTCCAAGACCTGTTCTAATGAAGGAAAATGAAAGAAAATGATTTTGAGAAGAACAGGAAACTTGACTTCTCTTTTGATTTTTGAATGCTCTACTGTACAGTAGTCTTATGTTTTCTCTAAAGAAGCATTTCTAGTGACAGGTGAAAACTGAGGTCTTCAAACACGGTCATTCTTCTTTGCCCATACTTTCTTCCTCTCTTTCTTCTTCAACATCCATCTTTTTTCTTCCTCATTTTACATAGTATTTGAGAGCCAGCAATTAATCCAGATTTATAATGAGTGGATTTGTCCAGTTATATTTTCAGGAAAGATAACACTGCTTTTCCGGTCTTCTGCTCCTTACTTAGCTCAAATCATCCACAATATGCCATAATCAGTGCAGACTCTTTGCTAGTTTTTTTTTTTCTACATCTTTGATCAGGTTTTTACCTGTTTAAACATAACAGAAAATGTTGTAAACTGTGCATCCCCTGAAAGTTATACACCTCCATTAAGTATCAGTGCAAACCAGGAGCCTGGTGTCTTGATGAACACTAAGAATTAGTTAGTTAACAAATTGGCATCACACCCCCATGAGGTCTCATGGTGGAGGGTGAATTACCCAAGATGACACTGAAGGGAGTCCCATATAGGATTCTGGTGATTTCAAGGAACATTAAGTAACTCACTGTTAGCATAATTGGGAACCTTTGTGAAGTTTTAGGCACAAGAATGAAATTGTCAGATTTTTGTATTACACAAAGGTTAAGTTTGAGTTAGTATAGAAGTACATGGCCAGTGAGGAATTTTGGCAAGAGATGACGGTAGTACTGCCTAAGAACTTGGATGCAGGCATTGGTACTGTTTAAATAAAGGGAAATGAACAAGTTGAGGCAACATCAATGAGGAGAACTTCAGAGTAGCTTCTAGATTCTGAGCTCAGCAACCACATGGCTACACTGTGTTCCACTTGTTGAGTTGTAAAATAACAAATGAGCACTATGCTGAATGGGAAGATAGATATGGTTCTCATCATGGTGAACTAGAGACAGGACTGAAGCATTCAAGGAGAGATTCTGAATAAGCAAATTGGTTTGAGGTCCAATAGAAAGTTTTAGAGGTAGAAACTAGGAAGCTGATGCCTGAGCAGAGGTGAGACTATTTTGGAAAAGAGTACTTCAGTATACTAAGAAGAAGAGCAGCATAGGAAGAGAATCCAGTGTTGACTGCATTTTAGAATGAATGACAACTTGTGAGGATTTCAGTAAAGCACCCTGAAATGAGATAAATCTGTTGAATTTAGCTAGCAAGTCATTGATTAATATTAATTAATGGGATCCACTTATTACTTAATAAATTAATGGATTAAATGGATTGAATAACCAGATTCAAGTGGATGGGGACCTGGAAGGCAAGCAAGGTTAAAGAGCTACTGTGGGCATCTTATGGAATACAGTAGAAATAACTAGAAAAAAAGAGTATATGTGCTGGATTTCTAGAAATGTAAAATGACTGAAAGTACAACTTTTAAAAAACATGATAAAAATTAATGCATATTTTTGTCCACTATAAGATGAATAAAATACTTAGATATTGGAATATGGAGAAGCTCAAAGAAGCACAGAAGCAGTGATTAGACATAGAGGGTATAGAAATATGTAGGAAACAGATGGATAAAACGGCAAACATTGCAGGTGGATTGACTTGACAGGTGGGTGCATAGAAACGTGGGAAGTTTGTAGTCAAACCATATTGTTTTGTTGCTTCTTCTCATTTCCCTCATATCTCTGTGTCAGAGAGTGGGGGAAGAGGGGAGAGAGGGAGCAGGCAGATAGATAGACAGATATCCAGACAGACATAGAGAATATGAATTTATGTATGAGTCAATTAAGAGGTTGTTCACTAAAGGGAATAATTGACATACTGATGGATTTGAGAACTGATGAGGTACGAACATATTTGCAAAGAAAATTGGTGGATGTTTAACTAGGAAAATATGTTAGAATATGCAAATATTTAGGAAAACTACTAATTTTTATTGAAAAAATTTAAAGAAAATTTAATGTATATTATCCTGAAGCAATATTTGACTGTCAAGATCCAAGAAAAGAGAAAATAAAATTGAATAGAAATAAGATATATCATAGATTGGTTTATTTTTAAAAGTAGAAGAGGAGAGAAAAGCTAAATTTGAGATGATTTTGAAAAGAAAAATACGAGATGAAAGATTAGGGAAAATACTGGATTCTTAAGGAGAACAGGTGAAACTGCAAATTGGAGACACAATATAACCCACAGGACTGTGGATGACATTAGTCAATGAGGAGATCCTGGACAGGAAGGAGAGCCTTGGGAACAGTTAGGAGTTGGATGTGGGAGGAGAAGAGCTGTTGAGTATGGAAAGACCATCAGGCAGATGGTTAGGCTGGCATGAAAATCATCTAAGATGATGTATGAGTGATTATGTGGACTTTAATTGCAAAAACTTCAAGGAAGCAATTTGTTTGCAATATTAATAACTAATAAAAATCAATAGCAAAATGAAAACAACAATAATGATGCTTACTGAATGTGTTTTGTCTGATAATAATTAAGCTGATTTACATCGGTTGTTATAATTAAGCTTACAATAAAACAAAGGAGTGTTACTGACTCAGGTTTTGAACTGTACAAAATAAAATCACAAGGAATCACTGATCAGAGAAGAGTCTTTCTGACTAGAAAATACAATCTTACCCTGTCTCGAAAAAAACCAAAAAAAAAAAAAAAAAAAAAAAAAGAAAATACAATCTTAGCTATTATTTTATACTACTCATTAAAAATGGTGATTCATATGAATTTTATATGAAAAGATGAAAAATATAGGTGAGTTTGATTGTTAAACTCCAGAGCGAATACAAGCATAACAATGGAAGAAACTGTTGATATCTTGAGTATTTCTTTGCTTCTATGAGACAAATATTCCCTCCTGTATATTTAAATAATTAAACCAATGCTTGGGAAATTAAAATTATGGCCCATTTTTAGGCTACAAGCTGAAATATGGGCTTTGATCAAGGCAGTTAGAGCACCTGCATCCATCAAGGTGTCAAAAGTGTTGCCTGCTTCCTACCAGTGATGTATCCATGGGTCTCATTCATTCTCTGGTACTCTTTTTGTGGTGTGATAAAGCTGATAAAAATTTAACACAGTCTGAGTCTTAAAAAACTATCCTCCCTTCTAATTGAAGTAACCTGGAAGGCAAATATAAGTTCCATGAAAAATGCAAAACAGTGAAAAACACACTATAGGCTCTTAGGCTGCAGGTGCCTTTGTGTGAAGAGAAGGGGATGGGGAGGGGAAACAGGAAAAGCTTCTTGGTACAATCGATCGATCTGACACTGGGTCTTGAGTGGTGAGAAGAATTTAGATGAACCTCGAGAAAGAAGCACACAGGCATATTTGGGTCAGGGACATGTAGCTGTGCTGGTCTCATGGGCACCTCGAGTTTATTCTTACTGATTTCTACCACAAACACTGACGCTATAGACTGTTTATAGCGCTCAGACAACCAGACAGGCTACACACATTTTTATTTATCTTAACCTGCATGAGGGGAAATACATACTCTTATAATGCTCCTGACTTTCTAGGGATTTAAATAAGGCATTTCTTAGAGAAAGAGAAACACGTATTCTCAGTGACTCTCTTGTACTGTTGTAGAGAGTGAACTGATTAAAGGGAATTTGTCACCTGGCCTGTGTGAAGAGAGAGGTGCTCACTGTGACATGCCATTATTCTTTACTGAAATAGCCTTTTAGTGTACACAGAGCAAGACCACTGGTGATGCATGTTTATGGCATTATGGCAGCAATTATGCAAGGATTTCCATTAAGCCAGTTATTTTTCAGGTTTTCATACTTAAGTCAGAATCTACACTGGAAAATATTGAGACAGAATCTCAGCTGAGGGAATTTGACTTTACAACACTGAGAGAAAGGGACCTGGTGCTGTTGTGCCCCTCACAAAAAACGTAAAACACAGAGACACGAAACCATTGTGGATGGTTGAGTCAGTTCATGAGGGTACTATAGCACTAAACAGCACTTAAAGTGAAATTCCCCAAGTTTAATGATGATAGGCACAGATACGATGGCAGCATTTGAAAGATTCAATTGTAAGCTTTCAGAAGTTTTATTATTTGGCTACTGTAGCTCCATGTTCTCTGACCTATTATTTCATTGTATTTGAAGCTTGCCCCCTTTATAAAAGGACTGTTCCATCTCCTAAGAAGCCAGCACAACCCCAACTAGCTGCAGCAGGAAGAATCACCCTTGACAATTCAGGAGACAGTAGATAAATAAGCATGCGCACACCATCCTCGATTAACCCATGATAGATCTCGAAGAGCCTTCAGAGTCCAAGGGATCAATAATCCATTACAGCTCATACTGGTGACTAAATGACCTTGGGGGTTGGTGCTGGCATCTGAAATTTTTTGCCCTTAAGCTATGGCTTGTAATAAATTCAGAGTTGCTCTCTGGCATCAACATGTGGTTGCAATAAGGGGTTCTTTATTCAGCCTCTGGGGATGGAATGAGAAACTAGAGAAATCAAATGAAATGAATGAAGGAATGAACAACAGCTTCCCCCAAGTTTCGTATTCTTTACCTAACACTCCCTTATGCCACCAAACTCTTCATATGTGGAGCCTACTGGGTTCTGTCTGATACCATGTTGTCCCCTCTGCTCT
This sequence comes from Peromyscus californicus insignis, assembly GCF_007827085.1. Lineage (NCBI taxonomy): Eukaryota > Metazoa > Chordata > Mammalia > Rodentia > Cricetidae > Peromyscus > Peromyscus californicus. The sequence continues at coordinate 13,092,757 of NW_026294402.1, forward strand.
GCTCTAACTGGGGCTGGTGATATTTATTTTCCTTCTTACTTAGTTCATATTACTCCTCCTCAGTTTGCACAGCTGTTCTCACTGGATATGCTGATTGTGTGTGTGTGTGTGTGTGTGTGTGTGTGTGTGTGTGTGTGTGTGTGTGTGTGTTTATTTACAGAACTGCAAAAATGTGTTAATTTTCATTACTGTAGTGAAATCTAAAATCTAAGAGATGACTCAACTTAAGGGATTATTTAGCTAATGATTTCAAAGGTTTCCAAGGTCACTTGGCTGCAATGTTTTGAGTCTGAGACTGAGACGTGGATCACATGCTGGAGCAGGCTGCTCCTCTCATGTTGGGTAGGAAGTAGAGAGAGAAAAGTGCTGAGATAGAATGATGCTTTCCAAGGACATACCACTAAAGACCTCATTCCTCCAAAGAGACCCCATTTCCTAAATGCCCATTCAGAGTGAAGCTATCTAATGATTACTTTAATGCAGTCAATATATTCATGATTCCACCACCTCTTAATAAGGCCATTGGCTTTCTAGTCATTTGGTAGTTATGTTTTCTAAAACAAGGGGCAGAATACAGACAAGTATCCCAGTGTCTGGCATGCCTGGCATGAAACAGTATTTATGACACTTATTAAGTAAGTGAAAGACTAGAAACAGAAGTGATAAATTTGATATGTTTAGAGCATCCATATTAGGCATAGTCTCCAATTCCTAATTTCAATATTCACTAAATCTTTACAAGAATACTAAAATGTATGTATTGCCTCAAGTTTTGAAGATAGTAAAATTTGTAAAACAGTTCAGTAATTTTCACAGGGCATGACCTCATACATCTCTGACCTAGAAGTCTACCTTCCACAATGTGGCTTTCCATTGCTGCTGATATGTTTTAAGTTTGCTTTCAACATTTTCAATTCTAACCTTGCAACAGTGGTCACTGATAGGAGGAGGCCATGACTGATCCATAGCTGAATTTTCTCATTATTTATAAAACCAGACATGAATATCAAGCTACATTGACAATATCTTTATGTTTAGAAATGCACTTCCTTCACTTTACCTTTATATAGCATTATTTGTAACACTGACTATCAAATCCAAAACCTCAAACATAGTAGACTGTAACACAAATCTTAAAAGGCCTTATAAGAAAAAACCCAGAGCCTGATATTGAGGTGAAAGCTGAAAGATCAGAGAAGCAGAACAGCCAGCCACTAGCTTCCCTCTATGAAATTCTCAGCCTCAAGAGAGTGAGTTCCTGTTTCTTCACACCTTATATACCTTTCTCTGCCCAGATATAACTTCCTGGGATTAAAGATATGTGCCACCACTGCCTGGCTCTGTTTCTAGTGTGGTCTTGAACTCATAGAGATCCAGACAGATTTCTGCCTCTGGAGTGACAGGATTAAGGTTGGTGCCACCATTGTCTGGCTTCTATGTGTAATCTAGTGGCTGGCTCTGTCCTCTGATTCCCAGGCATGTTTATTAGAGTACACAATATATCACTACATTTCCCTTATTTTTTATCTAAAATAGTAAAAGAAGGTTATAACTAATATAAGAAAAATATATACAATAAGTATATACAATATATACAGTCAAGAATTATATTAACAATATCCAGTCCATTAACATTTGACAGATTCAGAGAAAATACTCCATTATTTATTCTATTTTGGTGAGTCCAAAATGTAACTAATTCACTTTCTATCCTAACTTGTATTACCAGCCAAAAATACCTTTTGATATCTTTCAATCTTATACACTTTACACCTCTTCAGTGGTTTCTTTGCTGAAGTTGTTAACAAGGAAAACTATAACTATAATTTTCTAATCTTTAACTCCCTCAGAGATCAGAGAAAGAAATAATACTACCTAAATAAGCAGGAAGTACAAACAAGAGACTTCCAAGAAATGTGAGAAATGACAGAATATATCTCTGTTTGACCTTAAAAACATACCTAACCTGACTACATGTCCAATTGTAATAGGTGACTAAACACTAACTTGCATTTCTTTATATCCTAATTAGTTGGTAATAATAATTTTCAAGGACTAGCAGCTTGCATTACATTGTCAAATGAACTGTATAGGTACAATAACTTGAACAAGATTAGAAATATATATATATATATAAAGTATTTTCTAACAAAATAAATCTCAAATTTGTATCAATACACATAATTTGTATACAATACACAAAAATCCAATCCAATGTAAAATATTTAAAACAAGTAGTTCCTTTTAAAAAGGAGAGTCAATAATCTACTTTTTAAAAAAAATCTTACCATATCTTTATCCTCTCTTTTTTCTTTTTAGAGTAGATTCAATAATCTACCATTTTATCCAATTATTTCTATATCTCTTTTTTTTTCAGAGTAGAAACATTATCTACCTCTTCTCTATATCCTTTTTTTTCTTTTCTTTTTTTCAAGCAAGAACCCCAAATCTAATTTCCTTTGTTTGGCTTTTTTTCCTGACCATTATCAATTAGCAGCTTGTAACCAACTATACTAAACAAGGACAATTATTTATAACCCATTGAAAGGCCAAAACCACCCACCCCATCTCTTGGGAATGTGGATGTTGTTTTCTTAAAATTACTTCCTGTTGTCTGGGGGATAAAAACATCTTTAGAGAATCCTGAAAAGAATATTTTTAGGTTACTCGTCAAGTCCTGGGAGAGTTAGCTGTATCATTTCATTTGTCCAGTCTCTGAATAATGGGAAAGTACAGGGCTTGTCTCAAGTCCTTGCTTGAGTAGTGTGTGAGGCTGGATCATCTCAGCTAGCCATCTTGATATTGCCCTGAGCAGTTTGTAATCCAAAGCCCATCTTTGTGTGGTGTTTGTCATTTTAGTGGTATTATCCTGATGGAATTGTCGTTGTAGGGCCCTGTCATCTTTTTGGAGACTTCAAAGTCACTGTTAGGTGTGGTCATAGTTCACTGCAGAAAATGTTTTTCTTGGGACAAGTTTTCTAGATGATTTGTCCTTTTTCTTCAGATCTCTCATTTATCCAGTGGTCTTCAGATTCCTTCGCTGGACGCCATCATTTTCCTGAAAGACAAGAACAAAACCCTTCCCCAACCTTAACTTTGGGAAGGTCCCCTTTCTAACTTTAATCAATTTTGATTTATAGTTTCTCCTTAAATTTGTGTTTTATTTTCTAAAAAAGCTGTTCTATTATCCAAAGCATTATGGTTTTTTTTGTTTTTTATAATAGGCATTAGGTTCTTTAATTGCTCTGGGAAAGGGTTTCTTCCATGATGGCAGGAAAGGACTGAACCTAATTTGTCATTGGGACCTGCAAGAGGCCCCTCGGGGAGTTTTCCAATGGCAAAGGCAAAGGATTACCTTGTCTGTCCCTTGTTGATCTATATTTGTTAGTCCAATGTTTGCCCTTGCTACACCTTCTATATAATCCAGAAGGGAAGGGCATTCTGTTGCCATTGTTCTTTGTAAAAAAACATTGTTTCTAGGATGCCCTGTTTACAGTCCCTTTTTAGGTGACCTTGTTTACCACATTTGAAACATCTGACATTACTATTTTTCTTCAAACCTCTGGAAATCACCTCTCCTATCCAAGTATCATTATGATTATGAGATTCAGTATTCATTGTATCTCAGATCCATTCTGCCAAGGGTGCTGATCTTGCCTTTAATGGCCTCATTACACTTTTGCATTGTGCGTTATTATTTTCAAAAGCCAGAGATTCAATTATTATCTGTCTAGCTTCTGAATTTGGTAACATTATATTTACTGCTGAAGACAGTCTTTGTAAGAAATCCATGAAGTTTTCTTTTGGGCCCTGTTTAACTTTTATAAATGACTCATTTTTTTCCCTACTTTTTCAATTCTGTCCCAAGCATTCAAGGCTGCCATATGGCATAAAATTAGGGTATGGTCATCATATAAAGATTGTCTTTGTATATCAGTATAATCGCCTTCTCCAAAAAGTTGATCTTGAGACATTTCTATACCTCTAGCCCTACATCGTTGTTTATAGATCTTAGCCTCATCTTTCCACCAGGTCCTCCATTGTAACTGGGGACCAGCCTCTAAGACTGCTGTAACCAATATTTTGAGTCTTGAGGGATAATTCTATTACAAGTTGACCATGAGTTTAACATTTGCTTCACAAATGGAGAATGCATACCATATGATGCTATAGCTTCTTTGATTCACTCAAATCTAACATTTGCACAGGAGTCTGGTCAGCTCATACACAGCCTTGAGAATTTGGCAGTTCCTATAAGGTTACTGGATAGATTAAGGTTGACTGTTTGAAAGCCTCAGGCTGTTTCTCTGTATCCGTGTGATGCAATGCTGAGACTGGTTCACCTTTAAATTCCTCTCTCTGGTTCTGAATTTCTCTATGATCTGTGTTAACAAGTTTTTCTAAATTTTTTTTTTTTTTTTTTTGGTTTTTCGAGACAGGGTTTCTCTGTGTAGCTTTGCGCCTTTCCTGGAACTCACTTGGTAGTCCAGGCTGGCCTCGAACTCACAGAGATCTGCCTGGCTCTGCCTCCCGAGTGCTGGGATTAAAGGCGTGCGCCACCACCGCCCGGCCGTTTTTCTAAAATTTTTATCTTGGCACTCACATTAACCAACATTTTTAATGATAAAACATAAATGATCAAACAAATAATATTTATAATTGACATTGCATCTATCCCATCAACATTAATTATCCTCTCGTTTAGTTGTTCCATTTTCAGACCACCTAATGTGTTATTAAACAGAAACCAAACACTCTCCATTGTAAAAATGTTTCCCATTTTTTAATATGGGAAAAATTCTCTTTTAATTAATTTCTCCCTTAAGAAATCTTAGCTGACTCACCAACTACGGCGACTGCATAGAACAGTAGAAGGCCAAGTAGGTTTCAAGGCAGCTACCTAGTGTGGTAGGAGCCCAAGATGGGGATCCATGGAGAGCCCACAGCACACTGGGAGAGAAGAATGAAAGATCCAGCCATCTGGATCCAGCTGGTTAGGGACTCCAGCCCACATGGGGTGGAGACTCCTGCTGCTTGCTGCTCAGGATTGAGCTGGGACCTGCAAGGCCATAGGTAAACAGCTTTTTCATGAATTTGTGCCACAAATGTTGGGTGCCAGATGTAACATAAATCTTAAAAGGTCTTCTAATAAAAAAAACCCAGAGCCTGATATTGGGGTGAAAGCTGAAAGATCAGAGAAGCAGAACAGTCAGCCACTAGCTTATTTCATAGAGATGAAATCCTCAACTTCAGAAGAGTGAATTTCTGTTTCTTCATGCCTTATATACCTTTCTCTACCCAGACACCACTTCCTGGGACTAAAGGCATGTGTGCCTCCCAGTACTGGGTTTAAAGGTGTGTGCTACCACTGCCTAGCTCTGTTTGCAGTGTGGCCTTGAACTCATAGAGACCCAGATGGATCTCTGCCTCCTGAGTGATAGGATTAAGGGTGTGTGTCACCACTGTCTGGCCTCTATCTAATGGCTAGATCTGTCCTCTGATTCCCAGGCAAGTTTATTAGGGCATACAATATATCACTACTGTAGACAAGTGCTGCTCCCAAAAACCATGTGAGCCCTGAAAATGCTAACAAGGATGTCTGATGATTAGGATACTTTGTGTGCAAGCTATGAAAGGACAGAGATAAACACTTAGTGAGGAGATCTAAGCAAATACACATGGGATATGATAATATGTGTTTTTCTAAGTAGGGTTATTCACCAAAGGGCAGCCACTTTAGGCTGTTTTCAACAATGACAGGATTAGATAGTCTGTTTCTGCCAGTGTGCCTCATTCTCCATCACTGCATCATGTTCTTGTTGGTTCTCAAGTTGATGGCATTCTTTGTAGTCATGTGGAGAAGAAGATGATCCGGTTGGTAGATTTGGTGCTGGCAGAAGCTAGGGAGACTAAATTGTAAATAATAGATGGATTTGATGGGTCAGCATCAATGGGAATGCATCCTTTCCTGGACTGGAACACATCAGCTACCTACAGAGAAGATGCCCTCCAAAAGTTTATTTGGAAATTGCAGTTTGCTTTGCATAGATCTTTTGCCAGTGTCCCTGTCCATGTTATACTCACTATGCCATAAACACCAAAATAAATTCATCTAACAGATGTAGATTTATTAGACTAAATTACACATGACTAAAAAGCCTTTTCTGCACTTTTCTTCTTTGAAGAAAATTTTGAAGATGAGGTCACAGATCAGTTAGTGTCAATGCTTTGCAGGATCTATGTTATAAATCCAGCATGCTGTTGTACTCTGAATTGTCTGCTTTCGTATGGACCAGTTTCTCTCAAAGTCCAAGTATAAGGACCTAGGAAACAGATACAACACTGGGAAGGACTCATTTTCTCTAATCATTCATTGATTCTCTTGCAAGCATTTTATTTTTGTCTCCTTGGTGTTTGAAGGTATATTACAAAGAGAATCATTACTCCCTGTGGCAAAACTACAAACAAATTTAGAAACAGCTGTTTGGGTTTTCCAGTAGCTTCTCTGCCAAGATCCTTTAAATCACTGGTGTAGATTATGGACCACTGATGGCTGCTTCCCAGAGACTCTTAACATCTGCATTGCTTTTGTTGACAACTTTTGGGAAATCTCATTTTTCAACTCTGAGTATAAAATCCATGTGGATGCTTGTGAGTTTCTTCCCTAGTACTTTAATGACCCTGTAAGCCTCCAACTCACCACATTTAACATTTTCTATTAAAATACAGAGAGTATCTACTATTTGGGAATTTATAATATGGATGTGTTTTTAAGGAGAGGACAAAGGATGGATAGAGATCTATGGAAACTGTTGTGAAATGGTACAGTTAGTGCCTTAGGAGAAAGAGCACATGTGTAGGTCATAGAAAGAAGCCTTGTCTAGTAAATGAAGCTGTAAGTAAATATGTATACCTTGGGCATGGCAAAGTCTTTGGTTATATAAAAGTCTTCAACTGTATTAAATCTTGATCATAGACAGATGTAAGTGATCAAACACTTATGTATTAGTCATCTTTCTTGGGTTTGGGTCACAATATCACAATGGGAAAATGAAATGTAGATGGTCTTCTATGTACCATGGAGTTACATCCTAGTAAACCCCTTGTGAGATGAAACTATCATATTTAATATTTAAATCATCGTGGAAGTCACAGTATAGACATATGCTATGAGGTAGAGCACCTGTTATCTACTCCAGTCATCATATGACCAACTTGGAGTTGAAGCTGCTTCCACAAACCAGAATCACAGGAGAACCTTGTCACATATCACAAGACAGAGGATAGTCAAAGTTCAAATCTTGAAGTATGGTTTCTATTCAGTTATAATTCGGGGACATTGTAGATATCTTGTGTCTCACTCAAGTCCACTACATTATAATATTTCAGTCTTTTAGCATTCCACAAGCATCGTCATGGTTATATATCCTTTACAAATGAAGAAAATGATCGCAGCTATTAGTTGGATTTTTTACCCACTGAACAAAAGTATTCTGGTTATTTAGTGTGTATCAGTCCCAGGAAAGAAAGAAAGAATAAACAAACAAACAAACAAACAAACAAACAAGCAAACTGTCATTCCCATGTCTTCATGCTTCCTCTTGGGTCATGAACACAGACGTTAACCGATTCTTCCTTACAGAAAAGGAAAAACAAGAAGTATTATGACATCTCAACCCTAGAAATACTTGGGAAGACGGACAAGGGACTGTTGAAAACCTGTGGGAGGAACAGGCAAAGTCTTACGGAGACATGAGGACTGTGTAAGCAGCAATGCTTGGTTCGTGCAGACACAACAGGACCAGATCAGAAGGCCATCTCTTCCCATGACTCATCTCTGATATTCTTCTCCTCCTGCAGTGGGGAGGCTGTGTCTGCTGTGTGTACTCAAGGAGGCAGGCTTCACAGTTTTTATTTCAAGCTGAAATAAAGTGCATAATTTGCTTGCTGCTTCCCGTATAGAGTCTAAGTTTATACAGAACATTTAAGATCTTTGTGGCAGAGCTTGAGCTATTCTTCTCCTTATAACTACTCATCCCTATTCTAGAGTAGGATGAGGAAACTAAACCATAAGACTGAATTATGTGAAATTGCTGATATTTAATTGTATCAACTTCAGAAATGACATTTTTTACAACATCATTACCTAACACAGAGATGATGCAGCTCCAGCTTAGCAATTATTTTAGCTCCTTTAACAAACACAAGAAACACTTCAATAAAAATAAAAATAATTTATATTTAAACAGAGTATCAGACCTGCCACCAAGTTTGGATGCACACAGAAGAGTTTGAAGGCTACATTATCACCATGGAGAGAAAGTACTTTAAAAGTTGTCTAATTACAAATTGACTTGACCAGTCAATAATCTGAGAAGTAAAGAAGTTCTGTAGGAAATAATTGACCGTTCTGGTTAAATCAATACCAAATTGACTTAAAAGTCTAAATTATACTGAGGACCGTGGTGACACTCAGAAAGAAACTTTCTAAATGTAAATTGCTTGAAAGTTTGAAATGAGCCATTACCATTGTAATAGTGGAAAAATACCTGAAACAAGTAAATATTTCCATTCCTAGTGTTTGGTACTAAGAGGGTATTTACAAACAAACTACTAAAAGGTTAAGGTCACATGGAAAAACTATGTAACTACTTCCAAATACCATGTGTGGTGGGTGATGGGGAGCCTAGTCTCTGCTTGCCTCTGGTGCAGCTTCAGAAAATTCAATAACACACAAATCAAAGAATGCTTGCAATCTGTTCTCAGCAGGGTAACAGCTCTTGCAAACGGGTGACTGATTGGTGGGCTGGGGGAAATTATTATTTCATTGTGTAAAGCTCAGATGTACATAGATATAAATGAATGAGGCCCACAAGCACGGCTACCACGAGCAAATATGTGGTGGAGAAGTGGGAGAGAAAGAGAAGCAGAGCTGTTCAGGTGCTATGGAGAGGCAGAACTGGAGATGCAGTGGTGGTGGTGAGGAACAGGCTGAAGGGAGTGGCCTGCGCTGGCACTTAAGGTCGTATGAAGTCCGGGCCCTAATACAGCCAAAGTCTGCATTGATTTCTATGGCCCATGTTACCACCAAGGGCCATGTGGATGTCTTAGAGTCATGCTGCATAAGGGACCACACTTATCTGAGGGGCCTGAACTGTCACCTCGAGTGGTGTCCTAGCCTGAGCTGCAACTAGGGGCCGTGTCTGGATCTGTGGTCCTACAGCAGACAGGGTCTGTGTTGATGTCTGTGGACCATATTACCATCAAAGGCCACGCAGATGTCTGTGGTCTGGACTGCTTCCTAAAGCCATGTTGATGTTCTATGGCCTTGCTAAGCAAGCCTGACCCGTCCCCTCACTGTCCCTGAGAGAGCTGGCCCCCCCACCCTTCATGGGAAAGCTGTCTCCAGCCACCACAGTGGTATAGGCCCTGGAAAGGTGGCCCTGAGCGGAATTCTGGCAGAGGCCTGGGCTGACCAACTTAGCTGCTACCCAGACCCACATACAGGACTTTGAGCTGGCCCATGCCAACGTCTACCCCATCAGTGACCTGCTGGAGCATGAAGGGACCAGTCCTGTGCAACCATAATCGAAGTATCTCCATGACTTAGTGTAAGGATTCGGTCCTTAATTACATCATCAGCCTGCGATGGCGTCCCAGCCTAAAAAGTGGGTGGGTCCTCTGTGTGCCTCTCTCTTTCCTTTCCGCTCCTTCCTTCCATCTGTCCTCTCTCTCCCTCTCTCTCCCTCTCTCTCTCCCTCTCTTTTCCTCTCCCCGCCCCCCAATAAAACTCTAAAAAGGTAACTATGGCTCCTGACTCTCCTCCAGCACTCTCCTCCATCGGCATGGCCAGCCACAAGCAGTGCCGCTGTTTAACCAACACTTAGGGCAACAACAGGATATCTAATAGGAGTTTTAGTGAAAGGCTAATATTGATGGTGTAGCAGAAGCCACAGGCCTGGAACCAGATCAACTGCTCTTTGCAATAAACATTTGCAAGTAAAGCTGTTTGTGCAAGAGGATATACTGTGAGACATACTACTGCTCTCAGTACCACTATGATGACCAAATGGAGAGGCAAGCAAAAGGACCAAGGTTGTTTTTTGTTTTGTTTTCTTCTTATTTTTTTAATTTTACTTTTTTTCTTTTCTTTTCAGGCAGAAGTTATGGGGGTAGAGAGCAGACATGGAGGGACTGGGAGATGAGTAGAATTGGGGTGCATGATGTAAAATTCCAAAAGAATCAATTAAAAATTATGTTATAAGAAAGTAGCTACAACAACAAAAAAGATACAAATGAACATAGAAAATGTGTTATCAAAACTGTATCATGGCTTAAGTAAGAAATATCTGAAAAGGTTTTTGAGGGAAGGATAATGCAAGAGAAATGAGAAACAATGATTTCCACTCTTTCAGCTAATAAGCTAGCAAACATCAGAATTTTTGGAAAAATGGAGAAATCTAATTTTAGCAACATGGCTGTAATGTTTTCTAATGTACATATACTAGATCTTTCTAGCGCAATGTTGTAATTAGAATGAATAATTAGAATAAACCCCAATTTCAAGTCATTATGATCAAATGAAATATAATACATCTATAAAATTAAGTAATATAAAACACAACAAATGTGGAAGGAATTTTATGCATGGAATATACTCATTAATTCTACAGTCTTAAAAATTAAACGCTCTTAACACTTTTTGAAAAAGTATATATTAGTATCTGTGCATGGATGAAGATTAACCACAAGCATTAAAAATGTGCTTAGGTATAATCATTGCATAGGAGCACTGTAGCTTTGGATGGCTGTCCAGGCAGGTAGCTGTCTCTGTCTTTCTAGATTTTAGGAAGTTGCTTACAATGGTCTTCCTGTTTACTTAGTTAATATTATGTCCTTCTGAGGTCTTTAATGTAGTTGAAGACTAAATAGTTATAATTTTCCTTGGCTATGATAAAAGATAAATTAGATATGAAACTTGAGACTCACAAATACAGGATAAATGATAGAATAATTTCTTCAATTTTACAAAATACAAATCTACTAGATATTATAACTAGATATTATAATTCTTGCTTGATAACTGTTTTCTTATATGTAATTTTACTATGTTAGAATTAGAACTTTACTTTTTAATTTAAACAGAAAAGGGGAAAAACTGTGGGATAATGCTTTGTACACTGGTTTAATAAAACACTGGTTGGCCAGTAGCCAGGCAGGAAGTATAGGCAGGATAAGCAAACAAGGAGAATTCTGGGAAGAGGAAGGCTGAGTCAGGAGATGCTGCCAGCCACTGCCATTGATAGACCCCAGACCCAGGGTACTATCTTCTTGAGGGGGCGCCCCAAGAACCCAGACTCTGATCCAGTTGATGCAACAGCAAGAGGTGTTTATTAATGCAGCTGTACAGTCAGGCTCCTCTGCTCCAAAGAGCAAGAATTTCATCGCACTACAGTCACATAGGTACTTTTAAAGGAAAAACCCACAAAAGCCATAAGATTACAATTCTCATACAATTTCATTTTGATTGATTTATGGCTAGAGGCTAATTTCATAAGATCATGGTCTGGTCACAGAGTGATCACAGAGGGGGTACAGTTATTTCAGTTTGCACATTTTTCCAGAAACCTCAAGGGGGGTTTCAGGGCAGGAGTGGAGTTTACACAAAGGTCACAGTGGTCCTTCCTGGAACACTTGCAACTATCCCAGTCACAGTTGAGCGCATCTCTTTACAGAGATCTCTTTACATTGTTACATTGTGGCAGGGGTGGTTGAATAATGGCTGAGTCAGGTTGTCCTTGGAACTAGTTTTCTTTTTAGTTCCTCATTCTCCTGGGGCTTGGAGGGTGTAAACCTGAAGGGTTAGGGTCTTTCACCATGAGAAGCAGGATGTAAAAGTACTGGTAAGCCACAAGCCACGTGGCAAAATATAGATTTATAGAAATGGGTTAATTTAAGATATAAGAACTAGACAGCAAGAAGTCTGCAATGGCCATAGTTTAAAAATAATATTAAGCCTCTGTGTGATTATTTTATAAAAGTCTGCAGGACTGTGAGTGAGAGATTTGTCCTGACTGTGGGTCAGATGGGACACAGAAAAACTCCAGCTACAGAGCAGCCTCATCAAAGGACTCTTAGATATGGAGTCAATTGAGGTACCCGTGGACAATAAGTGGAGGCAGAAATTATGATACATATGCACAGCAGAGCATAATTCAATCCTGAAGAATAAAATCAAACCCTGTGGGGGGAAAATGTGTAGAAAGGAGATCCTCATACTAACTAATAAAACAGACATAGAGAGAAAAACACTTGTTTTCTCCCATATGCAGAATCCAGATTAAAAACAAAAGGATGTGGAAATAGAAGGAGAACTGTTAGTGAGGATGAAGGAAACCAGTAGGGAAATGTGGGAAAAAATGATGGGACCATGTAATAAATATGTGTGAAAATATAAAATTAAACCCTTTATTTGTACATATTCATATACAATAATGAAAACAAAAAGTAAATCTGCGAAGTTCTTTAAAATTCAAATAACACTGAAAGGAATAAAAACAGATTCACTTTCCTGACTTTCTTTTCCAACCCCTTTTCAACTGTTCAAGCAATTTTCCCTCACAGCTACCTCTGTGAGACTTCCCTAGTTACTCCTCTTACATCCTTCTGGGAAGGATTTAGAGGATGTACTTGACCTCTCACTAGAGGTCAGTATCATCGTCATGTTTAACCTTTGTATATTTTCTCAAGTCCAAACATTTTCTCCTCCAAAAATCCACCAACATGTTTAGATTACAAGCTTTACATTCCCAATACTTATTTAATTCGTTATAAATGAGTAATATTTAGTAAGCTATATAGCTATCCCGACTCATTTGCCTTCTTACTCACACATTTTCATTGAAGCTAACAATAATTGTCCTGACTTTAACCCTTTACTAGTCTAATTTTTCCCATAGATAGAAAACTTGTCAATAAACTTGTCATAATGCAAGAATATTTTCTTTTATTCCTACTTTGAGTGGAAAATAGTTCCCCCTTTCTCTGTCCCCCTCTACAATCTCTCACTATCTTCTAGTTTGCTGTATTATTTTAGTATGCCATACCTTTTATATCACTATAATATAAGATGGAGTTTTTCCTTTATTCTTACTTTGAAAGGATAATAGTCATTTCTCTCTGTCTCTCTTGCTCTCTGCCATTTTCTAGTTTGTTATGCTCTTTCACTAACTAATAAAATATATTATATAATCATGTAATCTTCATGTTAAAGTATCTTGAAGAGACACATCTGTTAAAATGATCTATGTCTGGTGTCTGATCTGTTGGTTTTGCCATCTGATTGACCATTCCCTTAAGCATCGACATTTAAATAGTTTTTTAAACTTGTTTTAACCTAAAAATTTTTAATGAAATGAAAGTCACCAATTTAAACAGAAAATTCCAAAATCAAGCATCGCAACACAATTCAACTCAAAAATTTGCTAATTTGATACTTACATGTGAAGAAATGATGATAGGAAAGGATTAAATGTCTTTATTTTCCATAATTAAACCATTGCTTCTCTACTAGGAGAAATTGTATGCACAGCAAAAGCACTTCAATTCACAGTGCAGTAGCTGCAAACCTGATTTAAGGTGTTTATGACAGTGTTCCGTGGTGTTGTTTGGTGTGACCAGTGAAAAGTGAACCTGTTTGGACTCAGGACCAAGGATGCAATGACGTCACGTGACACAGTATGGGGGAGTGGTGGCAGAACCTTGCCAAATTCATTACATTTGATTTTGAACTACTCTGTCCTCATTGCTCATTATGACGATAATGTTCTAGTGTGTTTCTGATTTCTCTCTTTGAATTGAGAGGCTCTGTGACATTGTAATTGATAGCACACAGTGTAGGTTTCTAAGGGGTTGTTTAAACCCTTTGTTAGCTTTATATCCATATTCTAAAATTTCACAGTGATGTGGCTTGCTGTATTTCATTAGTCATATTAGATAAACAGTCTGGGAAAGTAGGTCTCAGTACTAGAAATATTCTAGAAATTACTTAAATTCTTATTTCAGATGCAAAGTGAAACTCTTTTGATGAGACTTAAGTTTCTTTTCCCATCAACTTCCATTCCAGATTTCTGCATGTTTACCTTGCAAACTTTATCAATTTTTGGTTTGTTTTCTTTATTTTCAACTTAAAGTTTCTCTTCTTCTTCTTCTTCTTCTTCTTCTTCTTCTTCTTCTTCTTCTTCTTCTTCTTCTTCTTCTCCTCCTCCTCCTCCTCCTTCCTCTTCCTCTTCCTCTTCTCCTCCTCCTTCTTCCTCTTCTCCTCCGTCTTCTCCTTCTTCTTCCTCCTCCTCTTCTCCTTCTCCTCCTGTCTCCTGTCCTTCTTCTCCTCTCCTCCTCCTCTCCTTGTCCTTCTCCTCCTCCTCCCCTCCTCCTCCCCTCCTCCTTCCCCTCCTCCTCCTCCTTCTTCTTTTAGAGCCAGAGTTTCTTTGTCCTGGAACTCATGCTGTAGACCAGGCTGGCCTCAAACTCAGATTTGCCTTACTTTGCTGGGACTAAAGGCTTGATCCTGGCTTAAGAGCTTCTCTTGTGTACTTGTGCTTCTTTTCAGTTTTTCTTTTTATTAATGAAAGTATTGTTCTTTCTCCACAGTTTTTTTTCTTGAAAATCTACTACTTTGATTTATCACTAATTTTCTGTTTGCCGTTTCTTCTTCGTTCCTCTCCCTTAATTTCAGCCCACATTCTACAGATTACAAGTATTTCTGATGTGTTTAGGAAAGAATTCTACTGAAGTAAGATTTAGTCGATAAGGTTTTCAGCAGGAGTCTGACAGATCCTCGGGCATTGACAAGGCTCCTTGACTTTGATATCACAGCAAACAGCCGTGTGTAAACTGCTATCTGCTGGAATCATTTCTAAGTAAACCAGGAAGCACCTTATATCGGCAGAGGGCCAGCTCCCCTACACAGAGGAAGAAATGTTAAAGGCTGTCAGGCTGAGACCTGAGGCTGGAGGAAGGTGTGGGGCAGGCTCATTGCTGCTATTCAATTTCAATTAATCCCACCTTCACGGAGGTACTGACTCTTCTGTCCACAGTGATGCCTTGTGCTGACTAACCGTCACATCTAGTTACTTCCCTAGGAGAAGAGACTGCATTTTCCTTTAGGGTGACGGGGAGAATCTACATTCTACCAACTTTTGTTTATACTCTGCATGTATTTACTTGTGATGCAAGGTAACCGTACCCTCCAGTTCTGAGTTTTTGTAGTTTTAGTAGAAATAACACGAAACAAAACAATGTAGAAACTCTAGTTTTTGCTGGTTTCCATAACTGTATGCACACAGCAGATGAGAGACAGTGCGGGGCAAACTGTGCACTTGTTTCTCCACCTTTAACGTTTACATGGAGAATTTGGTTCTCCCGGTGTGTCTTCTTCTGGCCTCGGCATCACAGACTGCTCCACTGGAGGCTTTTGGTTCAGCTATGGTCACTTTAGATAGAAACATAGATATAGACCTGGCTTAGTTTTAATACAGTCATCCTGAGGTACTTCCTAATCTCTTTTCTCCCTCCTTCCCTCCCTTCCTCCCTCCCTTCTTCTCTCCTTCCTTCCCTCCCTCCCTCCCTCTTTCCCTTCCTCCTTCTTTCCTTCCTCCCTCTGTTCCTACTGCCTTCCTCCTTCCCTCTCTCCCTCCCTCCCTCTCTCCCTTCCTCCTTCCCTACCTACTGCCTTCTTCCTTCCCTCCTTTCCTCCCTCCCTCCCTACTGCCTTCCTTCCCCTCTCCCTCCTTTTCTCTTTCCCTTCCTTCTTTCCTTTTCTTTCAATGGGGCAAAACATTACTTTGATAATCATGACAATAATACACACTTTAAAAGATAATGCTGTCATGATTCCTGTAACATCAATTACTGCTACCTCAGTGTTCTAGATAGTTGTGAGTAAAGCTGATCTTCTTCGAACTTGGCCTCTGCAGTAGCCAGCAGTTGCCTATCATGAATGCCTTGATCTTCCTTAAGTAACTATTGATGTCTTCACTACATTGCTGTAGACATCTCACTCTGGTTCCCCTATTTTCTAGAGCACTCAGCGATCTTTGAGATACTGAGAAGGTCTAGATGAGTCAGTCTTAAGTGTCTGTCTTTGCTTACCCCTATTGTCACTGTATGTTTTCTTCTTCTTCTGTGCTTCATATTCTCCCCATATCAGACATCTTCCCATTTCCTACAACTCTTTTGTTAGATTTATACTAAAGTAAGATTCCATACTAGTGAGGTATCCCTCAACTCAGATTTATAAAAGGGCAATGTACTTAGAATTAACATGAAAAATAAAATTTTTGTTTCATATCATGAAGTTTCTCTGGAACTACTAAACCATTGGTGTGCTGAAGAAAGTGACATTCCACAGAGACAGAGGTCATCCCTCTTTATTTCTGTTCTATTCACAGTAGCCAGGGCATTGAATCAGCCTAGATGTCAATCAACAGATGAATGGATAACGAAAATGTACTCTATGTACACAATGGAATTTTTGCCAGCCATAAACAATGAAGTTACTTTGTTAGTAAAATAGATCAAAGTACAGAACATAATATTAAGTTAAGTAAGATAAACTCAGAATGATTACTAATACATTTCTCTCATACTCAGAACACACACATAGATGTACATATGAAAGGAGAAGTGGCAATGTCACATACTTGAATTAAAATGTCTTTATGAAACTCATCACACAAATCAAGAAAAATAACACAATTTGTACCATAAACATTGTATTACGTTTCAGAAATGCTACTTGCTATTTTATATGTGTGAGTGTGATAATTAGGCAAACTATTTGCTCACCTACTTTTCATAAGATACAGAGTTGTTAGAAGAAACCATGAAAGATGTCTTATTGATTAGTTTATTTGTTCGGTTCAGAACTGAAATATAAAATTTCACTCAATAAGCTGGGATGAAAATATTTTAGCTGTATTTTGAAGATTCCAAATATAGGAACATCTTTGTAATAGCTTAGATTGCATCAGCTAAATATAATCCTCTCCAGGTGTTGTAAGTATAAACTGGCCAATAAAAGTCTGCAAGTTTTCAGGCTATGTGACAGCAATTAATAAAAAAAAAAGAGGCCATGAATTTGAAAGAGACCAAGGAGAGGTTTACGGGAGAGTTTAAAGGGAGGCAAGTTAAATGAGGAATGATATAATTATAATATAATCTTAAAAATTAAAACAAATGTACTTTAAAAAATCTGTGAACATTCTTAAGAAGAAAGGGAAAGTCACCATTGGCAAGGAAACTCTAGTACTTGTTTAAATTCCTATGATCTTGAAGATGGGGAAAGGTGCCAGGACAGCTAAGGTTTGTGGGAAGGTGTCAGAGCCAACCACTGGGAGCAGTGGCCTGTCCTCAGGTAGGTTTTACTCAAAGCTGGGACTATCACATCTAACTTCTGACTTGCTACTTTTTAAGGATTCCCACTGCCTGGAAATTTGTATTCAAAGACTTGCTAGTAACAGTGTTCTAGAGGTGGTTTCCCTCTGGGATGGTGGCTTGTGAGATTTGTGTTCTCCAGGGGCTGATGGATCAATCACAATGACCAGCTTACATTTCATAGCTGACTGGAACTGCACGAGGGAATAGATAATGGTGCCAGCTCATGCTGTTCAGAACTCTCCCTGTGCAAGTTACTGGGGAGGCTCCATTATCACACAACTGCTAGCTGAGCATGAAATCAACACAGGAAGTTAATTATAGGATTTGAATGTTTAATGGCAGGAGCCTTGATGACCTGATGTATCTATCATAACTGGATGCACATAGATGCTTTTCAGAAAGATCCAATACTCAGAGAGTGCCTGCCTGTAAGAAACCCTAGCACCTTATCTCACAGAGTACTTAAAATTTCATAAAGCCCCTTTATGATTGGTATTCTTTTCTAATCTTAGCCTAGAGATGTGGGAAAACATCAGGTTTTCTAGGCCATGAAGTGTTTTGTAAGGGATGTAGTAATTTTATTCTTTGGTGTAGTTATTTTATTCTTATTTATTTCCTTTTTATATTAAAAAATAAGAACATTCACATGATTCAATTAAAAACATACAGAAGGCAGCGGGCATGACATAGAGGAGTGTGCCCTCTATATGAGGTTAGAGG
The DNA here is from genome assembly GCF_007827085.1 of Peromyscus californicus insignis. NCBI lineage: Eukaryota > Metazoa > Chordata > Mammalia > Rodentia > Cricetidae > Peromyscus > Peromyscus californicus. The sequence goes on from NW_026294402.1 coordinate 13,110,913, forward strand.
GAGTAGGAGTCTCCTTCCTCCCCCAGATCTGCTCTGGCAACACTGCCCGAGGGCTAACCCCAGTGACTGCTCATTGGTGGAAATCCTTCCACTGAAGACCCAGAGGGTGAAGGTACCAAAAGCACACTAGTCACTAGTGTTGATATTGTCTGGAACCACCACTTACAGGAAACTAACTTCACAAAAGAGGCCTACAAAAAGGATATCTAAGATTACATGAAATCACTCAAAGGCAAACTTGAAGAGCAGAAACCAGAAAGAGTAAAGCCTTTTATGACTGGGGCTCCAGAGCAAATTAAACACATCCTTGTTAATTTTCAATAACTACCAGTTTGTCATTGGTGAAAACATGAATCCAGAAGGCCTGGTTGCTCTCCTGGACTACCATGAAGAAGGTGTGGCTTTATACATGATTTTCTTTTAGGATGCCTGAGAGATGGAAAAATGTTAACAAATTGGATCTATCCCCTGTCACCATAACCAGCTGCTGCTTACCACCCACACAACACCAGGATTTAGGACAAAAGAGGCTAACGTCATCTTGAGCTGTTAGTCTGACATGATTTGTTTGGAGTGGAGACATTGTTTTGTTTTGTTGTTGTTTTTAAAGAAAAAAAATGTCATGTGGTTTGTCTAAAAAGAAAGTGCATTTAAACTCACTTAAAAAAAATAAAATAAAAATACACAGAAAGTCAAGTTTTCCCTGTCAACTTCTGTGCAAACTGTGCTTAGGTTTTATGGAATACTTTTCTTTTGACTATTGGTAGGCCTCCCTAAACTTGACTGAATATTTTGACAGACATCTATTTCCCACCACCTTCATTAGCACATTCATGTGTTGGCAGACATGACTGACTGAATGAGTGGGTAGTTGAGTGATACTCAATGTCAACAAAGGCCCTTGGCTAGTACTCATAGTTTCCTTTGTTTTGAACTTTGTTCAAAGAGGATTGAATGGCCTTTGCTATAAATGACATGGGAGCTAAGGCCAATGTGTGTGCTTATGTTTAAATTTGTCACTATTCTCAAAGTTCTCAATTATGTTAAACTCTAAAATCTGTTTAGAAGGGTGAAGGGCTAGCAGAAGAATGCAGTGTAGGGAATGCCAGGAGAAAGAGGAGGCAGACTGGACTGCTCACACTCAAGGACTATTCCTTGGATTATTGTCTAGGTTTGAAGAGCAATGGGGCCAGAAATAATCTTATATTTAGTGCTCCACACCACGCTTCTTAAAAAGGCATCGAGCCCTTTCCCATTAGCTCTCTTTACTCTGTTCAGAAAGGAGCTTCTTGGCTAGTATCTTCAGTTTCCCTTTGACAACAATTTGAGGGAAAATGACAAAATTGTGATTTGTAAGTAAATCAGTTTAACACTAGACTTTCATAATCAGATAGAATCCAAACCCTAAACTATAAAAAGATCATAGATGCAGAGCCATACATTTAAGTACAAAATAAAAGTAATACTCTGAATCAATAACCTAAGCATTACCTAGAAAATCTTGGAAAAGAATAACTGAAACTTAAATGAAATAACAAACAAAAAAAAAGAAACAGCCAAGATAATGATTACATTCTCAACAAAAACCCTGCTGAAACTATGTACTGGCTAGTTTTGTGTATCAACTTGACACAAGCTAGAGTCGTCAGAGAGGAAGGAGCCTTGGTTAAGGAAATACCCCCATGAGATCCATCTGTAAGGCATTTTCTCAATTAGTGGTCAACAGGGAAGAGTCCAGCCTATTGTGGGTGGTACCATCTCTGGGCTGGTGGTCCTGGGTTCTGTAAAAAAGCAGGCTGAGCAAGCCATGGAAAGCAAGTCAGTAAGCAGCATCCCAACATGACCTCTGCATCAGCTCCTGCCTCTAGGCTTCAGTCCTGCTTGAGTTTCTGTCCTGAACATCAGTGTGGAAGTGTAAGCTTAATAAACCCTTTCCTCCCCAACTTGCTTTTTGGTCATGGTGTTTTGTTGCAGCAAGAGAAACCCTGACTAAGACACATTAATTAAGTGTATTTTACCTAGGACAAAATCAGAAATAATCAATGTTAGGAATGAACAATGAGGCCTCCCTCTAAAAAGAGAACCAATGACTTTTTAGGAAATACTTTAAAAGTTTATATAAATGAACAAATTCCTTGAGAGGCTATAGTTACCAAAGCCCACTCAAGAAGACTCAGATAAAATAGCCTAAAAATTTAATTCCATGTGCAGATGGGCTCATCTAAATATTTTTAAATTCTATTTATATACAAGCTATTGTAGCAAATAGAAAAAAGGAAATGCACTCTAATTAATTTTATAAATCCAACCTTGTTCTCATAGTGAAGCATACTTGAAGAAACAAACGTATTAGAAGAAAACCATGGAGTATCTCCATGAATGCCCAGGAGAATGACACTTTACATGTTTGTGAATGGAATTCAAAACTCAACTTGGTGTCACAAAATTTAAATTTTAAGAATTTAATTTAATTTAAGAATATAAACGTTGCCTTTGGATTTCCTATATCTATGAAACTATTAATTTATCAATCTGTCAATCTATCTATCACTGTCTTTATTATATATCAACTATCAATATTCTATTTATCTATCTTATATCCTCAATTCTTTATCATCTATCATCTATCAATCTATGTTATATATTCTGACTATAAAATATGATCTATACAACTCTTGTCTATCATCTAACTATGTCATCTATATATTATCTATTTATATATTGTCTATTATCCATCATCTACTATCGGGGACTAAGGGGGTCCAGCCCCTCGATAGTCCCCTCCCAGGGTCCGGGAAGAATCTATAACCAGCTGATAATTAATCTTTGATGAGGAGAAATGAATCTATGTACACAAAACTCCTTAGTCCATATACTTTATTATTCTGTGTCAGTTACAAGCTTATATTCTGCTCTCATATTTAGGTCTTTTCTTGCCTGATTTCTCTCTACACTTGTCCGCGGTCCCCTCTGGGTTCTATCTTAATTCCTTCATCTTGTTCTGCCCCTTCTAGGTTCTCATCCATCTTGTTCCTTCCCATATCATCTTCTCTCCCATCTCCTTCTCTCTCCTCATCTCGTTCTTCCTCATCTCGTTCTTCCCCATCTGGTTCATCCTCATCTTCCATCTCATTTCTCTAGTACTCTCTTCTAGCCTTCAATCTAGTTCTTCCCCATCTCAGTTTGTTCCTCTCAAGTTCTTACCCGTCTAGTTCTTCCATTCTCTTTTCTCTTCTCCGACCCTCTGCCCTGGAAGTCCCGGTATATAAAAGGAGGGTCCGAGCTAAATTGTGTAAAGTTATTACTTAACGTCCACCTGACCTAGGCGGTGTCTCCTTGTCGAATTTACCTTAAGTCAGGAGACTTGTATGTGGGCTGTTATCACTGTTAGTCCTCGGAAATTGGGCGACCACCTGGGCGGTGTCTCCTTGTGGAATTTACCTTAAGTCAGGAGACTCGCCTGTGGGTGGTTATCACTGTTAGTCCTCGGAAATTGGGCAACCACCTGGGTGGTGTCTCCTTTAGTCCTTGAAAGTGGCTAGGGGAGATATCTGATTCCAGAGAAAGCCTTTCCTGAGGCTGTTCTCCAAATGCCTGGAATGTGTATGTCTAGAGAGTGATCAGTCCACATTGTTAGCTGTTCTTAGGGAAAAGTCAATTGGGAAAACTATGAAGGCACACATGATTTTCATAACAGAAGACAGCTGATATATAACAAGCCAAGTAACACCAAAAACTTCTTGGGATTTGGCTTCCTCTGGAGGAATTCCCTGATTCCTCCAGGTAGTGACTTTGCCATAACCAGCTGAGTTCTTATGATATATTCCTGCGGCCCGCAGCAATCTACCATTTGTCTACCAGCTATTTATCACTTGTCTTCTACTTATGTATCATCTATATATCTATCCACTGACTCTATGACCCTGTATCATTCCTTCCATTATCTGCTTTTTCAGTTGTCAAATTAGGAATCTCTGTGTTCAAACTAGCAACTCCTTTTGATCCTAAGTGTTGTTTATTGTTTTCCTTCCCTTCCCTTCCATTATAGATTGAATATCTCTGTTTGCTGCAAATCCATAGCTTGAACTTCTAGTTTGCAAAATGATAGTATTGGTGTGTGAGCCCTTGGGAAGGATGAAATTATGAGTGGAGATTTTGTAGAATTAATAACCTTATAAGAAATAAGAGATACCATATCATCCCCACTTTGATAGATAATTGGTGTGAACTCACAATCACAAAATGACCTGTACACACATGTTGACCAGGAGTTTCAGACAAATACAAGATTAAACCTTTAAAATTTTAAATTCATTCCAATTCTACTGAAATTTTGCTATTACTAAGGTAATTTGAGATAATTCAGCAACTTCTGCAAGTCTCTGTCTTTCAAACTTTATAGGATCTATTTTCATAATTGGTTGGATTGTTGAGAGAGTTTCCAGTCCGTGACTCTCCTGAACACCTTAATTCACTTCCCATGTGTGTCAGGCAATCTTTAAGACAGGGCATTAAATGGAGAGTTAAACAATGTGAGTTAAAGTCTATTCTTGATAGATTATTTTTCTCTTCTAAGTTCATGATTTATGCAAACTTGGAAGAAATATAACACTATCTCTTTTTGCATAGATAAGAACTAACTAATAAGTAAGAAAATGCCTTGCCCATGATTTCACAACTCTTGAATTTTAATATTTGTTTTGAGCATGTAAAAGCAACCAGTAATACTAAGGATATTCACTGAATACTAACCAGCCTGTCTTTAAAAAAAAGGTAAGATAATACTGAGGTAACAATTGATCTCCAGCTCTAATGTACTTAAAGGAGCAGTTTTTTTGTTTTGTCTTTGTTTTTGGTTTTTTTTAATTTATTTTATTTTATTGAGACATGGCTTCTCTGTGTAGCCCTGGTTGTCCTGGAACTTGCTGTGTAGAACAAGCTGGCCTCGAACTCAGAGATTCCCTTGCCTCTGCCTTCTGAGTGCTGGGATTAAAGGAGTGCTCCACCACCACCTGGCTAAAATAACAGATATTTTTATCTTGTTCCTCCTACAGAGCCAACAAGCTCAGTAAGATTTCTGTTCACCACTTTTATGGAGACCAAGGGTGAAGGGACACAGATAGTGCCTCAGACACTACCGGGTCACAGTCCATGGAACTGAAGGCCATCCGTTTCAGGTCACAGATCAATGCAGGGTTCATGACCATATATAACTCTGGGAGTGTGTACAGGGCTCCAGTTTCAAATGAAAGAAGAAAAGCCTCAAATTGAGGTTGCTGGGAAAGTCAAAGAGCCCTGTATTTTAACACAGTTGTCTCTTGCTCTCTAATCCTAAAGGAAGGAAACTAAAGCATCAGCTTTGGAGGAGCACCTCTTTATCTGTGGTCTGAGCTTAAGATTCTTTAATTAAGAGCAATTGATTAAGATTTAATTTCTTAAGAATTAGTTAATGAATAATTAAGAATGCATTAATTAATTAAGAAGATTTAAGTCTTTCTTAATAACTAACTACTCATGGTGGACTGCGTATAGGATCACACTACTGACCATTCAACTCAGAGTTAATGAGGTGTGACAAGATGTGTCCCTAGTCTTTGTTAGCTTAAAAGAACCATTGACTTATATTTAAAAACTATTTATCTGTGTGTGTGTGTGTGTGTGTGTGTGTGTGTTTATGTGTGTTTGCATGTGTGTATGTGTGTGTGCATGTGAATGTCACTGCATGTATATGCATATACATAGAGGTTAGAGGACAAACTCTGATTTGGTCTTTTCTTCCTGCCTCGTTGAGACAGGGTCTCTTTGTGGCTGTATGTGTGAGTCTCGCTGTCTCACAAGCATAGAGAGATGGTGCCTTTGGTGTGTAGTAGCACCTTTGTTGACATTAGCTACTCTCAACAACACAGGATTCAGCAGTCACAGCAAAGATTCTGGAACTAAAGCAATGTGAAGGTGTCTTCCCTTGCTCTTGAGGGGGGAGCACTGGCAGTCAATATGAAGCACAAGACAAATGTGCAGTGAGTTGGAAACCTCATGTCTGGAATGACTGGAGACTGCTTCGTTAATCAGAATAGCACCATCAAGCAATTCTATGTAAGAATGCTTTGAGGGAGATGAGCATGCTCCAGATATTGAGAGGGCCTTCAAACGGCTCAGGAAGTTTCTTAAAAGATGTATACACACTGTAGGGAGAGGTAAGCGGGATTCAGATTAGGAAAAACGGGGAGTTGAGGAGGGCTTTGAGGTCATAAGGCCCAGAAATCATTTGAGCTTTTGAGATGTGGTAACAACAGAGACTGGACTAATTTAAGAGGGACTTAGGAGATGCTGAGGAGGAGATGGTGGACAATGAATTTCAGGTTCTAGTCCTGGAGCTAAAACAGAACCTGTGAGACCCTAAGTCGGTAAACCTCAGCCAATGTCAGTGTAATCTTCTGTAAATCGGAAACAATCACATGTGCTTCAAAGGATCAAGCCAGAGAATAAGCTGATGTGGAAATATCAAATATAACGCTACTATCATCCTTTTTTGTCATACACAGTCAAGAGACACAGGATACTCTGCAGATGAGATGCCATGGTGAGACCAAAGATCAGAAGTGCTGCTAGATCATGGCACCATTCAAAGGGAAGAGAAACTGTGAGCCCAGCTATGGGGACTCTCCCCTCCTACAGCTTTCTGGCTTCTGTCTCTGCAGCCTCTGCTGTGTTATTGCTAATTCTGACAGAAATGCCCTTCTCCCTTAACCCCAGGTTTGCTTTCCTATTGCTCACACATTACCTTGCTGCAACTGACTGGTTCTGTTTTAGATTATTTCCCACCAGGTACATCAACTCACACTGTTATCCTTTTAAATCTTATTATTATAAGGTGTGTTCGAGATGGAATTACCTTCTGTCCTTTCTGAGACAAATGGTTTTATTTGGACCCAAAATAGTATTTTAAATAAACACTCTTAGCTGTTTCTTCTGAATAGGGACAAAATCCAAATGAACAGCTTCGGCATTAAACTACCAAGAAACTAACAGAGCATACCTGGAGCTTGACTCGGTTCTTTGGCAGTCGCTGCTGCATTTGTGAACGGTGGTGGGTCTGGCAGAGCTGCGAATCTTCAGCAACTGTTGAGATGAGGGTGGGGACAGTGGGTCATTTTCAGTCTGAAATCAACTTCGTAATCAAATGATTACTGTTTGTAAAGACGGTAACTTATATTTATAACCATGTTGGGATGAAGTGAAGGAAAACACCTCCTCATTGCACATTTACACAAAGTTAGAAATATGTATATTGAAGCAGCTGAAATTTTCAATATTTATAGAAAGGCGCAGCAAATACACAAGTCTTTCCTTTTCAACCATTTACTGTGGATTAACGTCAAAAACATCTGTTCCAGCACCTTGGAACAAAGCCATTGGGTCTTTTTGTATCTTCTTTCTTTTCTTTTATTCTTTTGGTTTTTAAAGAATGTCTCTGATGAGGATATGAAGATCTGCCTTTTCTACATTGCCCTTTTATCATTTATTTAACAAATTGTATACAAATCTCTCATAGTCAGCATTTTGCCTTTTGTAGTTGGTTCCTATTCTCTAAGATAAAGTACATAAGCACTCGATTTCCAGGTATTGAGATGTACTGACGTCTGGCATAGTATATATATTAAGTATACAATTCTCTATGACTACACCATAAGAATAGCTATACAACAGCAAATATCAGGGAAACTATTTACCTACCATTTTCTTAATCAGAAGAAATTTTACCTGAGGAAGCCATACATGAGAGGTGAAGAATGTCACATTCACAGACTATTTAAGGCATACTTCTGAGGGAACTGAGGAACACTAGGGGAAAAGATCAGAGAAGAGACCCTATTGTATTTTTTAAAAATGGTGGGAAGGAGTCATGCCATACAACAGGGCCCACATGGGAGGTTTATTGAGGGAAGAGGAAAGAAGAGGCAGAGAAGGGGGCAGAGACCGGGCCCTCAGGACAAGAGCAAAGGAACAGAAAGAGAAAGAGATGGGGAGTGGGCAAGGCCCACCTTTTATAAGGAAACTTAGCCAATGGGCACAGAGGATGCTCTTAGTGGCTGCAGCTGAAGATCTATCCTGTCAGGACCCTAAGGGTAGGCCAGTATGGATGCATAAATGGGGCAGGCCAGTATAGATGCCTAAATGCTAAGTGACCCAAAAACCACTCAGCCCAGGCAATGACCTGGGGCACTTTTGTTCATTTTACTTCTGCCAATTTTTACCATTTGCAAAATATTTTTACAAAGAAATGTCACCTGGTTGACCTGGACTTGTGAGTTTGAATTGAATCCTCAGTGGAGATTAGAGGGAGATACTATTTATGAAGAACCAATCTCAAGTTACTTAAAGTCAAGTCTTTTTGGTCAATTCATATTTAATATTGTTTCAGAGCTTATTGGTAGGGAAATATACAGAATCTTTCCTGGGTCCCTTTTAAGGAATCTGTTCTCAACCGTAATAGGCATTACCTATATACAGACTTTTTATGTATGGTAATGTGTTGTGATACTTCTGCTTTTACTAGGAAAGTACTATTATTACTCAACAATTTATAAAACAGATGACAAAGTCAAATGCCTAAAGACACTTTTGTGAATAAATTTCCTCTGAATTAAAACTTTTCCTTCAGAAGGGAGCTGAGGTTCATGAGACTCATGAAGCTACAAACCTCTAGAATCCCATAAAGCTGAAATGGACAAGCTTGACAGGGCCCTATTCCCCAAGGTTGCATAAACAGAAAGAGTTGCTAGGGAGAGAAGATACTCTCCAGCCTGTCAAGACCACTGCAGGTGATGCAGGGAGTTCCTAGGATGCAGCTTTCATGAATTGTCACTTATGTGGCACTGTCACACAACTGCCTATGCGTCATCTACGCTTCTGCAAGTAACTCTTCACCCGTCCTTCTGTAGCACTCTTACTAAGCTAGCTCATTAGCTCACAAAGTTGGAGTTTGGCTGGATCCTCACTTTGGTCTGCCAGGGTAAATAAACATTTGTTTGTGTCTTCAACGGGAAAAGTCACACAAAAGAAAAGTGGCACTTATCAGAGTTGGAATTTGAAAAAAGATGCCTGCCTACAGAATACCTGCAGTTTTTGCTCTTAAGTTCTTGTAACGCCAATCTTAAAAGGTCTTATGATAAAAAATCAAGAGCCAGATATTGGGGTGAAAGCCAAAAGATCAGAGAAGCAGAACAGCCAGCCACTAGCTTACCTCTATGAAGTCTTCAGCCTCAAGAGAGTGAGTTCCTGTTTTCTCACACCTTACAGACCTTTTGTGTCCTGCCATATTACTTCCTGGGATTAAAGGCATGTGTCACCACTGCCTGATTCTGTTTCTCTCATGTAGCCCAGTGTGGCCTTGAACTCACAGAGATCCAGACAGATCTCTGCCTCCCAAGTGATAGGAGGAAAGGTGTGTGCCACCACTGCCTGACCTCTATGTCTAATTTAGTGACTGGCTCTGTCCTCTTATCCCCAGGTAAGCTATGTTGGGGTACACAATATATCACCACAAGTTCTGATGCTGTGTTGTCCATCTTCTTAATAGTAAATAATTATTCTAGACACTCCTAGACATATCAGACTATCATTTTGGATATGGTTTTGGATTAACCAAAGGGGGTGGTTTTAAGATTTTATAAAGGTAGTTGTCATCTAGTTATAATAATAATTGTATATCTGGATCTCTGTGAGTTCGAGGCCAGCCTGGTCTCCAAAGCGAGTACCAGGAAAGGCGCAAAGCTACACAGAGAAACCCTGTCTCGAAAAACCAAAAAAAAAAAAAAATTTATAAAAATGTCATGATGAATTTGTGGGTGGTTTATTTGTTAAAGAGAAGGGGTGTCTTTGTAGATGTCATGATGGACCATGAGGTCGGTGAATAGCTTCTTGAGCTGTAGGCAGGTTCCTTTATAGGGTGGCATAACCAAATATGGTGTCCTGAGATTTTTCAATGGCAAAAATATTCTCAATATGCAACAAAGAACTATTAATTCAAAATCAAACTTGTAATGAGTCCGAGGTGTTTCTGGGAGGGCTTGCTCATGTTGCAGAGTGAGACATAGTTGTAGTCTTGGTTCTGAATACATACTCTTTGTACTGCACATGCCATCGTAGCCCACACTGCCAGTAAACACTGTCTGTGCACTTCAGCTCAGAGAGATTCTGTGTTATGAACAAAAAAACTGCAATTATTTTTACTGTACATGCAGAGATTAATGCTCCTATAGAAACATGATTGTTTCATTATAGAAAGCAAATTAAGAATTTTACTGTTATTATTCCTCAACATGTAAATACCAAACTGGCATATTTTATTTTTATTATTTTCTAAAGCACTGAATTCTGGTAATATGCACAAGTTATATAAGATTTTATAAAGGTAATTGTCATCTAGTTGTAATTTTGTCATGGATTTTTCATTTTATGCTGCATAAATACATAAAAATATATTTGATATTTTAAGGCAAAATCCAATGTGATGTTTCTTCAGAGTTACTTTCCATATGGAAGTTCATTGTATGTATAGACTATGGATAGAAACAAATGTATATGCTTAATTTTGGTGTGTGACGTTTTTAAAACTTTCTTTGCAAGATTTTAATAATAAAGCTTATTTTTAAAAGAATATTTTAGATTGTAGTGTGTTAAAATATTTGTTTATAAAAATTCTACTTGAATTGATAACTTGAACTTCATAAAAATTGTTCAGGGAATTTTTAGCTCAAGATTAGGAGAGAATTGCTAAAATACTTTTGTCATGTTGTAGTACAAATTTATGTGGAAACACATGCTTAACCTTGATAATTATAAAACTGAAATATCAATCAACTATGAAAAAGATTAGGGATGCTCTATGTCTTACAGTATCAACTATCCAGCCAAGAATTAATTCTTGCTATAATTATGAGAAATACTATACATCTGTTGTTGTATAAGTTTGCTTTATTCTTCAGTAAATAGTAAAATTACATAATTTTTATGACTTATTATCAGTCATGATTTGTCCTATATCCTACTCTATATTTCCAGGGTTGTGTAAAACTTGTAATAAAAAGGGTGATGAATGGAAAATTTAAGAAGCAGTGTTACATACTGAGAAAATTGATTGTTCTCTTTCCAATTACTACTTATTATAGAAAGTTAATAATCTCCTTTGTCGTGGGGAAATCTCTGTGGGTCAGAGATAAATTGAATGCGCCATGGCTTTCCTATATCTAGACACTTCAGAAGGCCCTTCTGAATCACACAAACTGTCCTTCTCCACTTCCTAGTGACTACAGATCTGTTCATTTATATAGTATTATGACCAACAGAGCAAGCGTGCTTTGATTACAATTTCATCATGTTAGAAGGAGGGTGTGGTGGAGACTTGATATTATTTTTAAATGCCTTGATCTGTGGAAAATATGTTCCTGCTAATGAAGTTAATTGTCATTTAGACAACAGATACTTCGTAGATGGCTACTGTGAAGACATGGCATAATTAATAATAACCAAATTATGAATGATTGCTTTATGAAGATTCAAGTTCACCAAAGTAGATAAACACTGAATCATAAATTATGAGTGAAATAATTCTTAGAATTACATAGGAGCATAGAATATACTGAACAAATTTCTTTGACTTCTAAAGTGTTATAATTCTGTTACTTTACTGCACATGATTTGGGGAAGCAGCTGCCATTCTGCATCTGTTATGGATGTTTTGTGGCCTGAGAAAAGGCAGGACTCACAGTCAGGGCAACTGAGATTATAGTATGTTGTGCCTTACTTGTCACATTACAAAGTAGAGACAAGGACTGTTGGAGATACCTGGAATCGAGACTCTCAGATGCGAGTGTGCATTAGGATACCCTGGAAGATCAGCTGACTGCAGATGTTACAGCTCCTGTCTTCTCCTGAGACACTGGTGGAGTTGTGCTAGGAGCTTTCTAAGAAGTTCCTGGTGACGATGATGATGCTGAACATTAGGCATGTGTTTCTGTCTTAGAGGAGTTGAAAACCATCGTTTACACCCAAATTCCATGAATAGCAAGACACAGGGCTATCTGAAGATGCTTCAAAGGATGTTTTGGTAACCATTTTTCTTCTGTAGAGTTGACTTAAATATGAATTTTTAAATACTTTGATAAATCAAAGTATATTTTAAACTGTTGAGAATTAGTAATGGAATTCAGTTGCTACACATGAACTTTCAAATCCTTGAACTCACAGGTCTCAGAAAGGTATTTGGAGTAATGCAGCTAGGCCAGGGTGAGCATAGATAAAATTATACCATGAGCATTCACTTTGTCCTTGTCATTCATGCCAGTGATAATAAACAAATACTTAACATCTGCTGGCTCCAGAGAGGAGCAATGGGAGTAAGAATATTTAGGAAAGAATGAAAGGTGGTAGGCACAGGGGAGAGACAAGGGAAGAGGGAGGGGAAAGTAATCCGAAGGAAGTACATAAATTCAAAAATTTATTCAACAGCACCTATTAGTAAAAAGAATAATCTTTTCAGGGTTGATTAGAAAATAAAATTCAAAATCTCAGAGTCAGAAACATTTTGGGTGTTTCAGATTACATTTTAAATCTTCTTTAAAATATATTTGACAATATATCAGGAAACTTTGTAAGAAGTGTACACTTTTTGTATAAAATAAGTTTGTATATTGACAAACATATTTGCTGAATCAGTGGAGGGCACAGATGGCCCCCCCTCAGACTTTTTATATGGGGGGAGGGGGCAAATGAACCAGGATATGCCTGGTGCCAGAGACCGTCACACCAAGCACTGCCTGAGGTCACTGGGCCCTGAGGTTGCTGGGCCCAAGCACAGGAAAGAGGAAAGGTAACAGCTCCACAGCATGACTTGTGGCTGGGACAGGCAGTCCTTAACCAAGTACCACCCGTGACCCAGACAGGAGTCCTGGCGCTTAATGGTCAGGCACCATTATGGTGAGAGAGCACAGGGTGGGAAAGTGGAAGAGAGCAAGAGGCAGAATGGTTCATGGGCTAGGGAGAGAGGCTGATCTGGAGAGGTGAGTGTGGTGAGGAGTGACTGATGTGAATGGCTAGCTGGCCATCCGAGTCCAGGGTGATGTCCGGACCTGGGCTATGACAAGGGCCAGGTCTTGGTCCAGGGCCCTGGAGCAACCAAGGAGGCCTGTGTTGATGTCTGTGGCTTCTGTCACTGCTGGGGTCCCTGTAGGGACCTGTAGTCTGGGCTACCACCTGGGGCGCTGTTGGTATCCGAGGGCCATGCTACCATGGGGGCCATGCCCATCTGGAGAGCCTGCACAGCCACCTGAGGCCGTGGTGACATCCTGGCGCAAACTGCTGCTGCTGCTGAAATCCATGTCTAGGTCTGTTGTCCTGCCATGGCCAGTATCTGTATTGATGTCCCTAGCCCATGTTGCTACCAGGGCCCATGTAGATGCTCAGGGCCTGGGCAACAACTTGTGATCTTCTTGGTGTCCAAGTGCGGGGCCAGGCCAGTTTGGTGGCCAGTGCTGTCAGCTGGAGCCATGGTATTGTCCAGACCAGGGCTGTGGCTTAAGGCCATGTCTGGGTCTGTGTGATGACTGTAGCCCATGCTGTCACCAAACACCACATAGATTCCTTGGGTCTGGACTACAACATGTGGCCATGAAGGTATCCAAGGGCTATGCTGCCACCAGGTACATGTTGATCTGAGTGGCCTTCACTGTTACCCGGGACCATGGTGCTGTCCAGGCCAGGGCTGCTGCTGAGGGCCATGTCTGGGTCTATGGCCCTACAGCAACCAGGATCTGAGTTGATGTCTGGAGTTCCTGTTATCACCAAGGGCCATGCGGATGACTGGGTCTGGTCAGCCATCTCAGACAATGTTGGTGTTCAAGGATCATGTCATGACCAGGGCCATACTGATCTGGCTGATCAGTGCTGCCACCTGAAGCCATGGAGATGTCTGGGCATAGGCTGCTGCCTAAGGACATGTCTGGGTCTGTGGCTTTGCAGTGGCTGGGGTCTGGGATTATATCCATGGCTCCCTTTTACCACTGAGGGCTCTCCAGATGCCCAGGGTCTTGTCAGACACCTGAGACCATGTTAGTGTCCAAGGGCCATGTTGTCACCTGGACCATACTGATCTGGGTTTCCTGTGCTGACACTGGGGCCATGGTGACATCCAGACCAAGCTGCTACCAAGGACCATGTCTGTGTCTTTAGTCCTGCCACAGCTAGGGTCTCTGATGATGTCCATGGCCCCTGTTAGCACAAGGGGTCATTGGGACCATCCTGAGTTGAGTCAGTCCCGCCCTTCACTGGCCCTAGGATAGTTGGTCCTGCCCCTCACTCAATACTGCTGCAGGCAACCTGCCACTGCCCCTCAGGAGAGAGCTCTCCCCCTCACACTGGAAAGATGGCCTCACCCCTCACCACAGATGTACACCTCACCTGGGTAGCACACTAGAGCTGACCCTCTTGTTGGGGATTCAGGTGAGCCAGCCCTGGGGGTGTAAGAGCAGTATAGCTGACCCTGCCCCCCTCTTCTACCATGCAGTGGCATGGGTGAGGGAAAGACGCCCTACCCCCTCCGCAGCTTGCTGCCTGCGGCAGACGAGGGAGAGCTGGGCCAGGAGTCACAAGTAAGAGAACCAGCCCTGTCCCACACCAGCTGCAGCACACGGGAGACCAGGCCCTTCGCCCCACCTTGGGAGCACACTAGAGCTAACCCTATTGTCCAGGGTGCAGGTGAGCCAGCCCTGAGGGTGTGAGAGCAAGAGAGCTCACCCCACTCCCCCACTCGTATTCCCCTACAGAAATTGGAAGAAAGGGCCCTGCACCTTACCTGGGCCAAACAGTAGAGCTGGCCTTGGTGATGTGAGTATGGGGGTCCCAGATCTGAGGACCTGAGAGCAGGAGTACTAACCCTGGTCCTTGCTGAAGGCTGAGTTGGGTGAGCTGGCCAAGGCAGTGTGGAGAGCTCATCTGGGTAGTGAAGATGAAGGAAAAAGCTAAAGAGCTTACCAACTCAGCTACCACACAGTCCCAGAACCAGGGCTATGAGTTGGCACACCCTGACATCCACCTCAAGTGAATTCTTGGAGCATGTGAAAGGGATGAACCTAGAACCTACAGATCCAAAACAGCAGGATCTCCATGACACAGGGTAACAACAGGACATCCAAGAGGAGCCACTGTGAGAACCCATTATCAGTGGTGTAGCAAAGACCAGAGGTCTTGAGTCAGACCAATGACGTGTGGCAATGAACACTTGCAAGTAAAAATGAATGGACTAAAGGGTAAACTATGTGTCTCAATGGGCCACACTACACTTTCCACAACCAGATTCTTCTTTGTTTTTTCTTTCTTAGTTGGTTTGTTTTGTTTTGTTTCTTTGTTTTATTTGGTTTTTGTTTGTTTCTTTTAAATTTGTTTTTGATTTTGGGGTGGGGGTTGCAAGGGCAGAGGGCAGATACAAGGAGACAGAGAGGTAAGTAGAATGAGAATATATAATGTGAAATCCACAAAGAATCAAGAAAAGTTAAAAAAAGGAAAACACACTATTTGAAATAGTGAAAAGGGATTTATATATTTTTATAGTTGTATACTTCTGGAAGATTCTATATAAATAAATCAATAATATATTTCATTAAAAGATGCTCTGAGAAAATAATAGATTATTATTTTACTGGAGTCTAACTTGTTATTTGTAAACTGAGAAGTCTTGAAAATATTTTTAACCTCTGTAGCTTTAAAATTCTGTACTTTTGCAAGGCACAAAAGGGTTAATATTTATTTATTATACTTTGTCATATTTGATAATAAACCTGCTGGCCAACAGTACTGGAGTAAAATGGACTTGGCAAGGAGACAGCCTGCTGTACAGATGACAGATTTCGTTCTCCTGCTGAGACAGGGGCATCATCTCTAGACCGAGTCATTTCTAGCTCGGCTTCCCTCAGCCTGAACTTCCATCTTTTATTATTCTCTATCCGATGACCCTAATGTTTTCAAAAGAGGTAAAGATCTAAGAGAAGTTTCTGTCTGAGGTATGTGTGTGTCGATAAGAAAAGTCAGCTCTAAAAAGCTTTTTTTTTTTTTTTTTTTTGGTTTTTCTAGACAGGGTTTCTCTGTGTAGCTTTGCGCCTTTCCTGAAACACACTTGGTAGCCCAGGCTGGCCTCGAACTCACAGAGATCCGCCTGGCTCTGCCTCCCGAGTGCTGGAATTAAAGGCGTGTGCCACCACCGCCCGGCCTAAAAAGCTTATTATACTAAAACTACAAAAAAAAAAAAATCATGGACTTCTGGCCTTCATTTTAATTTGATTTATTTATTGATGAATTACTTGGAATATAAGGACATTTATCTTATATATCATTGGCTGGCCATGTCCAACTTAGAGCAATAGAAACTTGAAAACTGTGTGAAGCTAGGAAGAAAACTGGAAGGTCACAGAGTATAAGACTGTCATACATATTCGTGAGCATCAGTTACAGTCTCCACAATGTGAGTGAGAGCTGAAGCTCATCAAAGCTTGTGTGTCTAAATCTACAATGATGTGTTTTATTAGGTTATGTTACCTCACCTGAGAGTCTATGGAGTAGTCATACCCCTAAATACTTAAGTTTTATGTAATCAAAAGAATAACGGTGAAGTTTAATTGTTGCCGGGGCAATATGCTTTAAAACATTTTACTAACTGAATATTTCACCATGAAGAAGCTTTGCCATTTAAGTAATATGGTAATAGGTATCAAATAATTTATTTCCAAATTTTAAAAATAAATATTTACACACAAAACAAACATGCTTGCATTAATCAGATTTTAGTCTCTATAGGATAATTTTTAAAGGGGATTTGTTTTTCTGGCCCATAGTTACAGTCATGGTCACTGGGCTGTTGATTCTGGACAAGTGAGGAGAACATCATGACAGGAGGTATATTGTGAGACAGAACTTTTCAACTCATGTGGCTGGAAGTCACACAGAGAATTCAGAGAGAATTAACATTCTCTACCCAAACCCAGTAGACTATGAGCTATCAATAGATTAATCCATCATTCATGTCAGAACTCTCATGACCCAGTCTCTTCCTAAAGACACTACCTCTGAGCAGAGCTGCTCTGGGACTAAACCTTCAGCACATGAGTTTGAGGAGTCACACATGATCTGACCCATCACATATGGAGAGAATGACAAATCTACAATCACAATACATTTCAATATACCTCTGAGCACTCAAGGAAATGCATCCATAAAATTATGAAAAAGAGCAAAGCAAAGAAAAAAAAAAGAGCCAGCAACAAAATAACTTCAGAGCACAGTAACTGAGCACATCACTCAAAAACAGTTCACATGTGTTTCTTGAGCATAATGTAACGTTATGAAGTCTTTTTTATGCTGTGAAGCTACACTCCACAAATATTGAAAATACTTTTATCTGAGCCTAAAGCAAAATAAAAATCAATACTAAAAATGACTACTCAGAGGCAAATACTTAGATATTTTTCTAAACATACTTCAAGAGTACACACACTTAAAAATGTCTTGTATTAAAGTTTTAACAAACAATTAATATCAACGTAACATAAATACTTCTAGAGAATAAGAAAAATAGAGAAACTCATTATTATTTTATAAGTTTATAAAAATTTCAAAACAGAACAAAAGTGAAGCCTAAGTAAGAACAGCACAGTCCAATCTCACATAAAAATGTAGGCATAAAATCTTTGCAAATTAAAATGTAAATATCTTCTTAACAGGGCTTTTTGTAAAGATTGTGTTATGATATGAATGGATGTATGCCTCTAAGAATTATATGTTGGAAACCTAATCCCCAATATGATAGTTTTAAAAGCTGTAGGTTTGGTAGATGATTATACCAGGATTGTCCTAGACTCCTTCCATAATGAGATCATAAAAGTGATCTGAAAACTCCTTTACTCAATTTCTTCACTGTGACCTAAGACATAGAAGGAAATCGGCATCCAGAAGAAAGCTCAGAGACATTAATGAAGATAGAAAGAAAAAAGGATGAAAAGACAAATAATACTCATGAATTCAACTGTTTAATTTGCCAGAAGCTAACAATTATTTAGTCTAATGTAGGAAAGTCATAATGGTTTATTTTTTTTTTTTTTTTGCCTAAACAAAGAAATTTTAAAACAGGTTAAAATTTTTTTATAGTTAGTAACTTACTAATGATAAACAAAGGAATATTCTTCTCTACATCAATACTTGTTTAAAACGTCTTAAGGTTTTGGAGATGATGTGATGAGAGGGGAACCTACTATGAAACCTGAAGACTTAAGTTTGATGCCTGGAACCTCCACAATGGAAGGAGAAAATCAACTTCAGAAACTTCTCCCATGACCTCCATGTGCGTTCTGTGGTATGCTGTGGTCTATATGCTTACATAGAAATTTGCAAGCACATACAAATAACTAAAAGTAATAAAAGTTAAGAGAAATCATGTTGCATATTCAGATGTGCTAATAGAAATACAGACTGTCAGCAGGGCAGAAAGTTTTGCATATAAGGAGTTGGTGGAGGGAAGGAGTGGGAACTCTGGCAGAGAGCAGTAGTTTCATTACTATACTAAAGAATTGCTAAGAAAGGGTGATGCTATTAGCAGGGCAGGCAGTAGTCTGTCTGCAGTTATTTTAACATTCTGTGCAGGTTCTGAATTCCTTTCTGCTTCGATCAAGGAAGGTTTCCTCCTTAGTGTACTGATGGCATTGTGTGCACAGGGATGGAAGTATGCTGAAAATAAAAAAAAATTACACATGTACAGGGAAAAATAGATTAGTCTGCAGTGTTTGAAATGTGCAAATACAATCCTGGTATGTGGAAAAATCCAGCTCAGTCCTAAGAAATATATATATATATATATATATATATTCATAAACTCAAGATAGGCAATTATTTCCAATAAGACAAAAAAAAAGTATGAGTAATTCAGGAAAAAGCACATTGAACTTTCACAAACGAATGGAAAATGTATAATGAAAGGACAAATAGAAAAGACATTATTGATAAATATCCACATTTAGAATATATTAGAAACCCCAATAACTAATAGCCTTGAACTCTCTCTTGAGAAGCTTATTCCTACTATAGAGTGAGCACTATTGTCCTTTACACATCTTTTTCCAACTGTACACAAATATATATTAAAATATAATCCTAATAAATTCTAATTTTGTTTTACTAAAAAAAAAGAAATAATTCTGAGAAAATCAAGTATAAAATAACTAGGCCAGTAGCTTCATTCCTGAGTCTATTATTCTGTTTAATGAACATAGTATCAATTACTTTCTAAATTCATTTCTTGATGTGTATAGACCAGCACAGCTCTTAGCCCCATCAGAGAAGATTCTTCATGCAGTGGAGTGGTTAACTCAGAAACTCACAACTGGTCAAAGGCAGAGAGAGAATAACTAAGCCAGTAGAGTGTAGGGTTACACATAAATGCAATGTGTAAGCAAACCCTGCACCCACACCAAAGGCTATAGCACCATCACAGCAGTTGGAGGGAAGATTGTAAGTGCCAGAGGTCAGGGAGGACCATTCTGAAGCAGTGCCTTCTGGACATGACAGCACCACTGTACTCATGAGTTCACAGAGGGTGTGGTTGCCTTCAAAAGACCTGTACAAGAGCAAGAACTAACATTCTAGCATGAATGGGGGAGGGTTAGGTTGGCATGCTCCATGGAAATGTTTCACACCTGTGAGTACATGGTAAGCACAAATTGGACTTGGGTTAATAACAAACAAAAAAAAACAATGGATAGCTGTTGGGCTTAGGGTGGGTGTATCTGGGAGGATTTGTGGGGATGGGAGTGAATATGATTAAAACACTTTGTAAGAAATTTTCAAAAAATAATAAAAGTGTTATACTGAAAGATAACTAGACATAAAGAGACAAATCATAAAAAATTACAGCTGATACATGACTGGATACTACTTAAGGATACACAAATAAAATGTAAAATCAGAATATTACTTGATTTCTAAAATTGAATTTTAGCAACAGACAATGATTCGTTGACTGTAAGGAGATGACAATCCTGAGAGCTCTGGTTCAAGTGGATGCATTGCAAAACTCTCAGTGTAAGTGAGGAACACTTTAATAAAAACCAGGAAACAGAATATTCCCTTGCTGTGTCAACCAGCATCAATCTTACTGGGAAAACATACCTTACAGATATTTTCCTTTTTGTATTTAAGAAATGTCACAGCTGTTAAGAGAAAAGAGTTATGTTGAAGAGACATTTCAGGCATAGTGGAGCTTATCAAGTACTGCTGGCTGCCTGCCTTGTCTCCACATGGCAGAACTGAATTTACTCTTCAACTTGAGTTTGAGTGTGTCATGCAACAACTTTTGTCCAATGAATTGTGAGCACAAAGGATGAGCTTAACTTCTTTGATAAATAATTTAATTGCAAGGTAAAGCTTAATGTGTTTTCTCCTTCCTGCCATAGCAACTAGAAGAATTTGAGATGGCTTTGTTTTCTCAATCTGTGTCTTTCAGTGTGTATTAGCTGCTTGTTTTATTGCTGTGATAAAATACCTCAACCATTAAAAAAAAAAACAGCTTAAAGAAGGGAAGGTTTATTTTGTTTTACAGACAAACCAGCTCAAGAATTTATGAGGTTCTAGGAAAACTACACAAATGAGCATAAGTACAGAGAGGCTACATATCCGTTAAATTTTGCATATCTTAAGTGTCCACAAGAAGAGAAGTGAATATGTCATGCTATACATGGCAGAGACTTAGAGAAATTCCAGGTTGGCTTAAAATAAACCAATAGATTATGGACATATGGTTAGGTAACACACGAAGGTAATAAGCTAATGACGACATATTCAAGATACAATGATGAATTTAAATATCACATTTTAAGATAAATGTGCAACATAGAAGTATTTATTTGGTTACCAACAGAATAACTTCATGCCACTTGTAAGGATATTGTTTCAGGCTCCCACCCAGAGATTCCTGCCTCTAGGATCTAGGCCCTGGGACACAAACCTTGCCCAGGAACCCCTACCCATCTCTGCTCCAGTTGCTGGCCAGCAGGAAAGACTCCTGTGCACAGATTCCCCCACTAAAACCCCTCATCTGACCCTGTAATCTACAAGACCCATGCCCTACCCCAAATCCTCACATTCCCTTGTGACCTCAGTGGCTTCCTGAGACACAGAATCTGCCAGTTCTGATTGGGCCAAGAAGTGAGTGACTCTTCTCCCATGCAGAGAGTCTTGCCTCTAGGATGTAGGCCCTGGGGTACAACTCATGTGTGGGAACCCCGGCCAATCTCTGCCTCAGTTGCTGGCCAGCAGGGAAGACCCCTGCAGTCAGGCTCCACTACCAAAACTCCCCCTTGGACCCTGCAATCTACAAGACCCAAGCTCTACTATAGAACTATAGTAATAAATAAAAACAGTTTGGTATTGGCATAAAAACCGGCATATGGACCAATGGAATTGAATTGAAGACCCTTACATTAATCCACACACCTATGAACACCTGATTTTTGACAAAGATAGCATCTTACTCCTGTCAGAATGGCTAAGATCAAAAACACTGAAGACAGCTTATGTTGGAGAGGATGTGGAACAAGGGGGAACACTCCTCTACTGTTGGTGGGAATGCAAACTTGTACAGCCACTTTGGAAGTCAGTATGATGGTTTCTCAGAAAATTGGGAATCAATCTTCATCAAGACCCAGCTATACCACTCTTGGGCATATACCCCAGGAATGATCAATCATACCACAAAGGACACATGCTCAATTATGTTCATAGCAGCATTATTTGTAATAGCCGGAACATGGAAACAACCTAAATGCCCCTCAAACAAAGAATGGATAAAGAAAATGTGGTACAGTAGTACACAATGGTATACTACTCAACAGTAAAAAAAAAAAAAAAAAAAAAAAATGACATCATGAAATTTTCAGGCAAATGGATGGAGCTAAAAAATATCATTCTGAGTGATGCAACCTAGACTCAGAAAGACAAACATGGTATATACTCACTCATAAGTGGATACTAAATGTAAAGCAAAGGATAACCAGGCTACAACCTACAGCTCCAGAGAAGCTAACTAACAAGGAGGGACTCTTGGATCACCTTGGGAAGGGGAAATAAATGAGATCTCCATGAGTAAACTGGGGATGGGGGAGGGGGCAATAGAAGGTGGGGAATGAGGAATGAGAACATAAGGGAACAGGACGGTTGAGCTGGAACAGGGACAGAATGGGAGAGCAAGGAAAGAGATACCATGATAGAGGGAGACTTCATGAGGATAAGGAGACACAGGGTGCGATGGAAGTTCCCAGGAATCTACAAGGATGACCCCAGCTTAGACGACTAGTAATAGTGAAGAGGGTGCCTGAACTGGCTTACCCCAGTATTCAGATCAGTGAATACCCTAACTGTCATCATAGAGCCCTCATCCAGTAACTGATGAAAGCAGATGCAGAGATCCACAGCCAAGCATCAGGCCAAGCTCCACGAGTCCAGTCAAAGAGAGAGAAGGGGGATTCTATGAGCAAGGGGTATCAAGAGCATAATGAGAAAACCTACAGAGACAACCAAACCAAACTAGTGGGAACTCATGGACTTTAGACCAACAGCTGTGGAGCCTCTGTGGGACTTGACTAGGCCCTCTGCCTAGTAAGTCAGACAGTTATGCAGCTTGATCTGCTTAAGGGCCCCCCTGGCAGTAGGATCAGGATCCATCCCTGGAGCATGAGCTGGCTTTTTGAAGCCCACTACCTATGGTGGGACACCTTGCACAGCCTTGATGCAGGGGGAGGTGCTTGGACTTGCCTCTGCTGAATGTATCAGGCTCTGTGGACTCCCCATGGAAAACCTGGCCTTATTGGAGGAGGAAATAGATGGTGGGCTTGGGGGAGGGAGGCAGGAAGGGCAGGAGAAAGGAGAGGGGGATCTGTGATTGGTTTGCAAAATAAATAAAAAGTTTCTTAATTAAAAAAGGGATATTGTAGCCGGGTGGTGGTGGCGCATGCCTTTAATCCCAGCACTCGGGAGGCAGAGCCAGGCGGATCTCTGTGAGTTCAAGGCCAGCCTGGGCTTCCAAGTGAGTTCCATGAAAGGCGCAAAGCTACACAGAGAAACCCTGTCTCAAAAAACCAAAAAAAAAAAAAAAAAAAAAGGGATATTGTTTCAGGATGTTCATATAAATGCACCAATATTAGACATCAAATTAATAAGAGCAGTTACTTTTGGGGGGTACAAAAAAGAATGACAATGAGTAGGAAATGTGGCAAGGTTAAGTTTCCCCTATTATGCCACTTTTAAAAACTGGAAGTATTTTAAAATCTTGAGTGCTCAATAATTTATTCCTATTGTTTTCAGTAATTTGCAAATTTTCTTAGTATGAATCAGTGACAGAAAAACCCCTATAAATGTAATAATTTATTTGAAATAATGCCTCTTTATAGTTATTCAAATTGAATATGTGTTGGCTTTTCTTAGGAGGGGAGAGTCTGACTGGAGCACCGATGCTTGTTAAGACATTAGTAACTTCACCTCTTGGTCTTCTATCCACAGAGACAAAGGCAGCTAGGAGGAGACTAGATTTCACGTTAATATAAGAAAGCCAGGGTCAGCTCTTAATCAGAAAAGGGCAAGAAATGTGAGAGTTGGAAACTAGCAAATCAGAGAAGTTGAAACAAGTTTTCTTGCAGTGGAGTTCAGCAGAAGAAAGATGCAGAGCCCCACTGGATTCCTGGCTGTGGCTTCCTCCACACTGCATGGGTAGATCCGAAGCAGCAAGCTTTCATGTTCAGTAGAGTTTCTTGGATACTTTGCTCAGTGAACAACTTGATACTGACTTTACAGAAATAACTCAGGGGTGTTGATAGGCTCTCACATGGTTTCAGTCAGATTAGCCAGGACATTTCCTCCGGCCATGCAGAGCTAGCCACTCAGCTAATCCCATTGGCTCCTTCCGCATTCCACGATCACTTTAGGTTGACTCTCTGATGTGCTGGACATGCTTAGTATCCATATCCCACGCAAGAATGAGATGACTTCATGACTTAACTCCAGTGAAGGCTGCAGGCATGAATAAGTTGCTCATTTTCTCTTTCTCATAAAATACCTTGACCTGAAGAGGTGTCAGTACCCAAAGGAACAGGAATTACTGCAGAATTACCAATCAAGGTAAAGAAACAAAATGGTGGGTGACTGATATCTGTGTGGTGTATATTTGGGTGTTGCTCCCAGGGAACTGAAGAGTGAGCAGAGCTGCAGGTCTGTAATCCCTCTCCACTGCCTACTGTGACTGACACCTGTGTGTGGCAATCAGTACTGGAGAAACAGTGAAAGTTCTTGAACCACTGGATTTCCTATGCCCTGTGTATTATTGCCTATGTGGGACTCTACCTGTGACCTTGTGGCTTGTCATCGAGATTTTCACTATTTTTTTCTGATTTGATTTTTTACTATTCTAAGCAACAGTTTGTTTTGTTGTTTTATCAAGGCAGGAAGCTAAACATGTCTAATGGAGCAAAGTCACTCTTGCCTTGGTTAATTTTTGGTATTGTCATTTTGTTTGTTGTTTACAGTATCAGAGATTGGAATTGGAGCCCTACAGAGGCAATAAACTACTAAGCTATACCATAGCTCCTTTAAATTTTGTTTTGAGACAGGATCTTGCTGTTATGCAGTCCTCCTGCTTAGATCCATACATTTTGATTTTCAGGGGTGTATTTCCACACCCAGCAATCCCTGATTCTCAGTGTCATTCATGGCAGTAGGGCCGTGCAAGTCTCCATCAGGAGTGGGTTTTGTTGTTGCTGTTTATTTTGTTTTTGTTTACTTGTTTGTTTGTTTGTTTTGTGTGTGGGGGGGGGGTGTGCGCGCGCGCTCCGACAGGGTGAGATAAACTAGTGGATTAAATACACATCGGAACAAATTTACTTATTTGTCTAGGGTTCATAAGTGTTTCTACTTTAGGAATGTATTGATTTATATAAACATTCATTGTAGGCTTTTAAAACAACTGTCATAAATGTTCTTTGTATCATATTCTCTTCAGAGGCCTAGCTTTATATAAAGAATTAACACCTTTGACGACATGGGAGAATTTCTTACAAATCTGGAAATCTGTGTAGAAAAATATTTTACACCGTCCATCCACAGGCCCTTTCATGGAGTGAAACTATTAAGGGACAACCAAGGCCCAGGCTGGATGAAACCGTCTTCACATCTATAAAAACCAGTGGCTTTGAGTTTCCCCATGGACACTCCACTGTGATGTTTGACAGTCTGGGTAGAGACATCTTTATCTATGATCCCATTCTTCCTGCTAAAGACAGTGAAAGCAAGGCACATTTAAGAGTGCTGTGTGTGTAAAAAAAGATTCAAGATGGTGTCTCAGGGACCCTGGGTTTTCCCTAGATCCTTCTTGAGATTCAACAAAAACAATAAATGTGTAGCTGAACGTTAGATTTGGTATTGTAGTAAAGTGTTGGAGTTGAAGAGAAGGGATCAAGTGATCAGGTAAAATCCAGAAATATTGGGTATTAGAAAGAGAAATACAATGATTGTCTCAACATTGAGTATTCTGCTGCTCCATGTGGGGTTTTAGGTAAAAGAGAGGAAGAACTCTCTTGGGAACTCCATGCCAAAACAATGTCCACAAGCATAGAACCTGACGTTTTATAGAGGCAAATCTAAATAAAAAGCTGACCTGAGTCACTACCAACTTAGTAATAACTACAGTTATTGATATTATTCCTACTATGTTCATGCAGTGCCTTACAGGGGCCATTTAAGAAGGACCCAGTGAACTTCCTGTTCTGGGAATCAGTAAAAACCTGCCTTCTTCTATCTCCAAATCCCAATGGCTCCTTTCTTATACTGGCCTGGGTCAGAGGTGACTAGAGTAACAGATTGAGCTCAGGTAAACAAATTAGATGTACATCTATTGAAACATTCATGTAGTAGAAGTACAACGTTCAGTTTTGGGGAAAGCAGCAGAAGTTTCACTTTAATACTAGTGAAACAGAAAGTCTTTACTTCCTTTACCATCTTAAGGAGGAACCTCCTCTCCATTTATCAACCTCAGCATCTGTGTGGCCATGTAAAGACCTCTCTAAGGCTGAAGCTTAGCAATATACCAGAGTCTGTTCCCCAGTGCAGTGTCAAGTTTAGTTCCCTACTTACATTAAACCTGCACTGAACTTTCCTGAACACAGCCTCATAGTAGGTTCTCCACTTCAGAAGCTAGCTTGGAGATTCGTGTGGTCAGATCTGTGGATCCAGGACCTGCCAGTGTCTGTACTTGCCAGGCAAAACTCTGAGAGAATACTCCTTTCTACCTACAGTCTTGGCGTGAAGGATAAGGAAATAGAATCCCTGTCTTACCTAGGTCTCAGAACTGAGACTTTAGCAGGACTTCTGATCCAGGCCTACAGCTCTTTGAATGCAGGAACCTTGAAAGCCAGTCTCTATCAGTACCTTCAAATGGTTGATGGTTCTTAGGAAAGAATTCTGAACCAATCACAACCTTGAGACTATAGTATCTGCTGCACATGACCTCTACTAACAGTTCACCTCAAATGCTTAGGAATGTAAGGACAAATCAAGGTGGAAGAAGTAGAAATAATAAAGATCATAACAAGGTAAATAAGATTAGGAAAAAACAGATTAGAAAATATCAACAAAATAAATTTCACCCTAACTAACTGAGACTAAAGACACAGGTAAGTAAAATCAGAGCAGAAAATGTAAATATTGCCATTCATAATTAAAAAATATAAAGGAACACAAAACTGCTGTGAAGAATTGAATGCTGAATATTTAGACAATCTACACAAATGGATGAATTCTTAAATATGTACCACCAATACTGAACCAAACAAAAATGGAAAATCTAACTAAAACAGCAATACATAAGTAGATTGACACAGTAATTAAAATCACTCTTGTATAAAACAAACTTTAGACCTGATTGTTTACATTGAATTCTATAGAATGATTAACAATAATTAGTATCAGATCTTAATACTTTCAAAATTTTAAATGGGAAAAAAAAATTGCTAAATTTTTTTATGAGTCCACTGCAATTCTACTGTTGAATCTAGAAAAATATCTAACAAGATAAACAAAAACTGTTGACCTTTTTTCTTGGTAAGTGAAAATTTTAAATTCTGCATAAAAATACTAGCAATTCAAAGTCACTACATTACAGAAAGTTGATATATTAAGATTAGATTGGAATCCAACTCAGAAATACAAAGGTAATTCAACACACAAAGGTTGATAGATATGACACAACAAATCACCATGAAAGCCAAAGTCATAAGATTATTGAAATCCACATCCCTTTATGATTTGTGAAAAGACCCTCTCAAAGCGAACAATAGAAAGAAAAGATGTAAAATAGTAAAACCTATACATGAGGAACTCATACCCAATATTACACTGAATGCAAAAATAGTAATAGTGTTTTCTCTAACTTTGGGAGGAAGATAAGAATAGCCACTTACACACTAATATTTAACATAGTCCTGGGTCATACTGAAGGAAAGAGAAATGGAAAAGAATAAAGTTAAATTACCCATGTTGATTTTGTCTTTCAAAGCCCTAAAAGCACCAACCACAGATGTGAGATAAATGCTTATGCATCAATCCAAGAAGTTTCTCCACAACAAAGGAAACAGCAAACAAGCTTAAGGATTTCAGAACGGAGGAAATGCTGCCAATGGTACAATGGGGGCTTGACATCCGCAATACATATGGATCTCAAAAAGATGAACAAAAAAGAAATTCAATTAAGTAACACCAATAAAGCTCTTCTCAGCAGAAGACATTCAAATGGTCGATGAACACAGGAACAATGTTCAGTTTTACTGATCACCAGGGTGATGCTAATCAAAACCACAATGAAATTTCCTATCACCCCTGTTGGAATTGCTATCAGCAAAAAAGACAAACACAACAATTTCTGGAAAGGATTCAGAGAGATAGGGACTCTAACACCCTGCTGCTAGGACTATAAATCTACTGAGTCATTTTAGACGACAGTCTAGAGAGTTTTCAAAAACTAAATATAGAACAAACATTTGAGACAGCAATTCTATGACTGGGCATATATCCAAATGAAATTTTTATGCACAAAATACTTGTAAACTCATGTTGATTGCAACACTCTTTAAAATAGCCAAACATTGAAGCCAAACCAGCTGTCCAGCTAATGAGTGGATAAAGAAAATGTGGTGTATGTATACAATAGGATATTACTAAGCCATGAAAAGAATGAGATCCTGTTATTCACAGCATTATAATTGGAACTGAAGAGCACTGCGTTCAGTGAAACAAGCCAGACACACACTGATAAATTCCATATGTGCAGAACTTAGTCAACCTTGTGGGAGTAATAGAATAGTGGACACTAGACATAGGACAGGGCAAGAGTGGGGAAGGGCAGGAAGAAATAAGGGAAATCTTTGGGGACCTAGAAGGATACTGGAGGAAAAGGGCAAGACCTGAGTAACAGAGAGACATGTTCAATGCTTTATGTATACCAGAATGTGATGATGAGTCCTACTGTTTGTATAATTAATATGTAGCCACATGTAATAAATGAAATATAGGGAAAATAATACACAATATGATGGAGACATTAGCACCAAGGAAGTATATCTGGGTACTTAGAAGATACATCCAGAGAGTCTTGTTTTTCTTGACTATTACCTTCTTTCAGGTTTATAAAATCATCCCCAGTGAATGGGATCAGGACCCCTAAGACCAAGTTCTCAGCATAAGGGAGATTTATTTGCCCTAGAGAGATGAAGGATGAGGAATAACAGTCAAAGAATGGAGACAGAGGACAAAGGAGAAGGGGAAGGGAACAGGGATATGGGGTAGGCATATCTGTCCTGGGGAGAGAAAGGACTGTCTCTGGATAGAGAGAAGACAGACATGGCCCAAAGGAAAATGCTGATTTATAAAGGTAAAAGGGGAATACCTATGTTAGGAAGAGGTGTTTCATTTTAGTTGGGCATATTAACTAGGTGAGCCAAGGGGGCTTTTGAATGCCAGACTTTAATATTTTGATAGCTAGACCTTGGTAGTTAGCCTCAAAAGGAAGAAGTAGCCAAATAAGGGAATAAACCTTGGTGGAATATAATCTAATAATTTTTAGCAAGGCAGACAGAATGGGGGGGAGAAGGGCAAGGCCTGCCAAAGCCATGTTTGCCATGCTTGGGCTGGCTAGAGTCCCTTCACCTAGGCACTCTCTGACTAACAAAATCAGTGCTTACATCTACTTCTTGCTTCTTTGCCATGCAAATAGATAGTAAATGTGTTTGAGGCATTAATAAACTAATGTAACTGAGATTTCTTGTTGCCAGTCTTCCTTGTACTTATTAGCATAGTCAGGGGGATCCAGTTGCACACAGTAGGATATCAGTGGGTGGCTGTATCTAGTTTCCTAGGAAACATAATATTTTTTTCTTGGCATGTCATGAAGCCATGGTAGCCCAATCTGCAGCAATAATTTGTGAATCAGGAGACAAAAGCCAAGAGAATCAGACACATTTGACTTAATTTCCTGAGATGTTAAGCCAACACAAGCAGCTACTTACCTCTAGATGCTGGTATCATGAGAAAAACAGCTCATATCTTTTTCAGCTAATGTAGGCAGGTTTTCTGTAGCTTGCTGTCAACGTTGACTTGTTTTATCATAAATATCCCAAGGAAATTATGTGTTTCTCCAAAAGAAAGGGGGTCTCACCTCAGTAGGAGTTGGTGAAATGTTCTCAAAGGAAGTTTAAGAATATAATTATGGAATGCAAGGATAAATATAAAGTGCTTCTAAGTCATAAAATATTAGGCTACTTCTAAAAGGTATGCATGCCAATCATGATGTGCACAAAAGCCTGTAAACCCAAGTTCCTTCACGAGAATCTATAGTTTTTGTCTCATTCCAAAGGGTTCTAAGTTCAGCAGGATGGCTGATACCTGTAATTCTAGCACTCGAGAGGCTGAGGTGGGAAGACAGTCACGACTTTGAGGTCAGCCTGGAATAACTTCAATAACATAAAATAGTGAGTTCAAACCCATTATTTCTGTGGTGAGTTTGACTACCAATGCCCTGGCCAAAACACACATTCCTTAAGAAATGCTGTAGGACTTTCTGGTATAAAACACAGGGAACATTTGTACTTTCTTCATGGTAACCCTAGAGAGTTAGCACTTACCATCTCCTTACTAACTTTCAGCACAGTACTGAGAATTACATTTACCTCTGTGTTATCACAGCTATTTCTTGCAACAGTCCTGTGCAGTAGAACTGGTTTTCTTCAATCAGTAAATGAGGAAATCCAGACTTTGAGGAGTTTTTAAAAATCCTCATCAAAGCTCAAACTATACCAGTTTGACCACCTGCTATATCCTGACACCTAGATTGGCACTTAGTAATCATTAAACACCAAGTAAATATTTTCAAAGAACAACAATTTATGCTTCTATACTGTTTAAGTGAACCTGAATCGTGCTTTGGTGTTGTTACTAGTTTTTGCTCTTTTGCTGTTTTTGGGGTCTCACCACCCAGCTCCCAAATAAATCACACACAGAGGTTTATTCTTAATTATAAATGTCCAGCCTTAGCCTGGCTTGTTTTTTGCCAGCTTTTCTTAACTTAAATTATCCCATGTTTTGCCTCTGGGCTTTTCCCATTCTCTTACTTCTGTAAATCTTACTCTTACTCTATGATTTGTTGTGTAGCTGAGTGGCTGAGTGGCTGGCCCCTCAAGTCCTCCTCCTTCCTTCACTCCAAGACCTCTCCTCCCAGATTTCTCCTGCCATATATTCTCTCTGCCTGATAGCCCCACCTATCCTTCCTCCTGCCTTGCCATTGGCCATTCAGTTCTCTATTAGGCAGACCATCAGGTGTTTTACAAAGGCACAGTAACACAGCTTCACAGAGTTAAACAAATGCAACATACACAAAAGTAACATACCTTAAAATAATCTACAACACTTTGGTTTCACTCTGAATTGTCACTTCTCCAGTGGATAGCTTAAAGAGACAGTAATCTAGTTAATAAACATACAAATATAACTTAAATGCCAAAAGCATCACCGCCCCCCCCCCCCCCCCCCCCCGAGATAATCAAGGCCAAACGCATAGGCTTGTTGGATTTTGAACCATAGCAAAGAAAATGGCAATTTCCCAGACAGGAATATATGAAAAAGCAAAGATGGGTAAATGTGATTGTTAGGGTGATAAGTGAAAGATTAGGGGGGCTAGCTTTACATTAGCATGTTACAGATAGTGCTCAGAAGTCTGACCCTTAAACATCACTCTAAGGTCAATGTGGAACACAGAGCAAAGCTGAGCAATAAAGGGGTGTGTACTTTAACTCCAGGACCAGTGTGGAAGGATAGACTGAGAATAGTGGAGAAAAAGAAGATGGCCCCAGTTCTCCAGGCATAAAAGCTGAGGTATGTGTCCTAGAACCCATGGATGCTGCTAATAGACAAATCCTGGGGAGGGGATGAGGATCATGTGACATTGTTCCATGCAGAGCCAAATAAAACAAATAGGTTTGTTAGAACATTACAATTTATACCCAGATTTTTCTTAGCAAATTCAGCTTTTCAGTAAGTTTATTGCAACCCCAAGTCAATACTCACAGCAAGGTCCTGCCATTCATAAGTTCTCTCATGCTGACAAAATTGAGTCTTACAGTCTGTAACATTGCAGCTGAAATGGAATGAGAAAATCTGCCAATTTTGTGTTTCAGCTCTCACTACATAAACCTGTGCATCTCAGTGTAGTGATGTTCCACTTCTCATATGTTTGTGGATTTTTTTATTGTTTGTGATTTCATAGTTTAGAATGGAGCTGAAGCCCCAAAGGGGTTTCCATCATTCTACACAAAAGAAGGTTGTGCCATTCCTTTCAGAGGGAACCCTTACAGATCATCTTTGTTTAGGCTTGAGCATGAGAGCTGTTGGCCCTGAACTCATGCTAATAAGTTAATGTTATCCATTATTTACATCATTTTGAAACAGAGATACACATGAGGCAAAGTTGTTAGGAAATTGACAGAAATTTAACCAGAGGCTCATAAGAACCTTCTCCTATTGCCCTCCCTAGGGCAAAGGGTCAGTGTTTTCTAATTCAGTGTTCAAAACCACTTTGTAGGAAATAACTACTGAAAATAGTGAAAATATAGTGTGTGTGCTGTGGAAAACTAGGCCTGTGTTGTGCATTAGAGGCATAAGATCTGATGTTACAGCCATAGAGAAGAAATTGAAATCCAAATATGTACAGTGAAGAGGCTGAAGTATAATTATTTGTCAGACATTGGATCAGAGTTTGGATTCTTTACTTTTTTCTTTAGCAGTTTTTTACTTCTTAAAACCACAAACCTTTCGTCACAGTATTATCATGAGTGGCCATACACTTAAGCCAGAGTATTAGTTGACTTTATTTCCTTGGTTTAATGGTAAGGAAAGTCCTACATGGATATACAGGAAGAATCATCTATGCAAGGCATGGTCTTTGTTCAGCCTCTCTGCTCTCATCAAGGCCTAAGCTCATGTAACTCTAGCCTAATTCCAGATAGACACAAAACCCATGAGCCTTCCAAAGATGTTGAGAAGACTTTCTTTCTGCCACATGCTGCCCTTCTTCCCACCCACCCACCTGCCCCTGTCCTGTAGATCTGTCTGACTGGATCATATTGGGGGAAACTCAGCCACACTATCTCAGCTGTGTGCTTCCAATGGCTACCCCTGCAGAGCTGGGTAGTTCTGATAGAGATTGAGGCCCTTTCATATTCTTTATAGGAAAAGTCCTCTGACTCCTGATGTAGCATCCAGGATGAGACTTGCCAGACCTGCATGTAAATGGCCAGTGATGATAGTTATTGGGAACATTTTGGCAATTGTTTTGCTAACCTGTGGTTTAGGCTATTACACTGAAGAACTTCATCTAAGTGCCTGGATGACATGCAAGGGTTGTCACTTGGTGTCATCTATTTGGTGTCATCTAAAAGTATGAATCAATTTACCAGAAGTGGGTTATAACTCATTTGTGCACTTCCTGGAGATATTTCAGTCACTTGTTCTTTTTGAATCGAGAAGCGCAGTGGTGAGAGTGAATCTTCAGTGCACTGCCTGTGCTAGCCTGTCATCAGCAGCTGTCAACACCACCTGAACCAATTGTTATCATGGCTGTCAGAGCTGACATTAGAAATCAGCAACAGGACAGAATTAACTTCCCAAGTCTCTTTCCCATTGCACAAGCATATGTAAGAGATGCTTTTATTTAGCTTAGTGACATTTGCCACCGAGTACTGACAAAACACCATGTCTAAACAAATGTTGATTGCACAGATTCATCTCCCCATGATAATGAATGCTAAATATGTAGAGGTAATTATACAATAATCTCAAAACCACACACAGTGACTTTTGCTTAATGGGATTACTTGGGAAAGGGTGTTTTAATTCTGCACCTGACACTTGTGTGGAAAGAAGACTGGCAAACATTTTAACAGAGCCGCTTCTGTATTCCTTTGGTTGACATGAGCATTGTCTGCATGGAGGCTTTCTGAATTAAAAAAAAAAGTCTTCTAATTAGTGAATTACAGTGAATTATGAGTGTGTGAACATATCACTCCCATTTTTTATTATTCTCATAGGCATCTTTATAAAGAAGATTTAGAACTGGAAATGGATATTTTTTATGAGAATAAAGAATTTTATAGTTCTGCTTCAAATTCTGCAGGGTATAGGGGTAGAATGAGGGGGGTGGAGTACAATCAGATGTTTTGAGAGTGAAGGCTGGGATACAATGAGGGTTTATCTGATTGGAGACTGGAGTAGGATGAGATGTTGGAGTGTGAGGGATGGGGTAAAATAGGGCACTGAAGTATGAAAGCTGGAGTAACATGAAGGATTGACAAAATAAGGGTGGGGATAGGATGAGGTGTTGGGATTGGAGCAGTTGGGAAGGGTAGGGGTTATCTATGTAGGAAGAGGTATTGGAGGGTTAAGGCTCTTCTGCATGAGGGCATGAGATCAAACTCCACATGGAGGAAAGCCATTGATTACAAATTAGAATCACATGACAGACTGGACTACATTAAAAATTATCTACACCATATGGTAAATACTGTTGTCTAAGGATCATACATATATATTCCTAAGTATAGAAATACTACATGCAAGGTCTGTGTACTGTTACTTGTACATAAATGTTCATATGGAGCAATAATTAATGAAAAGGGCCATAAATTTGAAAGAGAGTAGGTGGAGTTATATAGGAGGGCTTGGAGGAAGGAAAGGGGACGGATAAATGATATAATTATATTATAACATCAAAAACCAAATGAAATAATTAAAAATGAAAATGAGATGGCATGTATATTAACAACCTAAGAGAGTGTTAGCAGAGTGATGAAGATGTCTTGCTACTTGACAGATAATATTAGTAGAAAAGAGAGTCTGAACAGGGTGCTGAAGATGCCTTATTGCTAGGGAGAATGAACCATTTGAAGAAAATCAAGGACTCTAGCTGAAGAGACCATATACATTGCTATTATATTTTAAGAGTGGATCAGTGGATTGAAGATCATAGCTGAAAATCTCAACACTACACAACACTGCCACTTGTGTGAAAGCTGGAGTCATGGTGATCATGAGTGTTTTATAGTCATGAGTGTTTTATAGTCACAGCTATCCTTGCCATGTGTGTATGTTAACATATACATATACACAATATGTATATATTTGCACAATTTCAACTTCTGCTGCTGCTTAGTAGGTTCTGAAATATAGACTTTATTACATTCTTTATTCTCATGCAATATCTGGCAGGGACTCTAAATCTTTTTTATAAAGGTATCTATGGGACTAACAAGAAACTAAAAGAATTCAGTCTCTCTTTCTGTAGATATCTGTGAGATTATTTTTTTCAACTTGAAACATTTTGCAGTAAGAATTTTTTTGATTTACTTATATTCTCATGTACGATTTTAAGCCTGCTGATATAAAGAAAATAATAAACTTGTTTGCTCTGTGCCAAGCTGATATAGAAATGTATGATATAGAAATGATAGGACAAAAGGGTAGATCATTGAATCTAGTTTAAATCCAAAAAACAACAGTTAATCTCAATATATTTTACATTGGTATGGACTTCAATTTATTGATGCAAATTTAAAGTTAATTTTGATATATGGTATGTGTATTTTTACTCTTGTTTAAGATATTATGTTTATTCAATTCATTAAAAAATATATAGTTAAGAAATATAAATTAATAGTCATCTATTATATTCAAATTTATAGTCATGTTAGCTAAGTTTTCTAGGTATACATAGATATATTTCAATTAGGTAAGTAATCTTCAAACACTTCAAAGACCTACAGAATATGGCATTTAAAATGTTTTAAGAACTTAGACTTTTCTGGACATTGAGACTCCTGGCAGCAACAATCTACTTCAGAGAATATGATGGGAATCGAAGAAACTCCATATGGAGTTTGCTTTCTTTGTGATAAAAGTTAGCCATTTGGGCAAGAAACTGCTCTTGCCTGGACTGCTTGAGAGAATGTTGTATAAACTGGACATGCAGGACCCATGGGAGTGACCAGTGAACTTTATCAAAACAAGGCAAGATGGTCCTTCAGGTTCCTGCTTCACAAAAGTTACTGCCAGATATTTTGCAGGACACAGAGGAAAGTGATTGATGAACTTTGCCAATAGGCAAGACAATGCTTCAGATTTCCTGTTTCATAAAAAGTCTACAAGAGACTCTAGGCCTGTAGGCTGAAGATGGATGCCCCAACATTGCAGAGGAACTTTAGGTGACTGTCCAGGCAGCCAAATGTCTTTGTCATTTCTGGAATTTTAGAAGTTGCTTACAATGCACTTCCTGTTTACTCATATCATATTATATTCTTTTGGGATCTTTGATGGAGTTGAAGACTAGACAATTGTAATTATAGTTTTCATTAATTATGATAAAAATAAACTTTATATGAAACTTTAGACTCACAAAGATAGGATAGATGATAAAATATTTAATTTTGTCAAATACAAATAGACTAGATATTTTAAATGTAATTCTTGCTTGATAACTATTTTGTTATATATAATTTTACTATGTTAAAGTTAAAATCTTCCTTTTGATTAAACAGAAAAGGGGAAGTGCTGTGGGATGTCTTTCTGTATTCTGTGACTATGTTTTTCCCATTGGTTAGTAAATAAAGCTGCTTTGGCCTATGGTAAAGCAGGATAAGAGCCAGGCTGAAAATGCAAACAGAACTACAGAGAGAAGGGCAGAGTCAGGGAGACAGGAGCCCACTACCCAAGGAGCAACATATACCAAGACCAGTAACTGCATGGTCATGGGCCATGAGGCAAAACATAGATTAATAGGAATGGGTTGAGTTATGTTATAAGAGCTAGAGAGCAAGAAGCCTGAGCCATAGGCCAAACAATTTGTAATTAACATTAAGCCTCTGAGTAATTATTTTATAAGCAGCTGCAGGACTGTGGGTAGGAGAGATTTGTTCAGAACACAGGCCAGGTGGGACCAAGAAACCTCCAGCTACACCAAGCATTTCTTTTTCCTTTTTTAAAAAAGTATTTATTTATTTTACATCCCAACCCCAGTTTCTCCTCCTTCCTCTCTTCCTAGTCAGTCCCCCTACTCCCCCCACCTCATCTGTTTCTCCTCCTTTTCTATTCAGAAAAGTGCAGGCTTCCTACAGATATCAACAAAACATAGAGTATCAAGTTGCAGTAAGACTAAGCACTTTCCTTTGTGTTAAGGCTGGGCAAGGCAACACAATATGAGGAATGGGGTCCCAAAAGTCAACAAAACAGTAAAAGGCAGCCCCTGTACCAACTGTTAGGAATTGTACAAGAAGACCAAGCTACACAACTGTCTATTATATGCAGAGGGCTTAGGTAAGTCTCAAACAGGATCCCTGGTTGTAGGTTCAGTCTTTGTGAGCCCCTGTGAGCACAGGTTAATTGATACTATAAATTTTCTTGTGAGTTCCTTGACCCTCCTGATTCTACAATTCTTCCTCTCTTCAGCAGGATTCTCCAAGCTGTATCAAATGTTTGGCTGTGGGTCTCTACATCTGTTTCCATCAGTTGCTGGAGGAAGCCTTTCTGATGACAATAGGGCTCGACACCAATCTATGAGTATAGCAGAACATCATTAGGCATCATTACATTGAGGTTTTTTTTTTTTTTTTTTTCCTCCAGTCATGTTTGGTTCTATCCTAGGTCTCTGAGCCACCTAGCCTCTGGGTCTTGGTGTTCCAGGCAGTGTCAGGTGTGGGCTCACTCTCATGGCGTAAGTCTAAGGCTAGAATACTCATTGGTTGGCCACCCCCACAATCTCTGTGCCATCCTTAATCCAGCACATCCCATAGGCAAGACAGACTGTAGGTCGAGGTTATGTGGCTCAGTTGGTGTCTCAGTTCCTCTGCTGGAAGTCTTGCTTCATCACAGGATATTGCCAGTTCAGGCTACATATCCTCTGTTGCTTGGAATCTGAGCTGAGGTCATCATTGTAGATTCCTGGGAGTGTACCTTGAATCAGGTTTCTACTTCACCCTGAAGTGCCCCTCTCTCCAGTCATCTTTTTCAGTACTCTCCTTTACATGCCTCCCCTACCTGATCCCTCATGTTCCCATCCCCACATGCCCCCAGTCCACCCAGATCTCTTTGATTTCCTCTTTCCTGAGAGAACTCCTTGTTACCTAGCTTTTCTGGATCTGTGGATTGTAGCACGGTTAAACTTTATAGCTAATATCCACTTAGGAGTGAGTGCATTTGTCTTTCTAGGTCTGGGTTATCTCACTCAGGTTGATTTTTTTCTAGTTTCATCCATTTGCCTGCAAATTTCAAGATGCCATTTTTTAA
Organism: Peromyscus californicus insignis; assembly: GCF_007827085.1. NCBI lineage: Eukaryota > Metazoa > Chordata > Mammalia > Rodentia > Cricetidae > Peromyscus > Peromyscus californicus. The sequence goes on from NW_026294402.1 coordinate 13,148,866, forward strand.
CAGCTGAGTAATACTCTATTATGTAAATGTACCACATTTTCTTTATCTATTCTTCCATTGAGAGACATCTATGTTGTTTCTAGGTTCTGGCTATTACAAATAAAACTGCCATGAACATATTTGTCCCTGTGGTATGATTGAGCATCCTTTGGGTACATGCTGAAGAGTGATATAGCTGAGTCTTGGGGTAGCTAAATTCCCAATTTTCTGAGAAACCTCCATGCTGATTTCCAAAGTGTCTGTGCAAGATTGCACTCCCACCAGCAGTAGAGGAGTGTTCTCCTTGCTCCACATCTTCTCCAGCATGAGTTGTCACTTGTGCTTTTGATGTTAGCCATTCTGACAGGTGTAAGATGGAATCTCAGTGTCATTTTGATTTGCATTTATCTGATAGCTAAGGATGTTGAACATTTCTTTACATGTTTCTCAGTCATTTAAAATTCTTCTGTTGAGAATTCTCTGTTTAAATCTGTACTCCATTTTTAATTGGATTATTTGGTTTGTTGATGTCTAGTTTCTAGCCGTCTGTCAGATGTAGAGTTGGTGAAGATATTTTCCCATTACGTAAGCTGCCATTTTGTCCTATTGATGGTGTCTTGGCTGTACATGAGCTTTTTAGATTCATGAGGTCCCATTTATTAGTTGTTGATCCTAGTATCTGTGCTATCGTTTTGTTCAAGAAGTGTCTGTGTCAGTGCATTCAAAACTATTTCCCACTTTCTCTTTTGTCAGGTTCAGTGTATCTGGTTTTATGTTGAGGTCTTTTATTCACGTGGACTTGAATTTTGTGCAATATGATAGATATGGATCTATTTGCATTCTTCTAAATGCTGACATACAGTTATACCAGCACCATTTGTTAAAGATGTTTTCTCCCCATTATATAATTTTGGTTTCTTTGTCGAAAATCATATGTCCATAGGTGTGTGGATTTACATCTGGGTTTTGAATCTATTCCATTGATCCACCTGTCTGCTTTTATGCCAATACCTTTTTTTAAACTGTAACTCTGTAGAAGAGCTTAAAATCAGGGACAGTGATTCTCCCAAAGTTATTTTAATGTACAGGATTGTTTTAGCTTTCCTGGGTTTTTTGTTTGTTTGTTTTGTTTTTCCTTATGAAGTTGAGTATTGTTCTTCCCAAGTCTATAATGAATTGTATTGGAATTTTAATGGGGATCGCATTGAACCTGTAGATAGCTTTTGGTAAGATGGCCATTTTTACTATGTTAATCTTATTGACCCATGAGCATCGGAAATCTTTCCAATTTCCGATATCTTCTCCAGTTTATTTCTTCAAAGGCTTGAAGTTCTTGTCATATAGGTCTTTCACTTGTTTGGCTAGAGTTACACTAAGATATTTTATATTACTTGTGGCTACTGTGAAGGGTGCTTTTTTCCTGACTTCTTTCTCAGCCTGTTTGTCATTTGTATATAGGAGAGCTACTCATTTTCTTTTTGAGTTAATCTTGTATGCAGCCACTTCCCTAAAGGTTTATCAGCTGTAGGAGTTAGTTCCTTGATAGAATTTTTTGGGTTACTTATGTATACTATCATGTCATCTGTTAGTAAGGATAATTTGACTTCGTCCTTTCCAATTTATATACATTTGAGCCCCTGTAGTTGTCTTATGGCTCTAGTTAGAATTTCAAATACTATATTGAACAGATATGGGGACAATGAACAGCCTTTTCTTGTTCTTGATTTTAGTAAAATTGTTTTGAGTTTCTCTCCATTTAATTTGGTGTTGGCTGTTGGCTTGCTATAAATTGTCTTTATTATGTTTAGGTGTATTCCTTGTATTTCTGATCTCTCCAAGACTTTTTTCATGAAGGGGTGTTGAATTTTTTCAAGGGCATTTTTGGCATCTAACGAGATGATCTTGTGTATTTTTTTTCTTTCAGTTTGTTTATATGGTGGATTACATTGACATATTTTCATATGTAGAACCATTCCTGCATCCCTGGGATAAAGCACACTTGATCATGGTGGATGATCTTTTTTGACGTTTTGGTTCGGTAGTATCTCATTGAGTATTTTTGCACCAATATTCATGAGGGAAACTGGTCTGTAATTCTCTTTAGTTGTTGAGTCTTTATGGTTTGGGTATCAGGGTGACTGTGGCCTCATAAAAAGATTTTGGCAATGTTCCTTCTGTTTCTATTTTGTAAGATAGTTTGAGAAGTATTGATATTATCTGTTCTTTGAAAGTATGGTAGAATTCTTCACTAAGACTTTGTGTCTCTAGGCTTTATTTCTTTCTCTCTTTTTTTTTTTTTTTTGGTTGGAATCTTCTAGTGACTGCTTCTATTTCCTTAGGGGTTATAGGTCTATTTAAATTGTTTAATTTATTTTGACTTAATTTTGGTAAGACGTATCTATCAAGAAATCTGTCCATTTCTTTTAGATTTTCTAATTTTGTAGACTACAGGTTATTGCAGTATGACCTAATGATCTCTAGATTTCCTCAGAGACTGTTGTTATGTCCTCCTTTTCGTTTCTGATTTTGCTGATTTGAATATTCTCTCTTTGTCTTTTGGTTAGTTTGGATAAGGGTTTCTCTATCTTGTTGATTTTCTCAGGAACAAATTCTGTATTCCATTGATTCTTTGTATTGCTCTCTTTGTTTCTATTTTATTGATTTCAGCCCTTAGTCTGATTATTTCCTGCCATCTACTCCTCTTGGGTGTGTCTGTTTCATTTTGTTCTAGAGCTTTCATGTGTGCTGTTAAGTTGTAAATATGTGATCTTTCCAAATTCTTTATGAAGGCACTGAGTACTATAAACTTTCCTCTTAGCACTTCTTTCATTGTGTCCCTTAAGTTTTGGTCCATTGTGCATTTATTTTCATTGAATTCTAGTAAGTCTTTTATTTCTTTCTTTTTTTTTTTTTTTTTTTTTTTTGGTTTTTCGAGACAGGGTTTCTCTGTGTAGCTTTGCGCCTCTCCTGGAACTCACTTGGTAGCGCAGGCTGGCCTCGAACTCACAGAGATCCGCCTGGCTCTGCCTCCCGAGTGCTGGGATTAAAGGCGTGCGCCACCACCGCCCGGCTATTTCTTTCTTTATTTCTTCCTTGACCTAGTGGTAACTCAGTAGAATGTTGTTCCATTTCCATGAATTTATAGGCTTTCTGTTATTGAAATCCAGCTTTAATGGTGGTCTGATAGGATGCAGGGGATTATTTCAATTTTCTTTTATTTGTTGACACTTGTGACCAAGTATGTGGTTGATTTTAGAGAATGTTCCACGAGGTGATAAGAAGAATGTGTATAATTTTATGTTTAGGTGAAATATTCCATAGATATCTGTTAGGTTCATTTGAGTCATACATAATGTCTGTTAGCTCCAGTATTTTTCTGATTAATTTTTGTCTGGATGATTTGTCCATTGGTTAGAGTAGGGTATTGAAGTCTCCCACTACTAATGTATGATATTTGGTATGTGATTTAAGCTTTAGTAAGTAATGTTTCTTTTATAAATGTTCATACCCTAGCATTTGGTTCATAGATGTTCAGAATTGAGACATCGTCTTTGTGAATTTTTCTTTTGATGAGTATGAAATGTCCTTCTTCATCACTTGATTATTTTTGGTTTGAAGTCTATTTTATTAGATAGTAGAGTAGCTTCACCAGCTTGCTTCTTGGGTCCATTTGCTTGGAAAATCTTTTTCTAAACCTTTACTCTGCGGTAATGTCTCTTTGATGTCTCTTTGTGTTTCTTGCATACATCAGAAGTGTGGGATGACTCATCCCTAACGGGTTTGAGGGCCAGATGGCCCAAACAAGTGAAAAAGATACTTTCTGAGAGCCAGCCTGGGTCTGCCTAAGGGCCTTAGCAACAACAGCTGAAACATGATCTGGAGATGACCTGGACCAATGAGAGACAGCCATGTCACACCAGCTGATGCATATTCATCAGACCTCCCCCCAGGGAAGGGTGGAGGGTATATAAGGCTTGCTTCTTCCTGAATTAACTGAGCTTGTTGTTTCAACATTCTCCGAGTCTATGTGGTTTGACTCTGCGCCTACTTGGCCCCCTCCCCCAAAAGGAACAACAGCAAAGGACCCTGCTACATCTGGTGCCGAAACCGGGAAATTTGGTACTTGAACAGGGTCTGTTTGTCTCCCTTTACTCATGTGTGGCACTGGTTGAGCAGCCTCCTTGAGCGGTGTATTTCAGTGAGTAGGCCCCTTTATGTTTTGTAAATTTGGTCCCTTCACCAGGTAAATGCTGGGACCCCCACTTTCTTCTTTCTGTTTGTCTTGTGTGTGAGTCTGTCTGTACAGTAGGGTGGCACATACTTTTGTTCAGGCTCACCTGGTGTTTCCACATAAGGGCTGGTCCCTCAGGAAACAACAGCCACAGTCTGACTTTTTTTGGTTGTGTATGTGTATGTATGTGTATATATATGTATGTGTGTGTTTGTGAATGCATGCGTGTGCTTGTGGGTTGTGATGCCTGGAGAGATGGATCAGTAGTTAATAGTGCTTGCTCCATAGATCTTTTCAGAGAACATATGGGAGCCTGATCTTTGGATAAGAGTTCTGTTCCTGGCCAGAAACAGTGAGGTGGCCTCAGGAGTAACTCTCCATTTATTTGTTATGCCCATTTTGTTGACTATAATTGCTGGCCTAAAGTCATTTTCTACTGAGGCCCACAATAAGCACTGCCAGAAACAATGTAACACCAACTTATCTATTGCCTTCATTCCATCCATGACTGATATTTCCTCTGCCTCTGCTGGCAAGGAGAAGCATGAGAATAGGTGTAAAGTGAAGGAAAGGGATGGAAAGAGAGAGGAAATGCTTGCTGCAGCACCCAAGCCTATACTGGCAGCCCCTCTCTTTGTTTCCCCCATGCCTCGGTGGCTACCCCTCACTGCAGTATCCACAGAGTGATTTGCCTGGATGTCTGCCTGCCGAGCCAGCTGCTCCGCATACCTCCCAGCCTATTCCACCTATGGTGCCGCACATGCCCACCATGGCGTTTCCAGTTAACGTGGGCCCCGATGCGGCCAACCAGCCATGCATAGCTGCTACCCTTGCAGACCTGTCTTTGGTCTGTAAGGCTGCTAATGAATCAGGTCCTGACTTATATTTAGTACAAGTCCTACGGCAATGGTTAATGCATCTATAGACTTATCACCGGCACCATTTGATGAAGGCTGTGTTGGAGCCTGCGGTCTATCTTAATTAGTGAGCTGCCTATGATGACCAGGCTGAGGCTCAGGCTCATTTTAATATACAACACTACATCGCTATTTCTCTTGAGACAGTCATGGGCTGAGGACCATATGCTAACCCTGTCATACAAGCCCAAATTGGACAACACACTTATTTACTTGCCTTAAGAGACACCATTGCCCTTGGTCCATTGAAGGGATCCCATCACCCTTCAGTGGCAACACTCTATTCCCCTGTTAAACCGGGGTGAGGATATGCTTGCATTTTTCCCCAGAATACCACCACACCAATATGGGTACCCTCCAGAAATATGTGTCCTGCAACAGACCAAGAGATTTTGGACAAAGAAGAAGCTTCAGAGGGGTAATGTATGATTTGATCCGCTACTGTGACATTAGTAAAGGTCATGTTATCACTGGCATGTGACCCTAGATATAAAGCGATTTCCTCACTCCCTACAAGGTTGCTAATGCATCACTAGAAAGACTTCATTTGGTGCAATAAAAATAACTAGGGTCCCATCCATGTCCTTGAGATTGAAATTTTTGACTAATCCTTCTCTTGTTCAGATATCTTCTGCAACAGGTTCACCAACAGAAGGCGGCCACAAAAGCAACCCTACAGGTTTTATTGGCTCTCAGACACCTAGATCAGAGTCCTCCTAGAAAGATAATGCACATATGGCTCACTGAGATACAGAAGGCTACTGCCTAAAGCCTACCACCTGGACAGCTCTCCAGGATTGATGCTCTTCCAGGTCTGGTAGTCAATGACGGATACGAGCTTCTTTGGCAAATCAATTTAAGACAGGCACAGTCCATTATGCTGAGCTCTCCTGAGCTGAGGTCAACAAAGTTAGGGCAATGCACCCTAGCTCCCACTTAGCATGTCCTATAAAATAATAAAAAGGGGTGGATATGTGGGATGACACATCCCTAATGGGCTTGAGGGCCAGATGGCCCAAACAAGTAAAAAAGATACTTTCTGAGAGCCAGCCTGGGTCTGCCTAAGGGCCTTAGCAACAGCAGCTGAAACATGATCTGGAGATGACCTGGACCAATGAGAGACAGCCATGTCACACCAGCTGATGCATATTCATCAGACCTCCCCCCAGGGAGGGGTGGAGGGTATATAAGGCTTGCCTCTTCCTGAATTAACTGAGCTTGTTGTTTCGACATTCTCCCTGAGTCTGTGTGGTTTGACTCTGAGCCTACTTGGCTCCAAAGGGAACAGCAGCAAAGGACCCTGCTGCACAGAAGGATGGATCCTGTGTTATTATCCATTCTGTTAGCCTGTGTTTTTTAATAGGGAATTGAGTCCATTGATATTAATGGATATTAATGACCAGTGATTGTTAATTACTGTTATTTTGGTGGTGGTGGTGGTGGTGGTGGTTGTGTGTGTGTGTGTATGTGTATTTCCCTTCTTTGGGTTTTGCTGGTGTAAGATTATTTATTGCCTCTGTTATGTGGGTATATTTAAGCTTGTTGGAACTTTCCTACTAGTACCTTTTGTAAGGCTGGATTTTTGGATTGATGTTATTTAAATTTGACTTTGTCATAAAAGATCTTGTTTTCTCCATCTATGGTGATTAAAGGTTTTAGAGATTATGGTAGTCTGGTGTGGCATCTGTGACCTCTTAGAGTTTTTAAGACATCTGTCTAGGTCCTTTTGGCTTTTAGAATCTCTGTTGAGAAGTCAATGTAATTCTAACACATCTGCCTTTTTATGTTACTTGTCCTTTTTCCAATTTTTAATATTCTTTTTTTTTCTGGATGTTTAGGGTTTGATTTTTTTTAAATTTTTTATAAAATTTTTAATTCTTTCTCAGGGGAGAGAGCGAATGTAGTCCCCCACTACCACAAATTATGCAGTCGAGTTTCCTACATTTGGGTAAATCACACGGGTCAGCACATCTGGAGTGCAATGGATAAGCCTTGCCCTGGGAAAACTACCTTCATGATCATGGTATCTCCCATGCCAGGTAAGTATAGGGTTTTGATTATTATTTGGGGATGGATCTTTCTTTTCTGTTCCAATCTATTTAATGTTATGTAAGTTTCTTGTATCTTTATAGGCATGTCCTTCTTTAGGTTTAGAAATTTTCCTCTATGATTTTGTTAAAAATATTTTCTGGGCCTTCGAGCTGAGAATCTTCTCCTTCTATTCCTATCTATGTGTGATTATTATAGAGATTACATATCCACATATATGAAAGTGAAATCACACACACACACACACACACACACACACACACACACACAGGGCCTCACACACACACACTAGAAAAACATGTACACTGATCTGTATTCTAAGCCTTCTTCATTCTCGTTTGCAACAACTCTCTAAATTGTCCAGGCTATTTTTAAAGTCACTCCACATACCAAGCTGGCCTGAAACTTAGATCCTCCCGCCTCAATCTCTTAAAAAGCTGGGATTATAGTTGCACACTGCCAAGCCTGGCTATCATCACATGTATTGATTCATCAAACTAATTTGCTTGGAGTGCAAAGGCCACGGAATTCTGATCTTCTGAAAACTGCTCAATACCAAGCATCATGGACTTTAAAGTCAGAACAACATGAAATGGGAACTCACCTCTGCATTTATTATGTTTATGACTTTGAGTAATACATTTAACAAGTTCCATAATGAAAACATTTTGACTGTACTAGTATGGAAATAATAATTCACATTTAGTACTTTGATTAAATAAAACTTAGGTATAGTCTGTGATAATAAATGTCAGTTTTTAAAAGGTTGTTATATAATAAAATAACTCCATCATTTGATGTGATCCTGAGTTGTTTCAAGGTCAAAAGTGTCCTTGTGTTACATCTAAGTAGTTGAGACTAAGAACAGTTAGATGTCAGTGTGAAGATGTTTAAAGCTACTGTCCAGAACAGCCAAAGGAGAAAACACTGCTACCCAGTGCAATAGGGGTCCATCTGTCATGTCATCCAATATTGTCCAAAGTGCCATTTGTAGCCAGGAATGAACAAAACTTTTATCTCTGAGGAACTAATATTAATTTCTCTGGCTTTGACAGAGACAAATTGCTCATACAGCATAACATTTCACTAGACAGTCTGTAAATCTGTGGGAGGGCCCTGCTTGATGACTTTGCAAGATATAGATGCATGTAGAATTCCTATATTTGCTCTAGCTCTTTGCAAACAAAACAAGACATTACCATGAGAGTGTTTCACTCAAGTGATCCTAGAACTGTGTACTCACCTCCCTCTAGATGTGTGTTGTCTCCTGTACTAGTGAGTAAATTGCATGATGGCTCCATTGGAAAAACAAAATGTATAGACTAAAAATCAGTTACACAACTGTGATTCATCTTGCACCTAGGATTAAGTAAAATACAGTGGCATAGAGCCAGTAGATTTGTGGGTTATTATTGTTGTACCTGCATTCAAATACCTTTGAATTTCTGACTACCACAGCAGGTAACAAACAACATCAAAATTGTCATTTTGTTTCCACTAATTTTTATAATTTCGTAGTAAAGCTTCATTTCTTCTGGTATCTTAAAACATCTCCCAGAATCCTTCATTGTTTGGAGAAATAATGATTTAATGTCATTATTTTTTATTTTATGTATATGAATGTTTTGACTGCATGTATGTCTGTGTACAATGTGAGTGCCTTGAACCTGTTGAGCCCTGAGAAGGGCAACAGATCTCCTAGAAATAGATCTACTGATGGTTGTAAGCTACACATTGGTGCTGAGAACCAAACTCCAGTTCTCTGCAAGAACAGCAAATGCTCATAACTGCTGAGCCATCTCTTTGCCCTCCCCACCTTCCAATATCTTTTAAAATAAGAATTCTAGGATTTTTAAACTCATCTTTGTAAGTCCACTCCCATGGCAGGGGCTGCCCTGAGACCCTGGTGTTTCAGAACTGGCTGAAGTGGGGCCAGCTACTGTAACTTGTGCTGCGAGAGGAACAGATTCCATGGCCAAAGGCCAAGGGTAAGTTGGAGATTATGTGGAAGTTTCACATTGTCTCATAAAGTTTACACGAAGCTTCATGATGAGAATGCATTTGTCATTGTCTAATCCAGTGTTCCCCAGATAAACAGACAGAACATGCCTCTATCAGTGACTATACATCCTTATCCTGTGGCTGGGCTCTGTTGGGTGTACTTTGTTAAACACTGATCTCCAGTAAGTTCAAATACTATAGGTGCATGAAGACTGATAATTATAGTTTGCACTGTCAGTTACAATGGGTAGCATCCTTAGAGGATGGTGGTTTTCTATCAGATATTTTTATGGCTGGAGTCGTTCTTCATGATATGGGCTGTGTTTTCTATTCATAGCTCAAAGGAAGGCATTGTTCTTGCTACCTCTTCTTGTCGTGACATCACCGCTGGGCTAAGGACCCCCTCCCACTTAAAATTTGCCCTTTACCTACCTCACCTCTCTCTTGATGTCTAGAAACCTTTGAAAGCAAATACTAAAGCAAGAAACTCTTTTCTTTTTTTTTCTATTATCAAAGTTATTTTGTTCATTTTTTCCAATGCTAAATTTAGGTGACTGTTTACAATTTCCAGACTGTATCATAATATGACCCATTTCCTCTTGAGTTATTGGGATAAAGAGGGGCTTTGGGTTACACATTGCATTGGGTTTCTTTCTTCGCCAGTAAATTTTCTTTTTTCAAAACACAGCCATCTGAAACTTGATGGGGGCACCCTTCATCTGCCTGCTGATAAACATTTCTGGCTATTCAGGCCCCCTGTTTCTCTCTCTGCAGCTGCTTCAGCATTCTCTGCAAGATTATGATTTACTAACTAGATCTGGAGTCTTCAACTATTCTTCCCTTCTCTTCTTCCTCTTCCTCCTCATTTTCCTACTTCTCCTCTTCCTTTCTTTGCTTTCTTTCAGTTTTTTGAAACAATATTCCACTGTCCAGCCCAGAACTCATGACTGTTCCCATTCTCAGCCTCTTGATTGCTGGGATCACAGCCAAGTACCCCCATTTTGTGATAAATGGCTCCTCTTTTAGGAAATGTGTGATACTTCTGCCTGTGATCCTAAGAAGGCTGCCTGTGATGGACCACGTGGAAGAGGACCCACAGAAAGGAGAACCTTCAATTGAACCCCTTAGCCACTTCCTCCTGCAGCATAGTTACTGCCACTGTGCACCCATGCCTCTTCTCCTCTTTTTTGTTTTTGTTTGTTTTGTCAGTATGACCTCATTAGGGGAGAATCCCACCTCGCAGGAACCTCCCTAAGCTCAGTGGATTCCCAGAGTTCAGCCAGATGGTGCTTTTGTGATTGCATGTTCATGGAACTTGGCTTTATCTGCCAAAATCTTTTCTTGGAGAATCATTACTTCACATTATTTACAGGTATAAATACTGGAATTGCAAAGGTACAATTCAATATTAAGTAATAATATGATGTCATACTGTGCACTGTCTGTGACAGACATCTAGGACTCAAGACCTCCTGTGGGCATTTGAGAGAGCTTCACCACTTTCTCAAGTAATTAGGTCTCTGCACCTGTCTGGCTTGGGCAGCCCATGAGTCCTGTTCCTTTGAGGTTTTATTTCTCTTTTTTTATCTTTCTCTGGCTCAGTCTGAGACTGTCTCTCTCCCACTTCTCACATAGGCTCCCTGAAATCTGACTTTATGATCCCACTTGTGTCACATGGGTGTTCTTGACACTATCATCCAAATTTAGATCTTTTTATAAACATAAATAAAAGGTTGGAGCCCAAATTGTGGAATTTATAGACACTTGAGTCATTCTTAGACTAAAAAAAATATACAACTGACCAAATCAGTTTTTTGTTTTTTTTGCATGTAGTACAAGCTAAACTTTGACTCGCCTGCTTTGACCTCCTAACTGATGATGTTAAGGTAGGTCCCACCATGCTCAAAAGAATTTGGTACATTCTGCCTTGGAAGTGAAAGGCAGCAAGCGAAAAGGGAGATGATCAGTGGTTGGTTGGATATATCACAGATGTCAGTTTTGCCTTCTTATTTTCAGATGATTGGTGTTATGAAATAGCACCACATAAAGTCATCTTTCCAAACACCTTGACATCTTTCAGCGCCTCAAAGGCTACTACTGCTTCTGTCCTTTGTATGTGTTGCTACACTGCCTTCAGGAATGTTCTAACTTGCCAAAGGGTAGTGGCTTACTTTCTGAAACATTCTCACATCAGAGATGATTCAAGAACATTTGAAATTCAAAGTCGTTTCCCTGGCTGTCTCAACATGTCTTCTCTCAGCACTCTTCCTTTTATAGATATATTCCTCTTTCTTTCATAATCTGTGTTTTAACATTCATCTATTTTACTTGCTTGTGATATTGAAGTCTCCCCTGGCAGTGTTGGGTGTGTGTGTGCATGTGCGTGTGTTTGTGTGTGTGTGTTTGCTTTTATCACAAGATTTCTCACTGGGTGTAATTTGCTGATTAAGGTAGGCTGGCTGGCCAGTGAACATTGGGGATTCACTTGTCTTTACTATGCAGACTCTGGGGTTACAGGCACACATCTTGGTTTTTTGTTTTTTTGTTGTTTTTTTTTTTTTTTTTTTGGTTTGTTGTTGTTGTTGTGTTTTAAGATGTGCTCTGGGAAATGAACTCAGGTCCTCTTTCTTGCACAGTGAGCACTTTACTGATGTAGCTATTTCTCCAGTCCCAGCATATCACTTTAAATAAGCTCTTGCCATTCTAATGAGAGCAGAATTGGATCTGTATTTCTTACCATTATTCTCCCAGAGCCCAGCCCATACCAAACTCAGTAATGTTCAATGGGCCAAGAACTGCTGCAAGTCTTTTGTAAGCATTGACTTTAACTCTCAAATCAACCCCATTTTATGATTTTTTCCCTATAGTCAAACTAAAAAACTTGAGATAGACAAATATCAAATGACTTTTTCAAGGTTATATAGCTAATATGTGAATAAACTGGAATTCAGCTCTAGGAAATCTGAGTGAAAATGCATTGTTTTGGTAGATAAGTAAAAAAGATTAAAAAGTATGAAGTTAAATAGGAGAGAAGATGTCAACTTACATGAAGATGATACACTGAGATAATGATGAAATATCCCTCAGAGACCTCTGAAAGACAGCAAGGATGTTTCCTCAGCATCTCTGACAGGAGGAGTGACATCAAGGGCAGCTTCAGTATGTTTGCATTAACATATCTAAAGGAGGCTGTGTCAATCATGAGGGAGATTATTCTGGAATGTTGATAAACAGCAAGCAAGGGAGAGTTTGAGAGGTGTTACTAGCCTGGGGAAACCACTTCTTCAACTCCCCTCCCCAGTAGAGGGTGATTGCTCGATCAACACCTTACAAGTATGTGTGGGTTGTTTTTAATGATGGTGAAATGTGCATGACATAGATCCTACCATTTTCACCATTTTCAGTATTCACTTGTAATCCTCAGCTGAGCTCTCCTGTAGCTAATTCAACAGCTGTTGGGGCATATATGCAACAGACGTGTACTTATATTTTAGTATTTTAGCAAACACTTTTTTGAACAATGGAATTGGAACAGAAACTAGATGAAATAGTAGAAAATAATTAAAAAATCCCCATGAAGGGTGTGTGTGCGTGTGTGTGTGTACCTGTACATATGTGTGTACTTTCGAGTAAAGTCAGAGAACAACCTTAGGTCTCGTCCACGGGTATTGTCCACCTTGACTTTTGAGACAGAGCCTCTCATTTGGACCTGGTGCTCACTGTTTGAGCTAGGCTAGCTGGCTAGTAAGCCAGAGGGCTCTGCCTGTCTTTCCAGTGCTGAGTTTACAACTATGTGCTACCGCATCTGGCTTCTTTTACATAGGTGCTGGCAATTGAACTCACATTTTCATGCCTGTACAGTGAGTATTTAATTGAATAAGCCTTCTTCCCAGAACCCATCATACTCCATGTGCATTGTGTTTTTAAAGAACTGCCTACAATGTGAGCTGAATGTTCTTGGAAATAAAAATTAGCCAAAAATGTTTATCTCAAGGAATAACTGATTTTCTCTAGAGGACATATGTATCCTGTTTTCTTGATTAAAATTCCATGCCTTTCCTAAGAAATAGGCAAGCATGTCTTTACAGACCCATTACAGCCCACAGTGTGTCCTTGTTCCACACAAAGCTAGTTAATCCAATTTAACTTTGTGTATAGCCTTAATACATTATGTTCAAGTATCTCCTATTATCTCCTACTGTCATGCTCCTGATTTCCATTTCTACTGTAGACTTTGTGTCATGCAGTCATTTTCAATGCACAACTCTGTCATTTGGTGCCTTTGCACCAAGTGCATTTAGAAAAAAATGGCAAAATCCAGGTGATACAGCAGTTAAATATACTTTATAAGTATCAAAAATGGTTGCAAGTTACTAGTGGACAGGATATCAATTGTTGATTATTGTATGGGAAAAATAAGTCTCAGGAAATGTTTCAGCTACATTCACCTTAGAAAAATAATTCAGTTTTACATAATATGTTCAAGAGAGGAGCATACTCTCTCACAATGTAATACTATTCCTCAGAAATACTGTCCACAAATAAATGCAGAGGCATGTTCAGAGAGGCATGGGTAATAATGAATATAGATGGTGTTTACAACAACCACGAAATAAGGAAAAAGACAGGGTAGCTGTTAGAAAAGGTAATTGTGAGCTGGGCGGTGGTGGCGCACGCCTTTAATCCCAGCACTCGGGAGGCAGAGCCAGGTGGATCTCTGTGAGTTCAGGGCCAGCCTGGACTACCGAGTGAGTTCCAGGAAAGGCACAAAGCTACACAGAGAAACCCTATCTCGAAAAACCAAAAAAAAAAAGGAAAGGTAATTGTGACCTGCTCTATGATTGTCTGTCATACTGTAGTAGAAATAAGTGAACATAACCACATTTGTGGTATTGGAGAATCCTAAAAGCAGACCAGCGAGATTTAAAAGAATGAACCAGGGGGCTGAACCAAGTGATTCTCTTTAGGATTGCATGGCTTGAACTTGAAACTAGGACAAGAAATAAGGGGTTATTGTCAACAAAGTTAAGACAAAAGGATCAGAGTTAGAAAAAAATTAGCAGCTATAAATTTAGTATCAAGTTTGATACTAAAAATTTCTACATAAACACAAATTCATCCAACTCTCAGTGGAATATCACCAGTAGCCTCCCTTTCTGAGATGTACTAGCTTCCAGCTGCTCTGACACAGTGTCTGAAAAAACTGGAAAGGGAAGGAATGTATTCTGATTAACAGCTTCAGAGTTTCAGTGATTAGCATATTTCACTGTTGTCAGCCTGTGATGAGGTAGAACTTCATGGTGGCAGAAGCACGCTGTAGGGGCAAGTTTCTCACCTCCTGGAAGCCAGGAAGCTTAAACAGAGACAGGGGACAGGATATTCTTTTAAAGCATTCCCTTCAATATTCTCCTTTAGCCCTACATTCTAGTCTCTTTGGCATGAGAAGGTACTCTCCAGGCTATGGAAAGAGATACCTGGACGCCAAACCAGCCACAAAACTCTCCACTTATAGTATTTTCTGTCTACGAGACATGCTGGGAAAACAAAGCACAGAACTTGTGAGAATAGCCAACTATGTTTGGTTTAACTTGAGCCCCACCCCATGAGAAGGAGCCCATGCCCTACACTACCTGCATGGCCAGGAACCAGAGACTGGATGTCCTAGAGACCTAGAATAGAACCAAACACAACTGGCAGATAAAACAAACAAACAAACAAACAAACAAATAAATAAATAAATAAATAAATTCAACATTTCAAAGAAATGATTCCTAATGATATTCTGCTGTACTCGTATGTACTTCAGAGAGGCTTCCTCCAGCAGCAGATGGGAGCCAGTGCAGAGACCCACAGTCAGACATTATGCCGAGAGAGTCTAAACTGGAAGTTTCCATTGGATCTCTCTCCTCAGAGATGGAGAACCCTGTTGAAGGAGAGGAGCTGTAGGACTCAGAGTGGATGGAGGACACTAGGAGGACATGACCCACCAAGTTAACTAAGCATAGCTCACATGGGCTCACAGAGACTGAAGCCGCAAGCACTGGGCCTGCATGGGTCTGTCCCACATCCTCTGCATATGGTATGGCTGTTAGCTTGGTGTTCTTGTGAGACTCCTAACAGTGGGAGTGGGTATATCTCTGACTCTTGCCTGCTCTTGAGACTCTTTTCCTCCCATTGGGTTGTTTTGTCCAGTCTTAATGTGAGGGGTTTGGGCTTATTTTATTGTTATCTCATTTTATCCTGTCTGGCTGTCCTCTTCTCTTGGAGATCTTTTTTCTAAAAAGTAAACAGAGGGAGAAGAGTTATCTATGGGAGAGGGGAGAAATGGAGGAGAGCTAGGAGGAACAGAATGATGGGAAACTATGGTTGGGAAATATTATATAAGAGAAAAATCTCTTTTCAATAAAAAAGCACTCTATTTCCTTAACAACCCCATCTTACATAGTTTTCTCCTTGTCTCAATAGCCCATTCAATTATGAAACTGTCAATGAATCAATCCCTCATGGCCCACTCACTTCCTATAAGCCCCGGCATATCTGAAAATCAAGCTTTGTCAATACCTGAGCCTAATGCCTCCTACTCAAACCCTAGTATAAGAGGGACATTGGCTGATTGTGAGTCTGATCTCAGCCAAGATATCTTAAATAGGCAGTGTTTTGTCTTAAGGTTCCTCGATGCAGAGTAAGTTTTATTTTTACTCAGGAGAATATTTCTTTGCCATTGAAGCCAAGCCTAATCATTGCTTCAATTTTACTTCTCTATTTAACACATAAAGGATATAATTCCCATATTGTTTTATAGCTCAGATAAAATATACTAACATTTATCTAGATTTATTGAGATAAACTGTGTCTGATTTGTTATTATTTGAATTTTTATGGATGAGGAAACTGAGGCAAAGAGAAGTCAAAGATATTGATTGCCTGGATCACAGTGTTTGTGCTACAGAAGGTTGGTGATACATACAGGGAAATTCTTAGGTCTTACAACACATGTTGGCAAAGCATGAACCCCCATGTGGACTACAGAAATATTACAGATAAACAAGCAGACCTTGGAAATTGGACATTGTGAAGAAGAGACATTATTTCAAAATTGATTCATTGACTTCTAGCATCTTTCCTTCCCACAAAACCTCTAATTCTCTGCCACATTTTGCTCCCTCACTAAGTAGTGCTGACTACTCAATTGCTCAGGTCAAAACCATTACTGACTGGGAGGGCTGTTTTTTCTTTTTTTTTTCTTCATCCTCTTCATACAATTTTCATTGAGGCCTTTCTTATCTACTTCCAAAATATTCTAGGACCTGGGATCTTTTCTTTACTAGAGTTAGAAGTGTTTTCTTTAAGGACCAGAAGGAAAATATTTTAGAGTTTATGACCATTTGGTCTCTGGTGCAGTCATTTCACTGGGACAGAGAAACAGGTATAGATACTGTAGGAACACAGAAGTCGGATCCAGCAAAAACACAAAGAAAGAGCTTGTAGTAGTCCTCTGGTATGCTAAAATGCTTCTTGCCAATTATACCCTCTGTTAACTCACATGCCACATGGTAGTTCAACATGGTGGGTTTCTAATGCAGCATTCCTGAGTGATTAGCTTAAATTACCATGTCACTTTAATTTCAGTCAATCTTCTTAGTTAAAAGGGGAAACAAGTATTTCAGGTTAAATTTCTAAATGGTGGGTCTCAAGACTTTACTTGATGTTTTCTTTTTCTATGTTTTATAGTGATTATTCCTCATTTTCAGTGTAAAAATAAAAACTCTTAGATTCTCTGTGGAATAGAAATGATACTGCCTTTTGTACTCACTCTATCATGAGTTGTAAATGTAACTATTTTTGAGACTGGATAATAGGAAGGTAGCTACAATGATTTGTGACATATCTCTCTTGAATCTGGAAGAAAATAATTCTATTTTTTTCTCCAAAGAAAAACTAGCAGTTGAAAGTTTGTCCATAAACAAGCAATGATTTAATCTCTCTATTTGAGCCATTCTATAGCAATTTAAATACTAACATATTTTTGGTGTGTGTATGTGTATATGCATGTACATTTCTGTGTGTATGCATGTGTGTGTATGAATAAATAGATAAACGTTCTTCTAAGAGGTTGACTCTCTTTATATCTTCTGCTGCACTTATCCAATCACCAGCAATGGTCTATTTTCCTTTTGACCTGTGGCTTCCTTCTCCAGTGACTGAAAATGTATTCTGTGGGGCTCTCTGCCTTGTCACTGTTCCTTCTTCTCACTGCTGTGACTGATTGCTCTTAGTCTCTTAGGAGGATTTCAATGCTGATTTCCCCAGGAGAATTTTATACCAAAGCATAATTACACGTTGATCTGACCACAGATTGTATGTATTCATTGCATCTCAGGTTCTCTCCGGACCCCAGAAATTCTTACAAGTTATAGAAACCATGATTTCTATTCAGAGTTTTCATAGATTTGAAGATAAGGAAATTTGAAATGTCTAATTTTAAAGGTGTTTTACCTTTCTCATTCTTTGAAATTTTCTTTGTTGTTTTTATTTTAATTTGGCCCAAGACTTGCATGAGGCTGCAGGACAGTTACAAAGCAGTCTAGTGGCTTGAGAGGTCCAGGTGGAGGTCCCAAGGATAGCTGGTGCAGAGCAGAGGCGGGAGCCCCTCAGAAGCTGAGGAGACCTCCTAGTCATGCTTGAGAGTGAGCTGCTCAGAGATACCCAGAGATGGCTGGGGAACCTAGTTGCATTGGCTGCGGTCCAGCTGACCTACTGAAGTTGGTCAAGTGGTTGCCCCTCTTTTTGATGAGCTTCACCTCTTCATCCAGGAAGTGGTTTTCCAGGAAGTCACAGATATGAGGATCTGTGCAGGCAGAACCCAGAGAATGAAGACCCAAGAGGGCCTAATACAGATTCTTCTACAGAACCAAAGCAGCTTCCATGGCCTCCTGGGGTTTACCCCACTTATCTTAAGATGGCTTCTGCTAAGCCTGGAAGATTGTTGGACTGTGGGTTATAGGAAGTGATCATTCTTAAATTTGAAGAGATCCTCAGAGCCCTCTTACTTCTCTTTGGCCAATTCCCAGGAGTGGCCTATGCCCTCCAGATCTACATCATAGTGATCAAACTATTAGCCCAGAGAGAGGAGGGCATAGGACACCCACAGTGCAATTTGATCAGGCAGTTTACAACATCTTCCATAATAGTGATGTGTCTGGGAGGTCATTGCTGATCCATAGTATGGAGGTAACTGTACAGAGACAATGCTAGTTGGTCCTAGGAGCCAAAGGTGGTGAGGAGAAGGTCCTAGAGGATGTGACTAGAGAGATTGTAAGATGACTGGAAGCTAACTTCATACATACATGCCAGGAATGTATCTTGATTATATCTACCCCTTCCTCCCTCCTCCACCCCCCCCCCCCCGACTCCCTCTAACATATCTCCCTTACAATTTCATGATCTCTATTTTTTTTTATTTCTGAAAGGTTTGTATGTGTTTACACTATGTTACTTTTTAAAAAATTTGGTAACATTCAGGAAAGCTTTTTTTATTTTAGTTTCTTTTTCATTTTACATACCAAATACAGTTCCCCCTCCCTCCCCTCCTCCCACTCTCTTCACCCCATCCCACATCCACTCAGAGAGGCTGAGGCCTTCCATGGGGAGTCAACAAAGTCTAGCACATCAAGTTGAGGCAGGACCAAGACCCTCCTCCTTTTATCAAGGTTGAGCATGGTATCCCACCATAGGGAATGGACTCCAAAAAGCCAGTTCATGCACCAGGAATAAATCCTGGTTCAATTGCCAGGGGCTCCTCAAACAGACAAAGCCACACAACTGTCACCCACATTCAGAGGGCCTAGCTCGGTCTCATGCAGATTCCCCAGCAGTCTGTGAAGTCACTCACTCCCACTCACTCCAGTCTGCTGTTTCTGGGGGTTTTCCAGTCATGATCTTGACCCGCCCCCTGCTCATACTAATAAATTTCTTCTCAAGTCTTCAGAGCAGAGTAAGGTGGAATAAGTTTTGTTTGAAGTATCCTGAACTTTAATGAATTCTCAGTCATGTCTGTATTGAGTAACTTGTCCTTCGTATCTGTGCTTGTGTGTGTGTGTGTGTGTGTGTGTGTGTGTGTGTGTGCATACCTTTCACAATGGATTTAATCCAGGGTATTATTCAGTCTGTGTAAGTGTTCTGTCATTGGAGCTACAACCCCAGCTCATCTTCTTTTTCTGTCTCATTTATTTTATGAGTAAAATGTGATGCAGCTTTTATTTACCCAATAACATAACTAATTTATATAAATCAGATACTAGGTAGCTGAAGTATGGAGAGGACCCTTTCACCTCTACAGTAGGCAGTCTCTCCCATCCAACTGTTCATAGCTTTTCATGTGTTACAATACAATTTTCCCTTTCATTACATTATAAGAAAGTAGCCTTCTGGAAAAAAAGGAGGGCTTAGATTTTAGTAAATATTATCAGTGCAGAAAGCATGACAGAATACTATCATGCTAAGTCATAATGAATGCCTATTCTTTATACTGTGAAGTTTATAAAAGCAAGTGGATAAATAAATATAAACCACACCAAAGCAGGAGCCAAATGTGTAGAAAGGAAATGTTTGCATCACAGTTCCTTCTGAAATACTGTGTTTAAGGATACTGTGCCTGAACACCAACTCTATTTGCCTCATTGCTTTAATGTCGTAAGAACACTTGGGATCTTATTAGCCAAAAATAAGACAAAAGAAAAAGTGATGTCTTCAACATGAAGTATTTTTCCTGAGTTTTACTACTGTGGTATTTATATGTCTAGTAAGAGTAATGTCCTATTACCTAGAAGACTCCAGGTGAAACAAATACTGTGCTAAAGGAATTTGGTATTCTTTTGCTTAATGTTTCTTGGGGTCTATTTTTATAGAGTCTTAGAATATATCTCAGGATCCCACCTTTTCTAGAACTCTATATATCTTAAAATGATCCACAAATGTGCCCATTTCTTTCTTCCTCTCAGAGACCAGGTCTTGCCTGGAAACAAATGGAGTGGCTGAAAGCTACCAGCACAGAGGTCAGCCACTTGAACTAGTGTCTTTTGCCCTTCTACTGTGAAAAGGAAGGAAGGATACCTGAGCCAGACCCTTAGTCAGAAGCTTCTCTTTTTCTCACATCAAGGTCTTTTATGCTTATTAATATTTTAAAAAATGATCAATAGAACTTAACGTTTGTTATGTTTACTTTAACATGTAAGTTGTGTGTTAGCTAGAGCCCTCTGATCTCTATTTTGAGTCTGCAATCAAATAAACAAGTAAATAACAATCCACAATACTTTTCATTTAGGTTACTGGTTTTAGGTAACCTAACTTAGGACTTAACTGATCAATCTAGTAACAAAGTATTCAGCATGATTCTCAGAGAAAGGGATCAGTAGGACAGATGGATGATATGTTGATAGATCACAGATAACAGATAGATAATAAATAATAGGTGATTGAATGATATCTGTTAAGATATACAGATGATAGATATATGGCAGATAGATTAATAACAGATATCTGACAGATAAATGATAGATGATACTTAGATTATAGATGTAGGAAAGATAGTTGAAATAGATTGATAACAAATAAATAAAAAGATATGTAGATGGTAGATGGTTGTTGATGGACAGTGTATTAGAGTTTTTATTCCTGTGAAAAGACATCATGGCCATGGCAAATCTTTTAACAAAAACATTTAATTGGGGTGACTCACCATTTCAGAGGTTCACTCCATTATCATCATGACAGGGAACATGATGACATGCAGGCAGATGTAGTTCTGGAGTAGCTGAGAGTTCTACATCTTGCTGGAAACAGAACATTGACTGAAACACAGGGCAGGATCCTGAGCACATGAAACCTCAATGCTTGCCTCCATAGTGACACACTTCCTCCAGTAAGTCCATATCCACTCCAATAAATCCACACCTCTTAATAGTGCCACTTCCTCTGAGATTATAGGGGCCAATTACATTCAAATTATCATATTCCACTCCCTGGTCCCCAAGCTTATAACAATATCATAATGCAAAATATATTTAGTCCAACTTCAAGTGTCCCCATAGTCTATCATAGTCTCAACAATATTTAAAAGCCCATACTTTAGTCTCTTCTGAGATTTATGCAATCTCTTAACTGAAATCTTGTATAAAATAAAAAGAAAAAAAATCACATACTTTCAACATATAATGGCACAGGATATACATTACCATTCCAAAACACAGGAAAGAGAGAATAGTGAGGAAATACTGGACCAAAACAAGACTGAAACCCAGCTGGGCAAACTCTAAGCTCTGCATCTCCATGATTGATGTCAAAACACTCTCCAAATCTCCAACTTGTTTCAGCTTTGTTGACTGCAATGCAATTCTTTCATTGGGCTGTTTCCACTCCCTGTTAGCAGCTCTCTTTGGCAGGTATCCCAAGATTCTGGCATTTCTAACATTTTGCCTTCTCGAAGGCAATCCAGGCTTCAACTTTGCAGCTTCATGCAATGGCTTTTCTACTAGGTCTTCATTTACACATATCCCTGACACATGCCTGGCCTCAGGAGCTTTCTTTAGGCATGGAGGTAAATTCCATAACCTGGTTCTTCTATCCTTAACTCTAAAACCAGAACCATATGGCCAAAGCTGCCAAGTTTTGTGGCATACTGAGGCAGGAACATGGCCCCCTCATTCAATTACATCTTCCCCAGCTTTCTGTCCCTCACTGCCTAAGTTTGGCTGTCCTGAAACTACATCTCTAGACCAGACTGGCCCAAACTCAGAGGTCCACCAGCCTTTTCCTTCCTAGTGCTGGGATTAAAGGTGTGCCCCACCACACTGGGCTCTAAGCTTTTCCACAAGTTGGAAACTTAGCTGAGTGAGATCTTGCCCTGAGGTTACCATCCCATTTATTCCATTCCTCAATCTATTTACCTCCTGAAACACAGGATTTACCTCATTCCAATTCCTGGTGCTCTTTCTCCTCAAAATTTCCATTTTGTAATTTACCCTGTTCAGCTTGCTCCTTTTCATTATAAATCTTCATTATAGTTACCACTAATAACCACAGGATAGAGTCAGTACTAGACTGTTTTGAGATTCCTTCTGCCAACAGAATTAATCCAAAACTCTTCACTTTAGCCTCAGGCAGATTCTTCTGAAATGGGCAAAAAACAGCCAATTTCTTCACCAAACTATCCCAACACTAGTCTCTAGGCCACAGACTGACATTCTTCTCCTTTGAAACCACTTGATCCCCACAGTTCATCCAATCACATTCAACACTTCTGTCTTCCATATTCCTACTACCGTGGCTCATTAAGCATGCTTCAAGCATTCCACTGTTTTCATAATCCAAAATCCAAAGTCCAAATTCCTCCAAACAAAATCATGGTCAGGCCCATCACAGCATTACCCTAATCCCTAGTACCAACTTCTGTCTTTAGATAGGGTTTTTATTGCTGTGAAGAGACACCACAACTGTACCAACTCTTATAAAGAAAACATTTAATTGAGGTGGCTCACTTATAGTTTAAGATGTTTAGTCCATTATCATCATGACAGGGAACATAGTGGCATAGAGACAGATGTGGTGCTGGAATAGCTGAGAGTCCTAGATCTTACATGCAACCGGAAGTTGACTGAGACACTGGGCAGTATCCTGAGCATAGAGAGCATCAAAACCTGCCCCCACAGTGACATTCTTCCTCCAAGGCCATTCCCACTCCTACAAAGCCACACCTCTTAATAGTGTGCCACTCCCTCTGAGATTATGGGGGCCAATTCCATTCAAACTATCACAGATAGGTAGGTGGACAGACAGAGATAGATTGGTGATAGACAGATATTTGATATAAATTTAATATGTGATTCCAGAACAGGGGACATTCTTCTTTTTGGTGATGGCAAACAGAAAAGCAGATACATTATTGGTTTAATTCTCTCTAAAGATAAAGAACTGTATGATATAGATTGGGTTGCTGGGCAGATTTATTGAGAATAAGAGACTCTAATGACTCACAGCAGAGAGGACAAAAGTTCTAGTACAAAAAGAGAAATAAGTCGGGCGGTAATGACACACTCCTTTAATCTCAGCACTTGGGAGGCAGAGCCAGGCGGATCTCTGTGAGTTCAAGGCCAGTCTGGGCTACAAAGTGAGTTCCAGGAAAGGCGTAAAGCTACACAGAAAAACCCTGTCTTGAAAAACCAAAAAAAAAAAAAAAAAAAAAACCCAAAATAAAAACCTAAGCCTTCCTTATCTTTCTGTTGTACCCTGGCCCTCAAGCACATGAGGAATATTTGTTCACATTAGGGAAATGATTCTTTTACTCAACCTATTTCTCAGATGCTGATGTCTTTATGAAATATCCTTCTTCCAGAAAGAATGTTTAACCCTCTGTCTGGACATCTACTGGTACAATCCACTTGAAAACCAACATTTATGATAGCATTTGTGTTCTTGTAATTTTGTCCAGGTGAATATTATTCAATATTTTGTAAAGTATGAAATATGCCAAATACTTGTGAGTTATTTGACTCTCACAAAGAATCTAGGAGAAAAGCCTCATTATTTATGACCATAATTGTTACCATTTACAGGTAAGTGTATAGTGAGTGAGATTCAATAGTTTTGGGCATTTGGGTAATGAGTGAAATACTAAAGCTAATATCTGCCACCTTTGACTCTGACAGATGAGCCTTTCCTCACATGGCTAATTCTTTCTTGCTTTCAGTCATATTGATGTACTGTCTTAACTCAGGCAATATCCTACAATTTGAGAACTTTGAGTGCATGGATCTGATAGAAAGAGTGGATATGTGAATATGTTTTGCTGAAGTTTTGTCTGAAATCTTCTTGCACTTACCTGTTAACAACCTTGGTACAAATTCATTATGCATAATACATTTCAGAAATGACTAATATAACATTTCAGTAGGTCCCATATAGCCTACAAGGTTAGAACATTTTAGTTATTTTTTGAACATTCTTCATCTAGTGATGCTTGTCCTAGGCATTGTGTGGTCTAGGGCACACACCTGTAAAGGTAGATCTACCTTGGGGTTCAACTGTGCTTTGCCTTATTGGAAGATCACACATCTGGCAGATCAGTCGCTACCGTATGTTAAAGGGTAGTTAGTATTCAACATTCCTTTAAATCTGAAAGCAAAGCCTAGGAGTTCTCAGTGGTTAAGAGCACTCATTGATTATGCAGAGAATAGACTGATTGGCTCACAATATCTTCCAGTAACTCCAGTTACACACACACACACACACACACACACACACACACACACACACACACACACTTACTCACTAAGGTGGTTACATATATCTTCAATGTTCAGTTATACCCTGGGTGCAATTTTCATTTTCTCTGTGTGTGTGTGTGTGTGTGTGTGTGTGTGTGTGTGTGTGTGTGTGTGTGTGTATGACTTATACTGTTCAAGGACTTTGGAAGTAATTGGCTTGCATACATGACAGAATCTTTAGATGATCCAGTCAAGACTGTGGCTTATCAGGGACTCATTGAATACAGCTTTATAGCTACTGAATGAAATAAAAGTGAAATGAAGCTGCTTTCTCTTCAGATGAAGCAGGGAATTTCATATAGGGCTTTAGAGTGCAGTTCTACATAATATTGATTAATTGTCTTTTATTGAAGCATTCTGTGCCATGAAAATGTATAAAGTAATAGGTATAGAGGCTGTGCAAGGAAAATAATTTTCTAAAGAAGACATACACTATTTATTCACCTCCTTAGACATTCATTTATTTTATTCCTCAACCATTTATTGAGCTCAAATGAAACTGAGAGTGAGCTACTCACTGGTGATAAAAAAGTAACTAAGAATCCTAGATGCTGAAGACATGTTAGTTTCACAAGAACAGAAACAAAAATGAAGGAAACATCTTAGGTAATGTGATTGTTCACAAGTACCATCATGCTAGATATATGTGACAACATGATCCATCACAACAAGACTACTTTATAAACAATGAATTCTGTGAGAGCATTATAAACTGTACTTCTGACCATTTTTTAAAAATCTTTAAAAATCTGTTTTACCCTTGGTGTTATACTAATGTGCATGATGCTTCAGAGAGCAGTTTGGTGTTTGATTCCTGGCACTATCACCTAAAATAAATAATCAGAAGAGCTATTATTGAGTTAATGGATAACAACAATATAATACTTGTGATGTCCTACATGACTTGACAAGGAATTTTCAATCAAGAGATTGGCCAGACCTGATTGTCCTGTGGGCATGCATGTCTGTGGGTTATTTTTTTGATTTGTTAATTAACATAGGAGGGTTCAGCCCACTTTTGAAGATACCATTCTTTTTTTTTTTTTTTTTCGTTTTTCGAGACAGGGTTTCTCTGTGTAGCTTTGCGCCTTTCCTGGGACTCGCTTGATAGTCCAGGCTGGCCTCGAACTCACAGAGATCCACCTGGCTCTGCCTCCCGAGTGCTGGGATTAAAGGCGTGCGCCACCACCGCCTGGCTGAAGATACCATTCTTTAGATAGGTATCAATGGGCTTCATAAGAAAACTAAACATGGGTAGAGTTAACCAACTAGCATCTCTCCTCTATGCTTTCGGCCTCAGGCTTCTGCTTGATTTCCTTCTCTGACTTCTTTCAATGATGAACTGTGACCTGGTAGACTGTGATCTGGAAGTGTAAGCTATGACTTCCCTAAGTGGTGGACTGTGACCTAGTGGATTGTGACCCAGAAGGATAAACTGTAAGCATAATTTTCTGTCCTGCCAGGATGCTCACAAATAACCACACAGAAACTTATTATTAATTAAAAATGCTTGGCCAATAGCTTAGGCTTGTTACTAACTAGCTCTTACAACTTAAATTAACCCATATTTCTTATCTACATTCTACTATGTGGCTTGGTACCTTTCATTGGCATGGCATATTCATCTTCCTTCTCCCTGAGTCTCCTGGCAGCTCCACCCTTCTTCATCTCAGCACTCTCCCCCTGTCTGCAAGTTCCACATAACCTCTTCCTGCCTAGTTGTTGGTCATTTAGCTCTTTATTTAATCAATGAGAGCAACACATCTTCACAGTGTACAAAAAGATTATTCCACAACAGTAAGCTAAGTAAACCCTTTCCTCTTCTAAGTTTCTTTGTTCAATGTTTTGTCATGGCAACAAAATGAAACTAGAATACAAAACATAGTATAAATCATCTAAATGTTAGCAACCTATCTTTCTAGAGTACATGAAACTCCTTATTCTACAGACTCTTTACTGAATACCAAATTATGTGTATATACTGCTGATAGGGGGGTTTGAGTAAAGCTTACCATGTTTTTAGAAATAAGAGTGTTATTTCATATTAAATTATATTGTTTTGATCATTGTCTTTTTCCCAATATTTCTATACTGTAGATCCCATATGGTGATGTTATTTTTCTTTTCCTGAGCTATTTATTGGGGTATTAGTCATCTCCTCATTTGCTGAATGATTTTGTCACAAATTAACAGAAGTAAACTTTGACTACTTCACATGTTTTAAATATGTTTTATTATCTAGGAATCCTGCAAAACAAAAATAACAATGTAAAATATTTACTTTTGTTTTGATTCAACTTCCCTCTTCGTATCATGACTAAATAGAGGAAGAAGCTCTGTACCAGCAATGTACAGCCTTGCTGATGACTGAAGGACAAAAATCACATCAAGAAGGTCTATGCTCTGATAACAAGGTCCTGCCAAGCATGTTATGGTACCAGTGATGATCTGTACAGACATCGGAGATAATGTTATTCACTTACTGTTTATGTGAAGTTGCCTCACTATATCTGTTATACCTGAAAAATGTCATTTGTTTACCTAAGTGTGAGGCATTGAAGTTGGATGGCACATGTTTCAATGAGGCTAGCTTTGGTCTACCTATCACAGGGACCTCCTCTGTGATTTGAGAATCCTTCACCTCCAAGAGTGGGTGAAGAAGGAATTGTACACTCCTCATTGCAACACTTCCACACCTTTCTTGTTAGCTGGACTGATGCATCTGACCAGGCTCAACCTCCTGTATCTATCCCACAACATTTATAAGTCGTTTTTCAGTGATCTGCTGGGACGCTTTTGAACCAGAGTCTGCTCATTGTGTTCACAAGGCATCACACACCTATGAGCTGTGACTTGCCAGGCCAACAATGGCAGCCAGACTTCCACAGTATTTGGCCCACAATTTAGGATTTGTAGCTTTTATTGTTTTTACCCATTTTTCTTCCCCAGGTTGTATAGTCCTTCCAGTGATTCTCTAAGTTGCCCAATGATTTGAACTAAAATCTTTTTGTTGTTGTTGTTTGTTTGACTAAATTTACTAATAGTAGATTTTTTTGTTTGCTACTTTGCATTCTGAATGGGATGTATTTCTACCAGTGAAATGCATGTGTGAAACAAATCTGTTTCTAAAGACTCGAGAAGTTTACAGCTCCCTCAGCTTCTCTGACATGCTTTGCAGGAATTAGTGAGTTTAGTGAAGGCTGGCTGAGGACTCAAGCTCTCTTACATCTGGCCAGGGGTAGAACCTGCAGGAGTTTGAATCTCTTGAGAATTGGTTCTGTCTGTATCATTTTAGGTCCTGTAGCCTTGGTTTATCTGTTCTGTCTGTACTTTCCTAGGTCCTGCAGTTTTGATGTGTATGGTTCTCTGCCTTACTTGTGTTCTCCAGGGTCACTTCAGTCACATGCTTAGCTGCTAGGTACAAATCCTTCGACAACTCCATTTTTTTTCTTCCCTATGTTTTCTGCTTGTGACCTTGCTAATTAAAAATATATACATTAATAAGAAAAATGATAACAACTAACTTAATGTAAGGTTTACATGACAAATATACCCATAAGGAAATGAAAAGCAAAAAAAAAATGATTAAATCTGAATGTCTTGATGGAGAATGGAACATTGTATACTGTGATGATATTTTATTTGTGCTGAAATGTGATATTTGTATATTAATAAATAAAGTTTGCCTGGAGATCAGAGGTCATAGCAAGCCATAAAACAGAAGTCAGGCAGGGATAGTACATGCCCTTAATCTGATCACATGACAGGTAGAGTCTCTGTGTAGTTAAGGACACAGCCAAGCATGGTGATCCGAGCCTTTAATCTCAGTACCAACCATAGAGACCTGGAGGTGGGCTTAGAGCAATGAGAAGGCAGAACAGGAAGGCAATAAAAGCACAGGTTAAACAGGAAGAAGCTCTCTCTGGGGAAGCTATGGCGTGGTGGTAAGTTAAGGCTAGTCAGTGGCTCTTTGCTATTTCTCTGATCTCTTCGGCTATTACCCCTGTATTTGACTCTGTGTTTCTTATTTAATAAGACTGTTTAGAATTCCGTCTACATTATACAATGTAACTGGAGAAGAATGATCTGAACTGTGCACACTCAGCCATGGGACTGTAACAGGAGTGAGCATTTAGACTTCTCTTACCGTTCTCTTCTGTCCTTGAAGTAAAGAGTTCTCTGGGATACAGGAGTCACCACTCACAAGAGGGTATTATGACCTGCTCTGAAGAGACTGTCACAGAGTCCTTTCTAAATCCACCAATTTTCAAGCTCTCTTTCTCTAAAAGAGTCAGTAAGCCAGCATCTTATGTTGGCATAGTGTGGTTTTAGCTTGCTCACTATGTTTTTCTGTTTCCAATATTGTTCAAGACCCTATTTTAAGTATAGGAGTTACATATAGAAAGAAACATATTCTCTGCATTCTGTTATATTAATTATTTCATGTTATAATTTTGTTATATTGTGTTATTAAATTCTATACCATCCAATATGTGTGATCCCTAATTTATTATCATCTAGTAATAAAATTTAAGGCATGTCTTTGAGAGAGTTTGTAGGGTAGGTTAACAGAGATGGGAAGACCCACCTTCAATGTGATTGGCACCATTCTATGAACTGGGGTTCTGGGCAGAATGAAGAGGAAAAAGTGAGCTCAGCAACAGCATTCATTGTTTTGGGCTTCCTGACTGTGGATAGAAAGTGCCTCCACGCCTTCTCCAGCAAGATGGTCTGTTCCTTTGAACAGTGCACCCAAATAGCCCTTCCTTTCTTAAACTTTGTTATAGCAATGTGGAAGGTAACAACTGTGGCATGTAGCTATCTCCCAGATGTAGATCCGTCTCTCACTCTCTGTATAGCTCTGTGGAAAGGGTATAACTGGTTATCCTGTATATCTGTAGACACAGGTAGGGCCCTCTGTCACAGTCTATTTAAGCTACTAGAACAAGTATAAAGGCACCCAGCAATGTATTGGGTCCCCCTCAATCTGCCTCATCATTGTCTGCCACCGGCCTGTGTTATTGCATATGACACTTTCCTAGCATGTCCTCAGGTGACTGAATGGCCTCACTAGCTCTCCGGGATTTGTTTTATGAGGATTTGATCATTTCTCAGAGGTCTAAACTCCTAATTAAATCACCTTGTTGGGCAAAATGTCAATACAGGAGTGGGAGCAACCACTCAGGCCAGAGATGAATAAGTTTTATATATAAAACATATGCTAAGTCATTTGACTGGTTCCCCAATTCCTTCAATCCGTGTAGTTCACTAGAATGGAATGACTGTAAAATTTATTATTTCCTTTTCAATAACGTTAAGGAATGACTGTGAGTCTTTTAAGAAAAATAAAGTGAATCAGAGTTTTAGCAATGCCATTGAAGACCGTACATTCAGGATTTCTGGGTTGAGTACATTAGAACAATCCAGATGACCATGTAGACAACAACTCTGCTGAGGGAAGCACCTAGGCAACAGCACCCTTCTTCCTTCTGAATGGCTTCATTCTTTGATTTGGTTAGTTATGCGCTCTCAGGACACTTGGGGTAAATTCAAATCTCTGGTCTCTCCTACTGCTTGAAAAACTGTTCTCCGAAAAGAAGTCACCCAAAAAAACTACAGAGGCATCTCGGCACATGGGAGACCATGTCTATACCAAATATAGCTTATGTGGGCTGTGAGGAGGCCGAGTTCCTTTCCACATATACCCATTGTGTGTCTATGTGAGCGCTAGCATCATTTCACCTCAGATTTCAGCCTTCTGTTACATGCAAACATCTTTTTTATAGGCTGATGGTTGATTTGGGATATATGTGCATTTCCTTACTCAAAACAACATTTGTTTATTTTGCATTTTGTGAGTTTAATATGTGGAAACACATTTACACAGATTCTAGTGAAACCAGGACTGAAATTTTTCTTACATTTATACTGAGATCTACAGTCTAAATATTGATTGGTCTAGAGTCTGCACATTAGGAAGTTGTTTGGAGCAGCTGAGGGTTGTTTCCTGCTATGAAATTTCAATGTACAAAATACTGGAGAAGGTTATTTATTAATGGCTGCTAATGGCCTTAAGTGCACATCTCTACAGAAGCAGTTATCACCTTGTTCTGGTGTCAAAACAGGGTTATACTCCCATATGTAGATTGGTGTTTTCTGCTTGGGCGTAGGTGGTTTTTACTTGAGGCTCTTTGTTTTCATTCTTCCCAGGTCATCTTGCTACAGCTCAGCAAGCTGCCAGGCAGTATGCAAAGGAAGGGGGCAGCAGGCAATGTACACATGAAGGAGCTATCAAGCATTGTACAAATGCCAGGACTGTCAGACACCATGTAGATGAAGGGACTGGCAGGCAGTGTGCAAATAAGTTGGCTTCAGGCCTGGGGCTTCTGGGCCATTCATGACTCATCCCTCCCTTCAGTTGGATTCAGCTTACCCACACCTGAATCTCAACAGCAGTAGCTGATGGTCTTCACTGCATACTTTGTTCAGGCTGAGTAAAGAAGACACTGTGTATTAGTGTGCTGTGGAGAAGAAAAGAGGATAAGGTGACTGATGCTCAAATTACCACCTTACAAAAAAAAACAAAACAAAACTGCAAAACCAGGAGGTAGAGCAGTCAGTAAATATTCTTGAGTATTTACCTGAATCATTATTTAGATCGGTATCCCATTTTTAATTGGATTATTTGGGTTTTGTAATGTCTGTATCTTGAATGGGTTGGTAAAGATCTTTTCCCATTTTGCACACTGCTGTTTTGTCCTGTTGACAGTGTCCTTTGCCTTACAGAAGCTTTTCAGTTTCACGAGGTCCCATTTGTTAATTGTCGATCTTACTGCCTGTGCAGTTGGTGTTCTGTTCAAGATGTTGTCTCCTGTGCCAATGCATTCAAGGCTATTCCCCACTTTCTCTTCTTTCACGCTCAGTGTATCTGGTTTTATGTTGAGGTCTTTGACCCACTTGGACTTGCAGGATGATAGAAATAAACAAATGAAGAGACAGGAGACCCACAGACTGAGGAGAGTTTTGTGGTACTGTGACTCCCTTCTGTGATGCTGTGGAGACAGTTTGTGAGGAATCAGAATTCCCTCTTTGCTGCTTACCTCACATGGACTTGATAGAGTTACCTGGCATCTCTGCTCTGTTTCTTCACCTTAGATCTAGGTTCTGTCCTATGCTTCTCAGACTGCGGTGTGAAGCTGACTAAGGCACCAGACACAGAACAGAAACACTGATTCACTTTTCCTCTGGATGTAAATTAACGCAGTGTCCACTCAGTTAGACACAAAGATACTTAAGTCCTGCATCTTTTTTGTTTTGTTTTTGGAGACAAGGTTTCTCTGTTCTCTGTGTAATTTTGGTGCCTGTCCTGGATCTCGCTTTGTAGCCCAGGCTGGCCTCTAACTCGCAGCGATCCGCCTGGCTCTGCCTCCCGAGTTCTGGGATTAAAGATGTGCACCACCACCACCCAGCAAGTCCCGCATCTTTAAACATTCACCTGTATGAACATATGGAAGTATTTGGAGCTGGATATGCTTCTCATGTTAGGGAAGCTGCCTCGCATGCATATCAGAAAAGCCAAGTTACATACTAATACAACAAATGAAAAGAACTATAAAGATATAGAGACTACCTAAATTCTGCACTTTAAAATGGAATACTTTCTAGATATTTCTATTTCCAGGTATAACTGTATGCTTAGAGATAAACTAGAATATGAATGCATACATTCATTAATTTCAATTCTTGTTCCCTCATGAATACCTTCCAAGTTTAAACTACATAGCCCTACATCAGTGTTTGTTTTTTTTTTTTTTAATCAGTGGTGTTATTCTTTTCTTCTAAAAGGATTTATTTTTGTTTCATGTGTATGAATGCTTTGCCTGTGTATATGTCTGTGCACCCTGTGTGTTCAGTGTCCTCAGAAGCCAGAAGAGGGCAGAGGCTCCTCTCCAACTAGAGATGAAGATGGGTATGTGTGTCCACATGGTTGCTGGGAACCCAGCCAAGGTCATCTGCAAAAGTAGCAAATGCTTTCTGCCTCTGATTCATCTCTCGAAGCCCAGTTGTGTAGCATTTTGTGGTGGGGAAATTATCATCATCATCCTCATCATTATCATCATTTGAGACAGGGTCTTACTCTGTAAATCTAGCTGGCCTAGAATTCACTATGTAGAACAGGTTGACCTTGAACTCACAGAGAATCCTCTCCTCGCCAGTGCTAGGATAAAAAAACATGTGCATGTGTATAATTATATATGTATATTATATACATTCATATAATACATGCATAATATAATATATAAATATATGTTTTCTTTGGTTATATTATATATATATATATATATACATATATACATAATTTCTCTAAGTTCTTCCACACTGTGCACATAGTCAGGACACTTATTTTTGAGTACTTAGTGAATTAACCACTTCTGGCATGTGAGTCCTGAAATGGCATAGACTCAGGTAAACTCACCACTTTATATTTTCATTTAATTTCTTATTCTATGTTCTTTTTGTTGGATGGCTTCTGGGCATAAGTATCACATCTTATTGTCTTTCTATTCAGTTCCTTGTCCAGATCAGGATAAGTAACAGAAGCTTTAACTCACAGCAACGGATATTCCATTAATAAACCCTACTTAATTGTGTCCTGTGGGATGTTACTAATATTTATTTGTTTATTAAAACTTTTATTTCCTGAGAGTAGCTAAGCTGATTAGATGGGGCTGCAGGGATCTCAGGCAGAAAAAGACCATTTCTGAATCATGTTTTGAAGTCTCCAGAGAAATTATTGAGAATTATTTCACCCATTTTCATATCCTACAATGCGTGTTATAGAAATGACATCTGTGATGTGTCTGTTTGTATCTATTTCTATGCATGTATCTACATGTATAAATGGGTGTATATATATATATATATATATATATATGCATATGTCTACATGTATATGTGAGTGTGTGTAGCTGTTTGTGTGCTTATATGTGTATGTGTCTATATGTATAAATGAGAGTGCATATGTGTATGTAGCTATATGCAAATCAGAGTGTGTATATGTCTGTTTATTCACACATGCATATAAACTGAGGGAAACAAATGATAGCATTTAAGAGAATAACCCCCATATTACGCTTCTCTAAGACAGATTGCACCTGGCCGTCTGGCATCTATGCCTAGGCAGGAAAGGGACACAATGCAGATATTGAGTCCAGAGCCTGAGTTTCTCTGAGTCAACAGGTGATTATTACCTGAGTCTTTTTCACTCTTCAAGCATTAAGTTTTTGGTGTAACACATTCACTCTTACAATGAAATCTAAAGTATGTTTAAAATTAGATTACCAAATATATTGAAAATAAATTTCTATACATCATCTGGAAAAGCCTGTGTCTTGTATACAGACAGGTACTGTCAGATTTCTAATTCTGGACATTCTTGTATTTCTTGGGATTTTGTGGCACTGCCAATTGCTGACACTTGGCAGTTTGCTGGTAGGACATGGTCACCTTTTCAGTCACTGAGATGTCATCTGGTCCACAAGACTGCCCACACCCCAGTCTTTTTTCCCCTACTCACACCTGCAGAGCTTCAAAGCACCATCAACCAAGCATTTCACCATCACAGATGTGTTTTCCCTTTGAGCAGTAAGCAGAATTTCTTTTCACCTTATTGTCATCCAATTTGCTTTTTCTGAAAATCACCAAGAGGCTGTGTCCCATGGGTAGAAGATATAATTTTCAAGTCAGAAGTTGTCCAGTTCAGATTCTGGACAATTCTATATTTATCCTGAGATATTAGGGAGTTTCTACAGAGAAGGTCTGCTAAGGCAACAGTGGCACAGACCCCCGCTGTAGCTGCATGGTATCCCAGAACAGTGCTATTTCCCTGTGCCATTAGAAACAAAATTTCTAATGACTGACACAACTGGAGCCATCTGGGAGTTCTTTGAAGCCTTATTCAGGACCACATGGGTCCAGCTGTATGGAGATAATTGATAAGAAACTGGCATTCTCCTTAGGTGACCACACATAGCTCTGCGATTTAACTGCTATTCCTGGGGCTCCTTTCTCCACACCAGTGGATTCTTCCAGAAGATGAAGAAGTGACTCCTCTATAAGAAAGGCTGTGGCTATATGGAGAGACCTTGGCAAAGTTTGCCAGGGCTTCATGGGGCTGCTGGCAATTGGGGCGCTCCACAGAAATGGCACACACTTTGACCTGTACCTCCTGTGACCCTGTGTTTCACACTGGCACCATCAGACAAACTCTCTCAGTCTCCTGCTGTAGGAATTTCTGGAAAACTGAGTCATTGAGCTGTTTTCAGTTGAGGAAAGGGAAGTTTATCAGGTCAGTAGGCTACAACTGATCACTCCATAATGACGTTGTCCTGGTGCCTTGCGTTGAGCAACCTTTTGCTAGGTCAGAGAGCAGAAGCAAGCAAGCAAGAAATATAAATACAAATAAGTGTACATGTCAGTAAATGATCATGGCTGAGCAGGATTAAAATCCTTTACCCTACTTATCAGTGCCTTGTGTTCCTGGAGGAACCTGGTGTGGGGCAGAATAGTTCAACTGAACTGTTTAGGCCTGAAGAAATTCCTTTGTTTTTACATGTGGTAATTGGGGGAATTTCCATCACACTGCCTGCAGGCCACTGACTTCATTGTTAAAGCCTTATTGTGTTAACTTTTCCTGGGGAGATGTCTCTACATCCATTCCTCCTGGACAGGACACAATGACAGACCAAAGAAAAGGACTCCACCCAACTCTAGCTTAGTGAAGCAATGAGTCTAATTAGAGTTACTCACAGGAACATGGGTCAGGGGTTACTCAGAGAAGCATGGTCAGTTTACCAGCTGCTATATCATGGAAGAAATATTGTCACTCTCAGTGATCATTAACCATCTGTGTATACTCAGGAAGAGGTGGGACCTCATGAGCCCTCATCTTCTCCATGAGTGAATATTAGTGGGCCCAACCTTGTGAGGGTCTCATGTGGATAATCACAGATTCTCAGCTATCAAGACCACAATGGCCATGGCATGCCCAGAGGTTAGAGTTATACAATGACATCTGATAGCTGGTTTAAGCCTCATTTAGACCGGTGTTGGGGTTGGCAGCATGGACAGGATGGTGTACATTCTAAATATATGTGTCCTTCCAGAATTCTTATGTAGAAATCTTGACATACGGTAATGTGTAAGCATACAAGGTCCTACCATTTGCTTCCGGTGGGATTAATGCCCATATACAGGAGTCTCAGAAGCTCATCTTGTCTCATTCATGTGGTAACACAGCTAGAAGTCTCTGCTTAGAGAAGGCAGAGTCAGCCTTCACCTGGCCCCAGATCGGCCTATGGCTAGATTGTGAAATTCTTAGCACGCAAGACTGTGGGATGAATGGTTTTTGCTTATAAGAGACCTTCTAGCCTGTGCTATTTTGTTACATTAACTTACATGACTAAGGAGAATGGCAGCCATCATAGATTGAGTACAGAGTTTCAAGAAACTCTGTGGAATGCTTTTACACATGTGGGTATTACTCAAACAGAAGGACTGAAGAGATTATTCACATGTCAAGCTATTCCATTTACGGAGTGATAGAAAGGGTTTGAGTCAATAAACATTTGCATTCCTGTTATCTGTTGAACCCTTCTTGTTTTTTATCAGATGAAAGAGTTCCAAAGCTAACTCTTCTTTGGTTCTTCAAATCAACTTTTGCAACATTTTGTTTTGCATATATCTGTGTGTTTATGTCAGGTCTCTATTAAATATTCCCATGGGCACTCTGTGTGTCTGCTTGCTCTTTGGTCCTTACCATGGATTCCTAGTATCTGCAGCACTGACCTTCTCCGTGACATGACTTAGCTGGATATGTACATGTGTAGAATGTAGGAGGTGTCCTGGCATCCTGAACTTTGCATACTAGATGTCTGGGACATCGTCCTGCCCCCTAAGTGCAGTGATTTCTTCAGATTTGGCCGAATGTCACCGGTGTTTGCTCAGCAGAGCAGGTACACAGTACTGTGTATTAAAAAGACAGGTCTTTCCATATAGTTCAAACATTGAGCTACTGCTTACTCTACTTCTTGGCCTGCTAACTCAGCAGAGGTGGACATGCAGCTGTAAAGAAAAAGAGTTTTAACAGAGCAAATTTCCTGCCAGACCCTACACATGGTAAGGTATCACTGGGTCACTTTACTTACTCATTTATTTTGTTAGTTTTATTGTTTTCATTTATCATTATAATTTATTACTGGGATATTCAAGCTATAGTTGACAATTTATTGTTTTACCTATGGCATCTTTATTTATTAAAGCTATTAATATTATTTTATTTTAGATTTTTTAGACAGGTTGTCACCATGTATCTCAGGCTATCTTACGGCACACCTTTCTCTTTCCTCTGTGTCCCAAGCATTAGAATTAAATATGGGTGATACGTTTTTTCACACCCTGATAAGCCTTTCTGCTACGGATGCAGCAATCCAAATCAGGCCAAGTCAGATCGAATTAGAAAAAAAGCTCAGTTTAATGGGTAAAGTATTCCAGGGTGATTCTCCGGCCCCCCAGAAAGGAGACAGGGAGTAGAGACTGAAAAACCACGCATCTGTTTTCTGGGGTGCAGCTTAAATACCCTGTGGGAGTGGTCTTGAGCCCAGGGAGGAGCCATGTTTGGCGGGCTTTGAAGGAGCGGATTTGGGGAAAGAGATGGGGGAGGGGAATTAAGGTGGATCTTCCACCAGAACATTCCAGACTCTGGGTATAGGATGCCAGGGTGCCAGGAGCTGTGGTGGAGCTCCCACTCAAACAATGGGTACCAGCACAATCAGGCAAAGTTATTTTATGTAAAACAAAAATCCAAATGTTTGGCATTTAATAGGTTTTATTTCTGTAGTTTCGCAGGAACCCGCTTAGACTTTATGTCCAGTAAGGCTGGCTTAGATACACAAATCAGAAGGCAAGGAAATGAACATTACTTCCACCCACCACCATTTGTGCTTCATGTTTCAGGATGGGTGGACGTCGGCAGTCCGTGTTCCGGTGCTGCCTGCTGTGTGACTGCAGCAAGACTCTAAATGAAGATGTTTGGTTTAGAGACTCATGTTCAGTGTCTTAAAAACCCAGCAGGTTTTCAGAGTTAAAGCCTGTGTCCAGTAGTCACTGTAGAGTGGAATGACCCACATGTATGTCCTAGTCCCTAGTCCCATGTGTTTCTCACTTACTACATTTATTTATTTGTTTGTGTGCTCTTTCAGGAGAGGGTGGTGACTGTGTTACTGTCCATGCATGGAGGTCCGATGACAACCTGTGGAAGTCAATTCTATCTTTACGACATGTGAGTCCCAGGAATCAAATTCAGATTGTCATCCTTGGCACCGAGTGCCTATGCTCACTGAACTATGTCATCAGTCCAAGTTTTCCCACTTAGTGGCCACTGTGTGACCTTTAACCACCCAGTGATCAAGTTGTGCTGTCTGTTCATTGCCCACCAGAGTACAGCTGGTGCTGAGACACATTTGTGCTCTAGTAATCAGTCAGTCATTTTCTGTTCATAGTTGCGTTGCATGTTTTATTGTGCTTTTATGATAGCAGCTGCCATGGCCATGTCCTTCAATGGCTGCAGGAAGAGGACTGCAGGTTTGTGTGTGTGTGTGATCCTGGCTGAATCATGAGTTAAACACAGCTGCTAGCTGCCTGAGTCTCCCAGTGCCTTCTGGGACTGTGGTCAGAGAAGCTTCTGGCTTCAGTCACTAGTACTTGCAGGTATGAACTATTAGTGCACAGAGGTGAAAGCCTATCAGAGCTTATCTTCCCCGGTGGTCACTTTGGCATCTAGCCCAAGCTCTAGAGACAAGAGTTCATCCTCTGACTTAGAACCTACTGCAAATCACATTGTATTTGTCCAAATTTACACAAATTTTGATTTCTGACATCTCTAAGTGAGAACCCTGAGCCAGTGTTATTCTTAGAGAGTACTTGGTTTCCATGCTCAGCTAGAAATGTCTTGGTGTTCACTTTCACACCGTGAGTGACCTCTCAAGACTTTCTCATCAACTGTAATTTTATATTAGAAAAACTTTTATGAGTAATCTGTCTGCAGTGTTTGTTTTTTTTCTTGTCCAGAAAAACCCCATGGAAGAAAGATAACACATTTTTTCCATCCTCACCACGAATCTATTTTCCTTCTGTTTAGTCTCTTGAAATGCAATATCCAGTTACTTTGAAGTCAATACACCTGGTGATGTTGATCTATAATGTTCTAGGAATAACAGCTGATGTAACCACTCCTTTCTGTCTCACATGCATAGTGTTAATACAGCAGAGTGATGTCTGCTGGGGCAGGCTTGTTCATGTTTCCCACTCTTCATCGAGTAGGCAATTTAC
The DNA here is from genome assembly GCF_007827085.1 of Peromyscus californicus insignis. Classification (NCBI taxonomy): domain Eukaryota; kingdom Metazoa; phylum Chordata; class Mammalia; order Rodentia; family Cricetidae; genus Peromyscus; species Peromyscus californicus. The sequence goes on from NW_026294402.1 coordinate 13,187,751, forward strand.
AGTAACAGTTTATTGTTTGTGATTAGGTAAATAATTTCAGAACAACTGTAATTAACACTCTGGTCCAGTCATTCAAGATTCCTCTCTCAATGTAATTAATATGTACATATATCTATCCCACATCATAAAAATTTTCTGCTAGTAAGTATTGCCTTGGGCTTATAGCTCATATGCACATCTGTATACTTGCCCAGTTTTTTGAGATAGAGTACTAGGATCTTGTCACTGCAAGCTCCCTTTTATGATATTAAGGAAGAAATTAACGTCCAGAGAACTTAACATGTATTAAGTCCCATTTCTGAAGATGAAGCCCCAAGTAATCTGTTAACTTCTGTTATAGTTTTCTTGGGCAAATAATTGAACTTGAGGCTGCTTTTGTGTAAGGTAGGCTCTGAGCTTCTGAAGTCCATTCTAAAACCTGATGATTATGATTCTTGTCTTCCTCTTATATTTCATAAGCTTTACCATTGTATTTATGACTCATGTATCTGAAATTTGACCTATAGAGGTTCAACTCCTCTCTGAGGAAGGTTATTGAATTGATAGTTTATAAAAATGTAGTGTTGCACATGAGAAGTTTCATGGAGTGATGTAGATAGGTATAATGCCCTGGATGCTTGACTGATTCAGTGAGATCAGTACGTCTGTAAAGGGGCATACATCACTGTTTATGAAACAAAATTAATTTGACTTTCTTTGGAGGGTATAGAATATGAAAGGTAAGATGTGAAGACTGTGGTGTATGAAGAATGAATAGATCTACCTGCCAGTTTGATCAGACTGGCTTTGTAGGGAAAATTAGACAGTTCAGAGACCTGGCTCAACACAAACAGTATAACTGATGTTGGGAACCCTAGCTCTTCCTTGGAGGCAAACTTTCTGTGGCTACCTGATTCCCCCAGAGTGCTGTGGTGTAGAGCTGAACATAAGCTAAAAATTGAACAACACGTATTCAATGAAGAAAATGCCATTTCCTAATAAGACTCTAGATTTAAAGAGGCAAGGAAGCCATTTTTCCTAAATTGGCTTTTAAATAAAGATGGAGATCTTCAATTAAAAGAGTAAAGAAGTATTTATTAGCAAATAAGTAAATCCATTCACTGTCGAGGAACAGTTTTTAATCCAGGATATCAGGCCCAGTAAGCAAAGGTTGTGCCAAATTAGGAAATTTACTACCCAATAAAGCTAAAATAAGGTTAACTAAGAACATTCAATAAAAGCCAGTAAACTACCACATAATTAGACTCAACAGTGAGCAAATGCCAGTAGGCATACTACCAAAGCTCAGGAAGAAACTGTTTACAAATGAAGACTTACGGGGGCCAAGTGCTTCCATGTGCCATACTAATGATGAGCGAGGGCAATTGCTGTTTGGTTGGAGATCCAGAAGAGCATGGAAAGGAGGAGGGAAGGTACCATACATAAATATTAAATTAGTTAGCACTAGAACTAGATGTCTGTCAGATCTTGGGGTTAATTGATAGGACAAACCAGGAACAGAAAGTGAAAGACTTTCATTACTGATTATTGATCAAAAGAATGGATCTGAATTTTATCTCTTGACCTATGTAGAGATGTGGCTTTCCAAACTGTCTGAAATATCATGAGACTGCTGTCTAATAGAGACTTTCTGGTAAAGAAATTAGACACTGTCTCCTTCTTCAAGAGTTAATCTGAGTGGGGCTGTCAATAACTTGGAAAGAAAAACACCACCGGAAGTTGCCTGTCCCAGAAACTTCAAGAAATGGTAAAAGCCTACCTAAATATGTAGGTCAACACACAATGGTCTGTTGTCCACTGTCCCCCCTCACTGTTCAAGAGTGCCTGCTTCTACTCTGTAGTAAACCTCACTCCTCTTGGAAATTATACCCTACAGGTCTTATGTAAATTCTTTCCAATGACACCACAAAGATCAGGAAGCCATGGGATGGTCAAAGAAATAGAAGGTTTTCAATAATATACCAACATCCAGGATCCAAGGCAGATACAATGTCACCAGTGGTGACAAATAGTTCTCAACCTTTTTAATGCTGACATCCTTTAATACATTTCATGTTGTGGTATAGCTAAAGTTTTCCTGCCTGGCCCACAGTCAGGACAAATCTCTGTCACCCGACAGTCCCACAGCTGCTCAGACCCAACCAAGTAAACACAGGGACTTATATTGCTTAAACTGTTTGGCCTAATGGCTCAGGCTTCTAGCTATCTAGTTCTTACATCTTAAATTAATCCATTTCTATAAATCTATACCTTGCCACATGGCTCATGGCTTACCGGCATCTTCACATGCTGCTTGTCATGGTGGCGGCTAGCAGTGTCTCCCTCCACCTTCCTGTTTTCTCTGTTCTCCTCTCTGTTAGTCCCGCCTATACTTCCTGCCTGGCCACTGGCCAATCAGTGTTTTATTTATTGACCAATCAGAGCAATTTGACATACAGACCATCCCACAGCATTGTGGGGACTCCCACCATAAAATTATTTCATTTCTACATCATAACTATAATTTTGGTACTTCTATGATCATAATGTAAATATCTGATATACAGGATATCTGATATCCAACCTCCAAAAGGGGTCATGACCCACAGGTTGAGAACCACTTCCCTAAAGGGACATTGTAGGGCTTTGGTTACTGGTCAGAATAGGATTTGAATTATTTTTACCCCAGTGAGAAAGACCCTACTATGTTCAGGTAAACAGCTCCACAGATGGCCTTCTTTGAATGGGTTAAAATGACAGAGTGGGGTTTTAAAATCTGCCAGAAAGTGACCTCCACATAGTATGTAGGGGTTTTTCCTAAATATTTTTGAGAATGGTTGTTGACTAGAAAACAAAAAGTTATTTAGACGATATAAAGAAATATTTGGAAGATATTTTGAAGATATCTGGAATATCTGGATCACAGTCACCAGCATGTCATTTCTTTTGCAATATAAATCGCACATTGTGTAGCATCAAGGAAGACTCTGAAAGGTCATTGGGAGGCATGTATAACTCCATTACTGAGAAGAACTTCATGGCCACTTACATATAACCAGAGACTATTTTCTCAGGGAGCTTGAGCATTTTCTTCAAAGTTTCCTGTTTGGGGTTTTTTAATTAAATTACTTTGAGTCATACAGACTTAACTTGAAGGTTCTAGAGAAATTTTTCTCCCATGCCTAATATAAGCTATCTGAAAACTTTTAACCTGACAGACAGCAGGCAGCCTTTAAAATTATAGTAGACTTATAGATTCCACTGAAGGTGTACTGCTGTTTTAAGCCCCAGAGGAACACCAAAAAAAAAAAGCAAACATAAAAGTTCCCTGAAGCTTGGTTTTCATTTAATTCTTATGAATTTATTTTGATAGATTATTTCACTTATGGTTCCAGGTCACTTTATTTTTACCCTCAGTCACTTCTGTGGAATGCCTGTTAGCTTCTCATGCTACTGGACCTGACAGATTCTGATCTTTATGGTAGATAGTTTGACTCCAGTGACTTAGCATGGAGTAGCTTCAGCATAAGATGTTCACATTCAAATACAGAAGATTGTTCTGGGTTTTATATCCAGATATAATATCAGGGGTTCACAGTAAACAACAGTCTGGACGGAAGTCTTACTATACACTCTTTGGTCAACTAGAAGACAGTAAGATAACTTGGTCATTCTTGATATTTAACAAAATACGGATTTACAAATAAGGTCTGTCAAGTCCATAAAGGATGTTCTGTGTATAGTGTCTTAATATGATTTTGAACTCTAATACCTATTAAAAATTCCTGGTTTCTTTTACCATAAGAACATAATCCACCTGGAATTTACACAAAATCAGGCAGTGGCTTAGCTAGGGCATGTCTTAGAACATTTGCACTTTTACAGAAGAGTCTTAGGAAGAAAACCATTAACACATGTACCTTCAAGTAGACATGTTTATTTGAAGCCAAGAATAGTGTCTGGCTTAAGATAAGAATGTTATATATGAACTTATTCTTTTATCAACATTTAATAGAAGATGAATCAAACCAACCCTGCTTTAAAATACATTGGCAGGAGTGAAATCTATCACCTTTGTCATTTTAGGATTTATGGGCTAAGTAATGAAAAATCTGAAAAAAAAAAGGTGAATTTAGAGTCTAGAGGACTATAGTTTCCATTTGGTTCTGATTAGAAATCAGTAATAAGACATAGGTGCTTTCAGTTGTAAACAGGGTTCTACTAAATGAGAAAGATAACATATTTTATTAACAAATTAAATAATCCAATATAATGAATGGAATTCCTTATATGTGCCACAATGTATTAAAATGGAGGTATGTACTTATAGAAAGATAGAAAATATTCAAATTATGTGTGTGGTGTGTGTGTGTGTGTGTGTGTGTGTGTGTGTATACATGCCTACCTGTTAAACCCCTGAGACTGAAAGGTACTCCTAAATGTGAGGCTTTATACTTTTAATAACCCTGAAAAGTCATTTCACAAATATTTGGGTGTTAATTCTGAATGAGTAGAAAGCCTTAGCTTGGGTAAAACAGACGGTAAGATAGACTGAAGCGGAAGTGTTGGTACACAGAATAGCACAAGCCTGCAATAACCAACACTGGCATGGCCAGGGCAGGAAAACTGCCACAAATTAAAGGGTAGGCTGAGCTCATAGGTCAATCAGTGAGAACTGAACAGTAAGACTCTGAGTCAAAAAGCAGAGAGAAGGAAATGAGACCTATGGGTGGGGAGACACACAGAGGGAGACAGGAAAAGATACAGACAGAGACACACAGACAGAGAATACAAGAGTGAATGAGGACCCTGTACCCTCAAAAGAAATTTAGCCTGATGGTGAAAATAATAGTTTAAACTAACAAATCATCTGTGAGAGTAAGCTCACAAGAAAGTCAGTGTGACCATGGAGGTCACCTCAGGGTCATCTGCTTTGACTCTAGGAATTTCAGGTAGATTTCCCAGGGAACAGGCTCCAAGACATTTCAAATTAAAGCACAGACCTTAACCAAAGACATCACACAAAGAAATGTGCCCTTCCCTTGTCTTTCATAGAGGAACCACATAATCACAATCAACACTGCCATGGAGAGTCTTCTCAGGGAAGCAGTGCCTAGATCAGTATTAAGGTCTCTGAAGGTCTTGGTCTGCTTCAGAGCAAGAGATAATGAAATGTGTTGAAATGTTTTATATATATATATACACACACACACATATATATATATTGGTTTCTACCTGCTGAGGCAGGATTAACTCAGCATTTTAAATTGATGTGAAATGAATGTTTGTCATCTACATGGTGTCTTACCCATGAGATAGATAGCTAGAAGATGATGCAGAAATGGTGAGGCTACTGGAGAAGATGCATTACTAGAAGAATACTACTGGTATCTAAATGAGGCATTTATGTTCATAAGGAATGTCTGAGGTCTCACCCCATTTCACATATTTCAGATAATAAGGAATTATCATTATTAAGCCAATTCAAATCTTATCCACTCCATATTCTTTCATTATAATTTCTGAGGCATCATGATTGAGAAGATAGGATGCTCGTAGTTACTCCTTCTGCAAGTGTCTGGAATGTCAATTAGAGCAGCACAAATAGGGGCAGTTTGCATTGGTCTCCAGTGTCTCCCAAGGAGTCACCTCACACTCAGCAGATTGCAAATGTTAACATCCTTGCTCTGTTCAATGGGGATAAAAAGAAAATAAGATTCATTGTTGTGTCAAATATTGGTGATATTTATTACATTTATTCTCATAATATTCAATGAAATAAGCTGTGTGCTTCATTTCACAAACATGTTAATTGAGGCATAGGGAACTGGAATCCTTTACCCCATTAATACTGCTGAAGCATGGAGGAGACTACACATGATGCCAGGAACCCAAACTCAATGTTCATCCTTTGCCTGACTTTGACATAAAGGTTCTTGTTGCTTAGAGACTTTGATGAAGATGCTTGTATTGGAGAACACAGCATCACTGGTGAGATTTATCATATAATATTTTAGATATTTACATGCTGACAAGATAGTGTGAGTATGAAACATATTCTTATCTTATATGTTAGATATGACTGGGAACCTCAATCAATTCGAGTCACTGGTGTGTATTTTAGTTTATTGAGAACTATAAATCCTCCATGCATGCAAAATAAATTATCATCTTTACTAATATGCGACTAGTTGATGGACGATTGCGAATTCAGACTCTTCTGGGCTGCTGCCATAACTGGTGGTTGGGTGTGAGCTGAGATTCCTGCAGGCTTACATATTCAGTCGGTTTTTTCCAATTACATTCTGATACTGACTCATCCTTTATGTTCAATAGTTAGTATGATACCATAAAACAGCCTTTTAATTATGATAAAGAAGTGACAGATATACTGATATGTACTCACATATTCTTATTGTGTCTGCTTGGATACCTATAATTTGATTATGAACTTACATCACGGATGGTATTTTTAAGGCACATGATTACAGGTATTGTCAAACTGGATAGTCTTGACTGAAAGTTGTAATTATGACTATTCTCATAAATACTAGCAGCACCATTTGGAAGCAGTGTTTCAGAGGTATTATGTCTTTCAATATACAGTTAATAACTAACAGGATTTCTGCATCTCTTTTTAGCTGCTGGTCTGAGGTTCAGTTTGTCCTAGATTCTCCTCTATGGCATTATTGTGTTTAAATGTCTGATTATGAAAGAACCATTGCAAACAAGAAAATGATGTCTGATTAGCTGAAATTAAATCTCCTTTTGAAGTCAGCCCATTTCTCTGCTAGGGAAACTTGGTAAGTTAAGTATCAGTTTTTAGAAACTCAGCATAACTGGCCAAAACTTGTCACATGCAAACCATATGTGTGTGGAATCCAATAATATTCCCAAGAGGAGACTGATTTATAAAAACTATGAGCCTAAGGAGTGAAGCAGTCACTTTTTAAAAATGTTTCAGAGTAAGTTATAAGTGCCTCTTTTTAAAAATGCTGTTTGCATGACTGAGCAACACATTTGGCAGAGTGTTTCAAGCTTAATTTCAGTTAGAACGGCTCCATGCTTATGATACTTTATATCATGGTAAAAGAATGCGTTTTGAACAGAGAGATGATATATTGTACTTTGTCCCTACAACTTTATTTTTAATTCAATTGAAAACAAAGAAATTCTTTTGTGTTTTGTTTTGAGAGAACAAAATAATTTAGAGTGATTTTAAGCGCCTTTCTTCTCTTTCCATTCTTGTAAGAGAAGATTTATTTTCAAAGTTTATATTTATCAAATAGCCCTATAATGACATGATTCCTCTTTTTCACTTAGTGCGTATACCCAGTGCTTCAGGAAGACTGTCCCTACATCCACTAACTGTGCATAAGCCACGGCAGTCTGGTAAGTGCTGAGAGTACGCAAAACATCTGGACTCTGGCCTTTGCAGCACTCAGCCTAACCCAACTAAGATGGCCAGAGCTGAGAAGATAGAACACACTCTATGTGCCTTTGAGAGATCATTATTACCAAATCTGCATTTTAGGTTTTACACAGGATAGTTCGGGAATTTCAGCAGGGGTCCGAGGGAGCTTCAGCAGAGAGGCTTCACAGCACAGAAGCTTTCTGACTGGCTTCCCTTCTACTTGGGGTGGTCAGATGGACATATTACAGTGGGCCGAGAGCGTGTGGTTATTCATCCATTAATGCCATTTGGTTATTTTTAAACGTTTTACTTGTTACACAGATATGAGAAGTTTTCTCTGTCATTGTCAACCTCAGTCTACTAGTCCATTACATGATAAAACAAGAAAAGACAAAATAGAACAATCTTTTCTTCCCACAAGAGTTTCCTAGAAAGCCCTCACAATATAGATGTGCCAACACAGTCTTTTCTGATCTGTTCTCCACTCGCTCCCTGTCCTCCCAAGAACTTGGAGAGATAAACATGGGTAACCTCCCCATATTCATTCTCAAGTCTTAATAAATATATTTTATTAATAGTTCCATCATCCTTCTCAAAGAGAAACTACTGGATGTGTCATGGGGACAGTGTCTAAAAACTCAAAGGAAAATGGGAGGCTCATAAAACCACCAAACTGTAACAGCAATAATTATGAGAGTTCTGGCTGATGATGTTAGACAAGGCTCTTGTTGGGTTCTCAGCTAGAACACACAGTGGTATCCACACTTCAATGATGAAGAAGCAGCATATTTAAAATTTTAGCAACTGGTTCTCCATAACACAATCAACAAGAAATAGGATTCCTAACATAGACAATTGGACTCAAAACCTCCAAGTTATGGTTTATCCCAACTCCAATTACATATGTCAAATCATAATTTGTTCACAATCTTCTTTGGTGGTAGAACAATACACCGGGGAGTCCTCATATGAAATAGAAGAGTCCCCTGTCTTCGTGAAGGAAAGACAGTTAATAAAATTAGAACTAGACTTCAGACAAAAATAAGCAAGGGAAAACAATTTCTGAACTAGAATAAATAGAGGGAACAAAAAGAAAAGCCTGAGAAATGAGTTAACACACAAACACCCAACGTGACAAGAGAGGATGCCTGTGCTTTCATTTAAGATAATGCCTGTGATGATTGGTTTTTAACTGTCAACTTGATATGACCTAGAATCACCTGCGAAGAGAGTCTCAAAGAGGGATGTCTACCTTAGGTTGGCCTGGGCATGTCTGTTGGTAATTGACTTAAGTTAATTGATGGGGAAGTCCCATCCCACCGTGGGTAGCATGGTTCCCTAAGCAAGGGGTTCTGAACTATATAAGAGAAGTCAAGCTGAGTGTAAGCAAGCAAGCATGTGTTCATTCATTTCTCTCCACTCTTGATTATGGATGCAATGAATTGAGTCATTTCAAGTTCTTGGTGCTGTGATAGCCCTCCAGTTGGTGCTTATAATACGGACTAATAAACTAAAACACATCTGCCTCCCCTAACTTGCTTGCTGTCAGGAGATTTCTATCACAGCCACAGAAGTGAAACTGGACACTACTCGACCTGAGTGGGAAAAGGTGGTATGATCTGTGCTCATTTTTAAAAGTTTCTCTGTTGTGTGAAGAGGATAAACAGAGTGAAAAGAAAAGGAAGGTTTTATTTTGGAGATCATGATTGTACTCCAAGAAAAGGTGTTGCCAGGTGGTCTGATGTGGTAATAATAGCAACTGGTTAGAGTTTTCTTTTGTTGATATAGCCAACTAGTTGCTTAAAGATTAGCATTGGATTGAACCAAAGACCAGAGTTAAATTTAATATCCTGACTTCTCTCCAGGGGTGGACTGCTTACTGAAAAGCAAACAAGTAAGTCGGACAGCAATGATAAGCAGAATGGTGCTTCTCTGAGGCATCTAATCCAATTCAAGTAAAGACACTGGGCCATCAACCAGAGGACTTTACAAGGAACACGTTCACTGGAAGGAGACAAGTAGAAAGCCCTGCAAGTAGTAGTGAGTATGCAGCAGTGACGTGGGTACTGGGGATGCAGCAGTGGCCAGAACAAGCGACTTGATGAAGAGCTCAGGCTTCAGTGGAGACCCAGACAAGGGGACGGCAAAGACACACAGACAAGTCACAGTGACCACATTGCAGGTAATAAAAAGTTACCAAATCCTTGTTTGCAAAGGTTCATAGAGATTGCATGCAAGCAAGGGCGTCTGGTTTTTCTTTACAAGGAGCTCAGTCTTAAGAAAAAGCTAGGATTTGTGAGGATGCCGGGTGGGAAAGAATGTGGCAGGGAAAAAATACAGAAAATCCAGGACAAGGAGGAAGTAAGCATGGGGATTGTTTGTGACACTGAAGCGGAGGGACCCTGGGCTGAAGCAGTGGAGGTGACTGGCCTAGATGAAGTATTGTGTACAGACCAGAAGTCAATTGCCCTGCTCATCCAGAAATTTAAATCTTATTGAGATTGATTTATAAACTGGCAAAATTTACCATTAAAATAAAAGAGTAACATGTATAATAACTATTTGTTATGAAGTCTCTGTTATATAATGGAAAGATTTAGTTTGCGTTGTGAGCATCTACTAATTTTATACATGCTTCCTTTTTCTCTTATGTCTGTTCCAAAGTCAGTCAAAGCTATTTTTACAGAAACATGACAAGGTAATGACTGAATGGGACAGGGCTGTGTATTGTTACCTAGTTTGTTTTTTAGCTTTGTGTAGAGTTAACTCAAACTTATCTTGAAAACAGACTGTGCATTTGTTAGGATTCTATTCCCATCCTTGGACAGTAGACCGTCCTTCCTCTGATATCCTTTCTATCCTGAATTGGATCCTGAGAATCAGTTAGTCGACTTCTAAACACAGCAATACAGGTAGAACCAAGGCCAGGGCATGTTTTGTGAATGTGTTGGAGTTTTGAGATTTTTAAAAACGGACTGTATTTTTGTTTCAATTTATGAAATATCAAGAGTTTTATCACAAAATTCAATCACTAGCACATTTTGAATGAACTTTAATAGCTACCAGATATTATTTATTTAAGCAGTACTAATACATTAGGGTTTTAAAATTAAACATTTCACTTCCAATAAATTAAATGTAAATAATTAATTTAACATTAATAAAAATGGGTTAAAGAGAGCAAAATGTCCAAGTATAGTTTTTAACTAAAAGGAAATTGAAGAAACTAAAACTAAGACAATGAATGTTATCAGTGTGACTTGGTGGCCTCACTGCACTTAATCTGTCTTCTAGGTGGTGGAGTCCCTGCTAAAATTCAATGCCGTTTGTGAATGCCACATTCTCTTCTTGACTCTAGTGTCAGTTCCCCAGGGAGGGCTCCACATCTGACTGTTGAGGAATATTTAACTAGGTAAAGATGTGTTACATTTGTTTATACTGAGAAATATTACTTAAACTGTGTAAAAGTGTGTTACTTTTGTTTATGCTGCATTTGTTTAATTATGTAAGGATGTATTGCATTTATTTCACATTGCCTGCCTAAGGCACCTGATTGGTCTAATAAAAACCTGAATGGCCAATAGCTAGGTATAGAAAGGATAATGGGTCTGGCAGGTAGAGAGAATAAATAGGAGAAGGAATCTAGGTTCAAAGAAAAAATGAAAGACTAAGGAGAGAACAAGAGATATGCCCGGGGTGAGAAGCCAGGCAGCCACCAGCCAACCAGACAGAAGCAGTGAAAGTAAGATATACAGAAAGAAAGAAAAGTAAGAAGCCCCAAGGCAAAAGGTAGATAAAGAAAAGCAAGTTAATTTAAGTTAAGAGAGCTAGCCAGAATTGATCCTAAGCTAGACTGAGCATTCATAACTAATAAGTCTCTGTGTCATGATTTGGGAGCTAGTTGGTGGCCCAAAAGAAAAGACTGGTACATCTGACTGTCAAAGGTCCTTACCATTCACTTTGATTTCACCTATTCACAAAGAGAAGGAAAAGTAAAGTCAAGGTTTCCCACACATGGTTTTCTCAGCTTCCTTAGATAAGTAAATGATGGGTGCCCCAGATATCCTCTTCTTTCTTCAGCTGTTTAGAATATAGCTAATCTCTGCTTAAACCAGGACACTATTCATCTTGCAGTCAATGGGCATAGATGCAGGATTTAGGGATTTCCTCTGCTGTAGATTCACTGAAGTAAATTAAACATAAGAAATCTCACATTGCATCCTTGAGTTCTATGAGGGACTGTGTGAGAAATGCCCTCATGAAGGTCTACCTTAACTATTAAAGGAAACACATGTCTGTAGCTGGAGTATTCCTGTGTCCCACCTGGGCCATGATCAGGACAAATCTCTCTCACCCACTAGTCCTGCAGCTGCTCTGATCCAAATAAACACATACAGGCTTATATTAATTAAAACTGCTCGGCCATTAGCTCAGGCCTACCACTGACTAGCTCTTTCACTTAAACTCAGCCCATTTCTTTTAATCTATATGTTGCCACGTTTTCCATGGCTTTACCTGTGTACCATTACATGCTGCTCCCTGGACTGTGGGCTGGCATCTTCTCAATTCTGTTTTTTCTTCCCAGAATTCTCCTTGTCTGCTTATCCTGTCTAAACTTCTTGCCTGGCTACTGGCCAATCAGCATTTTATTTATCAACCAATTAGAGCAACACACTCACAGCACACAGAGCAATATCACCCATCATATGTCTTCACTTCAGTGTTTGTTTCTTCAGGTAAATGTAGGCTGGTACCAGATTTATTATGTACCCAAAATAGTTTATTTCAGCCAACTAGAGTAAATAAAGAGACAAAAGAGTTTATAGTCCCCTTCACTACTCAACAGATCTCTTTTTAGCCACCCAACCATCTCATCTCTTCATAACAATAAACAAACAACAATTGCAGTCTTAGTCCAAATGCTGAGAGGGTCAGTATCTTCATAGTGTGAAGACTATGCATTTGAGAATATGAATTTCCTAATTTCTATAAGGTTTATTTTCTATACACAGTTTTTTTATGCTTTCCTTCTAGTATTTCAGAGTAATTGTTATGATTGGAAATGGCTACAGAGAAAATATGGGGTTGAGTCAGTTATTCAATCTCTCCTTAAATTCTGACATGTGATATCTCCCCAAACCAAAATATAAGTGGGTCATGGAGGATCTACTACTTAGCACAAGTATCCATGAATCACCAGTAACTGTGTGCTTAACCAAACAGGAGGAAAAGAGATACTTTCAACACCCAAATCTGAAGAATCCTCAGGTTATCCACAGGGTCTTGGGGTTATATGGGCCTTGAGAAAGAAACCTTGTGTCGCAGTCCTTTTGTTGAGAGTGAGGGATGACAGCACTGCGACACCGGAGGACCCAGAAATCAACTGTCCTCAGAAAAATTGCAAGGTGAAAATTTTCCAGGAAAGAGTTTAGCTGAACAGAGTGAGGATGATAGAACAGAAGAAAATGTAAGAGTCAAATGAAAGTGGGAAAGGGAGTAATAGACATAGACTTTAGGATGCTCATGATTACAAGTTCCAACACTTAATAGATATTATAGGAAGAGAGTCCCTGGTGCTGGGAAACCAACAGAGGTGATGTATCTCCCATTCCCCTGGTAAGAGTGTAGGGGGTCTCATCCCACATAGGCATATATAACAATCGAGACAGATAGGCAGAGAGAAAGAGAGACACTGAGCTGAGAGATTGAAACTGGGAAAAATCTACAGATTGAAAAGAGATTTCAGAAGCACTGAGTATCTGTGAGGGCAAGATTTTATTTTTGTGTTTAACTGAACCAACTATTAAATTTATGAAACAAGTCAGGATATTTGAACACTGACTTGATATTTGGCGGTACTAAAAAAATATTGTTAACCTTTGGGATCCAATAATAGTAGACTACGCTCATCAAATTTTCTATTTTGAGATATACAAAATAGCGCCATGAAAAAAAAAGGCATGTACAATGTCTGCTACTGTGTTTGGGTAGCACCTATATATCTGGTGGTCCTAGAATGTAATACCACTGTGACCCCTTAAGCCTAAAATTTTCTCTTTAGGATGTGATTTGCCCAACAGACTTCTTTCTAAATAACCATGTTTATACCCATGGGATAGTATTTCAGCTTTGGTCAGAAAATCCTATTTTTACAATGGTCAATGGTGACTGAAGAGATTCATAACTGGTCAAAATACAGAATTTGAGGGATAACTGAGTGCCCAGCCTCACAGAGCCTCATGGAGGAAGGGGAAGGGAGACTATACGAGCTGAAGGAAGGTTGAGTGTGATACAAAGTCTAGCATGATGTGGCCAGTGTGTTCTTGAACTCACAACAGTTGTGATTACCTACACTAGAGGTACACAAAGTTGGGCCTTTCAACACTGTGCACTGATGTGGGGACAAGGAGCTCCAGGGGCCTCGCTCCTCTCTGTTCTCTGAGGACAAGGCGCTCCAGGGGCCTCAACCCTCTCTGTTCTCTGAGGATTTGTATGTAGTTAACAGGTGATGGTGGGAAGAGAGGGAGAGGGGGGCATCACAGGGAGAGAGAGAGGGAGAGGGCAGACAAGACAGGGTAGCAAGAGATGAATACAATAAGCATACATTGTATGGGTGTATTAAAAAGTCATAATGAAACCCATTATTATGTATTATTAATACATGCTAATAAAACAAAAAATTCTCCACATAGCAGCCAATTGATTTCCTAAACATATAACCCAGATGGCAATCTTAGCAAACATTTATAAAATATGCGATGTGTCAGCTGCTCCCTCCAGTTTTCATACACTCGTATGCTGCGGAGAACAGGCCTCTTCTCACTGCTTTATTGCAGAGTGGGCAATGAAGGATCAGGAGAGGTGAGTGCCCAGGCCAGGTCTGGGTGTCCCACATGGAACCGAGGGGCATTTTGACTGTCTTTTCACTTGATCACATTGGCGTCTCTTTTCACCAGGAGCTGGGGAAGCTCCTTGCTTTTGGTATGGGCGACTTTGCAGTTTGGGTCCTGATGCTCGGTCCCACTCTTTTGGTTAGAGCAACAAGACTGACAGGGCACTTCATTCTAATTTCTTTTCCTGGAAAGGTAGTTTTTCTACCTCCTCAGCTCTGAGGCGGCTCATTTTCTCGATCTGGACAAAGATGTCCAACCTGCTAACACAGCCTGAGAGCCCGGCACGCCTCCTCTTTCATCATTAGCTCCCAGCTTCCTCCTCACTCTGTTGTTCCAGGGAAGCTGGTCTCTATTTCTGGTTTCTAAGTGAATTTCCACCTAAGAATCTTCGCTGTTTGCAGGAAAAGCTATGGCCTTGTTGTTTTGAAACAAGTTTCTTTTCATTCTCCAGCCTCTGTCTACTGATGATTTTTAGAGAGAACATTCCATTGCGAGCACGACTCACATTTCTGACCTTTTCCTATTCCAGGCTTCTTGCTGTTCTCTCCACAAATATTCTTAGGTCTTCATGTGCTTGGGCTCATGGTCAGTCCCGACCTACAGCTCTGTCTCTCAGCACTACACAACTCCTCCTCTTCTCAGACTTGTCAGGTGAGGCAATGCACATTCAGGGAGGCCTTCTGTGAACATCCACGTGGCAGGTACTCTCAGTCACTCTACCACACTGCTATCCTTCAGTTCATGGCTCTTTGGCGTCCAAACTTTTCACAACTATTTTACATACTATGTAAAGCCTATGAGAGGAGGAACTTTCATAACTTGTTCAATATTATTTTTCGACTACCCAGAGCCTTGGCTGGCCCAGTCCGTTGAATTATTCTCAGTAACTCTAGCTCACACCTGTCTCTAAGTACCCACGGATTTAAACGAAGCATAGATCAACTCACATCCAAATTTTTAGAACACATTTTTAAAATTTTGTATGGTATATTTTTGATTAAATGAAAACATCAATGTGGAGTGAGCTTGTCTTTGTAGTTTTATATACTCCATACTTCAGCTCAGGATTCTTCAAAGAAAATGAGTCATATACTTCCATATGTGAATTCAGTAATGAGTTTTGAAGTACCAAATAGACACTTTGTACGGAGGCAGGATGTTTTCCTTCACATGTATTCTAAGGCTTTCCCCATTCTATGAGAGCTGAAAATTATATCTTCCTTTTATATGAATGCTAATTTTAAGCTTTCCTTCATAAACTTTATTCTAGTGAGTTCTATCTTGTTACTTTGGGCTCAGTGTTGATTCCTGGTAAAGTATGATATAGGCTGATTAGTTGGAAAAAAAATGTCTCTTATCCTCAAGTGTGGTATTTATGGGGAAGACTGACCATTTAATTCAGATCACTGCAGGTCCAGAGGAAATGTGTCAATCCTCGGAGTAGCTGAGTTCTTTACAGCTGAGCACACTCTGCAGAGCATCATAAATTTACAATAGGATATGATGTTCAGGGTATAAGGACAAACTTAATCAGCTAATGACGTTCACAAGTTCAGTTTTGAAATGTTTTGTGCAGTGTGAAACACAAGTCTCAGTGAGAAGCCAAAGACAGCAGCAAACTTGCATGCTCTCCTGGTCTGGAGGAAGCTCAGTGGTGGAGGTTTGGTTAACATCACAAGACCCTGGGTATGAGCACTTCTCAGACATAGTGTGTTTTACTCCTTAAAGATAGTGAGTGGAAAGCATGCCCAGTTTCACTTAGTAAGAGGGTACCCACTGTTAGCATGCATTTCATCAGTGATTAGAAATGCAGATATTCCTGCTCAGCCTAGGTGTGGTAGTTTAAATGTAATTGGCCCCCATAATATCATAGGGAGTGGCACTATTAGGAGGGGTGGCTTTGTTGGAGAAAGTGTGTCACTGTGAGGGTGGGCTTTGTGGTTTCCTATGCTCAGGATACCACCCAGTGTCTCAGTCAACTTTCTGTTTTCCTGCAAGATGTAGGAATCTTAGCTACTACTGCAGCACCACATCTGCTTGCATACCACCATGATCTCCATCATGATGATAATGGGCTGAACCTCTGAAACTGTAAGCAAGCCACCCCAATTAAATATTTTCCTTACAAGAGTTTCCATGGTCATGGTGTGTTTTCACAGCAATAGAAATCCTAACTAAGACACTGAGGAAATTTATTTCTCTTCTGTGGGTATAAGGCTGTCAGCCCAAGACCACTTTCTATCACCCTGGGGCCTGGACTTCATACTCTCCACAACATGGCAATTTATATAATGGTATTGGAAACTTGATATTTATCTCAAGTATTGAAAAGTAGTTGTGATGGCTATTTTTGGTTGACAACTTGACTATATCTAGAATGAGCTACAATACAGAAATGGAGGGCACACTTGTGATGTGGATCTTGAGGCAGGAGAACAACACACCTTTAATCCAGACCTTGAGGCTGGAAGGCACACCTTTAATCTGGGCCACACCTTCTGCTGGAAGCCTACATAAGGACAATGGAAGAAGGGTGGTTTTGTTTAGTTCTTTGCCTGCTTGCTCTTGCCTTGTCAGCATAACTATTCCTTCACTGGCATTGGAGCCTATTTCACTAAGATTTCAGCATATACAGAAGATGAGCTGAGATCCCTCATGGTACCTCATGGTATTGAGCAACTACTAGATTCTTGGACTTTCTGTTCACAACTAGCTGCTGCTTGATTAGTTGGACTGCAGCTTCTAAGTCATTCCAATGAATTCTCTTCATATATATATATATATATATATATATATATATATATATATATATGGAGAGAGAGAGAGAGAGAGAATAAATAAGTTCCGTAACTAGAGAACCCTGTAGTAGCCATCACATTGTTTTAATTTGGGAGATTTGTATGAAATAAAATGGAAAACTTATGAAGGAGAGATCTGAGATAGAATTCTAAGTAGACATTTTAAGCCAAAACCTTGGGATGCTACAGACTCACAGGCTATACTCAACCACATATCTCCAGTTAACCTTTACAGAGATTCATGTGAAAAGAAGAGAGAAAGAGGAACAGATGAAAGGGTCCAGTGGCCCTAAGTCTCTTTGTAGCACTGCCAAGATCTTTATCATTAAGCAGAAGAAGGGTCAGGACAAAGCCAGGTCCTTCCCATCTTCCCAGCCTTGCTACAGTCCTGCATGGCAAAAATAGCCATTTGGGCAAGAAACTGCCCTTGCCTGGGCTGCTGATATGTTATATAAACTAGACATGTAGGATCCATAGGAAGGTGACCACAGAACTTTGCAAGGCAAAATGGTTCTTCATGTTCCTGCTTTGTAGAGAAGACTGTTAAATGTTCTACAGGACACAAGGAAAAGTGAAAAGAGACTGAAAAACTCTAGACCTATAGGCTGAAGATGGATGCCCCAAGGTTACAGAGGAACTTTGGATGACTGTTCAGGAAGGCAGCTGTCTCTGTCATTTCCAGAATTTTGAAGTTGCTTACAATGCATTTCCAGTTTACTTAGGTAATATTATATCCTTCTGAGGTCTTTGAAGTAGTTGAAGACTAGATAGTTATAATTTCCTTGGTTATGATAAAAGATAAATTAGATATGAAACTTTAGACTCATAATTATAGGATAGATAGAATATTTTCTTTAATTTTGCTAAATATGAATAGACTAGATATTGAGACTGTGATTCTTGCTTGATAACTATTCAATTATCTGCAATTTTACTGTTAAAGTTAAAAACCTCCCCTTTTGATTAGACAGAAAAGGGGAAATGCTGTGTGATAATGCTTTTGTAGACTGGTTTAATAAAATGCTGAATTCCCCGTTGCCAGGCAGGAAGCATAGGTGGGGTGAGCAACTAGGATAATTTTGGGAAGAGGAAGGCTGAGTCAGGAGTCACCCGCCAGACACAGAGGAAGCAAGATGACAAGGCAGAACTGAGAAAAGGTACCAAGCCACGTGGCTAAACATAAATAAAAATTATGGGTTAATTTAATTGTAAGAGCCAGTCAATAATAAGTCTGAGCTAAAGGCTGAGCAGTTATAATTAATATAAGCCTCCGTGTGTTTTCTTGGGACCAAGTAGCTGCGGGATACAGGAGGGAGAGATTTATCCCGACTGCAGGGCCAGCAGGACCAGAGAAACTTCCAGCTACAGTCTTTCTCATTTTCCCATCTTTGATACAGTCCTCTCTAGTGGTCCACAGAGGTCTTTACTTGAGGGAAAAAGGTAGTTCTCAGGAGGCAGCCACTTCTGATCCAGGGAGCAGCCCAATTCTTTTAGGTCATTGCCCTCACTTGGGGGTGGTCCAAACACCCAGGTTTTGTCCTTTATGTGATCATCCATATTTCTGAGGATGACACATCTCTTTGCCTTCATGCTTGATCCCACCAGAGTACAAATAGAATGTGTTAATCAGTTAGTTCTTGAGCGATTAACATGTTGACCTCTAGAGATAAATAGATACCCAAACTGAAGGAGATAGTCACATAATGAAGGCAAAGAGAGAAGGCTTCCATCTCTCTTTTAGTTAACTTGTGGGTCTAAGTGACATGCCAATGATCTTTAGCAAAAGCAGTTTCCAGATATATTTCAGGATTATGTAATGATGCAAGTGATACCTGAGTGACTATTGGAAACTTTGTAGAATTGATGACAGTTTTTTTCCATGTTCAGGAAGATCTCATGGTTCTCTTCAATGCTAAGTGGCAATTAGGCTAATGTCCTGTTCTGGGCTGTGGCAGTCCTTCTCCTTAATGCTTATCCCACCACAGTACAATGAACATTGCAGTCTTTGTATATCCTCTGACCTGGAGAATATGCTCACTAAAGTGAGCCTCATCTGTGATTAACCACAGAATAAATTCAATTAAGCAGCCTTTTATTTTAAAAGGGAATGTAGGCATGGGTAATTACTCAAATTGGTGATATGATTTTCCATTCATGAAATGTCTAGAGTATAAATGTGGTATGAGAGGTTCTTTAAAATGGTCCTCAAAATTCTTATCTTAGAGAAGCACCCAGGAGTGAAGGGAAAAGAAGGGATACTTACTAACAATATAGCCAAATGTTTTCATAGATACCAATTTGGGGTAAGATTTTCTCTAAAAAATAAAATCTATCAGAAACAAAGTAGATGGAATGATCTTTTAATGTCTGCTTAAGTATGTTCCTGGTTAACAATATTTTGATCTCAATTATGTGGTGCCACAAATGACAACAGACATTGTCGCAACTTCCCCTTTTCTTCAGTTATTGCTAGATGAATAAGAGTCACCAATGCCCTAATATGCAACTGAACATCAAGGGTTGGAAATATGGATAAATCTGCACTGAGCAAACTAGGCAGAAATGGGACAAACAGAATTCAGTGTGCTTTACATAATAGTATTAGGATTGGTGTCTGAATTTTACACAGAATTCTGTCCCCTAAACCTAGATAGATGAAAACATGCTACTTAATCACTTCAGAAAATGGAATTGTGTCTCCTAGGAATGTCAGAAGCTGGATAGTCCAGCAATATCAGAAGATACACCCAATGTGTCTCACCAATATGATCGCCTAACCACGAGCTGATCAAAGGACAAGGACAATATTATGTTTTTTTATCAGCTTAGCAGATACACATGAATCTACTGATACTTTAATTATTGTCTGTAGCCCTATGGCCCCATAGACAGAGCCCCATTGGCCACTCAGGCCTCAGTCTGGAAGGGCTTTTGGACTTGAGGCACCAGCTCTGCCCCGGTCATGATATGTAGGTTTAAATTAAGTTTACGCTTCTATTTATCAGTAAGACTCAAGAGTTAAGTGCTGGGATGCTAACCTGCTAGCTCAGAGAGGTTGAGTAGCAACTAGCTGACCTTGCCTTTTACCCAGAGATACTGCAAGACATGCATGTCTTCCCTAGGCCCAGAACCAAAAGGAAACTCAAACTCTGGTCCCCCTACCCTTTCCTTCCTGTGTGTCTCCTCTATCCTAATTGCCAGCTTCTCTATGGCTAATCCTGATCAGCTAGTTGCTGGCTCTACCCCCTGATTCAAGATGAACTTTATTGAAAGCCTGAAGTGTCACAGTGCCTTCAAAATATCCCACAACAACAATAGACATGCTAACATGGATTGGAGGCCTCAACCCTACCCAAAGAACAATAAGAAGCTAGGAAACGCTGAGAGCAGGAGAAACAGTCTTCCTTGGGAAAGAGCCTGCCATTTGGTTAGCTAATACCAGATGGTCCATCCTGAAAACATATATTCAAGTAACATTTTACACACTGAGCAGGTTGTATTGATGTATTTAAGATTATACTCAATAACAGTTAATGCAAAAAGAAGCCATGAATTTGTAAAAGAGCAAAGAGGTCATATAGGAGAGTTTGGAGGGAGGAAGGGGAGAGGAAGTGACATAATTATATTATAATCTCAAAAATAAAAGAAATAATAAAAACGTACAGGGCCTAATTTTTTTTAAAAGTGTGTTGTTGTCCAAATCAGAATGCAAAGTGTGTTCTCTATGAGAAATGTAGAACCAGATCAAAGTTACAATTCATAAGCACAAACCAAATCTTGCAAAGAAGTGTGTAGAAAGGTGCTCTGCTCTCCTTATGATGGGCTTCCTAGACCCAGGCTCCTTCTGAGTCAGGTAGCAACAATGTCATTGTCAGCCACTCATTGTGGGGTTCAGATCAAGGGCTCTTCTCTGTGATAGTATTCTCTCTGTTTTGTGCTTATTGGATGGAAGGGGAGAGGGCAGGGTCCCACAGTGGCATACTTGTCCCAAGAGTTCTGGTTTTCACAACACAAATATCAACACTCAGAATGTAGTCCTGTCAGTCTTGCATTATGGAAACTAATTTTCTCATGTTTCTTGTGCTCAGAGTGTGAGGTTCTATGGCTTATTTTATGGCACAAAGTCTGTGTAGGTACATGAGATTAGGAGGACTTCACAAATCACTTTCCATAGAGCTTGCAGTTTGAACCAGAACAAATACAAGAGCTACAAGGTCTTTAGAACAATAGACCCTACCCAAGCACGTCTTCAGAATCCTAGAAGGAGATTATGTGTGCCAACAAACAAGACAAAAGTACTATGATCATGACCTTTTGCAAGAGGAGACCCTCCTAACTCACTTGATCCAGGTAGCAATTATGACACCTGTTTAGTGCTCTCAACAGGAGTGATCATACGAACCCTGTAATCATGCTCATAAAATCACAGAAAATGAACTACTGAGATTAAAAACAGAATGTGTTGGCAGCTCACAACTGTCTGTAACTCCAGTTCCAGGGCATCTGACACCTTCACACCAATACACACAAAATAAAGTTAAATAAATTATTTAAAAAAAAACAGAATGTGTTAGAATGATGGAACATTACCAGGAGGTCGTAAAATACAGTATCAAGAACAGCATTTTCACTAGATCCAATGAAAAGGGCTGCCTTGGAAAAGTGTGCTGGTGATATGGAAGGGGACTTTGAGAAACTGACCATGAATGCAGAAGTAAGGAAAATCTCAATAAGAAAGCCAACAGGTAACACAGACCTATGGTTACAAATGATCAGTTTTCCCAAAGGTTTGGATCAATCAAATCAGTCAGAAATAAAACAACTATTAAGGAAGCAGGAAAAGAAATTTGACAGAAAAGAACAATGAATATGAAGACCTTTGCTAGCACTTCTAAAGTCTATACAAAGGAAATTTATATATGGACGGGTCTTGCAAAGACTACTGAGATGTTACAATAAAATCACAAATTAAAGAAAATAAAAAACAACCAGTAAAAGAGGAAGAAAAGTTTGACTCATATTTGCCTTTTTCAGGAGTCAATATTAGATTTGAATATAAATTAAAAAATAGATGGTAATTTTATATGAATCCAGCCATTTTGGCAGGGCAGGCAGATAGGATGCTATAGCACAAGCTAACTTTGAACTCATGATCCTCTTGCATAAGGTACACAGGTACCACTGTGCGAGTTGCCAACATACTTTCTTCTTGCTAAAGAAAAAAACGTTAGACTTTCAAGGCCATCATTTCCTTCACATCTTCTCAGTGTATGCCAACACTGAGAATATGTGGGTAATGTATACTCAGTTTCTGGTCTCTCTTCTGCTCTACCTGCAGCTGGACATTTCTTTACAAAGTCTGCTTCAATGCAAATAAAAATCTCTAATTTTTAATAGTACAAAACAGTAGCTGAGATGTTTGCTTTCTCCTTGGCACTCTAGTGTGAGGCTACACCAAGTTTATAGGAATCCTTAATTGTCATTGCTCAAGAACTGAGGACCTCAAAGTTTTGTTTTGTGAGCCTTTGTTTGAAGCAAGAACTCTGTTCTCAGCCACAGGTGTTATCTTACCCAGTCACATTGCCATTCCTCATTATTCACATCACTGCACAGTGGAAATAACAACAAGCATGGCCCGTGGCGAGGCTCTCGGGTCAAACAGATCTACAAATGCAACACAGACAGAATAGCAACCAGGGCCTGAGGTCTCTACCCAAGGCTGGATCTATGCCAGCTCCTGCTCGCAGGTCATCAGGTGGGTCAACTCACCATAAATTTGAGGTGACTGCAATAATGCCATGAGACATTTTGTATATGAGAAAAGCAAGTAAGGATATTTGATTCTTAGAAGTTGTGTTTCAGTGTTTCTTGTTTAAAACTACAAATAATGAGTGACTGGTGACAAGTGGGTTCAATCCTTTATTTTGTGATTTTTTTTCTTGTCATTTGTTTTTTTAGTCCCTTTATGCAGCGTCAGATCTCAGTATCATAATAAATCATGATTCACTCATGTGTATTGCTGTAATTAATGCACACTGACTTTTAAATTTCATGTAAATATTTAATAATAGCAAAATCGCTTATTTTGATATCTTGAGGAATAAGAATAATGTAAAGAACATGTTCACTCAATAACTGATTTTAAGTGCTAGAACAGACCCAGTATAAGATTGTGTACTTACTGCCTTTATTCCCCAGCTCCATTCCTGAAAGATCATTTACAATTTGTTATTTATAATTCTCTTGCTTCTCATAATGACTTTAATCCACCTATTCCATACATGGACAAGCTTAACATTTAATGAAATTAATAAAAATGACATCATGTAACATTCTATCTTTTGTAGCCTTATAATCTGTGATTTAAGATTTCTGTAATGCCTTGGTCTGTGCTTCTGTAGGATTTAAGTGAAAAGAGTGTATTTGGGGATGCCCGCACAGGTGTTCAGAGGCTAATTTTTTACTTTTCAGCCCAGTACATGGTCCACACAAAATAGCTGGATTAAAGGTATCAAGAGAGGGTGTGCTGGATTTTGTTGCAGTTCAGATTCCCTTCCCTCCATATCATGAGAGATGATCTCTCCCTTTCTCTCTGTGTCTCTGTCTGTCTGTGTCTCTGTCTGTCTCTGTCTCTCTGTCTCTCTCTCTCTCTCTTTCCAGACAAAGGAGAAACATTGCGGAAATAGCTCCCAAAGCTTTTGATTGCTTAACCCCAAACTCATTGCAATCACATTTGACTACATTCCTTCCCACCTCATGGTCTTTGGAAGACAGTCACCATCATCTGCTGCTGGGCCTCTACAAAAGTATCTTCTAATTTCCTAACTCCACATTCAGTTTCAGCATTTATTACAACACAGAGGGAATATAAGCCCTTACAACATGGAAAAACGTGTCCTTGTTCTACTGAAACTAACTCCTATGAGACTATCCCTACAAGGACCTTTGCAACTCCTAACTCTCTTCTCCTTCTCACTTCACTACCTGCTACTCTTTCTGCTCTCTCAAAGCTCTGGGCCACTTTGCTCTCTGATCTTTTTCTTCAAATGCAGGAGGCTAATGCTCACCATAGGCCCTTGATTTAAAGTTTTCTCAATCTACTACCTCTCCACTTTTTAATGTTACCCCACATTTCATATCTACCCAGAGACTCTTCCTGTGTATCATGCTTAAAGTTTCTAACTCTGTTCTAACCTGGCTCTTCTGATGCTACCTCCTTCTGCTATCTATAGTATTCTTTATTTATATTTATAGTATTCTTTATTTTACAATTTATTATCTGTAAGGTGACAGTGTCCTGATCCACTTGAAATGGAATGAAGAGATATCTGATGCCAGGACATTATTATTTTTTAGTAATATTTGCATTAACTCTTTGATAATTTCATACAATGTATTTTGATCCTATTCACTTCTCTTCCAACTCCTTCAAGATCTGTCCTCACATCCCTACCCACTCTCCATCATTTCCATATATATATATACATATATATATGTATATATATGTATATATATATAGTTTAATTTGGGGTATTCAAATACTCTTGGATGAGGGGTCATCCAGGGGTATGATGGACATACAAGAAGTTATATTGTTAAAGAAAACTGACCATAATCCTAGCAGTTAACTGTTTCTAATAGCTCCTCAGTTAGGGGTGGGACTTTGTACCTACCTCTTCCACTCCGTGCTTGGATTTTTTTCTGGCTGGAGTTTCTTTAGTGTGCTGTCACAGCTTCTGAGTTCATATATGTACAGTTGCCTTGTTGTGTCCTGAAAATGCTGTTTGCTTGTAATCATTGATCTCTGGTTCTTACTATCTTTTCACCCTCTTTTCTGTGATGAACCCTAATCCTTAGGAGGAGGAGGGATGAACTAGATGTCCTTTTTAGGACTGAGTATAGTGCACTCTCTTGTTCCCTTCACCTTGAAGAGTTGTTAAGTGTAGCTAGAGTTTTCCTGCCTTGCCCACAGTCAGGACAAATCTCTGTCACCCGACAGTCCCACAGCAGCTCAGACTCAACCAAGTAAACACAGAGACTTATATTGCTTACAAACTGTATGGCCATGGCAGGCTTCTTGCTAACTGTTCTTATATCTTAAATTAATCCATTTCCATGAATCTATACCTTGCCACATGGCTCGTGGCTTACCAGCATCTTCACATGCTGCTTGTCATAGTGGTGGCTGGCAGTGACTCCATCTGCCTTCCTGTTTTCTCTGTTCTCCTCTCTGTTAGTCCCACCTATACTTCCTGCCTGGTCACTGGCCAATCAGTGTTTTATTTATGGACCAATCAGAGTAATTTGACATACAGACCATCCCACAGCAGTTAAGTCTCTGTGTTGATCACCATCTACCCCAGCAAGTAGCTTTTCTAAGCTATGGGTATAAGGAGAACTCATTAGGAGTTGGTTTAATGCTAAGTGGCAGAACATTACTATAAAGAATATTTTCTTTATGTCACACTCTCATTTTTCTCTTACAAACCTCCTGGATTTATTAAAATATTTATAAGAACCAATATGATTTTTGTTCATGGTTCAAGAAAAATGCTTCACTGTGAAATTCAGGATGGAGATTTCTCAAGAAATTCAATGAGTAACTACTGTGCCAACTAGTTCTATGTCAACTTGACACAAACTAGAGTCATCTGAGAGGAGGGAGCCTCAACTGAGAAAATACTTCCATAAGATCATGTTATAGGCATGCCTGTAGGGCATTTTCTTAACTAGTTATTGATGTTGGGAGGCCTAGCCCATTGTGGGTGGTGCCACTCCAGGGCTGGTGGTCCTAATTTCTACAAAAAGCAGGCTGAGAAAACTGTGAGGAGCAAGCCAATAAGCAGTTTTCCTCCATGGCCTCTGCATCAACCTCTGTCTATAGGTTCCTGCCCTGTTTGAGTTCCTGCCATAACTGCTTTTGATAATGAACTCTTACATGGAAATATGAGTCAAATAAACCCTTTTCTCTGCAGCTGGAGTTTTCTCCAGTCCTGCCTGGCCCACGGTCAGGACAAATCTCTCTCACCCGCCAGTCCTGTAGCTACTTAGACCCAACCAAGTAAACACACAGAGAATTATATTACTTATAAACTGTATGCCACAGAAGGCTTCTTGTTATCTAGTTCTTATATCTTAAATTAACCCATATCTAATAGTCTATAAGTTGCCACATGGCTCGTGGCTTACCGGTACCTTACATCTTGCTTTTCATGGCGGTGGCTGGCAGTGTCTCTCTGACCCAGCCTTCTACTTCCCAGAATTCTCCTCTCTCCTTGTCCCGCCTATACTTCCTGCCTGGCTACTGGCCAATCAGTGTTTTATTTATTAACCAATCAGAGCAACACATTTAACATACAGAACATCCCACAGCATTTCTCCTCAAGTTGCTTTTGGTCATGCTGTTTTATCATAGCAAGAGAAACCCTAACAAAGACAACTGCCACATGACCTGGCTATGTACTCCTGTGTGAGTATCTGAAAGAATCAAAGTTAGCATATGGCAGAAGCACCTTCATTTTTACTGGAGTGTTATTAACAACAGCCAGGTGAGGTGTCAGCAGAGGCAGCCGTTAGAAGACAAGAGGATGCAATATGTAGTGGAGTTTCATATAGCTCAAGTACTAGGTCATACCATTTTCAGGAAAATGGGGAACATCATATTAAAGGAAACAAACCCAATCAAGGATGACAAAAGTGCATGTTCCATTTCATATGTGGAATCTATAAAAGAGGAAGATAGGAAATTAAAGACAGACTAACCAGAAAGAGGAAGGAGACCAGAGGAGGAGGAGAGAGCGGGTAAGCAAGGGGAGGCAGAGAATAGGCTAATATGGTGAAGGCACAGTACATGCATTTATGAAACTATCAATGTTGGAGGACTGGTGACACACTTCTGTAGCCTCAGCTACTCAGGAGGCTGAGGCAGGGGAATCACAAGTTTAAGGCCAGCCTCAGCAACTCAATGAGACCCTGTTTCAATATAAACATAACCAAAAGAGCTGTGAGTATAGCTCAGCGGTGGGTACGTACCTAGAATGTGAGAGCCTCTAGATTACATCCACAATGTAGAAAATAAATCAATAAAAAAGAAAGAAGAAAATATCACAGCATGACTTAAAATTTTTTATAGTTGATGTACAAAACAAGAATTAACTACTTGCAGCAATGGCTACTGAATGGTAGATTATCAGTGAAAATCTGGTAAATGAAGATGAACTGACTAATCACTGAACTCAGTATTTGAGTGATTATGAATGGAGGGACACAAGCAACTGCCATTGGACAATAACTTCAAAACAAAGTAGCAGTCAGGTATAACTGGCTTGTTCTGCCTGACAACACAAAAACAAAACAAAACAAAAAACCCAACAACAACAAAACAGTACCTTGTGAGTTATTTTGACTTTTAAATAGATAACCCAGGCTCCCATCTCTCATGGAGCAATGATGAGCAGAAAGGACCTGACCCCGGTTCCCGTCCATGCTTTATGGAACAGGAGTGAGCATGGAGTGAGCTGACCTGGATTCTTTTTCTCATGGAGCAAGGATGGCCAGCAAAGAAGCTGGCCCATTCCCATCTCCCATGGTGCAAGGGTAACCAAGGAAGGAAATGACTAGGGCTGTTGTCTCTTATGGTAAGCGGGTGAACAGGGAAGAAACCGGCTAAAGCTAGTGCGTGGTTAGTTTTAGTTTTTATTTTTGTTTTTTTAATTCTTTGGGGATACACCACCCAGCTCCCAAATAAACACTTGGGGACTTATTCTTACTTATTAATGTTTGGCCTTAGCTTGGCTTATTTCTAGCCAGCTTTTCTAACTTAAATTATTCCATTTCTCTTGATCTACTTTTTGCCACTGGGCTTTTTATATTTCTTTATTTTATATATCTTTCTTTCCTTCTTAATCCATGGCTGGCTGTGTGGCTGGGTAACTGGCCCCTGGCATCTTCCTCTCCTCCTTTTCTTACTCCTCGCTCCTCTTTTCCCGAGACTTTTATTTATTCTCTCTGCTGCCAGTCCAGCCTATTTCTTTGTCCTGCCTAGCTGTCAGCTGGTCAGCTCTTCATTAGACTAATCAGGTGTTTTAGGTGGGCAAATTAACACAGCTTTACAGCGCTAAACAAAGCAACATAAAAGAATGCAGCACATCTTTGCATCATTAAACATTCCACAGCATAAATGAATGTAACACATTTTAAACTAATATTCCACAACACTAGTGTGTCTTGTAGGAAAGAAGTGGTCAAGAAATGAGCTGCTGTAACCTTCCTCATCTCATATTAATTTCTGCTTTGAACCTTTTAACACCAGGAAGTTAGTTGTAGGGATGAGCTTGGGAGGATGATGGATCTGGTTTGCATTTCATATCTTCGTTTTCATTACTATGTGATGGAATTTCCTCTATACTTCATATTCAAATCAGCCAATACATTCAAGGTGTAGACATTTCTTGGGGATTTTTTTCAAAAAATCTCTTTGTGTGTAGATATATTCAAAATATGACAGCTTTCTGTGACTCTGTTAGTGTCCACATAATTCTTCTAGTGTTCAGAAGATAATTGCTTCTTTGCAATAGTCTCTATACCTCAGAAGTCAGTGGAGGATTTAGAGAAATGGTACAGCTCTTAGCTAGATACAAATCAGTTTGCCCTTAGAGCACTGATGATATGAAAATGAGGACCGGTGAGTTCTGTATTCTGACTGTGAAGTCATTATCCTCAACCTTTGAAAAAATCAAAGCAAGGAAAGACTAGTCCTGCTTCTGGGAAGGATGACCTTAAATGAGCATTGTCAGAATCACAGAGAAATCTTAAACCACCAATTCTCTGTGATAAAGCTTGTCATAAAAATAATTACAGCAATAGCTAAAGCTAAATAAGTTCAGGTTATCTGTTTATTTTCTCTTGCGGGCTAAGTACCCAGTGCTTAGTGTGGGTATCTATGGAAGAAATGAAATGCAAACACGAACATTTAAATGCTCATGAGATGTTTATTCTATAGATGAAAAGATGTACTTAAAATCAAGCACAACAAACAAAGCCAAAGCCTCCCTTCCAGCAGGCGCCCCTTTAACGCTAAGAGGGTGGGGGAGGGGAGAATATCCTCCCGGCAGCTGGTCTTTCTTCCCAGAAAGCAGCCCACTGTGCCTGGAAGCTGTAGATCTCTTTTAAAAGATTTCTTTACAAACAGCCCTTCCTTGTGTGTACAGCTTGCCATTGTCTAGGGCAGCCCCCGTTCCTTCAGTGCTCTGCTTGGAGCACCAGGAACCCACTGGAGCCTGCAGACTGAGCACATGCAGGGTGGTGAATGTCAGGAATCCTGTCAAGCTGCTCCCTGCGGTTCGGTTCACATCAGCGGACTTTGTGCCTGAACTCAGCCTAGTTCATGACCTCAGCTCCGGGCTCACTCAGAAAATATGATAGTCAAGTTCAGTTGGAGCAGAGATTCAACGTAAAGAACACATCTCAGCCTGTTCTACACAGATGCCTAACACTGTGTCTGAAGAACCTTGAAGCAGTAAAGGCAAACCCACCTTCAATCTTAAGAACTTACTACAGTATTTCCCTTAATTAAAGATATTTATTGATATCATCTCAAAAACTTGCAAGTGAGGGAAATGTTTTAAAGAATATAAAGTTACTACTAGTAGTTTTCAACTGTGCCTAACCAAAAAAAATTTGTGAATAATAATTATAATAATGGTATTAATAATGATGATGATGATAATACTCTATGAAAACTGCCATGACCATGGATAGACAGCTCGATTGTGCTCCTTATATATGAATATTCCAAACTTCTAAAACACCCAAGATTATTAGTGTCTTCAGAAACACCAACTCACAGTATTCTTTGAAAGCCTTTTCTTTAATAACTGATATTTTTACTATTTTGTGTAGTATAAGATGCCTCTGTTGTTGAACATTTGAGTTCTTCTCTATCCACTCTTCTGATGATCAACATAAGTAGATCCCTTTCTTGTGCATTCTAAGAAATGTTTCTGCCTCACTTCCTCTGGATATATGCACAGCAGTGGGATTCCGGCATCACAGGTCTCTTGCTGGTTCTTTGAGGACTTTCCATCCTGATTTTCACAACTTTGCCAACTTACATTTTGCCCACAGTACGTAGTCATTCCCATTCCCCTGTATCCGTGTTAATTTTCAGTTTTACACGGACAGGAAGGTTTTATCATTTGAAATAACACGAATGAACATGGAGAAAATTATGGAAAGTGAAATAAGTAGGGCACAGAGAGTACTGCAGGATTTCAGTTAAATGTACAATAATAAAAGACCAAGCACAGAAAAAGAAATTATAATATTGATTTCCAGAGGCCGAGGAGAGGTGTGGCTGTCAACAGACTACAAGTTTCTGATAGAAAGGAAGAACTGGACTTTGAGATTTGCTGCACAGAAGGGCATCTGTACTTAGCAATAACATGTTGTGTATTTCACAATAATGAAGCAAATTCCAATTTGATCATAATAATACATAGGGAGGTAGACATGTGAACTATCTTTATTCAGTGATCTTACACCATCAACATTTATGAAACAGCACATTATAAAATGCAAATGCATTAGTTATGACTTTTCAATGACCATACTAATAAAAATATACTTGTCCTTTTGCTCAGACATCTGCTTACAATGAATGCATATACAATAAATCATTAAAATGTGGACAGATTTTCAAGAGAAAGATACTATTGACAGAGCTAATTATAGCAACAATATAACCCAACATGAGTTAAACTGTAAAAGGATGGTTGACTAAATTCTGCTAGTCTACAGTGAAATATTATGAGTGCATAAAATTTTATTTTTCAAATGATGTTAAGTGAAATTATTTATAATATATTTTCAAAATAAATCAAATATTTAAATGACACACTTTCTTGTGGGACTATCAAGTAATTTTAACAGTATTCCCTACACTATTTAAATTGTGAACAAGAGATTATTTTTGTAAAGGAAACAATGTATATAAAGGAATATATATAATATATACGTATATGCTTTTGAATAAACTTTAAATTTTATTCAACTTATTTTCTACTAGCAGCAAAATCAGTAGTGTAGAATTACCTAGAAAGACTTTACACCTCGGGGCAAAGGTATATAATATAACACAATCATTAGAACAAGAATCAGGAGAGTGCTGTGTTTATCAATAATAACCATGTCTTTTTTTTCTGGGAGTGTCACCCTGTGTTGCTTAAGCTTTCCATCCTTCTCCACCTCTGCTTCTCCTGTACAAGGAATACAGGTGTGAAAAACCAAGCCCACCTGGTCCTTTCAAGTCGTCCACAAAATCTGCCTTCTGATAAGCTCATTTCATAAGTCCTACTAAATCCAAGATGGTGTCTTCAGAGAGCATCATGGATGCTCTTTAGGGAGTATCAACATCTGGTTCTCAACCATCAACTCCAGGTGCTTTGCGAAGTTCTAAGACAACAGAGTGACTAGTGACAAGAAGTGGGAGGTGGTATCCAAGGCTGTATTGCCCCACTCAGCACTTTAGTTATGTACACTAGAAACCTTTTTCTAGAGCCTTTATGCCAGGCATTACCACCTTAGTAGATGTGTTAGTGGTTATAGCCTTAGAAGTTAATAAGGCATAGAAATTTGTTGCTTTATTATTTTTTTGCCTTTTATTTTTAAATTTTTTTCGTACAATATATTCTGATCATACCTTTCTTCTACCTCAACTCCTCCCATATCCTCCCAAATTTCCTCATCCTGCCCAACTCTGTGCCTTTTCTGTTCCTCTGTTTTTTAAACAAACAAAACAAAAAAGAAACACACACAAAATCCCCACAAACACCCAAAAAACAGAAACCAAAATATACAACCAAGAGACCATTAAGATAAATTATGAAAAAGCAAAATAAGAGCCAGGCGGTGGTGGAACAGGCCTTTAATCCCAGCACTCGGGAGGGAGAGCCAGGTGGATCTCTGTGAGTTCGAGGCCAGCCTGGTCTACAGAGCGAGATCAGGACAGGCACCAAAACTACACAAAGAAACCCTGTCTCAGAAAACCAAAAAAAAAAAAAAAGAAGAAGAAAAAAACCTGTAAATATGCTCATATTGTAGATTTAGGGAGCTATGCTACACACTTGTTTCTGTTGAAGCAGATGCCAAGAAGTGGATTTCTTAAAAAAAAAATAATATCTTTCCTAAGTTTGATGGAATCTGTACTTTCCATGACCTTCACAATGTGCATTAAGGCATCTGAAAAGATGAAAGAAAAAAAATTAAAGTCTTATGACTTTATTTAGCTCAGCCTTTCTTTTCACCAGACACACTCTTCATGCAACACTGAACACTCTGTGCAATTAATATTGTCAAGAACACTTGAAGAAATGATGCTCTGAGAACACAATAGATGATTTTCTTTGTGAAACTTAGACTTCTCTTCCTGAAAGCTACATTCACAGTGCTGGTGCTATGTAAAATTCTTTATAATGGATGTCACTTTGATGTTCTGCAAATAGCCTACATTTAGGAACACTGTGAAAAGGGAGGTAGAAGAGAATTAGGCTCACAAGAGGTTAAATAACATGCCCAAAGATCATTTTGTTAGTTTTCAATGGCTGCATATGACAGTGTCATTCGGTGCCTAGTTGCTGACAAACCTGCGTGCCTAGCTTCTCACTGCTGCACCGTCCACATATGCTGCACCAGCATGACCACTTACCCCAAGGCTAAACAGGGTGGTTCTCCAGCAAGATGAGTTATAATCTTAAATAAATGTAGTCACAGAGATATTTCACCATTATCATATTGCCTTGATTAGAAGGAAAGAATATTCTCACCTCATTCCCAAACAGAAAAGATGTCACTGACATCAAGACAAGGAAGTGGGAATTTTGGTGTCCCATATGTAAATATTCATTGTCACGTAGCTAGTGAGTACATATCTAGTGCTAGAACCATTCCACTATACCATTTGATTGTAAAGTCAATGGAGAATACTAGTTTCTCACTTGTTTTTCTAAGTTTCAAATATTCCAAAAGTCCTATGCACTCAGGATCTCAATTATGAGCACTTCTCATTTTACATCATTGTCTGATTCTAACCTCCTCTATGCCAAAGCCCCCGTACCTGCCAAGAGTCCTCCATAACTGTCTTCTCAAGTCTGTACTATTTCCTCTGAGTTGAAGAGAGTAGTAACGTGTTATTATCTAGTCTATAAACATCTTCTACTACTTTGCATAGTATACTTATTGTCTCCATTTTCTATTTCATGTCTGGTAACTTATCAAACCATACATATTTTCATGGCACATAAAAACCATATAAGATTTCTGAGTGATTCCACTTCTCTGCCTCCCAAATATTTCCCTATCTTTTGTAATTTGGATCAAAATTTGACACAAAAATGAACCCATTAGCTGTCATTTCCTCTCGAATACCTGCTGTTCTCCCTGTGCGAATGCCCCTAGCCAACCTCTGCCAGCAGTTAGCACAGATGAGTGCTCTTGTCAACCCTGTGCATCATTTCCTTGAGTGAGCCATAGCTCATCATAGACTTTACAAAGCACAATTAGTACTGGAATCTAAGCTAACAATGAGCTATGGAGTGTAGATGCCTAACAAATGGACATCTGAAATGGAATCCTGCAATTGCAATGAACAGAATATTTTCTATGATTTTAAGAAAGAAATGTTTCATAAGTTAAGTCAAATGCATAGGCAAATAGAACACAAAAGCTCCCAGAGAGATTAAGCTATGAGGTGATAATATTCAAGTACCATATACATTTGGAAATAAGAAAAGTCAACATGTTTTCTAATAAATAAAATATAAGTCAATCTTGCAGAGAACATTTTGAATGGCATAGCTGTTTGGCTAAGAAAGAATTTGTAACATTGTAAGGATTGTGCTCATTGAATTTTAAACTCCATAAATTTCATAAAAGATGGCTTTTCCCTCATCTCAATGGAAATAGAAATGGTTTATATTATAAATGCATTTCTGCATTCATGTTCATTTCTAAAGAGAGAAAGAACTGGGCTGTGGGCAATTTTTTTCTGTTATATATTGTTACTTTGCTTATTGTAAAGCTTCAAAAATCTTTATACATTGTATCCTTTGAATTCTAGCCACAAAAGAGAATGTTTACTTTGAATAGAAATTCCATTAACTGTAATCTGTCCTTACTTTCTCAACTCATCACTTTGGATTCACACTTCCTAGCCTATATTCCACACAGACCACTATCTCCTAGATTCCTTGAACCTCATTTGTCTTTCTGCAATCTAATCTCACTCCTTACAGACTGTGTGACCCAGGTAAAGTCTGACCGTTCTGCTGGGTGTCTCATAAGGGTTTAACATGTGTGTGTGTGTGTGTGTGTGTGTGTGTGTGTGGTGTATGCACATATATGTGTGTGTTGAGGGGTGTGAACTCAAATCAGAGGACAGAGATCAGCATAGAAAGCCTGAAGCATTTACCTAAATTTTCTGTTATTAACAAAAACTCAGGAATCACAAGTTGGAGTATAAAACTGATAGCTGACCTTTTTTCTCCTCCTTCCCAGATTGAAAAGGCCATACATCTCTCCAAGCACATCCCTATCTCTTCCTGGACTTCTGTATTTGGACCCTCCAAAATCTCTATGGCTAATTCCAGTCAACTAGTCATGGACTCTACCCCTTGACTGAAGGTTTAACTTTATTAACAGTCTTAGATAGTCACAGCACAATCAAATATCCTGCAACACTTCTCCCTTTTTGTCTAAATAAAAAGAATAGGTTTTAAAACTCTAACATAGTAAAACTATATTCAAAAGAACAATTATCAGGTAAGAATTTTCTTTACAATGTCCAATCCATTTATATTTGGCAAGTTCAGAGAAATTACTCCTTTATCTGTCCTACCTTGATGAGTCCAAAGTTTTATGCCTAAATCACTTTCAATCATAAATTGTATTAACATCCTAAAAAAATCTGTTTAGACCTTAAGACATTTTCTTAGAAAAACAATTTAAGCTTTTATGCCTCTCGACCTCATAAACTTTACATCTCTTTTGTAAGTTTCTTTTCTGAATTTGGTAACAAAAATAACAGTATAACTATCTAGTTTTCAACCCTATCAGAGACCCAAGAAGGATAAAATATTACCCTAGTAAACAGGAAATGTAGGCAAACCAATTCCCAAACTATAGAAATGACAGAAACATCTAGATGCCTGGACTGTCACCCAAAGTTCCTCTATAACATTGGGTATTCATCTTCAGCTTTCAGGCCTAGAATATTTGAAAGACTTTTCTGTAAAGCAGAATTTTGAAGGACTGTCCTGCCTTGTCTTAGCAAAGTTCAGCAGTTGCCTTCTTTTGTGTCCTGCTTGTCCAATTTGGAAAGGATACTGTCAGAAGTCAAGGCAAGGGCTGTTTCTTGCCCAATGGCTAGCTTTACCACTTAGAAAGCAAATTCCATATGGAGCTTCTTCAATTCCCATCATCTTCTTTGTAGTAGATTGGTACTGCCAGGACCAGGCATGTCTCACTGTCATGAAAAGCTTTATGTTATTAAAATATCTTAAATGTCATATTCTGTAGATCTCTGAAGTGTTTGAAGACCATCTATCTATCTAAAATATATTTCTGTTAGGCCTTGAAAATATACCTAACATGACTATAAGTTTGATTGTTATAAATGGCTAACTACTAACCTGCATTTCTTTATTATCCTAAATAGTTTTTAATAATAGCTTTCAAGGACTAGAACTTTACATTACATTTTTAAATTAGCTGCATAGATATAATACCTTAACCAAGAGTAGAAACATATATACAGAATGTTAAAGCAAAAATGACCTTAAATTTATATTAATATACAAAAATACCTTAAGCAAGAGTAGAAATATATATACAATATGTTCTAACAAAACTAACCTTAAATTTGTATCACCATACAGTAATTCATACCAGTGTAAAATATTTGAGATTAATAGTTGCTTTTTAGTTTAAATGTAGATTCAATAATCTACCCTTTTATCCTATCATTTTTAAAGCAACCCCTTTTTTGTCTTTTCAGAAAGAGATCCCTTAATCTATCCCTTTGCTTAGTTTCCTTCCTGACCATGATCAATAACAACTTGCAACCAACCCCCTAAACGATGATAGATGATAAATATCCATAATCCACCAAATGACCAAAAACCACCCACCCCATCTCTTGGAAATGTGGGCATCATTAAAATTACTTCCTGTTATCTTGGGGTACTGGCATCTTTGGGGGATGCTGAACAAATTGAGATAATGGTCAAGTCCCAGGGGAACTGCCTTTTGTACAGTCTGTGTGTGATGGGAAAGTGCAGGGCTTCTTTGAAGTCCTGGCTAGAGCAGTCTATGAGGCTAGCCCACCTTAGCTAAACACTTTAAAATTGTCTTGAGTAGTTTGTAGTCCAAAGCTGATCTTTGGGTGATGTTTATCAGCTTAGTGGCATTACCACAACCCACATGGAATCATCATAGAAGGGCCCCATCATCTTCTTGGGGATCTCAAAGGTCACTGCCAGGAATGGTGATGGTTCATTGCAAAAAACTTAAACATTTTAAATGAAAGGACCACAATCTGTTAAATAAATATGGGGTATACAAACTTAGTTCTTAGTTACCTGTTTCAGTGTTTACAGTACTGATACACATACTAACACACATTGTTAAAATAATATTATAAATAATCTATTTCAACCTCCTTGGTTATTTGTACCAACATGTTTTTCATACAAATCTCTTATTCACAAAGTGCTTCCTGTGAGAACTGCTTTCAATGAATGCATTAAACTTACAAAACCTAGCTCCCCACAACATGGCCTTCTTCCATTACTCTCTACCCTCCTTTGCCTATTTAAATCTCCTTCCCAACCCCCCTATATACTTCTCTCTTTCATTTGTTTGTCTCTTTTTTTCACTTAATTGACATTGCTCAGTCTATGTAATGTTACTTGTATGGATGTTTTCAGAGCTGACCCTTTGTCACTGGACAACCAGTTGACGGATTCTTCCATGGGGAAGACTATTTCTCCTGCTTTTCATTTCCGGTAATTCCTTGTGTAGTGTTGAGGTCTCATGAGCTTTTCTCCATCCACTTTGGCAAATCTATTGGTGTTGTCCTTATTTGATTTGTGTTTGCCCATTCATGTTGGTGAGATTTTATGAGTGTAGCTTTTGACATGACTAGGAGACATTGCTAATTCTCTGATCTCCTGGCTCTTGCAACTGTCCCCCCTCTTTGCAGTGTTCCTTGAGTTTAGGTGCAGGAATGGTTTTAGAGATGGATCCATTGGGAATGGGCTCCACAACTCTTCATTTGAATCAGTTGTGGGTTTCTATAGTGGTCTCCAGCTACTGAAATATTCTTGATGAGTGTAAAGACTATACTTATCTTGAATATAAGGACACCTGTTTAGATAGATGCTGGAGATCACCCTAGCTTTTAAATAAGAAAGGGTCTTACATTGCTAGGCTAGCTGGCCCCAGAGTCCATCTGGTTGTCTACCTTAATAATGGGATTGCAGATGTGTGCCACCAGGACTGCTTTTTCCTACATGAATGTTAAAGATCCAAACTTGGGTCCTAATTCTTGCACAACTCCAGAGGACCACCCCCATTTGTTTTACTTCTTTGGTGCTCAGATCTCTTTTGCCTATTTAAATCTTACTTTTCTAAAATGGCTAAAAATGAATTCCTTTTTCTCCTTGAGGCTGCCCATTAATTTGGGATAAGTTGCTCTTTCTTCTATGCTCTACAACTTGTATCTTGATTGTGGCAAATGTTCAACCTCAATTTATGTTGAGAGATCCCTTAACCAGAAATGGAGCTTGACTCTTGAATTTATGATCAGGTAGATGTTTGAAGTCAAATTGGATCTGGTTAATATTTTATTCTTTAATGTTAGGTCTTGTACTAACTCTCTGTATTTCATTATCTATTTATTAGAAAGGTAACCTGTACTCTCTTTTATCTTAAAACATGCTACCTTCATCGTTCCATCAATCAATGTGCTGAAGTTTTTGTGTATTTGATATTCATTTGATCTCTCATGTTGGACATGAGGGAAAAAACTTAAGTTATCCTTAGAGCAAAACCAGGGAATGCTTTTCCGTTTGCAAACTTGCCATGTTCATGAGCAAATGAATGTAGGAGAGTGAGAGCTTATAACAAAATAAGACAATGTCATTTCTACTAGGCCAACACAAAGGTTCCTCCCTCCTTTTGCTAGCTATGTCAAAAGCAAAAGAATAGTACAGTTAGGCATACAAATTTGAGGACAGGTTGTCCCATATAAATATTGGACATGTGTCTCTATGCAGATCAACACAACTAACTTGGAATTTCCAGAAATTACTTTAATTAAAAAAAATCTTTTAATTTTATGTATATGTGTGCCTATGGGTTTGTGCACATAAGTGAAATAACCTTGGAAGCTAGAAGACTGTGTCTGATCCCCTGGAGCTAGTTACAGGCTGTTGTAAACCACCTAGTGTGGGTGCTGGGACCAAAACTCAGAACACTGGTCATCTGCAAAAGCAGTGTGTGTTCTTACCCACTGTAGCATCTCTCCAGACTCCTGGAGCTACTTTTCTGTCTGATTCTGGATAAGGGTTGCATATTACAGGAATTTATAGCCCCTCCATGTGATAGGCCTCATGCCATCATTGTAGGCTGCCAGGGATCTAGGATATAGAGTTTTTTTTTTTCTACTCAGAACTTTAAAGGGCTAAGCTACAAAAAAGATATTGTGATAATTAGCATTAATTAGCAATTTGACAAATCTAGACTTACCTTGGAGATGTGTCTCTTAGCATGCTTGTGAGAGATTGTCGTGATTGTGTTAATTGATATGAGAAGACCCATCTTAATTATGAGCAGGTGATCCTGGATTGTATAAAAGTGAGAAAGCAGGCTAAGCACTAGCATGCATTCATTCATTGCTGTTTGATCCTGATTGTGCATATGAAGTGACTATCTCCCTCAATGCTTGTCTCACAAATTTACATTGCCATTTGGAATAAAGCTTGGTTCTATTAATACTGCAGAATGAGGAGGCAGAAAGTAGAGAAATGCAAAACTGTTTGTGAGTAGGAAGCGAAGGTAAGCCACGTGATGATGAAGTAGAGTGGTTGTGCTGTGAAGTCTTTGAGAGAAAATGAAGTCTCTATTTTTGAAAATCTCTGGCGATGCTCTGTGGTCCTATGCCAGAGAAAATGTAGTTCATAGGGAAGTAAGTTAGAAATACTTTGTTGGATTTGACTGAATCTCAAAAGACTGGATCTTACTTGGCTCTGCTAACCAGAGAAAGAATGAGGACATAGTCATTGCTCAATAACTGATAAATCTGATAATGATTATTTGTTTAATTGATGAAGGTAAAAGTTTTAATTATAAACATTTAGGGAACTCTTGAAGATACTGCACACTACCTAACACTAACAGTGAGCTTTGATCTTCCTAAGAACTCACTGCGTATATTCAGGGCCATGCATGCCCTTGTCTGCCTTTTTCCACAAAGCTATGACTTTCTGCACAAATTTTGAGTGACAGACACTAAACTCTGTCTTTGCTCCAAACTTCCCTCTGCATTCTTCATTGTCAGACTTGAAGTCTACAGACTGTGTTTCTCTTGGTTTAGTAAAGATACCAAACAGACTGAAAGAAAGAAGAGCCATTTTCATGTGATCACTGTCTATGTGCATCACCTCAAAAATTATTTATACCCAATCTAGAACTACCCACCCACCCAGGACCAGTGGATACAGCCTTCAGTGTCCTACCATGCTCTCAGAGCCAGTCTTACCAGTACAACTTGGAGAACAGCAGAAACCCAACAACATACTTCCTCTGAAGACCTGGTCCTGAGTGAACAAAGACACATGTTGCAGCATCAATTCCTGTACTCCTGCCTGTTCAATCATCAGCTGTAGAAGTGATGGAATCTTGCAATTAATGGTGTATTTCTTCAATGCTCCTGATGTTTCTGTCCTTCAGAATTCATTGGGACCACCCCCTGTATTATTAGGATCCTTAGGTTTGTTTCCTGTATTTCTAATTTAGTTTCACAAACACAGTCAGTACACTAAACTATATGTTGATGTTCCATGACATCCTCAATAAACAAGGAAGACAAAGAAAAGAATTGCAACATGGGAGAAAGAAGAAGGCACCTGCTGCCTATGGTGGGTCTGCACTAATAACTTTCTGGTTCCAAAGTGAATCACAAAAGGCACTGGCAGAGATAAGAACTATTCCAAGTGTGTGTCTTCTTGCTCCAGACTTCTGGGACAAATAAAAATGAAAAATCCTGTTAGAGGCTGGTTTCTATTGAGGATAACAGCTATATACAGGATCTTCATTACCTAGCACAGATAGCATTCACAGCGTATCATTTCAAATACAGCAATTTATTTTAAAATCAAACTACTACATTGTATTCCATTTTGACTACACAATTTGCTCATTTAGGAAAAATTCTGTGATTCAAAGAAAGTCTCATATAAAGTAAGGAATGTTCAGCACTCAACTGAGACTGTTGCAGGATTGCTAGCCAAAACAAATGATATTTATGTTATTATTGCACATTGCTAGAACTCTTTCTCATTATAGTGATATATTTGCTATATGTATTGAAAGAGGCAGTTTTATAAAGTTTCATATTTTAATGAAATAGAGTTCAACAATACTAAATATAGGCAATGAAAATAAATTTAGTTCTCAATGGAAAAAAAGTTAACTGTCTCATGGGAAAAAATTTCCTTGGGAGTTTTATTGAGTTAGAACAGGTATAAAATTGAGTTAGAAGAGATGAGTAGTCTAACAAGAATTAATAAGTGCTTTTCATGGGCTATCAACATACTCAGGGGACATAGTGTTATAAGGAGACCATACATATTGATGTCTTCTTTTTTCAAAGGGAAAAACTAAAATATGTCACTGTCTCCTCATTCTTTGTCCTATCTATCATCTATTTATTGATCTGTCTATTTATTTATCTATAATCTATCATTTGTCTATCTACCATTTTTCTGTCTTCTTATCTATGTGTCAAATAATATTATCTGTCTTTATCACTAGTATATCTATCATTTGTCTATAATTTATCTCCATCAACTATCTGTAATTTATCTGTTTATCATCTGTATATTGTATGGCTTTTTTTTTTTTTTTTTTGGTTTTTCGAGACAAGGTTTCTCTGTGTAGCTTTGTGCCTTTCCTGGATCTTGCTCTCTAGACCAGGCTGGCCTCGAACTCACAAAGATCCACCTGCCTCTGCCTCTCAACTGCTGGGATTAAAGGCATGTGCCACCACCACCCGTGTATATTGTATGACCATCATCTGTATATTGATTTTTAAAAAATATTTTTATTAATTGTTTGAGAATTTAATATAATATATCTTGATCATATTCACTCCTGTATTGGTGAAATTATTAAGGCCACTCCACATAGTTAAAAGGGAGGTTTATTAGTGGAGTAACTTACAAATGAAGGGATAGGTAGGTCGCAGGGTCTGGGGAAGATGTGTTGCAGTCTGGCGGTGTTCTCTGGAGAACTCTGCTCGGTCAACCTCCACCGTCCAGAGTCCAGGAACAGAGAGAGAGTGGTGCATCTGTATCTCGGGTCTTCAGGGCCCTCTCTTGGCCCTGCCTTGTAGGTGTGACAGTTACTGAAGCCTCAATGGGGGGTGGAACTTCCAGATCAAAGCTGGAATAGCTACCCACTGCATCTCCCCTTTTGTCTAAATAAGAAGGTTCTAACTTAATACAAGACTATATACAAAGGAATGATTATCAAATATTGTCCAGGGATAATGACCTAGATGAGATGGAACTACAATCAATGTGAACAATATCAAGCAAGAAACACACACTAAAATCCAGAAAAGTATAGAGCATAGGTAAATGGTATATTACAAAGATCATTCCAAAAGGTGTCCTATCCTAAAGAACCTGAATCTAATACTTAATATGTTCCATCTAAGATAATTATATATATATATATATATATATATATATATATATATATATATATATATATATATATATACTAAGTTGTAACTATAACTGCTAGTCTTCAATCCCATCAAAGACCTGAGAAGGAATATAATGGTAGCTAAGAAATGGAAGATGGATGCAAGCAACTTTTGGGAATCTTGCAAGAGTAGACAGAGACAGCTGGCAGCCTGGACAGTCACCTAATGTTTCTCAGCATTGCTGGTGTGTTTAAATTGGCTACAGGCCTAGAGTATCTGAAAGATCATTTTCATTTTTAGAAGCAGGAATTCTGAAAGACCACATTACCCTGTCTTGGCAGAGTACAGAGGTCGCTTTCCTTGTGTCCCACTTGTCCAGAAAGGACAGCATTCATACTGTCAGCAGTTGAGGCAAGGGCAGTTTTTTGCCCAGTAGGCCATTTTGTGCCAAGAAGACAAACTTCCAAATGGAAATGTCTTAGAAGCCCAACATTCTCTCGGGATCAAATTGGTGCTGCCAGGAGTAATTGTGTCTCATGTCAACAGAATTTTCAGTTATTTAAATGTCATATTCTCTAGGTCTATGAAGTGTTTGAAGATTACCTGTCCATCTGACCTATGTATCTGTAAATCTGGATAACCTAACTAATGTAACTATAGAGATGACAAGCATAGGGGACTATAAATCTATAAGTCTTATCTACCGAAATAACCTAAGGACTAAGGCTTCATGTAAACAAGGTAAACAGTCTATAAGCAAATGTACGGTAAAGGACGATGACTTCAAAATTGTGACAATACACAAGATATTTATAACAGAGGTAGGAATGTATAGTGTGATATACAATATGACAATAATCTTAAATATATATCAATATACAGAATATCATAAACAGAAGTAGAACATACATAAAGTATGACAGATATAAATTTACATTTGTATCGATATACAAATATTTCAAATAAGAGTAGAAATATATGTACATTATAACAAATATAGTTCTGTATTTGTATCAATATACAAATTATCTTAAACAGGAATATAAAAATAGTTTACATTTGTATCAACATATAAAATCCATAACAGTGTAAATTACAGTGCAAATTATCTAAAGCTGCTATTTTACTAAATTTGTTTACTAGTATATATATAATAATCTACCATAATATCTTATACCTATCCATTCCATTTCTTCTTTTCCCTTTTTTTTTTTTTAGGAGAATACTGAGTTTAATATTTTCTTCCACCCCCAACCCTATAACCATCATCCATAACCCTGAGAAATATGAAACCTTAAGGAGAAGGGGCGCATCCAGATCTCAAGTCTTCAGGGCCCTCTCTTCGCCTCGCATTGTAGGTGTGACAGTTACCGAAGCCTCAATGGGGGTTGGAACTTCCAGATCAAAGTTGGAATGGCTACCCACTACACTCCTATTTTTCTAAATCTTCTTAGCCACTCTCTCCATCTTCTTTTCCATACCCACCCAACTTTGGGTGTTCTTTCTTTTCTCTCCTGCAGTCTAGTTTGTGTTGCCCAATTATTGCCATATTTTGGAGGAAGACTGCTCCAGAGCGTGGTCAAATTACCAATCATCACTGCATTAAAGGAAACTGACCCTTCTTCCCAGTAGCTACCCAATGTCAGTAGCTTCTTAGCTAGTGGGTGTTTTATCTTATATTCTCCATTTTTTTTCTGTTTGAACTTGATGCAAAGAGAATGGACTTTTATCAAGCATGAGTTTGAGGCAAATGGCATGAAAAATTAAGTAGGGCAATGCCAGGTCTAGATCATTAAATAAATGAAGTGAACCTTGAGGGAATCTGTAAGAGTAACTATTAGGATTGGTGGGCATATGAACAGGTGAAGCCACTCACTCTGGAAACAGTGTAGAAGTTTCTCAAATCCTTAAGTTACAAGTACCAGAGGACCCAGTGTAACACTTCAACACATAACACAAAGGGCTATCTTACTACAGAGGCACTTGTATTTCCAGATTCATTGCTGCTCTATTCACAATAGTGAGGTGATGGAAACAACCTAGATGTCTACCAGCAAATGAATTACACGAAATACACGGTAAACATACTACTACAGAATTTTATAAAAGTGAAGAAATGTGAAGTTTTCAGCTAAATAAAGCAAAGGCCCGGGGAGAGAAATGCCACATGTTCTTTCTCGCTTGTAGGACTGAGTGCATGTACACAGCACAAAAGTAGAAAGAAGACAGGACATGAGACCAAAATACTGACCAAGAGAGGTGGGGAGGGGCAAAAACAAGATATGAAAGTGAAAAGACAAATACTTGGGACAGAAGAGTTGAGGCTCATAGCTGCGAAGGGGAGAAGACAAGGCAAGAGGGAGGATCAGCTAAAGCAATCTATAAAAATGCCATAAGAATACCTGTAATTGTATGCAAATAAAAATGAAAAGACCCTAACTGTGATGCTAGGGGTGTGACTGAGCAGGACTAATCCCACCAATGCTGCATATACCATGTGCCCACATTGCTATGATAGATGGTGCCAGAGGACAGGTAACTGTAGTAAGAGAGAACCAGA
Organism: Peromyscus californicus insignis; assembly: GCF_007827085.1. Classification (NCBI taxonomy): domain Eukaryota; kingdom Metazoa; phylum Chordata; class Mammalia; order Rodentia; family Cricetidae; genus Peromyscus; species Peromyscus californicus. The sequence continues at coordinate 13,232,380 of NW_026294402.1, forward strand.
GGTCCTGTCTGACTTCCAGATACTATCCTGGTTAATCTGATATATGGTATCATTCTGAATTGAACAAAACTTAAGTTATTATATTTTGATTGCACTGGGGAGTATATGTAGAATGACCAGAACTACTTAGATATACAAATCTAGGATGCTATAAAAATCAAGGCTTTTTAGATCTGTCCATGGGAAAAATACATCTTTGGGTCCAACATGGTTTATTTGCATTGCCCACAAATACCACCATCTAATACACATTCAAAGTATGTATTTTTATGATGCCTCTCCCATATTCCTCTCCAAGCTCCTCAAGGCAGAATCAAGATTGCTACACACATTTCTTTATTTTTAATAGTGCCTGAAAATGGTAAACATTTAGGATCACATGCTAAAGTGACAGACAGGCTCGCTGAAGAGCTCCGTGTGTATTTCCTAAGGGTTCCTCTCAGAGCCCATCTTAATTGTTATTAATGTTGGCTCACATTCATTTCAGCCAGAGGAAATCTTTTTAGTAATTTGATACAAACCCAAGGTTTGGCCAGAATACCAGCTCAACTGAGGCACAATTTCTGTCTCTTCTTACTTCTGAGGAGAGGTCACAGAATTTTTTTTTTTTTCGAGACAGGGTTTCTCTGTGTAGCTTTGCGCCTTTCCTGGGACTCACTTGGTAGTCCAGGCTGGCCTTGAACTCACAGAGATCCACCTGGCTCTGCCTCCCGAGTGCTGGGATTAAAGGCGTGCGCCACCACCGCCCGGCTAAGGTCACAGAATTTAAGGGGAAAATTCTCCAGCCAATCTAATCATGCTGGCCAGAGGTACTGTGCAGGTTAATTTTATGTCAAATTGGCTGTCTTTAAGAACACTCAGCTATCTGGCTGAACATTATTTCTGGATGTTTCAATATGATATCAGCATCTAAATTATTTGATTTTTAATCAATTTATTCTTTCATAACTGATGTATAAATGTAATTAATCTTATCAATAAAAACCAGAAGTCAGACATTGGGATAAAAACCTGAGATATCAGAGAAGCAGGAGAGAGGCCACAGTTGCTTCCTAACCCTCTGGTTCTTTGACCAAAAAGGGCCAAGATCCTGTCTCCACCCCACCTTATCCCTTCCAGCCTCCTCTCTGCACATACCTCTAGAACTCTATAGTTAACTAGTTGCTAACTCTGCCCTCTGACTCCAAGCAAGCTTTATTTGTCAGAACACAAACAAAATATCACACATTTCCCCCTTTTTGTCTAAATAAAAAGCAAAGGTTTTAATTAACATAGAAAAACTATATACAAATATGTACAGGCAATAATTACATTAACAATGTCTAGTCCATAGCATTTGACAAATTTTCAGAAGATATTCCATTATTTATCCTATCTTGGTGAGTCCAAAGTGTTGTACCTAATTCACTTTCTATCCTAACTTGCATTACCAACCCCAAACTATCTTTTATGTCTCCCAACCTTATACACTTTACACATCTATTGAGAGTTTTGTAGTCGGAAGGTTTTCTGTGTCTTGCCCAGTCTGCAGCCACTCAGACCCACAAAGGTTATATTAATTAAAACTGCTTGGCCATTAGCTCAGGCTTACTACTGACTAGCTCTTACACTTAAACTTAGCCCATTTCTGTTAATCTATATGTTGCCACATGTTCTATGGCTTTATCTGTGTGTCATTACATGCTGCTCCATGGATGGCAGGCTGGCATCTCCTCTGTGAAGCAGGAACATGAAGGACCATCTCTCTTTGCAAAGTTCAGTGGTCACCTTTCTATGGGTCCTGCATGTCCAGTCTATACAACATTTTGTCAAGCAGTCCAGGCAAGAACGATTTCTTGCCCAAATGGCTGTTTTTGCCAAGAAGAAGATAGACTCCATATGGAGTGTCTTTGATGCCCATCTTTCTCTCTGAAGTAAATAGGTGCTGCCAGGAGTAGACATATCTCAATGTCCAGAAAAGTCTAAGTTTTTAAAACATTTTAAATGACATATTCTGTAGGTCTTTGGAGTGTTTGAAGACTACCTATCTAATTGAATTATATCTCTGTATACCTAGAAAACTTAGCATGACTATAAGTTTGACTATCATAGAAGACTAAATATTTATCTGTATTTGTTAATTATGCATTGAGTTACATAAACATAATACCTTAAATGTGAGTAGAAATATATATATATATATATATATATATATAGTATAATAAAATCAACTCTAAATTCGTATCAATAAACTGAAATCCATAGCAATGTAAAACATTTTTTAAACAAGTTGCTCTTTAAAATTGGATTCAATAATCTACCCTTTTATCCTATCATATCTATATCAGAGTTTCTTTTCTGAATTTGTTAATAAGGAAAACTATAACTATCTGTTCTTCAGTTCCATCAGAGACCTGAGAAGGATATAATATTACCTGAGTAAACAGGAAATGCAGAGCAAACAACTTCCAAAACTAAGAAATGACAGAGACAGCTGGTTGCCTAGACAGTCACCCAAGGTTCCTCTGTAACATTGGGGCATCCATGTTCAGCCTGCAGGCCTATAATATCTGACAGACTTTTCCATGAAGCAGGATTTTGAAGGACTATTCCATGGTAGGGTTTGGCAATCATTTTCTTTTGTGTCCTGCTTGTCCAATTTGGACAGAATACTGTCAGCAGTCAAGGCAAGGGCATTTTCTTGCCCTGCTAGCTAACTTATGCTATAAAGGAAGCAAACTACATAAGGAGTTTCTTCGATGCCCATCATCCCCTTTAGAAGTAGATTGGTGCTGCCAAGAGCAGACATGTTTCACTGTTATGAAAAGCCTAAGTTATTAAAACATTTTAAATGTCATATTCTATAGGTCTTTGAAGTATTTGAAGACTATCTATCTACCTAAATATATCTATGTATGATCTTGAATATATACCTCACATGATTGTAAGTTTGACTATTATAGATGACTATTAATCTCTATTTCTTAATTATATATTACATTTTTAAATGAGCTATATAAGTATAATACCTCAAAGAAGAGTAGAAATATATATACAGTATAACAAAATTAACTTCAATTAACTTTGTATCAATAAACCAAAATCCATACCTGTAAAATATTTAAGACTAGTAGTTTCTTTTTGGTTTAAAAGTAGATTCAGTAATCTACCCTTTTATCCTATTTCTATAACCCCCTATTTCTTTTTAGAAGGAGATCCCTGCATCTAATCTCTTTTGTTCATCTTTTTTTCCTGACCATTACCAATAACAACTTGTGACCAATCTCTCTAAATGATGACAAACATTTGTAATTTATTTTTGGGAATATGGGTATAGTTTTCTAGACTGCTTCCTGCTGATTGGGGACTTTTTAAAAACAAATTTTTATTCATTTAACATACCAACCACAGATCCCCCTCTCATCCCTCCTTCTGCTGCCCTCACCCACTCTCCCCCCAAGCCCACCCATCATCCCCTCCTCCAAAAGAGCAAGTTCTCCCATGGGGGAACAGCTAAGCCTGGTATATTCAGTTGAGTCAGGACCAAGCCCTTCCCCGATGCATCAAGGATGAACAAGATGTCTGACCATAGGTAAAGAGATCCAGAAAGCCAGCTCATGTACAGGGATAGATCCTGATCACACTGCCCTCAGAACTACCCAGCTACACAACTGTCTCCCAAATGTAGAGGTTCTAGTCTAGTCCCATGCAGGTTCCACAGCTCTTAGTCTAAAGTTCATGAGTTCCTACGAGTTTGGTTCAGTTTTCTCTGTAGATTTATTTTTCATGATCTTGACCTCCCTTGCTCATAATATTTCCTCTTCCTCTCTTCAACTGGACTCCTGGAGCTCAGCCTAGTGCTTGGTTGTGGATCTCTGCATCTGCTTCCATCAGTTACTGGATGAAGGCTCTATGATGACAGAGTATGCACCAATCTGATTACTAGGGTAGGCTTGTTTAGGCACCCTCACCATTATTACTAGAAGTTTAATTTGGGGTCATGCCTGTAGATTCCTGGGAATTTCCATAGCATGAGGTTTCTCCCTTACCCCATAATGTCTCCTATCAAGATATCACTTTCATTGCTCTCCCACTCCATCCTTCCCCCAGCTCGACCATCCCGTTCCCTCATGTTTTCATCCCCCATTTCCTCTCCTCTATTGCCCCCTCCTAATCCCCAGTTTACTCATGGGGATCTCCTCTGTTTCCTCTTCCCAAGGTTATCTGTACATCGTTTTTAGGGTCTCCTTGTTTCCTAGCTTCTCTGGAGCTGTAGGTTATAGTCTGATTAATCTTTGCTTTACATCTAGTATCCACTTATGTGTGAATACATACCATGGTTGTCTTTCTGAGTCTGAGTTACCTCACTCAGGGTGATACTTTCTAGTTCCATCCATTTGCCTGCAAATTTTATGATGTCATTGTTTTTTTACAGGTGAGTAATACTCCATTGTATATATGCACCACATTTTCTTTATCCATTCTTTGGTTGAGGGACATCTAGGTTGCTTCCAGGTTCTGGTTATTATGAATAATGCTACCACAAACATAGTTGAGCAAGTGTTCTTGTGGTATGATTGAGCATCCCTTAGATATAAGCCCAAGAGTGGTATCATTGGGTTTGAGGTAGATTGATTCCCAATTTTTTGATAAACCGACATACTGATTTCCAAAGTGGCTGTACAAGTTTGCACTCCCACCAACAGTAGAGGAGTGTTCCCCCTTGTTCCACATCCTCTCCAACATAATCTGTCATCGGTGTTTTTTTATCTTAGCCACTCTGACAGGTGTAAGATGGCATCTCAGAGTCATTTTGATTTGCATTTCTCTGATGACTAAGGATGTTGAGCAATCCCTTAAATGCCTTTCAGCCATTTGGAATTCTTCTGTTGAGAATTCTTTGTTTAGATCTGTAGCCCATTTTTCAATTGGATTGTTTGGTATTTTGCTGTCTAGTTTCTTTTTTTAATTTTATTTTAAAATTTAAATAAATTTTACATGTCAGCCACGGATTCCCCTGTTCTCCCCCCTTCCCCCCCTCTGCTGCCTTCCCCGCAGCCCACCCCCCATTCCCATCTCCTCCATGGCAAAGACTCCCCTGAGGATTGAGTTCAACTTGGTAGATTCAGTCCAGGCAGGTGCATGTGCTGGCTGTTTGGAACCTGGGGCTTATATAGGGACACTTGGCCCAGCTGTCTAGTTTCTTGAGTTCTTTATATATTTTGGAGATCAGCCCTCTCTCAGATGTGTGGTTGGTGAAGATCTTTTCCCATTCTGTAGGCTGTGGTTTTTTATTATTTACCACATCCTTTCCTTACAGAAGCTTCTAAGTTTCAGGTGGTCCCATTTATTAATTGTTGCTCTCAGTGTCTGTGCTACTGGTGTTAGATTTAGGAAATAGTCTCCTGTGCTATGGCTTTTTCCTACTTTCTCCTCTATCAGGTTCAGTGAAGCTAGATTTATGTTGAAGTATTTGACCCACTTGGATTTGAGTTTTATGCATGGTGATAGATATGGATCTATTTGCAATCTTCTACATGTTGACATCCAGTTGTGCCAGAACCATTTGTTGAAGACGGTTTCTTTTTTCCACTGTACAGTTTGACTTTTTCTGTCAAAAATAAGGTGTTCATAGGTATGTGGATTAATGTGAGGGTCTTCAATTTGATTCCATTGGTCCATATGTCAGGTTTTTTGCCAATACCAAGCTGTCTTTATTACTATAGCTCTATAGTAGAGCTTGAAATCAGGGATGGTCATGCCTCGAGAAGTTGCTTTATTATATAGGATTATTTTAGTTATCCTAGGTTTTTTGGTTTTCCATATAAAGTTGAATATGGTTCTTTTGAAGTCCATAAAGAATTGTGTTGGGATTTTGATGAGGATTGCATTGAATCTGTAGAATGCTTTTGGTAAGATTGCCATTTTTATTATGTTGGTTCTACCTATCCATGACCATGGGAGATCTTTCCATTTTCTGATATCTTCTTCAATTTCTTTCTTTAAGGACTTAAAGTTCTTGTCATACAGGTCTTTCACTTGTTTGGTTAGAGTTACCCTAAGGTATTTCATATTATTTATGGCTATTGTAAAGGTAATGTTCTCTAATTTCTTTCTTAGTTCATTTATCACTTGTATATAGGAGGCTTACTAATTTTTTTGAGTTAATCTTATATCCTGCCACATTACTGAAGCAGTGTTTATCAGCTGTAGGAGTTCCTTGGTAGAATTTTTGGGGTCACTTATGTAGAATATCATATCATCTGCAAATAGCAAAAGTATGGCTTCTTCCTTTCCAATTTGTATCCCCTTGATATCCTTTTGTTGTCTTATTGCTCTAGCTAGAACTTCAAATTCTATATTGAATAGATATGGGGAGAGTGGGCAACATTGTCTTGTTCATAATTTTAGTGGAATTGCTTTCAGTTTCTCTCCATTTAACCTGATGTTGGCTGTAAGCTTGCTGTAAATTGCCTTTATTATGTTTGGGTATGTTACTTGTATTCTTGATCTCACCAGGACCTTTATTGTGAAGGGTTATTGGATTTTGTCAAAGATTTTTTTTCAGCATCTAATGAGATGAACATGTAGCTTTTTCCTTTCAGTTTGTTTATATGATGGATTACATTGAGAGATTTTCATATGTTGAACCATCCCTGCATCTCTGGGATGAAGCCTACTTGATGATGGTGGATGAGTTTTTGATGTTTTCATGTATTCAGTTTGCCAGTATTTTAGCATCAATGTTCATGAGGGAGATTGGTCTGTAACTCTTTTTCTTTGTTGCAAATGTTTGTGTAGTTTAGGTATCAGGGTAACTATAACCTCATAAAAAGAGTTTGGCAATGTTCCTTCTGTTTCTATAGTGTGGAACAATTTGAAGAGTATTGGTGCCAGCTCTTTGAAATTCTGGTAGAATTCTGCACTGAGAACATCTGGCCCTGGGCTTTTTTTGGTTGGGAGACTTTTGATGACTGCTTCTATTTCCATAGGAGTTATGGGTTTATTTAAATTGTTTATCTGGTCTTGATTTAATTTGGGTATATGGTACACATCCAGAAAATTGTCCATTTCTTTTAGATTTTCTGATTTTGTAGAATACAGGTTTTTGAAGTATAACCTGATGATTCTCTGGATTTCCTAGTTGTCAGTTGTTATGTCTCCCTTTTTGTTTCTGATTTTGTTAATTTGGATATTCTCTCTCAGCCTTTTAATTAGTTTGGATAAGAGTTTGTCTATCTTGTTGATTTTCTTAAAAAACCAACACTTTGTTTCATTGATTCTTTGTATTGTTCTCTTTGTTTCTATTTTATTGATTTCAGTTCTCAATTTGATTGCCTCCTGGCATCTACTCCTCCTGAGTGAGTTTGCTTCTTCTTGTTCTAGAGCTTTCAGATGTGCTGTTAAGTTGCTAGTGTGAGATTTTTCCAACTTCTTTATGTAGGCATTCAGAGCTAAACTTTCCCCTTAGTCCTGCTTTATAGTGTCCCATAAGTTTGGGCATGTTGTACTTTCATTTTAATTGAATTCCAAGAAGTCTTTAATTTCTTTCTTTACTTCTCCCTTGACCCAGTGGTGATTCAGTTGAGCATTATTCAGTTTCCATGAGTTTGTAGATTTTCTATCATTTGAGTTGTTGTTGAATTCTAACTTTAAAGCATGGTGGTCTGACAAAATACAAGAGGTTATCCTAATTTCTTTGTATTTGTTGAAGTTTGTTTTGTGACTGAGTATGTATTCAATTTCAGAGAAGTTTTTATGGGGTGCTGAGAAGATATATTCTCTTGTGTTTGGGTGGAATGTTCTGTAGATGTCTATTAAGTCCTTTTGAGTCATAATGTCTATTAATTTCCTTATTTTTCTGTTAAGTTTCTGTCTGGAAGACCTATCCATTGGTGAGAGTGGGGAGTTGAAGTCTCCCACTATTAGTGGTGGAGTTTGGTGTGTGATTTTAGCTTTAGTAATGTTTCTTTCACATATTTGGGTGCCCCTGTATTTGGGGCATAAATGTTCAGAATTGAGACTTCATCTTGATGATAATGGTAGCAGATCTTTACTTAATATTGCATAGAGTTATCTGCCCTCTATATGCTACAAAGAGTAGACATAGCTTTAGAAATCAAATATGGGGCCCTGAAATGTTTATTCAGGGAAATCATAAGAAGCAGCCAGAATGACTTTTGGAAGTCAGCCAATCCTGCCACTTTTACAAGAAGCAGGATGGGCCATTATGGTATTTTGAATAAGAATGGACCCCATAGGCTCATATATTTGAATGCTTGGTCATTAGGCTATGGCACTCCCTGAGAAGAATTAGGAGGTCTGGCCTTATTTAAGGAATTATGTCACTGGGGATGGGCTATGAGGTTTCAAAAGCCCAATCCAGGCCCAGGGGCTCTCTCTCTCTCTTCCTGCTGCCTGTGGATCCAGATGTAAAACTCTAAGCTACCTCTGAAGCACCATGTCTGCTTGTATGTCACCATGTGTTCTACCAAGCTGGTAATTGACTAGACCTCTGAAACTATAAGCAAACCTCAATTAAATGTTTTATTTTTATAAGAGTTGCTGTGGTCATGGTGTCCTTTCACAGTAATAAAACATTGACTAAGACAGAAGTTGGTACCAGGGAGTGGGGTATTCCTGTGACAGGCCTAACTATGCTCCTTATTGGCAGAACATGAATGTAGGAACTTTGGAAAAACAGTTGAACACTTTAAGTGGGGCTTGATAGGCTGGCCATCCTAGGAGGAGTCTGGAAAACAGTGATGCTAAGAACTTATAAAGGCTTGGCCCAAGAGGTTTCAGAGGAGAAAAATGTGGCCTAGAGACCTTCTTCTGATATTTTAGGAAAGAATGGGACTATATTGTGTCCTTGTCCAAACAATCTACCATGATGTTAAATTGAGGAGTTTTGGGTTAATGGCATTGGCAGAGGAGATTTCAAGATGTCCTAGTATTGACTGTAATGTGTTTATTAGTGGTTAGTCTTATACAGAGCTAAAATAAAAAGATTAAAGGCTGAGCAATACAAAGTATACAGTTTGAGGAGAAAATGAGCACCAGGAAATGTAATAGAGCCAAGTGCAATGTTCACAGAGATAAAAAGTTTAAATAAAAGCTGATGTTAAATGTGTTAAAGGGAGTGGTGACCTCAGGGTAAGACCCCAGTCAGCTAAGCTTCCAGCTTATGAAAAGAAATTAAAGAAAATCTTAAGCAGTAAGAGCTTGTGGAATCTCCCTCTGTGGCCAAGGAAAGCTACTGAGGCCAATATTCATTGGGGATGTCTCTACACAGGGTCCTAGAGAGGCCATTACATGAAACTGTGAAAATTAAGCCTGAAATTCATTGAAAATCTCAACATGGGATACATGCCAAGGAGAGCTGCTAACATGGTGTGAAAACAGCCCAAGAGAGGGAAGTATTTTGCAGTCAACAAAGTTGAAAGGAGTTGGAGATCTGAGTACTTTTGACATAAGACATAGAAATGCATAATTTGGAGTTTGCCTGGCTGGTGTCCTCTCTCTCTCTCTCTCTCTCTCTCTCTCTCTCTCTCTCTCTCTCTCTCTCTCTTTCTCCCTTCCTTTCCTTCCTTCTTTTCTTCTTTGTTTCTTTCTTTTGTAAACCCGTGTCTGCCTATAGACTGCTGTGCTTCCTGCCATGATAGAATAGAATAAATCTCTGAAACTGTAAGCAAGCCCCAATTAAATGCTTTCTTTCATAAGAGTTGCTGTGGTCATGGTGTCTCTTCACAGCAATGGAACATTGATTAAGAAAGGAATCATATGTTGATTTTATGTTCAAGATATCATTGGCAGCAGAGCAATTTTGTTCACAGGCCAGACATAGCTCCTCTGCATACCAACTCAGAATTAGGCACAATCAAGTTGCCTCTGTCTAATGAAATCTTTTCTTTCTGGAGCCCAGGTTCCCAGAGCCAACTAAAAATGAAATCTCTGAAGTGTCCAAATCTGAGTCTTTAGTATTGTTCCAATTTCTCTTTCAAGTCCTTCTTCCTGTCCTCATCCATCACTACTTCTGCTTTTTAGATGGGAAACAAAATATTTTTATTGCCCACCCAGGGAGCAAAGCTAACTCTGATACTATGAGAGACAAAGGTTCATAGAGTTACTTGTTTAAAACATATCCATGATATCAGGCTATGAGGATGGCTAACTACATGTCTAGATTTGATGATGTTTAAGACCTAAAGGTTTATGATCTTGAGGAGTATGCAATAACCCACCTTTATCATTGCAGTTGTTGAGGTCTCCAGTATAACTTCCTTGATTAAGTCACAGATTGTTGATTCCAAAGCAACATATGGCTCACATTTTTATTCTTTGTATTTCTTATTAGGGGAAAAGGAAATTTTTTTGGCAGTTGATATGGACAACTTATTCATATATGTTCTTAAAATCTTTGCAGTTATGATGACAAATATTCATTTCCATACATATTTCTAACAGATACTGTGAGGGCATCTCTAGTTTCCACTCAGTGACTGTCTTCAGCTAAACACAATATATTCTACATGCCTGTACATACATCAATGCCATCATTTGAAAGGAGGATGCCATCTTAAATTATCTAAAGTTTCTCTTGATGTTGATTAGTGTTCAGGAGATTTAATTATAGGGTGTCTTGGCCAGTAAGATGGTTCAGCATGGGAAGACATAGAACATCAAGCCTTATGAACCAAGTTCTACTAACATGAAAGTAAAAGGAAAGAACTGACTTCACAAAGTTGTCCTCTAACCTCCACATGCGTGCCATGGCAATCACATATACACATATAGATCATGCACAAATAATAATTATAAATAAATAAAGAATATTTACTCAGTGTAGTATTAGAGAATAGAATTTAAATAAATTTCATATATATATATATATATATATATATATATATATATATATATATATATAACAAAATACAAAGAAATTGATTTATATTAACAGGTAGAAACTAGTACCAATGGCTTAATATTTTGTTAAGGGGGCTCTTACCACCTTCCTCCTCCTCCTGCTCCTGCTCCTCCTCCTCCCTTTCCTCCTCCCTTTCCTCCTCCTCTTCCTCCTCCTCTTCTTCATTATTATTAATATTGTGGTATGTGTGTGTGTGTGTGTGTGTGTGTGTGCACCATTGTGAGCATATTGTAGTCAGAGTACAACTTTATGAAGTCAGATCTTTCCTTTCACCTTTATAGGGATCCATGAATTAGACTCAGGTTGCCAGGCACACATGACAAGGACTTTTACAAGGTGAACAATCTTACCAGACTGTTTCTCCCTTTTTTCACTGGGAAAAATATGTATGTATTGCAAGCTTAATATATAATGTATACCTTATGGTAGGTTAAAATTTCAATATGCATTTTTAGATACTTCAACCATTGAACAGATATTTATTCTGTATCTAGTGCATTCAAATTTTTTGCTAGGAAGTGACTCTTCAAGGACACCAAGACACACATCTTTCATTCCTGAGATTTATAGCCCAGTGGGGAAACATCACTTTGGATGCTCAGGTGAATGTACAGTCATGCACAACACAATGGCATTCAGGTTAATGACAGGCAGTGTCGACTATGTTAGTTTCATGCTATTTTATTGCTTGGTGACATTGTAACAGCCTTAGCTACCATAAGGACACAATAAGGTATTTATCAAATGACAGAATCACCTGGAAGTTTATTTCTCTGACCACATCCCTGTGGTTAAGTGATGCTTGACTGCATGTGACAAAATGGGGTACCTAAGTTGAGTCTCTGGGCAAACCTGCCTAAGAATAAATATTTGGTTGTGAAACATGAATTAATATAATACTTTGAAGATATAATGAAAACACAGTATATAGGTGTCTTCTCCAGAAAAGGAAACAAACTATAGGACCTATGGTATAGGTTCTTCAAGGATGGATTGTAGATGATGTGTGGAGATTGATTAACAATCCTACCTATAATCTGCATCCTTGCTCCCTGAAGGGGTCAGTGTTAAATGGTATCTAAGACTGAAGTTTTGAGATCTGTAAAGCATTATTATCAATTATATTCATACAGCTGAACAAATATTATGTTTCTATCATAAATCATGAAATAAAAATGAATTTTTTTACTGGAGGGTGTTGTAGGGGGAGATTTATGGATAAATATTGCATTTATTTGATATGATAGTAAAAACCTATTTAAAAATCTTAAAAATTATATCATCCTATCTAATCATCAATTTCTATAGAATTTGCATAAATATTTTTAATTGGCATTATATTCAGAATTCTGAAGAAAGATATTTTTGGAATATATGCTCAAATCTTTTCATAGAAGCATACAGCTGATGCATTTTTTTAAAATGTGCTGAACCATGCACACAAATTGCTAACAGCAGCAGCTTTTATCCAGACAATACTTCTGCTGACCTAGAGCAATGATGACGGATTGGATTGGCATCTGCTTCTTCCAAATTAGGTAAGAAGAATTTATAATAGTGTGTGAGATTGAGGGAGTGAATATTAGTGTTTTGGCTGATACAATACCATTGAAATGCTTTGCACAAAAACACTGATCTGGAAGCAATTTAGGGAGGAGATTTACAACCACCTTGAAAAGCAGAACACATGTTCCCTAGACTTCTTCAACATGTAGTGAATAGGGAGCTGTCCAGCTACTAAAATTTGCTTTAATCTTGCAGTTAAATAAAAGATTCCCTTGTAAAACTTCACCCTTGGGAGATGAGGACACTCCATGGAGGGCCTGAGGTCAAAAATCAATATGGAGTTTTACTGCTTGCACAGGGTGTTTCAGTTTATGCTCCAGGTTGAACTTAATTGTTTCAGAATTGCCTTGACTTCCAGAGAGAGAAAATCAGAAACTCCAACAACTGCTATCAGGGGACACATGTGTCCCGGCAGCTCTGACAGTGAAATGGAAGCACTCTACTCCTGGTTCTGAGACCGCCATCAATCAACAGAGTGTTGGCTCTCAGGCCTTTGGATCTTAAGGCTTAAGTGAGGGAACTGAGACTTTATAGACTGAGCCTGACACAGGGAAGCATGGCTCAAGCTGTGAGCCTGTTGATCTTCACCCTGCTAAGCCCCAGTTTGAGACTTTCCATGTGCCTGCTGACCTCTGGACAGTTAAGCCTCTGCTGCCCATGGGAAGAGGGATAGCACTTCAAAGAGTTCATTGCTTTTGAATCTGAGGGTTCAGTTATAGCTTCAAGATATTTACTATTTCTCATACAACTCTTACTGTATACACATATTTTCTATAAAAAGGAAATTCATTTACTGTTGCTGAATTAAAAACACCAGCATAGTATTCCAAAAATATTATTTTTGCCAAATAAGGTAAACAATAAGAGAAACAGATACACACAATAAACCAAATTCTATTATTCAATTTCAGACTGGCATATTTTGCCTATGAACAAAATGTCATTCTAAATATAAAAAATGTAAACCTGTTTCTTGGAAAAGCTGAATAGACATGTTTTCCCTATTTTTCTTGCTAACAACAGCAACAGAAAACAAACCTGGACATTCTACACAGAGCAAATGTGAGAAACCTGAAAGATATTGAGATAAGGAGTGCCTTGCAGGGGCCTTCAGAGCAGGAAATAACCTGTGACTGTTACTGGGTTTCATTTGGTGTCTGGAAGTGAAGCTGGGAACACCAGCATGTATATAGAATATTAATAAAGCACTAGCAAATGACCATTTCTTTTAGTAAAAGGATTAAGAAAAGCAGCCCAGCAAAAAAGAAAACAGCTAGATGCCACTTTAGCAATGTTCCCAAACACCACAGACAGGAAAGACTAGCTTAGTTCTAGCCTTGCTAGCAAAGGCAATAGAGTAATGCAGACTTGCATACTCCTGGAGATGACCCCAGTCATTGGTCTAGGGGAGCAGATGTTGTTATGAAAGACCAAGTACAAAGACAAAACCTTAATCCAGGCATGATCAAGTACGCCTTTAATTCCAGCACTTTGTATACTCAAAAAGGAAGATCATGGGGACTGGGCCAGGTTAAGATGTCAGGTTACATAACATACATAGTGAGATCTTCTCAAAAACAGACAAGTCAGACGAGTAAGATGGTCCTCTGCAAAAATGCTGATCCTTGAGTGTGATAGCAGGAACCCACATTATCAAAAGGAGGAAGAGATTGCAGCAAATTGTCTTCTTCCCTACACACCATGCCATGGCAACGGCATATGCCTACATACTAAATAAATACATGTGAAAGAAATGAAAATAAACAGAAACAACATCCCAAATAAACAATGGATATTAAACACTAATAAACAGTTAAATTAATAACAGTGCTAGGACACAGCTTAGTTGATAAAGTCAGGGAACATGACCATAATCCCAGCACTCAGGGGGCAGTGCCAAGAAGACCAGAAATTCAGCATTATCCTTTGCTACACAGCTAGTTCCAGGCCAGCAAAGGATACATTGTATCTTGTATTAAAAGCAATACTAAAGAAAAGAAAGTAGCTGGGCGGTGGTGGTGGTGGTGCATGCCTTTAATCCCAGCACTAAGGAGGCAGAGCCAGGCGGATCTCTGTGAGTTTGAGGCCAGCGTGGTCTACAGAGTGAGATCCAGGACAGGCACCAAAACTACACAGAGAAACCCTGTCTCAAAAAACCGAAAAAAAAAAAAAAAAAAGAAAAGAAAGTAAAAAAAGACAGCTGCAACTTTGAACTATGACCCCAGATGGCCATGATGTCAATGGAGTTCGTGTGAGACCCAGATTTATTCTTACTTTGCTAAAAGAAGCACTCATGCTCTTTTCTGTTAGGGTGGTATCAGCAGTGTTCAACCCCAGGATAATGTCAGTGGAAACCCTATATGAAACCAGAAACCCTATATGGCCTGCAAAAAAAAATTAAAATAAAATAAAAGTCTCGCCTTATTTGGTGACACAAGCCTCTACCCCTAACTACTTGAGAGGTTACAGCAGGAAGATTACAAGTTCAACACTTTCCTGCATTTCAGATTGAGTTCTATTCTTGACATCTGGAACAACTTGATTCAACCTTGTCCCAAAACTAAAACTAAAAGTGAAAGAGAAGGGATGGAGTTGGCCTCTTGGTTAAGAAAACCTGCTGTTTTTGCAGAGGATCTGAGTTCATTTTCCAGCACTCACATCTGGGTGTCAACACTCTGTAACTCCAGCTCTAGGAATCCAACACCATCTTCTAGTCTCCTCTAGGCACCTGCACACATTTGACAAAAATGCATACATTTACATAAATAGAAAATGTTTTTTAAATGAAAGAGGGATGGAGATATAACTCAGGAGGCCCATGTTCAGTCAAACCTTAGTTCAGTACCACAGAGGATCAAAGAATCATATCATGTTAATTAGGTGATAATTTAAATGACAATGGATTTCTCATCAGAATTTGGAGACCCAAATGAAACGGCTGTGTTTCTAAAGTATTAAAAGAAAAGTCAACCTAGATTTTGTAAAAGATGTAAAAGCCTTTAAGGACAAAAACAAAATGATATTTTCAGATGAAAACAACTTACTGTTATAGATGACAAAAGGAAATGCTCTAAACAGAAAATAATTTCTAAAAGTGGACATTTGTGTATATATAGAATAAAGAAAATGTCTGCCACAACATGAGTAAATACAATCGACTTTCCTTTTCTTGAATTTTCCAAATTTTTTCCTCAAGGAAAAACTTATTCACAGCCTAATTCAGCTATAAGTGTGTGCAGAGAAAAGAGCTAAAAGATACAATTGGAAAGATGGAATATATTGAAAGGGTAGTAAGCATGTAATATGCACTTAAAATGTCCAAATGAAAGCAATAGAAGGTAAATTAAATGCTAAAGGGTAGTGCAATAAGGCTTATTTATTAAAAGACACTAGTGATGACTGAAAATTGAAATTGTAAAATGTTCAAGAAACCTAGAAGTTAGGAAACAGAGACACAGAAACATTGGGAAAAGCTAAATACCAAATAGAATGTCAGATGTAAGCACAGAAGCTTAACAGTCATATTATAAATTTCTACATAAACCAATGAAAACTCAGAGGATTGGAAAGTAGATTTAAATACACAACACAGCCGTAAATTGTTTACAAGAAACACACATCAAAAATGAGATGTAGAAAGGTTGGAAAAGAAAAGATATAGAAAGGTATATTGTGCACATCACAATAAATTAAAGCAAAAATAAGTATAGTAAGATAATGTAAAACAGACTTCAGAAAGAAGCAAGACAGGAGTTATCATATAAAAGACAAATGAAGCTCAACATGATGACTTACATTTGGAATTCTAGCACTTGAGGCTCTGAGGCAGAAGGATTGCTGTCAAGTCAAGACAAAACTAGTCCACAAAGTGAGATCCTCTCTCAACACTCAGCCCAAACAAGAAATTAAAGCTGAGTTGGCCAGTCCATCCATAAAACAAAGCAAGCCTATGTGTGCAGTCAGCAAAAGAATGATGAAATACGTAGAGCTAGAACAGAAAGTCATCGTGGACATGACTTAACTGTTGTTGAACATATAATTCACAGAAACTATGGTTCGTGCCATAAGACCTGTGCAATATCAAGCCAGTTCAAAATCCTGGCATGGAGTGGGTAGCGACAAGGCCCACCCCTAGCTGCCTAGCTGAGGAGTTATTGGTAGTAGACAGCTGTGGGGGTAGGGAAGGTCCGTTTTCTTTAAGGGTGTGGTCACTCGTTCACTTGTTGATTTCCATGCCCCAGTTGGTAATCCCAACTATCCGTAAATGAGCAGCCTGAGTTGACTCAGTCAGTAGAAAGAAAAGTAAAGGGGGTGGGGAGAACATGAAGATGGGAGGGGATTTCTTGATGGAGGGTCCTGGGGAGTTGAAAGGAGGGAGGAAGGAATGCACATGATCAAGATACATTGCACACATGTACAAAATATTCAAAGAGTAAATAAAAACAGCAATAACAAAGCAAAAACCAAAAGCAATTTACAGGTCCAGAAACTTCCTGTGATCCATGTTGGTTTCAGATGATCTAAGTCCTAATTTTCATTTACTTGTAAATTTACCATTTCATTAATATACAGTGCTCCACACATTTCTTTATGCTGTGAGGGTTATTTGCTGTTTTCCTTTGAGGATTGAGCCTGTGTAAGTTTCATAAGTGTAGGATGACGGCATTGTGAGCTCTGATCTTCACTGTAGAGACTAAAGTGAAAATCTTTAACGGACTTATTGTTTTTCTGGTGGGGCCCTACATTTTCTTCTCTAGTGTTTCTCATTAAGAAAATCGTGTGATTTTGGGGAAAAATGGTTAACAGCCTAGCTTATGCTGATACTTGAGCCTAACCACACCTGATCTGGCCATTTCCCCACATATTGAGGCTCTAGAAAAGCTGCCTGCCATACGGCTTACAGCTCTGGGCTTACTAGTTGCCTATTAGTGTGACAGGTCTCCAGATGAAGGGAGTGTGCACTGCGTTCTGGGTTCATGCCTTGACTCCGCCACTTATTCACTCTCCAACATTAGTGAAATTATTGGCTATTTTGAGTTGAATTTCCTTTACGTCAATTCAGGATTTGCTGTAGTACCTGATGGGGTTTAAGATAATTCAAGGAAAGGAGTGTCCCAGTTCCCTAACCAGATAGGAGCTCTATGGCTTTCGCCTTTCTCATTACCAACTTTTGATTCCTGATGGCTTCTTGGAAGATGATATTTGAGATAAATTTCCAAGGTGCTCATATCTATGGTAATCCGGAGAACTGGTATTCAAATTCTTATGAAAATCATTAAATATTGCTAGGAACAACAAATCCATGCATGATTTACAGAAATATTGTGTACCCCAATAAAGCTTGCCAGAAGATCAGAGGACAGAGCCAGTCACTAGATTAGACAGAGGCCAGATAGTGGTGGCACACACCCTTAATCTCATGAACTCAGTGAGTTCTTGAACTCTGTGAGTTCAAGCCCACACTTGGAGACAGAGGCAGGCAGTGGTGGCACACACCTTTAATGCCAGTAGTAGGAAGCACCCACACTTTTAATCCCAGGAAGTGACAGCAGGACAGAGAAAGATATACAAGGCATGAGTAAACAGGAACTAAAGCAGTTCAGCTGAGACCCTTTCGGGTGAGGATTCAGAGGCTTTCAGTTTGAGGAAACAGGATTGCCTGAGGAGTTGGCAAGGTGAGGTTGGCTGTGGCTTGCTCTGCTTCTCTGATCTTTCAGTTTTTGCCCCAATATCTGGTACCCAGTTTTTTATTAAAAGACCATCTAAGATTCGAACAACAATTATGATCACACATTTGCACAGTGAGGAGTGGATTTGAAGTCAGGGAAGAACATCTTGCTGCTCACTACCTTGTTCTTAACTGTTTAAATCACATCTTGTGTCTTTATCTTCATGAGATTGTCAGAGTAATAACTTGCCTTGTAATCATTGTTCTTAGAGATCATACACACAAAAAAAATCGCTTGGGAGTTGTTTATTTTGATTCATTTGTAGATAAAGCTGGAGGGAAAGATATCTGGTGACAATCTATTTTGGATACAAAAAGTAATTGAAATTTCTGCCTAGGTAACCTATGGCAGAGATTCTATTACCATAAATGTGTGAGGACCAAGCAGTCTGTAATGGCTCAGTGAAATACACTGATTCTGATTCCTCCCTCCCTCCCTCCCTCCCTCCCTCCCTCCCTCCCTCCCTCCTCCCTCCCTCCCCCTCCCTCTCTTCTTCCTTCCCTCCCCCTCCTTCTCTTCCTTCCTCCCTTCCTTCTTTCCTCACTGCCCCTCCCTCCTTTGCTTCCTTCCTTCTTCCTTCTTAAAGATTGTATTCTATATTTCTTAAATGTTTTATTTTCATTTTTATCCACATGTGTGTGTGTATCTGAGTGTAAATTTTTACCCGTGAATGAAGTACCTGTGAGGTCATAAAGGTACATCAGATTCCCTTGGAACTGAAGTTTCAGGAGGTTGTCAGATACACCATATGGGTGCTGGGAAGCAGATTCTTGTCATCTGCAACAGTATTACTAACCACTGAGCCAAACTTTCAGCCCTAGGGTTTCCTGGTTGTGAAGGGAAGAGTGGCATATTGAGAAAAGTCTTCTTTTTTTATGGCTCTAAAGGAGCAGGTACAGACCACATTTATTTAGTGAAAATTCTAGTTTCTTTGATGTCTGGAATAAGTGATAGAAAAGCCAGGCAGCCTGTGTCAGGTTGCAGCTTCTTTCCTCTCTCCTCTTGCCCTCTCTTTTTAATAGGTAGTATAAAATAGACTGTAGATGTTTATTCTATATTGAGATTTTCTAGATAGTTATCTGCTCAAATGTTGTCATTTAAATCATCAGTAAGACCTCCATTGACTTTCTTACTACATTAAGCACTAAGGGAAATAAAATGGAAGTACCAAATATTTCTTATCATGATGCAATTAGCAGAGGAAGATCATCTCACTTCTACACAACAGTTCCTGCAGATTACAGATCATCTTAGTGCACATCAGTCAACTATCATCATTGCATCAACTTGCTAGTTATGATATTTCTACTACAACTTACTAAAACTTAGAAAACCAGGGAATGTATGTATTTAATAACCAATGACAAAATTACAGACTGAGATAAAGTGGTGGCATAGACTAGAAGAAGTAAAGCAGGGATCCATCATCATCTTCAGGGGATGGGAGCTTCATGGTGGGAAGACTCCAAAGAAACTGAGTTTCAGCTGATTTGTAACTTATCAGATGGGGCCTGTTAGACTAGAGAAAGATCCAGACTGAAGATTGTGTTCAAGGACCAGGGAAGAAGATTGTGTGGCAGACCTGTACAGAACAGAGAAAAGTCAGTACAACTAAAGGAGAGAGAGAGAGAGAGAGAGGGAGAGAGAGAGAGAGAGAGAGAGAGAGAGAGAGAGAGAGAGAGAGAGAGAGAGAAATTAAAACTACTTTCCACTGGTAGAAAGGCAGAGGATCACACAAACCACTACAAACTGTGAAAAATGCTTCAGACTTTGCCTTCAGGATGGTTGAAATTCATTGAGTGGTTTTGAGTAGAGAGCTGACATTAAAGGTATACAAGATTATTCAAGAGGTAAAGGTACTTGCCACTAAGCCTGAGGATCGGAATTTGGTCCTTGGAACCTACCTAGTAGAAGCACAGAGGCTATTGTTAAAAGTTGTCCTCAAGCTTCCACATGTACACCATGACGAGTCCACACACACAAAGATAAACAGAAATGCATGATTACCAACACACAAATACTAAACAAACAAACAAATAAATAATATAAAAAATAAAATAAGTCTGGCTGCAAAGTATTGCATCTACTGATAAGTTGTTTGATGACCAGGTAGACAGATGCCTGTTCAGGGTAGAATCTGACCATTGCAATGGGGCAATGATGGAGCTAACATTAAGTATTAGAATTTCCCACTGGATGACAGAAAACAGAGTTCTGAGAAGAGAGAAGAGCATGCACACTGGTAGGAAAAAATAGTGTTAATTCAAAGCTGCTTCCAAGGAGCAAAGTGTGATGCGCATGACTTTCAGCAGACTCATACGTTGGCTTCTGGGTTTGATGGATTCCTGGCAAGGCAAGATGTATTCAGTACAATCCATTTTTGTTGACCAGAACTAGCCTAGAAACCTAGCAGCTGAAGCCTGAAACAGGGGTTATCAGAAATTTTGCTCTAGGAAGCTAATCAAAGTGCAGAGCCAGGGAAAAATAAAATGAAACGTTGAAAATACAATAAAGAGTATCTTGGATAAAGAGAGATATTAAGCTAGAATTTAAAATGTTGTAATTTCAAAGAAAAGACTGAACAATTGAACTACATTGCAATTGGAAGTATATGTATACCCAGAGGTACCACTAATGAAATACACGATATAACCCAACAAAGGCTTCCAATTTAGAATCTGTGATGATCACTTATAATCCAACAAGGAGAAGGGAAAACACAACACAAAATGTTCCATAATTATACATATCTTTAGGCATCAACACATTAACAACTTTATAGAAATTTTTTTTTAATTTTTTCTTTCATGTTTGAGATTATAATACAGTTACATAATTTTCCCGTTACTTTTCATGCCCCCAGACCTCCCACATATCCCTCCTTGATCTCTTTCAGATCATTGACTCTTCTCATTTATTGTTGTTACATACATATATGTATGTACATATAGATATATATTCCTAAGCATAAAAGTACAACCTGTTCAGTTGGTATAATGTTACTTGTGTATATGTGTTTTCAGGGCTGATCATTTAGTATTGGATAACCAATTAGTGTACTTTTCCCTGGGGAAGACTATTATTTCTCCAGCTCTCAGCATTTCTTAGTTGCCTGTAATTCTTTGTGTAGGATTGAGGTTGTGGAGTTTCCTATATTCACATTAGCATCTCTTTTTGTCTTGTTCAGCTCATGATTAGGCAGTCGTGTTGGTGAGACTTGTAAGTATAGATTCTGACATTAATAGGAGACACAATCCCCTGGAAAACACTCTCATCCTCTGGCTTTTCCAGCCTTTTCCCTCTTGTTCTGCAAAGTTCTCTAAGGTACAGGGGTTGTTTTCTACATCCATTTGTTGAGACTAGGCTCCACGTTATGTTTGGTTGTGGTTTTCTGTAATGCTACCTATCTGCAGAAAAGAGAAATTTTCTTGAGGAGGGATAAGGACTATATTTAATCTGTGAGTATAAATTTTTAGAATGTAGTTAGGGATTATGCTGGTTTAGTAAAGTGATAGTTATAGGTTCTTTTCCAAAATCCATGATTTTCTCAATAAGAAGAAAAGCTATTCAACTACCCAGGGCTAATGGAGTCAGATTTTTAGTAAAAATATAAAATTATGATTGGTGCTTCGTCTGGTAAATATACTTACCTTACAAGTGTCCTTGTAGATAAAACTATGGGAACTCATTCCTGATAGTAGGATTGATTGTAGGCACTGGGTGATCCCTGCAGTTTCTCTGATTTTAGCATTTTCTGATTATGTCTCAGAACAGACTCAGCAAGTCAGACTCAGAAATACAAAGTGACAATGAAGAAGAAATAATGGAAAAACATTGTTTTCAGGTGTCTCACCACAAAATGGACCAAAATGTGGGTGGGAGCTAAGTTGCAAGCAATGATTTCCACAAACATAATTGTGAGATGGAATGAGTGTTAACTCATTCAACAAATTATTTCTTAAAGTTGTAAAATCTACACATTCCCCAAAGTTAAAGTATATTCTAAAATCTTTAATGAGAGCCACACACATTTCAACAAAGCTGTTGCTTAACTTGCACAAAAAATATCCCCCCAGGTTAGCACAATGGAAATAAAAATGCATGTTCAGTGAAATAGAACTCAGAAACAAAGAAAGTAGCAGAAAGTGGAGAGCTAGACAAAACAGTTCCCCCAGCAGAGCGTGCATATCTCCATTGTTTCACTCACCTCTTCAATCATGCTCCGCAGGCATCCTAACCAGTGTTCTGCTTCTTTGTGTTAATATTCATATTCCACAAGTGTCTGCATCTCCCCATTGTGTGAATGACAGCTGGGTTGGAAAGAGAGAAAGCAAAAGGAACAAAAGTAAAGAAAGGTGTAACTGAAATTTAATTATTACAGGCCTATTTCAAACAAGTTAAATAGAAGCCAATAAAGTCCTCCATTCTATATTCAGAACAATGGCCAGAAAGTATGTTTTACTTGTGACCAGTAATATTATTTGTTTTCATTTTGTTTGACTTAGTCTACAATCACACAGTTGTATAAGCATACTGCATAATGTCTTTCATACATGTATATATAACACAACAATCAAATGAAGATTATTGACAGACCTATTGCTTTAAGCCTGCACTCTTACGTATGGTAAAACATTCAAACTCTTGTGACTATTTACAATCTGGTGTTGTCTTGCATGTTAAGAAGACATGTACAGTCCCTAATGACTCATTAGAAGTTGACCTAGGAGTTGGCAGTTGTTTATTTCAAGGAAGCGTAACTAATAGTTCAGATGAAATTCTCATTCTACATTTATTATGACAGGCTTTGTATTTTAGTTGTATGCTGGAAACAAAAACACAAACAAAAAGAGTAGGCTTAAGGGTAAGGTTTGTGCCAAATGAATTTAAATAATTTTTTGGAATCTAAACATTTTAATTTATTGTTAGTAACTAGAAGATTTAATCAATTAATTAAATCATAATAAGAGTGAGGGTGACTATGAGTCTTATGGAAACAGGAGCTGTGAACTATACAAGTTTGCTTGAGAAGTCAGCCCTAGAGCTGACTCCCAGCTCAAACACCCACATAATACAGGGCTTATGACTCTCTTCATAATGTCTCTCTTATTGTTATTTTGTTCAAAACTAAGGTAATTAAATTTAAAGTCCTCAAAGACACTTTAAATAACAGTTGTCACACAGTCATTTCATACCATCACCCACTTGTGCTAGGTGCTAAGTGTTCTATTCCTTAATGAAGTGGATACATAGAGGTGAGGAGGATAGTCTCTTTGTGGAAATAGTTACTACTTTGCATATCAAAAGAAATATATATGTATTTCTCATTTTACAAATTTCTACAGTAATGGCCTGGGGAATCAAAGAATGTGTCAGTAACAATCAGGTATCAATCCCCTGGGGGTTATAGAAGAGAAGAGAATTGTTTTAACTTTGAGGGAAACAGCTAAAATTGTCGACTATCTTTCTTTGTCAGTCCATGAAAATGAGGTCAAGATGTAATGTATGGGAGAAGAATAATTATATATACATGAATAGTTATATATATATGAATATTCTTAATAACCAATCATTTACCAAACATTAAAGACAGACTGTGTACTTACATTCTAACAATCATATCATCATATCATAAAAGTATTATGCCATCCTGAATTTTAATGAAGACCTGTGAGCACCAACTGACTAAAATTTTGTCCCTAAGCTGTTACTAACAGACTTTGCTTCCTTATACAAATTTAGTTCAAAGCTGGCATCATGTTACTATCAAGTAAGTGAACTTGTGGAAGACACATGCCATCTGATTGCAAAATGCTTAGAGAAGATTAACACAGAATTTAATTCTTTCAACATTATCTCATAATTTTTCTTGTTTATAGGTTTATAATCCCTCAATTACCTCCTAAGAAGTACAACATAGTAAAACAACAACAATCAAAAAAATAACAAAAACACCATAAGTTTTTGACAATTTTGATCAGGAAAATAATTTCTCATTATACAAAATTAGTCTGGTTGTGCTAACCCACACCTGTAGTTCCAACACACTGGGTGAGTGGCTACAAGAAGATCAGGTATTCAAAGTCAACCTTGGCTTATAGGAAGTTCCAGACTAGTCTGGAATACGTAAGATTGTGTCTCAAAAAGCCATACTTTAAAATTTTTTCTTTTATTGAAAATTCTTTTTCATATAATATATCCTGATTATAGTTTGCCCTCTCTCTACTCCTTCAAGTTCCTCCACATGTTTCCTTCCATCTGGATTCACCCCCTTTCTGTCTCTCATCAGAAAACAGGCATATATTCCAGGAAAGGCGCAAAGCTACACAGAGAAACCCTGTCTCGAAAAACCAAAAAAAAAAAAAAAAAAAAGGAAAAAGAAAAAGAAAAGAAAACAGGCATATAAGTGTAATAATAAAATAAAATGTAATATAGTAAGATAAACACAAAAATATAATAAGATAAAAATAAACATCAGATTGGACAAAACAAGCAAACAGAAGTAAAAGAGCTCAAGAAAAGCACGTAAACAGACAAAGACTCAGAGATCCACTCGTTCATACACTCAAGAATTCCATGCAAACACAAAACCAGAAACCATAATATATACACAAAGGACATGTATGGCAACAAAAGAGAAAAACAAACCATTAAACAAATAAGTAAATAAAATATAAGAATAAAAATAACTAATATTTTTAAGAAAGAAAATAAAATCTCTGACATGACATTATAAGACAAAAAACTTCCTTTTCTTTTATCCATCTACTGCTGGGTATGCAGCCTTCCCTTAAGAGTAGCTTGTTTCCCCAATGAGATTACCTTGAAGTTTATTTACACAGTTACCAGTTGGTGATAGCTTGTGGAGCAGGGATGAGAGCAGTCGTCTACTTCTCGTCCCAGCAGACCCCATGCATCCACAGTTGCTGTGAGTTTATATTTGCATTGGTCTGTTCTGTTTAGAAGGTCTTGTTTCCTTGCATCCTCTATGCTCTCTGGTTCTTGCAATCTTTCTATCTCCTCTTCCACAGGATTCACTGAACCCTAGGGGAAGGACTTGATAGACCTATCCTGTTTAGACCTGAATGTTCCAAGATCTATCACTCTCTGCATAATGTCTGGCTGTGGGTCTCTGTATTTGTCCCTATTTGCTGTAGTAAGAAGCTCCTCTGATGATGACTGAGCAAGGCACTGATTTATGAGTGTAGCAGAATGCCATTAGGAATCATTTTATTATCATGTTCCTTTTGTAGAGCTATAGTATTAGTTATCCTAGGTCTCTGGGCTATCTAGTCTCAGGTTCTTGGACACACATGCAGTGTGGATTCCATCTTGTGGAGTGGGCCTTAAGTCAAATCAGATGTTTGTTGGTTACTTCACAAGATTTGTGCCATCATGGTACTAGCATATCGTTCAGGCAGGATACCATTGTAGATTGAAGGATTTGTAGCTGCACTGTGCTTTTATTTTTACTTTGGTAGCATGGAAAGTACCTTCAACTACAAGGACCATTAACCTGTAGATGTGAAGGCTATAGGTAAGAACCAGCTCTACTGAATGTGTTCAATGTATTCTGTAGGTGTTGTCTTCAGGAATAGGGCCTTGCTATGAGGTTTTGGAGAGCAACCTACAGCCTTGGCAAAAGCCTGGGTTGTTTCATGTTCCCATCATACCCCTTTTGCCAACAATTCAATTAAATGTCCCCATTACCAGTACTGGAGCCTTCATTTGGTAACAAGAAATATTCAGTTGAAGCTCTGTCTGCCCCATTATTTGGTGGTTTCACTTAGATCATCCTAAAATATTTGAATATATTTTAGGAAGCATCTACTGCATTAGGTTTCCATACTATTCATCAAATGGCCCTTAATTTTAGTTATTTCTCCTTCTATTCCCTTGCTGGTCCCCCTCCTCCTTCCCTTTGTATAGGCAGTGTTTAGAGTCCTTTTTAAAAACTCTCTCTGGTCTTATGTGGATCTGTACTGGACTGTGGGTATCATTTGTAGGTGGAGTTTTCCTGTCCCAACATCCTGTTACCAAATAACTAGCACCCACTTACCAAATAACTGACTTGGAAATTTAATAGGAATTATAAATGCTCATCCCATAGCTCAGGCTTGTTATTAACTAACGTTTTTCTGTATGCTGCAAATATGTGTTGCTCTGATTGGTTGATAAATAAAGCCATTTGGCCTATGGTAAGGCAGCTTAGAGGCAGGTGGGAAATTCAAAGAGAGAGACAGGAAGAAGGTGGGGAGGGGGGAGAGGGGAGACCCCAAGGAGCAACATGTAATGGGATGCAGGTAAAACCATGGAACATATGACAATACATAGATTAATAGTTACTGGCTAATTTAAGATATAAGAGCTAGCTAGCAAAAATCTTGCAGTTACAGTTAATATAAGCCTTTGTGTGTTTACTTGGGGGACAGACTCATGACTAAACTCTTCCATTTAAATTAACCCATATTTCTTATCTATGCTTTGTGGCTCATGTCTTGTTACCTCACTTTCTATTTGTCCTGCTTCCTTGGCATCTTCCTATGGCATCCTCCTCTGACTCTACCGTTGGGCACCAAATGTAGATGTAACCAACCATCTTTTTAAATAAGAAACACAGAACCAATGCAAAGAAGAAAGCCAAGAGGTCAGAGCTTAGAGCTAAAGCCTTACCCTTCCTCCTGTCCTACCTCTCCGAACCAGAGCTACTTTCTGTGTTAAAGTCCTTATATAGAATTTCTGTTCTGCCTTCTCATTGGTTGTAAACCCAACCACATGACCACCTCGTCACGGCCTGTCTGTATAGACCTCCAGGTTTTCCATGATTGGTACTGAGATTAAAGGCATGTTTATCCAATAATGGCTGTATCCCTGAACACACAGAGACTTACCTAGCTCTGCCTACCAAGTGCTGGGATTACAAGCATACGCCACCACCGCCCTGCTTTCCTATTGCTTGCTAATAGCTCTGACCTCTGGGCAAATATTTATTAACATACAAATAACATTTTAATACAAATAAAATATCACCATACTCTACCCTTCCTCATTCTATCATTCTCAGTTTGGCTTTTCCCACCTAACTTTATCCTGTTAAACTATTGGCCAGTCAGCTTGTAATAAAGTAATCACCATGACATATATTCACACAATAATTCCACAGAACCCTTCACTATTTCACTGTTTCAGCCCCTTCCCTCCATCCATAACAATTTCCTGTTCTTAAGGAGAGCTATCTATCTCCTGTAGTCCTTTATTCTATACCTAACTTCTGTGCTGCTATGGATTTTAGCTTGAAAAAGTCATAATTAACTGACATTCATTAAGCATTCTGTATTCACATTATTGAAACATTCTGAGGTTCTCTATCAACTCACTTGATCAAAGTAATGTCTTCCATCTGTACCTGATGATGACATGAATATGCAGAGGATAAAGAAATAATGTATCGATAAGTTATGTTCTAATTTGTCATTTATGTCAATATTATTATTTGCAGGTCATGTTCAGAAGGCCTCCCTAAGACTCTATGGCATCATGAGTTATACTTTACTTAAAGAAGCAGACAATGAGAATGTCTTTTTAAAAAGTTTCATTTTCTTTGAAAATGTTAACAAAAATCTTGGTCTTCAGAAATCTAGACCTTCAACCATACACAGTTTGGATGGAGCACTACTATTCCAGAAAAGATCACCATGAATCACTGTTTCCACTCTCTTCACTTCAGTGTTTATGTGATCATTGTATGGCTAAGTTTCTTTGGAAACTTGTGATGCTTAAGGTAGGATTATGAAAATTACTTTTAGAGATTTATTCTTATTTTTATATGTGCATGTGTGCATCTGTGCTTCTGTATGTGCATGTGAGTGTGAGAATAGGTTTCTGTAAAGACCAGAAGAGGGCATTGGATCCCCTAAAGCTGGAGGAATGAGTGGGTGATTGTTACCCACTCTACTTGGGTGCTACACAGAGAACCCCAGTCCAGCTTAAGCGTTTGTACACACTGAGCCTTTTCCCAAACCCCTAGGAAACAATTAAGTATATTATTTTTTTCACAGTTACAGTAGTTCATCTTTTGGCCTCTAACAAGTATAAATCTGTAAGTGTGAGAAGGGCATTCAAATATGTGCAGATATTTTTGCTGAGTAAATGGTTTTATTTTTACATCTTCATATGTATGTAACTGTTAGTGACAATAAGAGTCATTAATATTTTGATACAAACTTTCAAAACTCAGAGTACAGTTATAAATTTCCCTATTGATTTTAGTGGAATCACTTTGAGTTTCTCTCCATTTACTTTGATGTTGGCTGTTGGCTTGCTGTAAATTGCCTTTATTATGTTTAGGTATGTTTCCTGTATTCCTGATCTCTCCAAGACCTTTATCTTGAAGGGGTGTTGGATTTTGCCAAAGGCCTTTTCAACATCTAGTGAGATGATCATGTGGTTTTTTTTTCTTTCAGTTTGTTTATATGGTGTATTATGTTGACAGACTTTCATATGTTGAACCACCCTTGCATCCCTGGGATGAAGCCTACTTGATCATGGTGGATAATTGCTTTGATGTGTTCTTGGAGTCTGTTTGCCAATATTTTATTGAGTATTTTTGCATCAATATTCATGAGGAAGATTGGTCTGTAGTTCTCTTTCTTTGTTGCATCTTTGTTTGGCTTGGGAATCAGGGTAATTGTAGCCTCATAGAAGGAGTTTGGTAATGTTCCTTCTGTTTCTATTGTGTGGAACAGTTTAAAGAGTACTGGTATTATCTCTTCTTTGAAGATCTGGTAGAATCCTGCACTGAAACCATCTGGTCCTGGGCTTTTTTTGGTTGGGAGACTTTTAATGACTGTTTCTATTTCCTTAGGTGCTATTGGTCTATTTAAATAGTTTATCTCATCTTGATTTAACTTAGATATGTGGTACCTATCCAGAAAATTATCCATTTCTTTTAGATTTTCTAGTTTTGTGGAGTACGGGTTTTTGAAGTATGACCTGATGATTCTTTGGATTTCCTCATTGTCTGTTGTTATGTCTCCCTTTTCATTTCTGATTTTGCTAATTTGGATGTTCTCTCTCTGCCTTTTGGTTAATTTGGATAAGGACTTGTCTATCTTGTTGATTTTCTCAAAGAACCAACTCTTTGTTTCATTGATTCTTTGTATTGTTCTCTTTGTTTCTATTTTATTGATTTTAGCTCTCAATTTGATTATTTCCTGCCATCTACTCTTCCTGAGTGAGTTTGCTTCTTGTTCTAGAGCTTTCACATGTGCTGTTAAGTCACTAGTGTGAGATTTCTCCACTTCTTTATGTGGGCATTTAATGCTATGAATTTTCCTCTCAGCACTGCTTTCATAGTGTCCCATAAGTTTGGGTATGTGGTACATTCATTTTCATTGAATTCTAGGAAGTCTTTAATTTCTTTCTTTATTTCTTCCTTGACCCATTGGTAATTCAGTTGAGCATTATTCAGTTTCCATGAGATTGTAAGCTTTCTGTAATTTTTGTTGTTGTTGAAATCTAACTTTAAACCATGGTGGTCTGATAGAACACAGGAGGTTATTCCAATTTTTTTGTATCTGTTGAGATTTGCTTTGTGGCTGAGTATGTGGTCGATTTTAGAGAAGGTTCCATGGGGTGCTGAGAAGAAGGTATATTCTTTTTTGTTAGGATGGAATGTTCTGTAGATATCGATTAAGTCCATTTGAATCATAACATCGGTTAAGTACCTTATTTCTCTGTTAAGTTTCGATTTTGCAGATCTGTTCAGTGGTGAAAGTGGGGTGTTGAAGTCTCCCACTATTAATGTGTGAGGTTTTATTTGTGACTTAAGCTTTAGTAATATTTCTTTTACATATGTGGGTACCCTTGTGTTTGGGGCATAAATGTTCAGAATTGAAACTTCATCTTGGTGGATCTTCCCTGTGATGAGTATGTAATGTCCTTCTTGATCTCTTTTGATTGATTTTAGTTTGAAGTCTATTTTGCTGGATATTAGGATGGCTACACTAGCTTGCTTCTTAAGACCATTTGATTGGAAAGACTTTTCCCAGCCTTTTATTCTTAGGTAGTGTCTATCTTTGAAATTGAGGTGTGTTTCTTGTGTGCAGTAGAAAGATGGGTCCTGCTTTCATATCCATTCTGTTAGCCTGTGTAGGTGAGTTAAGTCCATTGATATTAAGGGATATTAATGACCAGTGATTGTTAATTCCTGTTATCTTTTGGTGGTAGTGTATGTGTACTTCTTTTCTTTGGGGTTTACTGCTGTGGCTTTATCTGTTGACTGTGTTTTCCTGGGTATATCTGACTTCCTTAGGTTGGAATTTTCTTTCTAGTGCTTTCTGTAGGGCTGAAGCCCCCATGGACCTGGACCAGACCCTCTGGATAAGTGAGACAGTTGATTAGCTTGAACTGTTTAGGAGGCCCCCAGGCAGTGGGACCAGGACCTGTCCTTGGTGCATGAGCTGGATATTTGAAACCTAGGGCCTATGCTGAGACACTTTGCTCAGCCTTGGTGTAGGGAGGAGGGGACTGGACCTGTCTCAACTGAATCTACCAGGCTTGGCTGACTCCCCAGGGGAGACCTTGACTTGGAGGAGGTAGGAATGGGGGGGTGGATTGGGGAGGAAGGCTGGGGGTGGGAGGAGGGAGGACAGGGGAATCCATGGCTGATATGTAAATTACAAAGTAAAATATTAAAAAAATAAATTTCCTCATTGAATTATCTCAGACAGTCTTTGTTTCTGTTCTGATGGTGCAAAAGGAAATTGAGAAAATTATGAGCTATTTTTAGGTTACATTTCAGAAAGAGAAAATGGAGACAAACTACTGCTGTACTGAAGGTAAGATGTAACAGGCCTCTTAGAACATGCATTATCCTTAAACAATGTGGTCAAACAAAGCATGGGGGAGAGCAAAGTGATAAAGAATAATTCTGGTAGGTTTATCACTTGGATCCTGTGTCTGCCCACATACATCAGATGTGACATAAAACATGATGACTTAAAGAGACAGCCCCATAGGTGAGAGTGCTTATTAGGCAAGTATGTGGACTTGAGTTTGGATCCCTGAACCTATGTTAGAAAAAGAAACAAACAAGAGAACACAGCTGTGAGCACATCTGTAACCTGAGCACTGTGGAGCAAAGACAGGATGATTAGTAGGGCTTGCTGCCTGCCAGCTACCATGGAGTTCAGTGATAAACCCTGTCTGAAAGGAATTAAAATGGAGAGTGACAGAGCAGGACATCTGACATCCTCCTCACCCCTCTATACACACACATTTGTTTATACCCCCAAAATGAAAAAAAAAAAAACCAATAATGTGTTACATTCCTGTATGATCATGATTTTAGAAAATGGGAAACCATTGTAAGCAGAATATAAGCAATTCTTGTCCTCACAAAGCTTGTATGTATACAGCAACATTTAGATAGAAACATGTTCCAGACTATGTTGACATAATAAGGTCTGAGCATTAAGCTCAGTTGTAGAGCACTTGCCTATCACTTGTCAATCCCCTGTTGTAGAAGGACAAAAGTATAAGTGGAAACAGTCAAGCAGGCGAGATAGGCACAGGTTAAGAGCATTCACTCATCTCGTAAATAACTGGAGCTTGGCTCCCAGCATCCTTCAACTCCAGAGGATCCAAAGCCCTTTTCTAGCTTGTGAGCACCCACACATACACAGGGGACATAAACTCATGCATATCTTATCCATAAGCAAAACTAAATAAATCTTAAAAATAAGCATAAAATTTTGGTTTTAATAATTTTCAATGTACAGTAACAGGCTTAGAGTTTACCAAATTGTCACTTATAACTTACATAGGTTAAGTTATGCCATAGCAATCATGACAATTTCTGTGTCATTTCAAGGGGAATTTTAACCATAACCACACGTTCTGTACAAATGTCTGTCATGTAGTTAGTGTTTGAAAATCCCTTGACTTTTATTTATTAGTGTGAAATACTATTAAATTGGCTGTATAGAAAGGGGATGTTTATGTCAGAGTAAGCTTGCCCTTTGACATATTTTTGAAAGGCAAAAACTCCCTGCATGGCAGCAGAGCATCTCAAAGGCTGCCCTCTGAATACTGTGATCAATACTGCTTAATTAGAGGATGATACTATTGATTGTAATTAATCAAAGTTGCTTAGCTCATTAGTTTTCTGTTCATATGTGTACAGAGAGACAGTGTGAAATGGTGGTAATCCTACTCTCAGCACATGGGTTAGAGATTCCTATTTTTTTTAAAAAAAGAAGCTAACACTGGCATTCTGCTTTTGAGCTGCCTTTGAGCCTGTGAGGTTTGAATATAATTTTAAGAAGATATATTACGTAGCCATGCATTCCTAATGTGCAAACATGGGACTTTGGAAAATTGAATTATTAAAGGCTGGAATCATTCTATTACTGAAATGGTTGGTACCACCATCTGTGCTAGTCTATAATACACATTTGTGTGGATATTTTTCACAATAAATGGTCTATCAAAACCCTCAGTTCAATTCTGTGGTCTGATATTTATTAAGCACGCTGTACTTGATGTCTATTGAACTGATTTGTCTGTTGCAAAGACTATATAGGGGATACGTTTAGGTAATAAAACATAAAATCTTGTTTGTTTATAAATCAATCAGATAAGCACTGATGGCTAAGAGCAAACCATCAGAGGCAATATGGTATTTCTTTGAACATTTGAAGATCAGCCGCACAGGGCCATTCTGAGAAAGGAGAGAGAAAAGTAGTCTCTTTATTTTGATATTTTCCCCCTGTGGTAGCTGTTATTTGACCTTTGGAATAGAATCTCACTCTGTAGTCCAGATTGGCCTTTGAAATTCCCCCCTGCTTCAGTTTCCTGACCACTGCATTACAGGCATGAACTGCTGTACCCGGCTAGAGAGGCAGTATCATGTGCTGAACATCAATTAGCAATTGGAATTCACACTTTGGGATTGATTGCATTTAATCCTCACAAGATGCCGGAGTGTAGGTTGCAGTCAGATAGGCCATGTATGTATAAAAGCACACCTTTGGGTTTGGAGCTTGAGCCAGTTCCCCTGATCATCATGGCAATGGAATTGTGATTTGAAGTCACCAGTCATCAACAGTGGAAATCTTGCTGTCATCATCGAAGACATTGAAATCAAAAGCTAGTTGAAAAGTAAAGTATATAGCATGTTTCTATCTTGTCACCAGTAGGAAAGGCAGTGATGTGAGAAATACCTTTGTTTATTGCAAGAGAATGAAGCTTTCCAACTAAAATTAGGAGTGGCACAGCTGCCTCATTACATTAACTGTATTGCCAGTAAAGGACTAATAAGACAGGTTCTATTAAAAATATCTCACAGCCAGGCGGTGGTGGCGCACGCCTTTAATCCCAGCACTTGGGAGGCAGAGCCAGGCGGATCTCTGTGAGTTTGAGGTCAGCCTGGGCTACCAAGTGAGTTCCAGGAAAGGCGCAAAGCTACACAGAGAAACCCTGTCTCAAAAAACAAAAAACAAAAAAAAAAAGCAAAAATATCTCACGTCTCCCTTTGATCTCCTTCAGTTGTCTTATTTCTCTAGCTAATTCTTCAAGAACTATATTGAATGAACATGGAGAGAGTGGACAACCTTGCTTATTACTGATTTTAGTAGAATAGCTTTGAGTTGGTCCCCAGTTAAGTTGATTTTGGCTGTGCCTTTATTATGCTACAGTATATCCTTGGTATCCCTAATCTCTTTAAGACTTTTATCATGAAAAGAAGTTAAATTTTGTTTAAGGATTGTCTGAATTTAATGAGATGATCCTGTGTATTTTTTTAATCTTTCAGTTTGTTTATATTGTGGATTATATTTATCAATGTATTTGTGTTGAACCATGCCTGCATCTCTGAAATGAAGCCCACTTGACTATAGTGGATAATCTTTTGGGTGTGTTCTTGAATTCAGTTTGTAATATTTTACTGAGAATTTTTGCAACTATGTTCCTAAGGGAAACTGTCTGTAATTCCCTTTCTTTGTTGGGCCTTTATGTTGTCTGGCTATCAGTGTAACTGTGGCCTCATAAAACAATTGGGCAATGATTCTTCAGTTTCTTTTTGGAACAATTTGAGGATATTAGAAAGGAAGAAGTCAAAGTATCTTTATTTGCAGATTATATGAAGTATACATAAATTACCCTAAAATTTCCACTAGGTATCTCCTATAGATGATAAACACTTGCATCAAAATAGATGGATACAACAATAACTCACAAAGGTCAGTAGCCTTCCTATGAAGGGATGACAAACAGACTGAGAAAGAAATTAAGGAAACAACACCTCTCACAACAGCCTCAAATAATATAAACTAACTTGGGGTAACTCTAGCTAAACAAGTGAAACACTTGTGTGAATGGCATTGAAGAAAGAAATTAAAAATAGAAGATGGGAAGATCTCCCATGCCATGGATTAGTACGATTAGTAAAAATGGCCTGCATCCTATCAAAAACAAGCTACAGATTTAAAGCAATCCCCATCAAATTCTAATGTAATTCTTCACAAATCGTGAAAGGACAATTTTCAGCTTCATATGTGTCTTACTCAGTGTTCTATTGCTGTAAAGAGACACCGTAACCACAGCAACTCTTACAAAGGAAAGAATTTAATTGGAGTTTGCTTATAGTTTCAGGGGTTTAGTCCATTATCAGCATGGTAGCACGTAAGCAGACATGTTGCTCAGAGTTCTACATTTGGATCCTCAGCCAGCAAAGAGAGAGAGAATCTCTGGGCCTGGCTAGAGTCCTTGAAACCTCAAATCTGCGCCCCCCCACATACACAGTGACATACTTCCTGTAACCTACCACACCTATACCAACAAGGTTATACCTCCTAATCCTTTCAAATAGTGCTACTCCTTAATAACCAAACATTCAAATATATTGAGACTGTGGGGGCCATTTTTATTCAAACCACCACAATATGAAAATACAAAAAAAAAATCAAGATAGGTAAAACTTCTAAATAATAAAAGAACTGATGGAGATATCACCATCCTCATACTCAAGTTATACTACAGAGCTAAAGTAGTAAAAAAAAGCATGGTATTGGCACAAAAACTGACAAATCATTGACTAATGGAATGGAATTAAATTGAAGACCCAGACATAAATCTATACACCTACAGACACCAGAATTTTTATAAAGAAGCCAGAAACACACAGTGGAAAAAAAGACAGCATCTTCAACCAATAGTACTGGTCAAACTCGATGGCTGCATGTAGAAAATTCCAAATAGCTCTATACTTATTACCGTGAAAAACAACTCATTTCTAAATGAATCAAAGACCTCAACATAAAACCAGATACATTAAACCTGAGAGAATAAAAATTGGGGGATAGCCTTAAAGTAATTGGCACTGGAAAAAGACTTCCTGAACAGAACACTGATAGCACAGGCACTAAGATCAGCAATTTATAAATGGGACCTCATAAAACTGAGAAGAATCTATAGGACAAAGGACACTATCATTCAGCATTCAGACAAAACAGCAGCCTACAAAATGGGGACAGATTTTTATCAACTACACATCAGATCTCTGTGAGTTCGAGGTCAGCCTGGGCTACAGAGTGAGTTCTAGGAAAGGCACAGAGTTACAATAGAGAAACCCTATCTTGAAAAACAAACAAACAAACAAAAAACCCCTAGATATCAAAGAAAACAAATAATCCAATTAAAAATTAACGTACAAATCGAAACAGAATTCTCAATAGAGAAAACTTAAATGGCCAAGAAACACTTAAAGGAATGTTGAACATACTTAGTCATCAGGGAAATGCAAATCAAAACTCTTTTGAGATTTCTTCTATGGATCTCAGAATGGCTAAGATTAATGAAACAAGTAACTTCTCATGCTGATGAGGATGTGAGAAAGGGGAACACTCATCCTTTATTGGTGGAAGTGCCAACTTGTATGGCCACTATTGAAATAATGTGGTAGCTCCACAGGAAGATGGAAATCAAAGATTACTCAAGATTCAGTTGTATCGCTCTTGGACATGTACTTAAAGGATGCTTCACCTACCACAAAAACACTTACTCAACCATGTACATTGCTATTCTTTTCATAATCACCAGAAACTGGAAACAACTCAAAGTCCCCCAAAAGATGAATGAATACAATGGAGTATTACTCAGCTGTTAAAAGAAATGAAATCATGAAACTTACAAGTAAATTGATGAACTGAAGAAAACATAGACTTAGAAAGTTAAATATGCTATGTATTCATTTATCTGTGGATATTAGCTCTTAAGTCAATGATATGCAGAACCACAGGTTAGGTTTAGAGTAAGGGATGGGGATGGGGTGGGGCAGGGGAGATATGTCTCCCTATAAAAGAAAATAAAATAGTTATGGATTGATGGAGTCAGGGAAACTGAAACAGGCAGATCAAGTGGGGAGGGTAAGTTAGAGGGGAATGAGGGAGGGAATACAGCGAGATACAGCCAAAATTATGGGCCATTTGATGGCTAATAATGGAAAAATAATTCTGTAGAAGCTTTCCAAAAATATATACCAAATACTAGGGAGACATAGCCTTAACTGGCCATCTCTAATTACCAAAGGAAGGTTCCAGTGCCTAAATTGGGTTTCATCTAATTGAGTTGTCAAGCTGGTGCTTACAGAGATCCCTTTTCACCCCTACATTCTAGTGTCTTTGGTACAGTAAGGTACTCTAGACAATGCCAAAAAATAGTCATAAACACCAACCCATCCACAGATTCTTTAATCTACAATGTTGATCTGCCTTCAAGATATGCTGGTGCAATAAAGACAAAATCTTGTGGAATTAAACCAATCAATATCTAATTTGACTTAAGGCCCACTCCACAAGATGGAAGCCATACCAGACACTGATTGGGTGACCAAGTACCTGAGACTTAGTAGCATAGGGACCTGGGCAACTCCAAATACCAAGTTCTAAGAAAAAAAATAGACAATAAAATGACTACTGATGACAACCTGTTATACTCATAGACTAGTGCCTTGCTCAACCATCATCAGAAAAGCTTCCTCCTACAACAGATGGGAATAAATACAGAGACCAACAGCCAGCTATTATGCAGACAGTGAGAGATCTTGGAACACTTGTGTCTAAATGGGATGTCTCCATCATATTTCCCCCGTCAGGGCTCAGGAAACCCTCTAGAAGAGGCATAAAGAGTGTAAGAGCCAGAGGATATGGAGAACCCAAGAAAACATGGCCCTCTAAATCACATGATCAATGCCCATATGCACTCACAGAGAATGAGGCAGGATATAGAGCTAGCATAGGTCTGAAACATATTGGGTCTTAGAATTGAAAGAAGTGGACACACTCCCCCATCCCTAACCCAGAAGCTATTTCCAACTGATAACCACTTGCAAATAAAAATTCAGTTTCCTCCAAGAGAGTCTCACTGGAAAAACAAACTACTCTTAAGAGTGGGCCACATGCCCAGCTATAGATGTTCAACAGAAAACAAGATCAATCGCCTATTTAGAGGGTCCTTGTCTCATAATGTCATGTCAGGGATTTTCCTTTTTTAATTTTTAAAATTTTATTTGTATTTTTTTCTTCTCTTCTTTTTTTACCCTGCAGATCCTTTGCATATATATCATGGCTTCCAGTTTAGTATTTACATGGGATTCTTGAATTTGTGAACAAGTGGGTCTTTGTTTCTTGTGCCTTTCTTAGGCTCTCTTCTTCTCTTCTGTTTGTTTGTTTGTCCTATTTTAATGTGTTAATGTTTATTTTACTTTATTTTATTATTGTCCCTTAGAAGCATGCTTGTTTTCTAATGAGAGAGAAAAAG
Organism: Peromyscus californicus insignis; assembly: GCF_007827085.1. Taxonomy (NCBI): domain Eukaryota; kingdom Metazoa; phylum Chordata; class Mammalia; order Rodentia; family Cricetidae; genus Peromyscus; species Peromyscus californicus. Next base: position 13,270,399 of record NW_026294402.1, read on the forward strand.
AAAGGTGGAAATAGGAGATGTAGATGAAGAGGAAACTGTAATCAGGGTATATTATGTGAGAAAAATGTATTTTCAATAAAAGAAAAAAATTCTTAGGTCTTTTAATTCACCTATTTTTTCATAGAGACTTTATAAAACACATTATCATCACTTTAAGGAAGAAAACACTAAAACAGAGCAAATTGTGTATTTTCACTGGCATATTTTATAACTACAAACTCAGACAAATCAAGTTTAAATCCATTCAAATTAAGTGAATTTCCAGCACAGGAAGATTATTTAGTTACTTTTCTATTACTGTGATAAAATGCAATAGCCAACAAAACTGATAAAAGATCTTACATTTGTTTAGGTTCCAGTGGGAGAGTCTATAACGATGGGGAAGCACGGTGGCAGGCATTGGAGTTACAGAGTCCATGATGATGGGGAGGGATGGTGGCAGGCATTGGAGTTACAGAGTCCATGATGATGGGGAGGGATGGTGGCAGGCATTGGAGTTACAGAGTCCATGATGATGGGGAGGGATGGTGGCAAGCACTGGAGCTGGAGAGTCCATAATGATGGGGGAAATGGTGGCAAGCACTGGAGCTGGAGAGTCCATAATGATGGGGGGAATGGTGGCAGCCACTGGAGCAGGAGCTCAGAGGTGACATCTGCAACTGAAACCAGGAAACAGAGCACACTGGGAGAGGGCTCAGGTTATAAGCTGGCATAGGCACCCCCACTGATGTACTTTCCCTAGCAAGGCTGCACCTCCTAATGATCCTGTAACTACCTCAATGAAGGAAAACACCTCGGGGCCAAGAGTTTAAATCTATGAGCCTATGTGGCTCGTTCAATCCACCACAGTGTACCCAAGAGTAATGCATTAATCCAAACGGATTTTTCATTAAGTAGAACTCAAGAACGTAAAGATAGAGAAAACTATATTTACAACAATGACAGAGACTTCAAAAATTTAACAGATATAAAAATGGAAAAATGTGACTGAGAAATTAAATAACTTGACTAAGAAATAATAAAACAGTGGTTTGTGTTATTTGATCAGATTGAATTTTATTCCTTTTTCCCCCCCAAAACCAATGTATGAAATTGTGTGTCAATTAGAAATTAAAGTTCCTTGGAAAATGGCATTGTCTCTGAAATTTATGACTATTTTAAGTTTCAAATGAAAAAAAAGAATGCCTTATATGTGTCTCTGTGTGTATCTACACAACTAAGAAGAACAACGTTTAAGGGCCTTATTTATTCTAGTATTGTTTACTGTCAGAATATAACCATAGTCAAGTAAATATATGGATATTCCATCAGCAAAATCCACAGGAATAACAACAGAAACAAAATTCAAAGTAATGCCATATGGTAGGGACATCAATATTATCAAGAGCATATGTGAATATTTAATATTTGATTGCAATAACACTTCAGCTCAGTGAGGAAATAATAACTTGTTCAATAAATTATTCTCCCCAAGAAGAAAATAAAACTATTTGCCTATTTCACTCCAAATAGCAAGCTAAATTTTAAATAGATTAAATATCAAGAATAAGATCAATTAATATCAATTAAAAGTGAAAGTGAGGTTTTCAAGCAAGCAAGACATCCAGAATTTGCAATAAAAATGATGTAATTGATAGAATGAAATTAAAACTTTGTGTTGCAAAGATGCTATGAAGAAAATCAATGAACAATTGCAAGTATTTGAAAATATATTGGCAGCAGAGAGGCTACTGAAGGAGTAAATGTCTATAAAACATACAAAGCTCTAACAAATTAATGAGATAATAAATAAAAGGAAAGTGGACTGGCTTATTAGATTATACAAAACAGAGCATAATTCAATGGTCAAATATAATATGTATATGTAGATGCTAATGCACACCACAAGTGGACTGGTTTATTAGATTATACAAAGCAGAACATAATTCAATGGTCAAATATAATATGTAGATGCTAACACACACCAGCGTTCAGAATTATTTAAGTTTAATGCAATCAAGAAGGAAATAATCAGTGGATGACATCCTTTGATATTTCCAAATTCTTTAGAATAGGCAGCTTCCTATTTCATTTTCCTTTTATAACATTTAAATATTGTTTCTTTATTCTTTGGGAAGTTCATACATACATACAGTATAGTTCTATTATATCCAATATCAACCTGCTCCCCTCCCCCATCATATTCTAGATCATGCTCCATTTTTTATTACTCACCATAGAAAATATTAGGAGTAATGGGCAGGGCCACACAGGCTCTGTTAGGATAAAGCGTGGGGATGGGACTTCACAGGAACCAGTGCAAAGATTTAGGAGGTTGTCCTGCATCCTGGCTCCAGCATAATGCTGTTGACTCTTCTCTCAAAAATGCCACCTGCATTATCTGAGCCTCATGCTTTATTCTAATGGAGTCCATGTGGCCTTGCCCATTACTCCTAATATTTTCTATGGGGTATAATAAAAGTGAGCTTCCTGTGAACAATCCAGGAATGGTGGGGAGCTGAACGTGCCCTTTCAATACTTTTCTTTGTGTAGTTCTGTGCTGGATTAGGGGAAGACTGATATGGCCATAGAGAACCTTTCCCTGTCCCTGTTAACTGTGGAAGACACTAGACTAGAACTCTAATGTATTTCTCAGTTCTGTGATCATTCCTGAGCTCAGGGATATTCATGGTGACTGAGCCCAAGAATTCACACTTTATCACTTGCAAAGCTCTCTTTTCAAAGGAAGATCTGAGGCATAGAATCCTGGAATCTGATCCCATGCCTAGAGCAGTATTGACTTATTTTTCTGTGAGGTTGTTCTGTCCTAATATTGAGGAGAATGATTCATGTCTAATTAAACAAATAAGAGCTACTGCAGAGTGAACTTTAGTATCTCATAGCCTTGTTTCATATTAATAAAAAGGAAACAGAACAATTTTGAAATGCGGATGCCAAGCACATTAATAGTTTTTAAGAACCTGAGACTGAGATGGGGCTGCCAACTTAGCATCTGTGGAGAGGAGGTGTAATAGGCTATAATGGTTATTATGTGGGAAAAGCTGCAATATCAACAGAAATAGAAAGCATAAAAATGTTCAAAACTCACATTATGCAGACAAATGAAAGTGTAGCGATTCCTAAATACATTTTAAGGCCCACTTGAAATAATATTGGAGTAAAGGCACAGTATTTCAATGCATCTATTGCTAGTTCAAATTTCTAAAAGGGCAGAGAGAATTAGTTAAGTTTCAAAGTCATGTTAAGAGTGTCAGTCCATAAATCAGATTCTTAACAAGGAAATGTTCTAGAAAGGAAGGGGATATGTTATAAAAATGAGGGAGACAAATAGCTCTTGTACAGTTTCTGAATATGACCTTGTGGAGTTGAGCTGACTGTTGACTCTTCCAATGGCACTGTGCAGATGATGCCATCTGAATTTATCTTAATCCACGCTTTGGTTTTTTTGTTTTTTGTTTTGTTTTTTGTTTGTTGTTGTTGTTTGTTTTGTTTTATAGGGAAGAATTTAGGAGATGAGTCACCTATGAACAAGCCACCGTCGTGTCTCGTGCTCAGCACATATGAGATTACCTAGTAAGCACAGGATGTGACTGATCAGAAAGTGAATGAAGTTGACTTAGCGCAAGTGTAATTTATGAGCAATCGTTCTGAGAGTGTGGCTACCAGCTGTTTTACAAGTCCAGAGAGACTATAACAAGTCCCTCACTGCAAGGGGATTAGTCACAGTAGTGTCTTGCTGGAGGCATGACTGGAATTTCTTTTCGGGAGAGACTCTCTAACAGAATGGATTTCTGTCTGAGGAAGCTTAGAAGCCAGAACATGATCTGTAGGAGCAGCCTGCCACTTCTCTCCTGCAGTGATCCTGCTGAGCTGCCCTCTAGAAAGTGCTGCTGCAGATGGCCATCGCCCCTGTAAGTGTTCACAGTGATGCTGATGCTGATTGAGGAAAAACACCTTATTGTAAACTGATAATGAAGATGTGATTACAAAAGAACTTGAGGTATATTTGTCATGCAAGTTGGTGCAATTGTTTAAAACATGGTAGAGATTCCAGAATATGGAGAAAGGATAATTATTTTTAGGAACCGGCGGGTGATTTTCCACAGTTAGCATCCATTCATTAGGTCTTTATTATGCTGATGAAGCTTTATGATGGATGAAGACCTTATAGCCTAAGTAAGATGTAGGAAACTTGGAGTAATGTCAATAAAACATTTCTGAACACATTTCCTTGTGAGTAAAATGAGCAGGGGAACTACATCTGAAATGGTGGGATTATTTTATTTATTTCTATGTGTGTCCATATTTTATATGTTCATATGGGTTGTCAATACACACACACACACACACACACACACACACACACACACACACACACACACAAACAGCAGACCCTCACACACAAATACAACTCTCACTTTAAAGGGAATGGATATAATTTTTTTCTGGAGTCATTTTGAGTGACCATGGCCTAAAAACACAGATTTAGGTTATCCCAAATTCCATGTTCCAGTGTGGAAGTAGTTTTATGAGATTTTATAGTTTTACAGAACAGAGAGAGTCATAAAGCAATGCAAGTTTGAAGTACATTGGTGGGTACAACAGAGACAGAGTTGCAACCAGATGGGAGAGGCTATTCTGCAGACCCAAGATGCCCTCTGATGACATTCCTAGCTTTGCCATTGGTAGATGCTAGAAGTGTGCTAATAGATTCCAAAGGTTTTTGTTTTTGGATGCTAGTTATGATACAGAGGTGGCCAATGGGTGGATCTTTCAGGAACTAAAGCCAGCCCAAGGGAAGGACTGCTGCTCCTGCAGCATCCTTATCTCTCCACCTCACTGTAGGTTTTATGGGTCAGTCAGTCAGTCTTTGCAGACACAGCTTTTTTCCAGAATTTCTCATTCACAGGGTGCTTGTTCCTGTGCACGGAGGCCAGAGATCAACCTTGAGTGGCCTTCTTCAGAAGCTTTCCACCTTGTAATCTGAGACAGAGTATCTTATTGGGGACCTGAGGCTTGCTTATTAGGCTAAGATGACTGTCCCCTGAGCCTGAAGATCTGCCTGACTTTGCCTCCACAGCACGGAACTGTGTGCGCACACCACCATGCTCAGCTTTTTACGCACATAGTAAAGATCAAATACAGATTCTTGTGGTGCAATTCACTTTGCTGACTGAACCATCTCCTGAGCCCCATTTTTATTTTCTTACATTTGGAAATGTCTTTTTTGCTACTGATATTTTTCTTTTTAGACAAAGTAGAATTTAAGAATCAGGAGGTTTCTATGGATATACATTTTAGAGAATGTGTATTCAAAATAGTTACGTAATTTAGGACTGATTCATTCAGTCCTAATCTGATTTTAGTTCTCTAAGTCTACTCTTTTCTCACAAGCTTGCTCAAAACTGAGATCACAAACTGTCTTAGTCAGGATTTCTCTTGCTGTGAGGAAACACCATGACCTAAGCAACTTGGGTGGGAATAGGATTTATTGTCCTCCCACATCACTGTTCACCATTGAGGGAAGTCAGGACAGGAACAGATGCATAGGCCATGGAAGGATGCTGCTTATTGGCTTGTTCCACTTAGCTTGCTCATTCTGCCTGCTTATAAATCTCAGTACCACCAATTCAAGATGCCCTCATCCACAGCAGGCTGGGCCCTCCCTTATCAATCACTAATTAAGAAAATGGTCCCCCATGCCCCAGGTTGCCTACAGCCTGAACTTGTGAAGCTGTTTTCTCAATTGTAGTTCCCTCCAGAGATGTTTCTGGCCTGTGTTAAGTTGACGTACAGCCAGCATTCAAATACTCTTTGGCATAATTTAAGTGCTGATGCTTTAGTTTATTTCTTCATTTGATTGAAAAATTCTGTAAGTCTCAGAGTTCTGTTCACTTTCATAAGCTTATCATACAGCAGAATTTAACAAGTGGAAGGAGGTAATATATACTTGCAAAATCTGAAATTGGATTTCTTAATAATGATGATCCTGGCTGAAATAAAACAAGGATGATGATAATTTAGATATAGATGAACTATAGAAAGAATGTATTTCAAGTGTCCAGAGGCATGCAGCACTTGAACAAAAAATAAAACACTTTCAATAGACAAATTATAGGAGAATTTGATTTAAGAGTTAATATCTAGTGGGACAATAAATACAAATTTTTCATTCTGTTTGGGGAGTCATAGGCTTCATCAATATCAGATACATATGCTCTCCAACTTATCCATCATCTAAAATCCATCATCTAATGTTCTAAACCCTGGGCTCTGATGAACAGTGTAAGATGAGTCAAATAAATTTACTTCTCTCTGACTGAACTCAGCTGTAGACAGCTGCAGTCTGAGCCCAGGAACCTGCAACAGTGAGGCCACATATTAAAATAATCCCTCTTGCCACAGTGTACTATAACTTTGCTAGTCTATTTAACATTTATTCATTATTTATTTTAATTATTCTGCTATCATCTACTTGCACAAAATAATTTTGACATTCTCCTAGGTGCATTTAACTGATTTGATCAAACACAACTCCTGCAACTCCTATACCTCCCTCTCTTACTGATCTCCTTTACATTAACTAACAATATCAACCTCCATTTTCTAATGTAAGGCATTTTTGTATAAAGCAGTGACTATATAGTAGTTCTCTTTTCAGTTGTTTGAGGAATCTCACACCAGTGTCTGTAGGGACTGCACGAGTTTATACTTTGACCAACTCTATGTTAGGGTTCTCTTTTTCCCAATCCTCACCTTGATATCCACTGAAGTTTTCAGCATGGCATCAAAAGGACATGTCTAAGAGTTTGTGATATTTATCCTATTCAGTTGGTTTCAATGCTGCTTTGAGGAAAAATAAAAAACTCATGCTACAAGAATTAAAAAAAAAAGCAATTTATATTGAGTGGAATTTCTAATCAGGGTTGCAGTTTCTTCTTCTGTGGCTACAGTTTAACATGCAAAAACTCAGACAAATTTAACAATTTAGGCTTTCTGTATATTTTTCTCCCTTGTCTGAAACATGATTTTAACACCATCCATAATCGAATAATTTTGGCCTCTTCATTGAAAACGACTTGCAAGGCTTACTGTTTTCTCTAACTCAGATATCAGGGGGTTCATTTCATATTTTTTTCATTTGTATTCATCATCAGAAGGGAAAAGAAGGAGTTTAAGGGACAAGGTTTGTATATAAAACTAGAGAGTAGTTGATCCAGATAAATGAAAGGTGTTCACAGGTCAGTTCTGTAAGCAACAAGGGACCACATCTCACTAACAAATGCTACTTATTTCGTGTTCATTCCTTAGAGCTTTAAGAGTTGAGATCCGTGTGTTACCACCCAGGCATCTCACTAACCCACACAACTCTTTCTTACATGTAGACTTGTTCTATTATTTAATACTTCACTTCTACTTCAAACAATATTTTGGTTGATTATAAAAACTGAAAGTTATAATTAAGACTCGGGTCACACCTCATTGATGGTCTTTTGTCAACTCTGTCTCTATGCACACTTTCCTTTTGTAGAAAAGACCTTTGAGCTTTTTCAATCAAGCTCCTGTGAAATGGGTAAGGCTTGTCAAAATAATAAATTGTTCTAATACTATGTGCTACATAAAAATTTAAATATTAGTATAGACTCAATTTCCTGGACAATGATCATTTATAATTACCTGTAATCTGATCTTTCTTATATAATTTATAATTAGGACATAAAGCATATTGATAACTTTGAAGCTAATCATTTTTTGGAAACTGCTTTTTAGGGTAATTCTATGCTTAAATTCAAATTCGTTCTGGTCTCTGAGTAGCCAATATAAATTTTCCCCAAGTGTTAGCTAAGCAGAAATGAGCCAATTCTCTTAACTGTAAATTAAGGAATATTAAGGGTATAAAAGCATTCTCTTTACTTATTCACTGCAGTTTTGAAACTAAAAAGAGTGTTTATTATTACTTATGTTACAGGAAAACTGTATGACTATATTAAGCCACCCACAGCTGTTCCGAAGCCTAGTTTGTATTAAAGCTCTCTCTTGATGATGGCACTTGATTATATTATCACAACGTACTGGACAAAGAGTACATTGATGGGTCAGGTGATCATAGGTCTACATTCTCTTCTCTTGTCTGTGTGACCTACATCCATCTCTGTGAGAATCTCTAAACTGAGCACTGCATTTATAGGTGTTCAGTTACATTAAAGGAGTTCATCCACATGGACGGTGGTACTTACCTTGCCATTTCTCTTTCCCTTTAAATGTAAACCTTTTGAAAAATCACTTTTCCCTACTTTCTGTCCTTAGGGAATTTCATTTCATTTTGGTGTAAACCTTATTTACTTACTCATTGTATTATGTTGAAGTGCTTTATTCTAAAATCATGGTATTATAAACATATCAACTCACTACTCTTTGTTGAAAGTTTGACAGAGCAAGTTACAATCAACATTCTTTGTTAAAAGGGTTCATTGTATCAACAAGCAGTAAATATTAATATCAACTTTAATTATCACTATAGATCATACTTATCTGGCTTAGAAATAGAAGTCTTTACCTTGTTCTACTATCTACTATCAGCAAGGCCAGACCCAAACAAACTGCCTACAACTTGAAGATCTTTAGCCCCAGAACATAATGTAAGTCACATTGAATCAAATTAGACACCTCCTTACTAGACTTATTTTACTGTGTCTGCATCTAGTTCTGCATCTACAGTCAACTAAAGGAAAGTACTTTTTAAATCCATACAGAGAAAAAGATGGGACGGGGGTCGGGGGAGAGAGGGAGAGAGAGAGATAGAGAGAGAGAGAGACAGAGACAGAGACAGAGAGATAGAGAGACAGAGAGGATAGGATGGGGGAAAGGAGGAAAGGGTGGAGTCGGGAGTGATAAAGAGTAGGAAAGAAACTGTGTCCCTGAAACCCATTGAGAAATGGTCTTTGGAAAAGAACTAAATGCTAATAAACATATTATTACAGGTTCTTGATCAAAATGCTCACAGTAGCAGATAAAAATGTGTCAAGAATGTGGAGAGTATGGCTAGCACCTAGAATTTGTAGGGAAACAACTGCCCTTAGATCCTGAAGCTGTTCCCAGTTAGGAAGGTAGAACCATGTGGTAAACTTATCTCATTTTGAGAAGTTACTTGAATTTAATATTTTTCTGGGAGAATCTTTTACACATTTTTAAAATTATTTTACCACTGATAAGTTGCCAATTTGTACTACATAACCCTGCTCATGATCATGCAAACAAACTTAAGTAAACTCAGTAGGTCAAAGAAAATTCATCAAAGTAGAAGAATGATTAGTAGGAGGAAGCAAGAGTTCAGTAGGCTGACGGAGATGAGAGTTAACGAAGGCAAAAATAACCAACGTTCAAAACACACATGTATGACATTGTCAAGAATGAAATAATAAACAAAAGTAAATTTAAAAACATGAGAATTTTTGTAACATATTTAAATAAACACTAAGTGAGTTTGATGAAATTCATCTCCAGATGTCTTACAATCTGTGGGTCCAGTGGATGATGGGCACTGTCAATCTTTCACTTATCATACAGATCCAAGGAAGTAAGAATTTCAGAACAAGTGACTATGTGGTGAGTGTTACATGAGTGCTGACACTAAGTGATAGCTGAGTGCTTAGTTCTAACGGGCATTTATACCATCCCCCCAGGACTTGGGGTACATTGCAGACAGGCTAAAAGAGATGTAAGAGTTGGAAGATGAGGAGATGACTACAAAATGCCATTTTCTGAGCATTACAGTCAGGGCAATCAGGGACTCTCAACAACAGAGGATGATTCTGCTGTCTGCACAAGAACAGGCCCATCAACAGGCAAGCATGGGGGAGCCAGGGAACCTGCTCATCACTGCTGAACTATTAACTACTGATAGTTTCAGAGAAGGGGGGACTTATTCCTTTTAGCTGTGTCCCCACTGGTGGGTCCAGTAGGTCCACTGAGTCCTCTCAGTGGTCATGCAGAGTGTCATGGTTAAATTAAATCACAAAACACATTCAAAGAGACAAAACTAGGGAAGGATAAGAAGAGAGGAGAAGGATGTCTTTAGGGGAAGGAGATCAGAGAGGATTAAGGGACAGTCACCAGAGTACACTATATACATGTGTGAAATTGTCAAAGAATTTAAATAACAAAATGTTCTTTAAATATATCAATTGTTAAAGAATTTGTAAGCACCTGAAATTTTGTTTCAGTCAATATTTAGATTCTAGAGCACATCCTGCAAACGATCAAAACCTTTCTGCATTAGATGCATTGGTTATAGAGAAGTCAGAATTATTTTCTTTTTTTTCTTCTATTGCTATTTCAATTTGAATTTAAATGTCTTAAGTCTACAATACAAAACTTTTTTCTTAAAAGGATGGCATTTGAATAAAATAACATGTGTTATGAACATATGACTTTTTAGAACATATGTCTATTACTGAAGGCGGATGTACACCAAAGCTTCAAGTTGGCTCATTCACAGGATACCTCACCATTACTGAGCACCATGACAGAGATGAGGGTTTCTTAAATAAGGCTGGAAACAGTTCAACATAAACATTCTCCCTCATTAAGGTGTGGACAGGGTCTTACAGAGTGCAGGACCTCATCACGTCTCACTAGGAAGCAGCAGTCTTCAGTTTGATCTCTTAGTCTTTACTAAAAGCAGTGGAGAGAACAAATACATTGATTTTGCTTTTTAAGTAGTACTGAAGAGCATACAGCCTTTCTTGACTAGCAGTAGCCGAGTGCACTGAAAATGTAATTGATGTGTGAGTCAGTGTCTCCATGAAGAGTCCCAGCTCTCCTGAAAGGGAGAAGGGAAAGCCATTTAGAGTTCTCAGGTTATATGTTGTAGTTACTCATCAGCTTGGTGACCCATCAAGTCATCAAAGTCATTATACATGTAAGTCATTATACATGTAGGGCTCTCATCTGAAATTAAAATCACAGAAAAACAGAATTTTGATTATTCTAATTTATTATTTGATCTGCAAAGAAATAAATCAGGTAGCAGTAAAAGTTCAAAAACCACATCCACACCCTTATTACTCAGTTTCCCTTCCATCCATTCTTCCCATATTCCTTGACTACAGTTCTCCTAAATCATAAAGGAGAATGGCAGGGACGCCAGCCAACAGGGTCCATTGTGGGTTGGCCATCAGTTTAATTGCTTTCTTGTTACTGAGAAGATTTAAATGTCATTCTAACAAAAGTGCTCAGGGTTAATGTCTAGTCAACAAGGTAAGTAAGCTCTTTGTATCTGAATGCTAACCTCTCAGCATCCTCAGAGAGTGTGGACAGCTACCCAGAGAAACTCACCAGGAACCACCAGCCCAGCTCCAGCACTCTCCGCACTAAACCCCATGTATCTGTGGAATCCCCTGCTCGTTTCCTTATCATTAAATGCATTTTTCATTATATATATCAAATGTCTTTCTTTGGGGATCAGATGACATTTGTTAAATTATCAATCATTAATTATTTGTTTGGCAAAATAAAAAAGGAGAACATCTGACACATCTAAAAATATCACATTATTTAAAAAAATACAATCATAATTTTAAAGAAATAATTATGGAAGATAGCTAGGAATTTATGCTGGTATTCAGAGAGATGTGTAAATGATTATAAAGCAGTACCAGTATGTGTACTCCAGATTCTAGATTTCTACACAAATTGTGTATAAGTATAGATAGATAGATAGATAGATAGATGTGTGTGTATGTATAATATATAATATATATCAGTCATATAAATTATTAAGTTTTTAAGCCTTTAAATTTGTATGTATATGTACATATATACACACACATATTTATGTACACATGTATGTATGTATGTATGTATGCATTTATATGGCTTAGGAGCTTAACAGATAAACCATGTGTGTTGCAGATGGCAGAGCCTGAGAAGTGGGACTGCCCAAGCCCTCTGGAGCCCCAAAGAAGATATGAGTGACTTACAGGTGTGAGACACTGAGCTTCTTATATGTTGGATCTTGACTTTACTTCCATTTTCTTATAACTGTGGTTCTCTTCTTCCCTTTGGGAATGAAAAGCATGTAACTTTTTTAAAATTTATTTTATAGCAGACAAAAGTTAAGTGACTTTGGATTTTTAAAGAAACATTGGACTTTTAAATATTAGAATTTTTAAAGAAAGCATGAGACTTTTATACTGTATTTTATATTATGATAGTAACATGAGATATTGGAAACAATGAAAGGTTGTGATTTAACAGTGATGTGTTTGTATATGTCAAAAGAGAAAGAGAGGACCTCAAACAATTGCCTTCATAAGATTGACCTGGAGGCATATCTGTGAGGGATTTTCTTTTCATTTATTTATTAATTGATTTTATTGATTGATTGATTGATTTGATTTATTTATTTTACACCCTGACCACACAGTTTTCCCTCTTCCTCACCTCCTCTTCCCTACCCCTGCCTCCCTCTTTAGCTCCCTGCTCAATCCACCCCTTCTCTGTTTCTATTCAGAAAGGGGCAGACCTCCCATGGGTATTAACAAAGCATGGCATATCAAGTAGTTGCAGTCAGACTAGGCACCTCCGCTTGTATTGAGGCTGAGCAAGGCAATCCAGTATGAGGAATAGGTTCCCAAGAGTCAGCCAAAGTGTTAGGGATAGCCCCTGTTCCCATTGATATGAGTCCCACAAGTAGACCAAGCTACACATATATAGAAAGGGCCTAGGATGGTCCCATACAGGTTCACTGGTGTTTGGTTCAGGTTCTGTGAGGTCCTACAAGGCAGATTAGTTGTTTCTTGTGATGTCATTGACCTCTCTGACTCCTACAACCCTTCTTACTTCTCTACAGCAGGATTCCCTGAGCCCAGCCTAATGTTTGGCTATGGGTCTCTGTATCTGTTTCCATCAGTTACTAGATGAAAACTCTCTGATGTCAATTGGGGTCTTCACCAGTCTGATCACAGAAGATGGCCAGCTCAGGCTAAGTATCCGCTATTGCTAGGAGTCTTAGCTAGGATCATCCTTGTAGATTCGTTGGAGTATTCTTGGCATCAAGTTTCTATCTGACCCTGAAACATCTCCCTTTCAAGTCATCTCTTTCAGTACTATTCCCCTACATACACCTCCAAACCTGATTTTCATGATTGTTAATTGATACAGAAGGACTCAACCTACTGAGGGCAGTAACATTCCTAAGCAGGTAGGCCTGAACTGTAAAAACAAAAATAAAGCTAACTTAGTGTCTTAGTTAGGGTTCCTATTGCTGCAATAAAATACCATGACCAAAAAGCAAGTTGGAAAGGAAAGGGCTTATTCAGCTTATACCTCCACATTGCTGTTCATCACTGAAGAAAGTCAGAACAGAAACTCAAGCAGAGAAAGAACCCAGACGCAAGAGCTGATGCAGAGCCCATGGAGGAGTGTTGCTTTCTGACTTGCTTCTCCTGGTTTGCTCAGCCTGCTTTCTTATAGAACCCAGGACCACCAGCCCATGGATAGCACCACCCACAATGGGCTGGACCCTCTCCCATCAATCACTAACTAAGAAAATGCCTTCCACCAGCAGAATCTTATAGAGGCATTTCTCAACTAAGGTTCCCTCCTTTCAGGTGACTGTAGTTTGTGTGCCACGTTGACATAAGACTAGCCAGGACACTGAGCAAGCCAGAGCAGAGCCAATAGCAGTGTCAGTCTGTGACCTCAGTTTCAGTTCCCTTTTCAGTTTACCAGCTGAGCTACTGCCCTGACTTCTCTCAATGACAGACTATGAAAAGGAAGTGGGAGTCAAAGAACCTTTCTCCCTCAAGTTGCTTTTGGTCCTGGTGTTTATCACAGTTACCCAAGGCATGCTAAAATGAGCAATTTATTTTGAAATGATGATTATGTGATTGTCAATCTAATAGTAAACCCAGGTAATGAGGATGAGGAGGTTGGGATAGGACTGGATTGCTGTATTAGAGCAATTGGATGGAGAGAGCATGCTGAAATGTGACATCCGGTATCTGTTCAATTACATGAGTAGACAACTAAGGTAGAGTGCATGTGTTGTTTTTGAGCTGAGGTGATTCAAGAAATGAGAAGCTCAAAACTGTTATTTTGAGCTTCCAGGAATCCGAGTTTTAATCATTTAGTAGTATCTTCGTGTATTTGCAGGATTGTTTTGACTTTTTGCTGCCTTTGATGAGATTTAGATTCTACCCAGGCCTCTCAATTCAGATGTTCTATGCAATTGCAACTTTAAAAAAAAATAAATTTATTTATTTATTTAACATCCTGGCTGTTGTTTTCCCTCCCTCCTCTCTTCGAAGTCCCTCCCTGATTAACTCCTGTTTCTGTTTAGGAAAGGGCAGGTCTCTCATGAGTATCAACAAAACATGGCATATCAAGTTGCAGTAAGACTAAGCCAGATAACTATGCTACATTCCATAGACCCAGAGAGACTAGGTAACAATTGCAACTTTTCACAGCTTATTTTGGTTAAGAATTTCAGTTCTACTGAATTTTCTCTCACTTTGTATAATTGCTTACACTTCTGTTTTCCTTAGAGTTTAATTACTTGATTGTTCTATAAATTATGGTTAGTAATAGAAAATCATGACTGGCTTTCTTGGGAAAAGGAGAAAAGAAACAGTAAATTAACAAACTGTTTTGGGAAACACTAAACTGATCATTGTATATTCAGAAACTTGGTCATCCACTTCCAGTGTGTGGACATAATGCCGCTACAGGTTTGGTGGCGGTGTTTCTCGTCTTTTCTTTCTCTCAGTGCTGCACACAAGGACCAGGACCTAAGGCATGTAAGATAGATGACCCACACCTTCTGCTCCTCAGCCACACCCTGTCCAGTGAGAGGACCTTGAGCTAACAAGAAGACTCTGCTTATCAGAGCTCTATGTTTTGTTGATATTCATGAGAGACCTGCCCTTTCCTAAACAGAAACAGAGGAGGAATGGATGGAATAGGGGTGGGGGTGGGAACAGAGAAGGGATGGGGGAGGGACTGGGAGAAGAGAAGGGAGGGGAAACTGCAGCCAGGTTGTTAAATAAATAAATAAATTTTATTTTAAGCATTTTTTATTAAGAAATTTTCTATTCATTTTCATACCAACTCAGATCCCCTCTTCTCCCTCCTCTCACCCCCCAGCCTCCCCCACTCTGATCCCAACCCCCATTCCTACCTCCTCCAGGGCAAGGCCTCCCATGGGGAGTCAGTAGAGCCTGACACACTCAGTTGAGGCAGGTCCAAGCCCCTCCCCCTGCACTAAGGCTGTGTGAGTTGTCCCACCATAGGCACTGGGCTCATTGCATAGAAAATCTGAATTGAGAGGCCTGGGTAGAATCTAAAGCTCATTGAAGGCAGCAAAAAGTCAAAACAATCCTCCAAATACACGAAGATACTACTAGATGATTAAAGTGAATGAGTTTAAATGTACCTGGCCTAGTGTTTCCTGTCAACTAACTATGTCACTTATTTTCTGTTTGAGTTTAGCAGTATATTTGAGATGTTATCCTTAGGAAAAAATAATCATTAAAAATACATTTATCCTTCACCACAGTCCCTGCCAGTTTCTCAAAAGGAAATACCTACACTCTTCAGTGCCATGGGTTTTTGTTTGTACTCTAACAAATAAAATTTGCCTGAAGATCAGAAGACAGAGCCAGCCACTAGATAAAACATAGAGGCGAAGCAGTGATGGCACACATCTTTAATCCTAGCACTCGGGAGGCAGAGGCAGAGGCAGAGATCCCTCTGGACCTCTATGAGTTCAAAGCCACCGTGGACTATATGAGATTAATCCAGTCTAAAAGAGAAAGAGAGCCAAGCAGTGGTGGCACACACCTTTAATCCCAGTACCTGGGAGTCACACACCTTTAATCCCAGTACCTGGGAGTCACACGCCTTTAATCCCAGGACTTGGAAGCTTGAGGCAGGAAGTGATATGGCTGGGCAGAGAAAGGAATATAAGGCTGAGGAGACAGGAGTTGGAAGCCCTTTAGGCTGAGGACTCAGAGTCATTCAGTCTGAGGATTCATGAAGACAGGAAGTCCTTTTGGCTGAGGAGTTGGTGAGGTGAGAACTGGCTTTGGTTTGTTTCCTCTGATCTTTCAGCATTTGCCCCAGTATCTGTTTGCAGATCTTTATTGTAGGGCCAATTAGGATTCATGCTACAATGGCCCCTAGGCTTCCCTGAGCTCTTTGCTGTTGGACTTCATGTGCTGTAAAGATTTATTGTCCCTGCCTCCTCAGTTATCGCCTGAGGCATCACCCAACCTTTCATCTTGTTTAGGCTTTCCTATCTAACTTATCCTTTTATCTGAATGGTCAAGTCTCTGCTGAAATCCTAGTTGTTTCCCCCCACTTTTCAAACATTGGCCTTTGCTGACTCCATTCACAAAACAAAACACATTCTTTCACATGTTAGGCTGCTTAGGTTAAACTTTAGATGTGTTGTTTAGTTACCATTGGGGCTTAGATAATATTACTCAGTGTCCTTCATTCTCTCATCACCTCTTCTAACTGGTTATTGATGGTCCTGATAGATATTAGAGCAAGAATACCGAATATCTTCCAAAGTTTCTTGGTAATTCCTGGCTTCTTCAGTTCTCATGAGTTGACACAGTTTGACAAATTTTACTGGGGAAATCTAAGTGAAACAGCTAAAGGCAGACACAGATCTGCTTGCTCCTTTGGTTGCTTCTTATCCCGTCCTTCACCTCTGCTGACTCAAACATCTTAGTCACATGGTGCCAAGTGTAAGCTCTCGATATCTCAGAATTCTAGGCAGCTGAAGGACTGAGAAAAAGATGGCGGCAAATCATGGATTGGATCATTTTTTTCTATAGGCTCCCCTTTCTCAATTCCTAAAACTACAATTTAGACAACACCTCTTCCCAATTACATTTCTTTCCAGAGAGCAAGAGTGAAGGTTTGACCTAAGGAAAAGCTTTATGAGGTGGGGATTGATTGATTGAACCTTTGTGGTCTGTGTTGTTTCTACCCCAGAAAGCTATTTTGTGACTCCTCACTCCTACCCTCCATATTCAGTATAATTAAGATAAAATATTGCTTTTGATTTTTACAATATTTTTTATAGGAAGCAATATTGAAATACTTAGTTGTGTCTTATATGGATATTCACACTTAGAAAATGGAAGCATACTAAAATATTTTAGGTATACAATTTTCAGAAGTTATACTGTAAGTCTAGCCAGACATTTATGAAAAAAAAAAAACCACTTGTAAAGTAAAAGCAATCAAACTCATGAGTGTGTGAAGTAACAGTGTCTTAAGAAGGGGAGAAAGAAGTTCATTACCATTGATATGGAAAGAATGCCCATATAATATAACTGGAAATCAGAGTATTTTCTGAATATACACTGTATAGAAATAATTTAAGAGAAGTATTAAGATTTCTACTTGAGAAAACATGAGCTCCTATTAATATGTAGCACAAATGCAGAGCTGCCTCATATTTATTCTGGGAACATTATTATTAAGGTATCAGATTTTCATGATTTATTTTTAGGTTAAATCTTATCAGAATCTCAACAAGGGTATTGTGTGAACAAATACTAAGCTTTATTTGGGAAATTATGTCAGAATTTTGTAAAAACAGAAAAGTAGTTTGAGAAAAATTTGTATAAAACAGACCAATATTTAAGATGAAATGATTGGAACACAATGTGAGATTTACAGAGTAACAGAAAAGAGACCAAAGGAACAGAAGGACCTCTGGTTCAGAACCATACATCATGTGATTTTCCTATGAGAAGAGGTAGCAAGAAAGGACAGTGTACAAAGGAAGCACAGATCATTAAACAAGGCAGACAAAGTGGCCATCAATGGGATATAAAAGATCACCTCAGATTCAAACACCCACAGTTGGTTAAGATAATCTCCAGGAATGTAGAGGACTTTAAGAGTCCCAATGTAAACATTTAAACATTCTACAAATGCTTTAAAAATTTCTGTAAAAACACACCTGAAGAAAATTTAAAAAACATTGATGAAGATTTTTTTAATTAACAGCTTTCTTTTTAAAGTTTATCTCTGTGTGTATGTGTGTGTGTGTGTGTGTGTGTGTGTGTGTATGTGTGTGTATGTGTGCATTTGAACATGTGTTTATATGTATGTGTGTATGGGTGCATGTGTGCATGCAAGTATATGTACGTGTGCATGAGTATGTGTTTCTGGTTATGATTTCCTCTGTTTGTGTGTGTGTGTGTGTGTGTGTGTGTGTGTGTGTGTGTGTGTGTGTGTGTTGTGTGTGTGTGTGTGTGTGTGTGTGTGTGTGTGTGTGTGTGTCCATGTAAGTTTTTACTACCTGTGAGGTTTTATTTAAGTTCTAAGAAACCTTTACTTGGAAGTGAACTAAATAACCTTGTGAGTTTCTCTCAAGCATGCAAACACACAGCACAGTTAATTTGATCACCTACCTGTAATTCACATTAGCTCACAATGAATTCCAACTCACAATAACCCCTGAAAACTATTAATAATAATGATGTTAAGATGTTTTCCTTAAAAGTTTTATGGTGAATTATTTTATCCTTACATATTTATGATATAATGTGTATGTTTTATTAAGTGTGTTTGTCACAGCATCTTCAACATTAAGTCTTTCTGATCATTGTAAAAAAAAAAGCACATATTATCACATCTTGAATACATAGAAACTGGGACTGAGGCAATTGATATGGTTGAGTGGAGGTCATAAACCTAATGATATAAAGGGAATGAGGCTCTCACTTTGAGTCCAGTTTTCAGAGCTCACAGAAAGCCCTTACTTTCTCAGTCTCTAAACACCCACTCCTCTTCACCATCCACAAGTGTTCCTCTAAGCTTCTGAGCTCCTGTTGTATGTTTATCCATCATTTGCCAGCAGCATGCTTCTTGCCAAGGTCACCAGAAGAACAATATACTCTCACAAAGCTATTATTATTTACCTTGGCCTTTTCCTTCCTAAATCAATCAGTGAGTTCTTTTAAAATATCAATCAGACTGACAACCCCATTGGTATTTTAAAAGAACTTCAAGCAAATATGTGTTCAAGTAAATATGACCCAGAGACTGACATATCTGAGAATCAGATAATCAAGAAACAAATTGAGCAGTCATGAAACAATGATGCATGTATTAGCACCCCAAGTGGTCCAAGTTTCAGCTACATTGAAAGGCAGGAAGGAGCAGATTGATACACTGGGAGAGAGAGATTACCCTGGACAAAGAGAAAGCAGACTGGGATGGAAAGCAGACATCCAGCTCAGAGCACATGGTAAAACAAGTGGAGTGAGTTCAATAAATGGTTATCAGAAGGACACTTTGAGACTGTAGGATAAAGTCTGCTGCAGGAAGAAAGACAATATGAAAAATTAAAACGCTGATGTGAAAATGGGCTTCAGGTCTTCTCAAGAGAAGGAGAAAACCCACCCATCCTTTCAGGGTCTAAGATGCAGCAGCCACTGAGATAAGCATCTCACAACCATTATTTCATGTTATCCTGACAATGTTCTGAAGGAAGGATATTGATGAGGTCCTGTTCATGTCCATACTTTCAAGTGTACTTGAGAGAACTGTAAATTTTGTCTGAGAGCCCATTGTCACACTCTGGTAGTTTTTAGCAAGAGAAATGAATTCAGAAGACACTGGCACTTGTTTCCTTTCAATAAATATATCCTAGGCGTCTTAAAAGTCGGTAAAATAGAAAAGTTAACAATCAACCACATGGGATTTGCCTCATAACATGTACAATAAAGGATTAAAACAGAAAGAATGCTACCTATATAGGATATATAGGATAAAATAAAAGGGAGGGGGCAATACTTAAAGTGAGTGTCAATCATGTATGTTATATTGTCAGATTTTCATTGCTATGTTTAACTATTTAATTTACCACCAGTTAACCACTCAAACAGAGTTTGGCTATTCCTATGTAAAAAAAAGAATAAAGTTCAAAGAAATTAAAAAATGTCCATAGTCATAGATGTTAAAGAATAGCACAGCTCTGTGGTAAAATCTTACTATTCTAAAGCCCATGGAGGCTTCTTCTTCATCTTCTGGAGGCTTCTTCTTCTTCTTCTTCTTCTTCTTCTTCTTCTTCTTCTTCTTCTTCTTCTTCTTCTTCTTCTTCTTCTTCTTCGGTTTTGGTTCTGGTTTTCCAAGACAGGGTTTCTCTGTGTAGTTTTGGTGCCTGTCCTGGATCTAGCTCTGTAGACCAGGCTGGCCTCGAACTCACAGAGATCCGCCTGGCTCTGCCTCACAAGTGCTGGGATTAAAGGCGTGCGCCACCACCACCCAGCCCATGGAGGCTTCTTCATCACAGGAGAGGCATGTGGTAAAACATAGGTATGATACTGTGCAGGCAACGGGACAGAAATGAGGAAACCGAGGAGAAAGTCAGATGTTTGTTGGTACCTGGGTCTCCTAATGACCCTTAGCTCTCAAACCTGGAAACTACAGTAGGGTTGTTCCTCCTATGTTAGAAAGTGAGATGCAAGGCTCTTTCTAAATTGCCTCATATTTGCACTAAGAAAGGGTCTACATCCTCAGAAGACCTGATATCATTATTAAAACACCCCCCACTGTAGTTTTGACATTCACCAACCCTGTGTGGTCTTTTTAGAGGAACGTAAGAAAAAGTAGCCTAAAGGGGAAAGAAAGTCCAGCATGACTGGGAAGGAAAAAAAGGTCATAATTCCCTATCACTATCTTATAAGTATTCATAAAACTTCTTCAAAATTCACAACATAAGGGTCCAGTGTGCTTTGGTCCAGCCCACTCTAGTCTCTCTATAGTGTAGAAAGTTTAGTTTGCTATGTGAACTTCTGCTTGTACTGTCTGTCTTTAAACTGACTAATTTGCTTTAAGAAAAGAAGAGATACCTCCAACAAGTATTATAATTATATTGTTATCTATAACCTTTGCTGAATAGTATATTACATATAGACTCTTCCCTTTTAGATAAGCAAGGAAAGCTATTCAATTACACTAAAAATCTTCTGCAGCTTTCCTAAAATAAATTATTTAGTTTTATTCTCCCTTCAAGATTCTGATTTTTCACTATGAATTTGACCTTGACACTCTGAATATGAACTTGTTTAATTTGAATGAAAAGATGTATCTTCCTGAAGGTTCAAATGAACTGAACAAATAGGAGATGCACAAGAAGTAGCGGTTAAGTACCTACCTAAATTCCACTGGCTAACTCTTGGGGTCTTTCAGCTACATATTTGTCAAACAAAGTTGCTCAGCCTTGATCTGGGTCTGTGTATCAGCATAGGATGAACTTTCTAGACTTGCACTGACTTACTTGTTCACTTTGGCTTTGAAAAGAGGAATTATTTGCACCCAAAATATATGAGTATTCATGAATATTTCTTGGAAATAAATTAAAAAACAAAGAAATTGATTTCTCACAGGATATAAATATAAACTATATCATAAAGCTTGACAAAATGATAGTTCTGCTTGTCCATCAACCTAGCAATTCATGTTCCAATGAGTTCCTAAATCAGATAATAACCACCTGCATTCTGATTGCTGATACACTGTCATAAATAAACACTTCTGTTTTGAAGGCCTGAGTACCTTTCTCTAAAGCTTTATCAATTTTAGATAGGTTCCCATTTAATTTTCTCCCTCTGTGAACAAGAGACTCAGCATCCCACAGTGACATTACTCCCTGTAGATGGTGATATAGAGGGCAAAAGCAGGAATGGCTTTGCTTTGTGACAACGTTGGGAACCAAACCTTAGCAAATTCCTTAGACTATCTCTCTCTCTCTCTCTCTCTCTCTCTCTCTCTCTCTCTCTCTCTCTCTCTCTCTCTCTGTGTGTGTGTGTGTCTGCCTATATCTCTCTGTGTTTCTGTCTCTGTCTCTGTATGCATGTGTGTATGTTAGTGTTTGAATCTCATGGCTTCATTTAAACTGATTCTTCCATCTCTCAGTTTGAAGATCAAAGATGTTTTTCTGAGTGTATCACAGGTACTTAGGAGCCCTTCCCCCTTACCTTTGTGAAGTCTACCTCATTAGTACTTCCATTCTCTTCTTGTGCTGATCCCTGAATTCATATGGTTCATATTGTAATTTAAAGGCACAACAGAGAATTCTTAGAGGGAATTAAAGTAAAATCTCTTATGATGTAGCCCTTGTTACAAAGGAGATCTTTAGAGATTGTCTGTTAGTCTTACTGTGGTAGTTTGAATAAGAATGCCCCCCACATAAGTTCATATATTTGAAGGCTTGGCCATCAGGGAATGTCACTATTTGAAAGGGTTTAGGAGGTGTGGCCTTGGAGTGGGTGTGGCCTTGCTGGAAGAAGTATACCACTGGGGTGTGCTTCGGGATATCAAAAGTCCAAGCCAGTCTGTGTGCAGATCTGGATGTAGAACTCTCAGCTACTTTTCTAGAACCAAGTCTGCCTGCGTGCCATCATTTTTCCCATCATGATGAAAATGGATGGACTAAACCTCTAAAACTATAAGCAAGCCCGAATTAAATGTTTTCTTTATAATAGTCATGTCCTTTCTTCACATCAAGAACACTAAGACACTTAGTAAAGATCAGAGAATTTGTAAGCTGTTCACAGATATGCAGAGAAAGAGACTAGGTTTTCCCAGATGTGGCCAATCAAGTTCTGAAAGAACAGACTAAGGCACATGGTTCCCTCAAATTTCTTGATCCACATAGAGCCATGTCAGTAATCTAATCCCATAATCTGCAAAACTGTACAGTCATTCCCTCTTTACCGTACTTCTATAATCCACAGCTCAAGTTAAGAGAAGGTACTCACTGTGGTGGTTTGAAAGAAAATGACCCCCAAAGGGAGTGGCACTGTTAGGAGGTGTGGCTTTGCTGGAGTTGGAAATGTGTCACTGTGGGGGTGGGCTTTTAGTTCTCTTTTGCTCAAGCTTCCCTCAGTGTGACACCAAAACCACTTCCTGTTGCTTATGTGATGTGGAAATTCCATGTGCTCCTCCAGAACCATGTCTACTTGCATGCCACCCTGTCCTGGCCATGATGACAATGGAATGAACCATAAGCAAGCCACCCCGATTAAATGTTTTCTTTTATAAGAGTTCCCTTGGCCATGGTGTCTCTTCACAGCAATAAAAACCTTAACTAAGACACTCACTCACCTTCTTTGTTCTGAGATGACAGGAAATTCTACAATACAGAAATGAACATTTGGAGATGATGGGATCTGTTCATCCTGCTGTTTCGTTCCTATAACTTAGGCATCAGGTCAGATAGGAGGGCCTCTCAGATCCATCTCAGGTAGCACACATGATTAGAGGAGGTTAACCTGTACCAGTGGGTTCAGTGTCTGAAGTACCATACATGATTAGAGGGGGCTAGCCTGCTCCATGTAGTGGGTTCAGAGTCTCAGTCAGGTCAAAGTTTAACTTTTTCTTGTGCCAAATTGTCAGTTTCCCAAAGTCCTCTTATAACATCACAGTATCTGTAGAAATATGTCCCTATAGTAAACACACTTTGTTCTATGTTACAGAACTATAGTAGATAAATACGGCAGTGTTCTATTTCAAACCTACTGTTTAAATCTCTTATTTACATTTTTTCCTTGGTCTTATTATCATATTAGTTCCATTCTCTGATTTATCTGTTAGGAATTTGACAATACTCTTTAAAAATTATTCAGCTATTTTCACAAAGGTGAAAATAAAAGCAAATTATAAGTATATGCCATTTTTTTAAATGCACAAATGAAGAAGACTTGCTGCCAGAGACAGAATGAAAAGAAATTTTGTGAACCTCCCTAAAATCCCTCTAGACCCCTGCCTAACCACTGCTTCCTCCAGTTGTGGAAGGAACTCTTGACTTCTAACAAAAAGCTAAAAAAAAAGGTTCTGTGACTTTAGGCTTGATATGAATGAAATCTTTGATAAACATTCTATGGCTTCAATGGCTCAATGCTGCATTTGTAAAACTCTATGCATGTTTCTATATTTTGTTCCACAGTTGCTCAGTTCCAAATAAACACACAGAGGTTTATATTAATTATAAACTGTTTGGTCTATGGCTCAGGCTTATTATTAACTAGCTCTTTCATCTTAAATTAACCATTTTCCACTAATCTATATTTTGCCATGTAGCCATGCCGTTACTGGTCTGTTGGCATCTTGCTCCTAGGGTGGCTGAATGGCTGCCCTTACTCCACCCTTCTCTCTGTCTCTCTCTTTGATTTCCCACCTGTCTATAACCTGTCTTGCTATAGACCAAAGCAGCTTCTTTATTAACCAGTGGTAGCAACACGTATTCACAGCATACAGAAAGACCATCCCACAGCAAAATTTGCTTGTAATTTGCTGGTTTTGTTGCAGTGAATATAGTATTTGTTTGCTTATCTTATATTGAGAAGACATTTTTGTTATTCCCAGTTGTATTATTCTGAATACTATTTCTATCATCCATTTAACATATAGAATAGAAGAACATTTAGTAGACGTTATGAAAGAGTATCACAAAAGGGTTCTACTCATATCTACATCTTCTAATTTCAATTTAACATGTTTGTTGGCAGTATTATTCTGGGTTCAGTGGTACCTGGAGTGTAAACTCTTTGGAAGCATATTTTAAAACAAGTTGGATATAAATTATCAAAACAGTATTGCATAGATTTGAGGAAGAAGCCCATACAAAGGACGGATCTATTTTATCTGCTTTGGCAGAGCACAGCCTGCCACAGTTGTAGAGGAGGCAGATGTCAGTCATTCCTATGCAGCCTCCAAGCTTCCTTATAGTACACTCAGTTCTTATCACAGTGCTGCACATTAGTAGATAATCCTCTGCATGAGTGATAAAGTATGTGAAGATGATAAAACCACATCAGTGCTATTGGAGTCATAATTTATCTGATCTGCTATCATCAGTCTTCAGCCATGAACCCAACACTGACATACATATGCATAAGAGGTAGTCACAATAAAACATGCTTGTTTCTGCAACCCTCTTTTCACCTATTCTCTCAGCGATTAATTCATTCTTTTGTTCTGCCTATGTATCATTTACTACTTATTTATCATCTATCTACCTGACTATCATCTGTTGTTTATCAACCTAATCATTTATCGCTCTCTAACCTCCTGTCATCTATTTATCTAGTTTTATCTTACCTATTTTCTAAAGAAATTTATGAAGTCTTATAACAAGTTGAACAGAGAAATAAATTTGCCTTTGGTATTTGTTTAAAAGGTGTTGAGAACACTGCTGAATTATGATAGAGCCATTCAGAGTATCTCTATGCTTGGGAGGGCAAGAGTTACCAGGATCAGATAAATAAATAAATAAATAAATAAATAAATAAATAAATAAATAAATAAGACTTTCAAATGCAGGTGTGGAGTGGCCATCACAGTTCCATCACAATTCTACAGAGGCTTATTCTAATTGAGGTCACTGTTGAACTAAGGATAATCAAACATGTGTGACTATTTCCTTAGGCAGTTGACACTCTATTTCTCCACAGGGCAATACACTTCAAGAAAGATAAGGTAAGATTTGAGGTTGGATAAACCTAATTCTGACTCCTGGCTCTTGGAAGTGAATCATTGTAAGCTGAACTTTATTTTTATATTCTATTAGATAAGACTAGCAACACCCACATACAACACCTGAAATGCTTACCAAGACTACAGGAAATTATTTGGTGTGGTAATATATTGTGTACCCTAATAAACTTGCCTGAAGATCAGAAGACAGAGCCAGCCACTAGATTAGACAGAGAGGTCAGGCAGTGGTGGCACACACTTTTAATCCTATCACTTGGGAGGCAGAGATATGTCTGGATCTCTGTGAGTTCAAGGCTACTGGGCTACATGAGATTGATCCAGTATAGGAGAGAAACAGAGCCAGGCAGTGGAGGCACACACCTTTAATCCTAGCACTTGAGATCTCGTGCCTTTGTTTGGGAAGCACATATGCCTTTAATCCAAGGAAGTAATATGGCAGGGCAGAGAAAGTTATGGGTGTGAGGAAACAGGAACTCACTCCTTTTTAGGCTGAGGATTTCACAGAGGTAAGAACTAGTGGCTGGCTTCTCTGATCTTTCAACTTTCACCCTGATATCTGTTTCTGAGTTTTTTATTAAAAGATCATCTAAGATTTGAACAACAATTTGGTCCTATGACTCAGAAAAGCATCTTCCAAAAGCAGATGAAACAAGGATCCCTGATTCCTCTTCTAGAGTCCTGTGTGCCTTTAGAGAACCAGGGATGTCAGTACTGGGTGTTTAATCCCTTGTATAAAAACATAGGGCTAGTATTATGTTAATCTTAATCTATTTTGAATAAAATTATTTGCTAAAACCCATTTTTCTGTTGACGGATATCTAGGTTGGTGCCAATTTCTGACGACTATGAATAGACCAGCAATGAACATGGCTGAGCAAGTGTCTCTGTGGTAGAATTAAGTGTCCTTTGGGTATATGCCTAAGAGCAGTATAGCCTGATCTTGGGGTAGATCTACTCCTATCTTCCTGATTAATTGCCACACTGATTTCCATAGTGGCTGTGCAAGTTTTTAATCCCACCAACAAGGGATGAGTGTTCCCATTACTCCACATCCTTGCTAGTATGAACTGTCATTTGTTTGCCTTATCTTAGCTATTCTGACAGGTATAAGATAAAATCTCAAAGGAGTTTTGGTTTGCATTTCCCAGATGGCTAAGGATATTGAACATTTTTTTTTTTGAGTGTTGCTCAGCCATTTGAGTTTCCTCTACTGAGAATTCTCTGTTTAGATCTGTACTCTATTTTTAACTAAGTTATTTGTTTTGTGTTCTTGTTATCTGGTTTTTTGTTTTTGTGTCTGCTTTGTTTGTTTGTTTGTTTGTTTGTTTGTTTTAGTTTGACCTAGATATCCCTCAATGGAAGAAAAGATAAAGAAAATGTGGTATATTTATACAATGGAGTATTACTCAGCCATCAAAAGAAATAAAATCACGAATCTGCAGGTAAATAGATGGAACTAGAATAAGATTATCCTGGGTGAAGTAACTAAGACTCAGAAAGACAAAATAATCAGTGCCTTGCTCAGCCATCATCAAAGAAACTTCCTCTTGCAGCAGATAGAAACAAATACAGAGACCCACAGACAGACATTTTGCAGTGAATGAGAGGCCTTGAAACATTTAAGTCCTGAACTGGATATCTCCATCAAATCCCTCCTTTCAGAGCTGAGGAAATCCTATGGCAGAGGAAGCAGAAAGAGTGTAAGACCCAGGGATTGGGCTGGTTGCAGGGTGATGGAACACACCATGCAAACAAGGCCTCTAAGTCAACATGATCCAAGTTGAGGCTGCATGCACAGGACCTGCATGGGTCTGAACCTGGTCCTCTGTGTAGATATTATGGATTCTAGTTTGGTGTTTTTTATGGGATTCCTGGGTGTGTGAAAGAGAGGATCTCTGGTTTTTGTACCTTTTCATGGGCTCTTTTCCTTCTGTTTGTTTGTCTTGTCCAACTCTGACATGATAGATTATTTTATGTTATTATATTTTGTTTTATTATTTATTATCCTGTAGAAGAGTGTTTGTTTTCTAATGGGCGACAGAAAGGGAGTGTGTCTGGGTGGGAGGGCAGGTGGGGAGGAACTGGGAGAAGTAGAGAGAGGGTAATCCATAATGAGGATATATTGTGTGAGAAAAAAATCATATTTTCATTAAAAGGAAAAAATTATTTATTGATTTTATTGTCAAAACAGTATTGAAAATCATCCTGGAGTTCAACTTAGTATTCCCAATGGCTTTCCATGATTGTTGCAGGCAATTTATTCAGAACTGAATGATTTTTAGGTGTTATCTTGTCTGACTCAATTTTATTTTGTATTTCCTAGAGGATTTTATTTTTACTAATATTTTTTTCTTTGTAGTCTTCTTTTTACCTAGTAAGTGGTTTTTATTGTTTTAGTACTCATTAAGCATTATCCAGTCCTTAATATTTTTATTATTTTATAATTCTAAATCTTTAATTTCAGTAGATTAATTCATTGATCAAGTTGATTGCAATAACTATCAACACCAAATCTCAGTTCCTTAAGCCAACATGTATTTCTCTTACCAAATTACAAAGCAAGCCCACAAATGACATCATTCCTCATTCGGTTTTAAGGCACATCTTTCATCTGAGACAGGAAACTTTTCAACATCACAATCACAGCAAGAAAGGAGTAAAATATAGGGTGTTTCAACCTGTGATTTGATGGGGTGTGTAACATTCTTTTGTTTGGCAAAATATGCCACACAATCACAGGGCATTAAAGCAAAGGGAATGGAAATAGGTGGGGCAGGTGGATGTTGAGAGGTAATTTTAAGCTCACAAGGTGTATATTCATGTTCAAATATTGATGATACGTGGAAATACCTAGGTTGGTTTCACTAAGACACTAAGTTAATAACACCTACAGTTGTCTCCTGCTGTGAGGATCTGTAATTTTAGAACAACTTCTTTGGAAGACACATGAAGGATGGTTCTGGTCTTATCCATCAACCAAAACTTGGCCCCTTAGCACAATTCAGCCTTACTTTAAAGAAGTTGCATACCTGAAGACTTAACTTAGAGTTGGATGTAAAATAATGGAAGTATCTCTTTTCCTGCCTGAATAATTGTCCATGTTTTCAAGAGGGAGCTATTTTCCCACAGTTCAGAAGGCTGGAAATCAAAGGGAAGGATGTGCCAGGATTGCTGTTTCAGCAGGCCTTGTATCTTGGCTTGTAGAGAGCTGCCTCAAGATTCGGCCCTCATTCTCCTGCCTCTGTGGTACGCAGGGGAAGAATTGGTCAACCACATCTCATCCTTTGTGCAGACACTAAGTAAATTAGACTACAGCTCACACTACTGGCCTCATTAACACTTTGTTAGCCATCTTATTTCAGAAAACAGTCAAATTTTGAGATTTTTGTACCTTAGGTCTTTAGAACAGGAAAACTGATAGGACACAGTTCAGCCATAGCAGATTTAGTATATTGTTTTCTTTTAAAACTCAATTTAAAAGAGCTATACAGCTCAGGGAAGGAAAATCTGTATTTCATTGATAATAGTTTTTTTTTTTCTAAACAAGCTCACCTATAGATTTTAACATAACAAAGACAACTTGTCTAAATTCATCTATTTTTTAATGCTGACCTCTCCACATTGAGGATCTCCTTAAATGTGTCGGGTTTTAAAACAATAGATTCTCCTGCATAAAACTTCACCACAGGTTGAGGTAAGTTTTTGGAAATGAGTCAGACAACAGCTATTTGTGGTGGTATTTTACTTGTACTGAAATGTGATTTTAATTGTATGTTAATAAATAAAGTTGTCTGGGGGTCAGAGCTATTAGAGTCATAGCAAGTGCATGGCGGCGGTGGCGCACGCCTTTAAGGACCTGGAGGGCGGTACATTCAGGCAGTGACGAGGCAGTCACATGTTTGGGTTTACAACCAATGAGAAGGCAGAACAGGAAGACTTTAAAGACAGACACACAGGAAGTAGGTCTTTTTCGGAGAGCTCTCTGGGCTGGAGAGGATCCCTGAATCAGGAAGGGTGAGGCTCTTAGCTCTGACCTCTTGGCTTTCTTCTCTGAATTGGCTCTGTGTTTCTTATTTTATAAGACCGTTGGTTACATCTACAGCTATTGACTGAGGACTATGTACCTCATTGTTCAAGTGGTGATGGGCGTGATTTAACACATAGGAATTGATACCTATAAGCATAAAGCTGGACATTCTAGCATTGCTAAAAATGTTCAAATAGGAAGTCTGAGGGAACAAGCATTCCCAGCATTCATCATGAAAGGAATTTAGTGACTCCTGCTTTAGCTCTTACTGGAATACATATTCTTCACACTGGGAAGAATGAGTGGAGCTGTGCAAATGAACATGAAGAAAAATAAGACGACGAGCCTTTGGTAACTGAAAATTCAAAACAGCAAGTGGAAACAGACTATGCTGATGTTATCTCTCCTCTTTGAAAATCACAAATTTGCAGTGACAGCTTTGGGATGGACTTGTGGGATTGGTTTGGGAAGATAGAACAATCTATTTGTTCTTTTAACTTTACATACTTTTCTTCTTTTAAAAGCTGTATTTTCTAGTCTTCATACTCCTAGATATTTGCTGAATTCATTTAAAAAATGCTTACTTACTTACTCATAATCATTGGTTGCCCAGCACCAAATGGTCAGTTAGGGGTGTGGCTCCATGCTTGAAGAAATTTGAACTTTATAAAGGATCAAGTTGAGTGGACTCCATAGAGAGCTGTGTATGACCTGCTGGGACCTGGTGTAGTGTAACAGCCTTCCGAAAACCTAAGGTTATTACCCTGTAGTGCCAGAGAGAATTGCTGCCTCCTTTAATCTCCCCAAAAGAGAGTCCTCAAAGGACCTTGGAGTTTGATCTGCAAAAGTAGCCAGCAAAGTCAAGTGATGAGATCATCCTAGGAAGCCTTGGTGCTCAGTTGGAGGCACTGGGGAGGCAGAAACTTAGCCTAGAAAAGCACTTTCCACAGTGGATTTTCTGAGATGTCAGTGTTGGGTTTTGCAGAGCACAATAAACTTTATAAAACATAACTCACAAAAAATGTATAGCATTAAAGAAAAACATTTAAAGTTGTATTTTCTAGTCTTTGTACTCCTAGATATTTGTTGAATTCATTAAAAAATGTTTCTTACTCATAATCATTGGTTGTCCAGTGCCAACCGGTCAGCCCTGAAAACATACATGCAAGTAACATTATGCAGACTGATCAGGTTATATTTAGGAATATATGTATATGTGTGTGTGTAAATAACAAAATATATATGTGTATAATAATAATTAGTGAAAAAAGTCTTGAATTTGAAGGAGTGACGAAAGGGATATATGAGAGTATTTGGAGGGAGGAAAGATAAGGGAAAAATGCTGTAATTAAATTCTAATCTCAAAAAAAATTAAGATTAAAAAAAGAAGCACCCAGACGTCTTATGGTAAGAAAGTAGAACAAATTATGGCACCCCATTAAAATGGAATATAACTCAATTATAAGATTAATTATCAGGTTCTTAATAGACACAGATGAAGGCTGAGGAGGACACTTCATGGTACAGTTTTGTTTCTCATGTGAGCCCTTGATTTGAGCCCTAGTACTGAGGATAATCACAAAAATACTTGGAAGTGATGAGACATGGTGGTAGTGTCAGAACTCAAGAAAGGTGGGAGGCCAGTGAAATTGAGGACAGCTTGGAGCACAGAATGAGATTTTGTGAAATAATTTATTAAAGAAGGAGGGGGGGAGAAATTTTATGAAATAAATAGGAATAAGTATTTAAGATTTCTAGAATTTAAGGCAAAGTATATTTGACATAATTTAAAGTCACAGTTGATATAATGTACTCTAAAGAAGATTCTGTACAAAATGGAGGAGACTAGGAAATAGATGGAAATAATTGAGTTAAGATCATATTCACTAATAAGAAAATCATGGAATTTAAAAAAATGTAATCGACAAAGGAAAGCCTAACATTCTATTTGGAAGACTGAAGATGTGGTAAGAGAAGTCGTTTTACATTAAGGTGATTGTTATACCTGAGATAAAATTAGGAGAATCTTCCAGGTCACGAAGGACACAGGAGATCTGCTCAATTAGTGTGTGCTGGAGAGAGATGCTCTTTGTCTAAGACTTCACTCCTTTCAGACTATGTCTTCAGGGTAAGACATCTATGCTTCCTTCAATCTTATTAGTGCTGCTGAGATGTGACTAGGAAAGTCCATAATTCTGGGCTTTGTGATAGAGAGGGTAGGTAGTAAGGAAACTGGAGATAGAAATCACACCAGTACATATGGCCTAGCACTGTAAGTGTGGTATCCAGGATTTTGTTCTAAAATCTGTGAGCTGTGAGCAGATGAGAGAACTAAGGCATGCTTCCTTTGTGCAAGACAAGTGATGTCCTGGCCGCACAGTTTTCATATTTGTGTGGTTTATAAGAATTCTAAGTAAAATTGTAGGGAAAATGTTAGGGAATGTTGGTAATAAGAAAATATAACTATGAGGGACTTTTAACTGTGCTGTCACCTTCTGGAAATCAGTTGTGAATTTCAGAAAATGGATGATCTGGTGTGTGGAAAAGGAAGAAAAAGGGAGACCTGAGGCAGCTAGGTGCTAGAATCGCCTCTAGAGAAATAAAAGTTTGGTTTTCAGCATTGGTCTCACAGCGGTGGACTTTTGCAGAAGGAAGAAAGGATATGGGGCACCCAGAGAAAACATATTTCATGAAATCTCCATGGGAGACATTTAATTTGCCTTTTTCCCAACCATTGAGTAACTACGTTCATATCTCTGATCAGACTTCCTTTTGAGAGTCTCATCGTTATGGTATGTGATATTTCCAAATTATTTTATTACATTTAAATTCATTAACAGTGTTTTTTTATGTTGCTACTTAGAGGCAGCACTTCCACTGGAAAGAATTAATTTTAGTGCGTCATTCTTTTCTTTACCAACACCTAGCTGGGCATTTTTCATACAAAGTTTCTTGTATACAAATAGTGATTATATTTATCTTTATTTCTACCTTAGTAATTTGTTTCCATTTACTTGTCTTATGATCCTGGCTAAGATTTGTAGTAAGATTTATGATTTTATTTTATGTGATTTGTCATTTTCTTCCTAGATGTTCTTGTAATTAATAGATTGACACTGTTCTATTTCTATTTCTTCCTTACACACACATACACACACACACACACACACACACACACACACACACACACACACACACACCTTTTACTTCTTTTGTTCTTTTATTATGCTCACTAAATTTTCATTATTATCTTATGTAGTAGCAGTGAAATCATAATTTTCCCCTACCCTTAACTTATAGGTAAGCATTCAATCTTTGCATTTCTGTAGGGTGTTATCTATAGAATTTTTCAAGATGATTTCAATCAATTTGAAGAGTGTTCCCTATTTTACATTATGAATGGGTGTTGAAATCTTTCAATGCTTTATGTGCATTGCTCATAATTGTGTACAGATGTAAATTTTATTATATATATACACACACACACACATATATATATATCCCTGTGGATCTTTCTCTTTACCCTATAAGAGATAAAGATGGTAAGTAAAGAATTTTTACATATATGGAATAATCTCAACTTGATCTAACCAACACCATTTATGAAGCAGACATTATAATACTTTTTAGTGCGTTTTTAATCGTCTTTGTGGGGAAAAAAGGAACTCATCAACACAAAGTTGACCAAATAAACTAAAATTTTACTGATGCTCTAATGGTCACACACACACACACACACACACACACACACACACACACACTCTCTCTCTCTCTCTCTCTCTCTCTCTCTCTCTCTCTCTCTCTCTCTCTCTCCACCCCACTGCATGTGTACACATCCTTGTGGAGGGTGCATATATCCACTTGCATGCATGTCAGTGCTGGAGGACAACCTCAGGTGTTTTGTTCTCCACTAAGGGTTTGTTTTGTTTTCTTTTTGGTTGTTATTGCTGTTTGGTTAAATGGTCTCTCACTAGCCTGGAGTCTGCTGATTCCACTAAGCTGGCTGGCCAGCAAGTTCCAGGGATCTGCCTGTCTCCACCTCCTGGTGCTGGGATTGCAAGAGTGTGCCATGATCCCCATCATTTAATAAAAGCCCTAGAGACTGGACTCAGCTCCTTGGTTTTTTTTTTGTTTTTTGTTTTTTGTTTTTGTTTTGTTTTTCGTAGCAATCACTTTACCAACAGAGCCGTTGCCTTAGATTCTTATCTTTCTTATGTGTGTTATATCACTGCTGCCTTCTTTTAAGTTACTCGGCAGCCAATGATGGTGTAAAAGCACAATGATAACAAATGTCTTTTCACTTACACACAGTCTTGCTTCGTTGTTTGGGGTTGTGTTAACTGTGAGCCTCTCTAAAAGTTTTTTCTTTGTGTCTGAGCACCCAGTATGTTTTGTATCAAGCATTTTGAAAAATCCTGATGTCTAATACACTGCTGTCTCATTATCTTAATACGTAAGTGTTACTTTTTCCAGACTTCACCTAAAAGTCTAGATTAACACCTCAGGTGTTATAATTCAGCTGTCAATATTCTCCTCAGCACCCTCACAAATAGCAATATTCACTCCTCTCGGAGCAGATTTCAGTTGCTTGAGCCTGCTGGTTCTCAGCTTTTAGCATGCATCAGGATCAGCAGGAAGGCTTTTAAAAAAAAATGTAGCAAACCAGCCTCATCTCCCATAAATTCAGATTCCTAGTAATCTGCAGATATGGGGGTCATTGCATTTTTAACAAGCTCTACGGTGGTGCTGGTTTCTGGACTTCATTTGCTGATTTCAAATATCTGACCCATCTATTGTATCCACCGGAAAACCTCAGCAAGAAAGTTTGAAACTTCATCTGTGATGGACAGTCTATGATAATGATCACACCATAGAGATGATGAACTTGTACCTGGAGATTTGTTTATTACAAAACACTCTCATATCAAATGTAGTTTTAAACACACAGTCATGTGAGTTAATTAATATTATTAAATCCTTTTCTCACGGCAGGATGTTGACACTTTTGAAGTGCTGAGTGGATTCCCAAAGTTTCCTTGTAAACAAGCTCCAGGCTTATTTTGAATCCATCACAAATCCCTCCCACTTGATACACTAGAATAACTGCAGCCTTAAGCAATAAAGTGAAGTATAAATATTTCTATTGTATAGGTGAGACTTGATGTACAAGAGAACAGCTTTCTGAAATAACACAGACAGCTTGAGTCCTGGCTGTACCTAACAGACACCAGCTTAGCTATAATGAGAAAACAGCTTCCAGTCATTCTCATTTTAATTCTTACCACCTGTTGGAAATGTTATGCTACACCAGTGCTGAAAATATTCTTCCAGCTGGAATGGAGGCCCTGCATCTCATACACCCCTGCTCTGACTCCTAACAGACACTGGACTGTGTGCCAGAGGGGTAAAAGGAAGAGTGGTTGAGTACAGGGTTGTGCATCCATATTCTTGACCTCTGGGCAGGCTGACGGTGGAGAATCCCCAGAGTTCAGGATTTGGAGACCTACCTAGATGGCAAACAGAGACTCAAGCAAAACTAAATCAACAAAACCTAACAGGACC
Organism: Peromyscus californicus insignis; assembly: GCF_007827085.1. Classification (NCBI taxonomy): domain Eukaryota; kingdom Metazoa; phylum Chordata; class Mammalia; order Rodentia; family Cricetidae; genus Peromyscus; species Peromyscus californicus. The sequence continues at coordinate 13,305,521 of NW_026294402.1, forward strand.
TCACTTTGCAAATGTATGTAATCCCACTGTACAATTGTTATGTCCTTTAAGTACGGAAAGTGAGACCTTTCTCAACATGAAATAACTATTAGCAAAGACCTCTTCAGTCTGAGTAAAGGAAATCTATTTATGCATGACTATCATTAATTTACATTAATTATCCAGAGAAATGAGAGACAAAGTTAACTTTCTTTTACTTCACTTATTTATTTATTCTTTCACCTTATCTCTTCTTTCTGTCTCTGTCTTTCTTTGTCTCTGTGTGTTTGTGTATATGTGTGTGTGTGCATGTGTATGTGTGCGCACACTTAGGAACACACCTCAGTAAGTGTTGACATCATAGAAAAAGTTTCAGAAGTTAGTTCATTTTTTTCTACCATGTTGGTTTTAGAGACCCAAATCAGGTCATAACATATGTGACTTTTTCCTCTCTCTCTCTCTCTCTCTCTCTCTCTCTCTCTCTCTCTCTCTCTCTCTTTCCTTTCCTTCCTTCTTTTCTTCTTTGTTTCTTTCTTTTGTAAACCCATTTTGTTATAACTTTTTTTTCTTTTTTTTAAACTGAAAATGGATTTTTTACCCATTGTAATCTGATTATGATTTCCCCTCACACAACTCCTCACAGTTCCTTCCTACCCCCACCTTTCATCCTTTTTGTCTCTCCATTTTTATGTCTCTCCTTAGAAAAAAATAATAAAACAAAATAAACAAAAACAAACACGTCAGAATAGAACAATACAAACAAATAGAAAAAGAGACAAAACCACAGAAACATGTATGAACGAAGGGACACACACATCCACACACACAGGAATTCTATAAAATTCTAAAAAAGGAAGATATAATATATATGCAATAGATCTAAGTGATTAAAAGAAAACAGACAAAAATGCCCTGACACAACATTATGAGACAAAGAACCTCCAAAGATGGCACTGAGTTCATTTTCTATTGGCATCTACTGTCTGGCATAGAGCCTACACTGAAGAGTGGTTTGTTTACACAGTGAATCTCCCATGAAGAAAACAAAATTTTCATTTGCAAATTGTTATAAATTAGAAATAATTTCTGGGTTAGGGATGGGGGCATGTGTATACTTCTTTCAAATCTAGGAGTTCATCTGGTGTAGACCCGTGTAGACCTTGTGCATGCTGTCACAGTCTCTGAATTCATGTGTGCCTTGGTCATGCTGTGTTTAGAAGACCTTGTTTCCTTGTTGTCCTCCATCTTCTAAAGCTCTTACACTCTTTCTGCCTCCTCTTTCTCAGAGCTCCCTGAGCCCTGAGAAGGAGGATTCAATGGAGACATCCCATTTAGGATTGAGTGTTCCAAGGTTTCTTCACTCTTTGTACATTGCTTGGGTGTGGGTCTCAGTATTTGCTCTCATTTGCTGCATGAAGAAACTTCTTTGACGATGCTTGATCAAGTTACTGTCATTAGGAGTCTGTTATTGCTATGGTCTTCTAGCAGAATAGTAGTGTTTGGTTTTCTATTAGGTTCATGGCCTATCCAGTCTCAGGTTCTTGAATGCCTAGGCAGTACTAGGTGTGAGTTTCATCTCACGCTGTGGGCCTGAAGTCAAATCTTGTCTTGGTTGGTTACTCCCACAAGCATCATGATATTATTGCACCCTCATATCTATCAGGGGTCCCTGAAAACATCACGGCCGTCAGGGAATTGATCCAGGTGAGGTCCGAATGAAATTTGGTTTCAGCTCAACTTAGCCAGTGCTGGGCCAAAACTTCTTCTGAATTTTTAGGCCAAGAGTTTTATTATGTACACATTTAAACACAGTAAGACCTTGGAAAAGTGTTTCCATGTAACAATCACAACAAAGTTTTAGGATTGGCTATATTGAAACTGCCTTGCTAAGTAGTTCCATATTTATATTTTTTTATTATATATTTTTATTTTCCCCTTTTATTAAAAATAGATTCTTTTCTCATACAATATATCCTGATTAGTTTCCCTTCCCTCTATTCCTTCCAGTTCTTCTCCATATTCATCTCCCATCTATATCCACTCCCTTTCTGTCTCTCATTAGAAAAGAACAGGCTTCTAAGTGATAACATCCAAACATAACAAAATAATATATAATAAGAGAAAAGAGAGACCATTACCTTGAAATTGGACAAGGCAAAGCAACAGAAGGAAAACAGCCCTAAAGAAGGTGCAAGAATCAGATACCCACACGTTCACACATTCAGAAGTCCCATAAAACGACTAAGCTGAACGCTATAATATATATGCAGAGGACTTGATGGAGATGCCTGAAGGCCCTGTGGTTGCTGCCTCAGTCTCTGTGAGTTCTTAAGAGTTTTGCTCAGTTGATTTGGAGAACCTTGTTCTCCTGGTGTCCTTCATCGTCTTTGGCTCTTCCACTCTTTCCACCTTCCAAAGAAAGGGCATGTTTCTAAGGAGAGACCAAAAGGGAACCTCTCCGACAGGGTTCCCTGAGCTCTGAGGGAAGGGGTCTGATGAAGACATCCTATTTAGAGCTGTGTGTTCCAAGGTCTCTTTCTGTATAATGTCTCACTGTATTTGTTACCATCTGCTATAGGAGAAAGCTTTTCTGATACTGCCTAAATAAGGCACTGATCTATGTATGAATATAGCAGAATGTTATTAGCAGTCATTTTATAGTCACTATTTTTAGACCAGTAATATTTGGTTGTATCCTAGGTCTTTGGGCTATCTATTCTCTGGCTTTTGGTCACCCCAGCAATATCAGGTATGGATTCCATCCAGTGGAGTGGGCCTTAAGTAAATCAGACATTGGTTGGTTACTCCAACAAGGCAAAGTACATCTCTTTAGCAAAGCACCCGTGACCTTTCCCACATTAATGAGTTCTATTGACTGAGAAACAGTGCTCAGGAGTCCGGGGCTAGGGAGGAAGGGTTTGTAATAAGTATAATAGCAAACTCTTTTGCAAAGCACATACAACCTCTCACGAGGATGGGCCCTATTGACTGAGAGACAATGCTCAGGATTCTGGGGGTTTGATGAGGATTGGCTTTACAGAATAGCAAACATTATTAAGTGTTAACACATCCATTCCTAGTCTTCTGGATGAAAAAACAAATGTCCTTTGCTTTCATTAAAGAAAAAAGTCTGCATGTTTAGCAATTCTGTTTTCTCTAGTGCTTATCTTTGAGTTTGGAACCTCATGGGAGGATTAGCTGGGCTGGTGTTTACCTTCCAGTATTATGAACATTAATTAGTAGGGGTGAAGGTTCTCTGTAGGCACCAACTCTACTTCTCTGTGTTCAATGAGTTGTGTAGGCGTTGTCTTCAGGATTAGAGCCTTACCTAATGTGTGTGAAGATCAATCAATAGCCTCGGCAATATCCTGTGCTGTCTGGGGGTTTCCATGTGATTCCTTTGGTCAATAACTCAAGTAGATGTAACCCATTCCTAGTTCAGGAAGCTTCATTTAGTGAAAAGGGATGTCCAGTTGGTGCTTGGATCCCCCATCCCCATTATTTTGAGATTTATATATGTATATATTTCAGGAAGCTTCTACTGACTTAGGTTTCCATCCTACCCCTCAAATGACCTTTAATTTTAGCTATCCCTCCCCATATTGTCTGTTATCCCACTCTTCTCTTACCATCCGAGTTTGATCCTCCCATTCCAGTCCCCCCACTTGTCTATCCATAAATATCTATTCTATTTCCCATTCCAAGGTGAGCCATCCATATCACTTAGTCACTTACTCTATACCTAGTCTCTGTGATTATACAAATTATAGCTTGGTTATCAATGATTTATCAACTAACATCCACATGTAAATAAATACATACCATATTTGTCAGTTTGGGTCAGAGTAACCTCACTCAGGATGACTTCTTTCTAGCTCCATCCATTTACCTTCAATTTTCATTATTTTATTTATTTATTTATTTATTTATTTATTTATTTATTTATTTATTTATTTTTTTGCCCAGATATTCTTCTTACTTTATTTTTATTTATTTTATTAAATTTCCTATTCATTTTACATACCAACCACAGCCTGAACTGAATATACCAGGCTTTGCTGACTCCCCATGGGAGACCTTGCCTTGGAGGATGTGGAAATGGGAGGTTGGTTGGAAGGGGAAGGCTGGGGGACAGGAGGAGGGATTTTATTTATTTTTTTAACAGTAATGAGTAATAATCCTTGGTGCAAATTTGCCACATTTTCTTTTACCATTCTTCTCTTTAGGGACATCTAGGTTGTTGCCAATTTCTAGCTATTATGAATAACAATGAACCTGGTTGAGCAAGTGTCTCTGTGGTAGGATGAAGCAACCTTTGGGTATCTGCCCAAGAATGTTCCAGCTGGATGTTGAGGGAGATTGATTCCCATCTTCCTGAGGAACTGCCACATTGACTTCCATAGTGGCTGTACAAGTTTGTATTCCCACCAGCAGTGAATGAGTGTTTCTCTTACTCCACATCTTCACCAGCATGAGCTGCTGTTTGTTTTATTGATCTCAGCCACTCTGACTGGTTTAATCTCAAAGTGGTTTCAGTTTGCATTTCCATGATAACTAAAGATGTTGAACATTTCTTTAAGTGCTACTCAGCCATTTGACATTCATCTTTCGAGAATTCTCTGTTTAGAACTGTACCTCAATTTTGATTTTTTTTTAATTTCCAATTTTTTGAGTTAATTATATATTTTGGAAATTAGCCCTCTATCAGATGTGTAGTTGGTAAAAATATTTTCCCATTCTGTAGCTTGTTGCTTTGTCCAAATGATGGTGTCCTTTGCCATATAGAAGCTTTTCACCTTCATGAAGTCTTATTTATTAATTGTTATTCTTCTGTGCTATCAGTATACTGTTTAGGAAGTTATTTCCTGTGCCAAGGAGTTCAAGACTATTCCTGACATTCTCTTCTATCAGGTTCAGTGGACTAATTTTATGTTGAGGGCTTTGATCCATTTTGAGTAGAGTTTTGTACAAGGTTATAGAATGGATCTATTTGCATTATTTTACATGCAGTCATACTGTAGTTGGAGTTTTCCTGCCTGGCCCACAGTCAGGACAAATCTCTGTCACCCGCCAGTCCCACAGCCACTCAGACCCGACCAAGTAAACACAGAGACTTATACTGGTTACAAACTGTATGGCCGTGGCAGGCTTCTTGCTAACTGTTCTTACAGCTTAAATTAATTCATTTCCATTAATCTATACCTTGCCACATGGCTCATGGCTTACCGGTATCTTCACATTCTGTTTCTCATCGTGGCGGCTGGCAGCGTCTCTCTGACTCAGCCTTCCACTTCCCAGCTTTATTCTCCTCCTTGTCCCGCCTACACTTCCTGCCTAGCCAATGGCCAATCAGTGTTTTATTTATTGACTAATTAGCAACACACTTGACAAAAAGACCATCCCACAGCAGTCATACAGTGTGCCCAACACCATTTATTGAAGATACTATCTCTTGCAGTGTCTATTTTTTCTTTATCAAAAATCATATATCCATTGATGTGTCAACTTATTTTTAACATTTAATTTCAATTCCATTGTTAAACGTGTCCAGTTTTTGTGCCAATAATATACTGTTTTTAGTACTGTAGCTCTGCAGTACAATTTGAGATAATTGTACCTCTAGAAGTTCCTTTATCAATTAGGACTGTTTTAGCAATCCTGGTTTTGTTGTTGTTTGTTTGTTTTTTGTGTGTATGTGTGTATTTCCACATGAAGCTGAAAATTATCCTTTCAAGTTCCTTGAAGAATTATTAAAATTTGGTGGAAAGTAAGTTGCATTTTAAGATTGCTCTAGTAGTATAGAAATTTTTAGTATATTAGTCCTACCTATCCTTGAGTATGGGAGATCTTTCCACCTTCGATAGCTTCTTCAGCTTCTTTCTACAATGTCTTATCATAAAGTATTTTCTATTTTTGAAGGCTATTGTTTCCCTGCTTTCTTTCTTAGTCCATTTGGCACTTGTATTTAAGAAGGGTACTGATTTTTGTGTGTTAATTTTGTATCCAGCTACATTGGTGGAAGTGTTTATGAGCTAAGCAAGACACCCTTGTCTTGTTCCTGATTTATTGGAATTTGCTGTTAGTTTTTTTTTTTTTTTTCCATTTAAGTTGATGCTTCGTTAAGGGCTTGGTGTAAATTGGCTTTACTATGTTGAAGTATGTACCTTATATCCCTAATCTTTCCAGGACTTCTTTTCATGAAGGTGTATGGGATTTTGTTAAAGGTCTTTTCTGCACCTAATGAAATAATCATGTGGTTTTTGCCTTTAGTCTGTTTATATGATGGACTACATTTAATGATTTGTTTATTTCAAACCATCCTTGAATCTCTGGGATGAAGCTTATTTGATCATAGTGGATGATCTTTCTGATGTGTTCTTAGATTTGTTTTTGCCAGTATTTTATTGAAAAATTTCACATCTATGTTCATATGGAAAATTGCTCCGTAATTCTGTATCTTTGTTGAGTCTTTATGTGGTTTGGGTACTTGGATAACTGTGGTTTTGTAAAATTAACTGGTCAATGTACCTTCTGTTTCTAACACTTGGAACAATTTGAAGAGTATTGATTTTAATAATTCTTTGTAAGTCTGGAAGATAAAACTATCTGGCCCTGAGTTTTTTCTTTGGTTGGGGGATTTTCAATACTTGTTCTATTTACTCGGAGTCTTAGGTCTGTTTAAATTACTTTTCTCATCTTGATTTAACTTTGATAGCTTGTATACATCTGGAAACTTGTCCATGTCTTTTAGATTCTCCAAATTTGTGTAAAACGGCTTTTTAAAATATATCATTATTATTTGGATTTCCTAGGTATCTGTTGTTATGTCCATCTTTTTGTCTCTAATTTTTTTTTTTTTTAATTTGGATCTTCTCTTTCCACCCTTTTCTCAGCTTGGCTAAGGATTTGTCAATCTTAGTGATTTTCACAATGTGCCAACTCTGTGTTACATTTAATCTTGGTATTATTTTTGTTTGTTTCTTACTGCTTTATTGATTTCAGCCATCAGTTCAATTATTTCTTACAGTCTACTCTTTTTAGATGTTATTTTTTCTTTTTGTTCTAGAGATTTCAGGTGTATGGTTAAGTTACAAATAGCCGCCGAAATAGCTCAGTTGGGAGAGCGTTAGACTGAAGTTACAAATATGAGACTGCTCCATTTTTTATGTAGGCAATTAGAGCTATGAATTAGTCTTTCAAACTGTCTTTTAAGTATATTTTATTTTCATTTTCATATTCCAAGGTTTTTAATTTCTTTTTTAATTCTGTCTTGACTCAATTTTCACTCATTAGTGACTTATTTGTTTTCCATGTGTTTGTAAGCTTTCTGTTGTTTCTGTTGTTGTTAATATCCTGTTAATCCATGGTGGCCACATAGGATGGAGGGTGTTATTTCAGTCTTCCTGTATCTGTTGAGACTTGCTTTGTGTTAAAGAAAGTGGTCAGTTTTGGAGAAAGTTCTATGAGCTGTTGAGAACAAGGTACATTCTTTTGTGTTTGGGTGAAATATTCTATAAATATTTGTAGATTCATTTGGTTTATGATGGCAATTAACTCCAGCATTTCTGTTTAGTTTTCTTCTGGATGACCAGACTATTCACAAGAATAAGGTACTGAAATCACCTGCTTTTACTGTTAAAGGGTCAATATGTGACTTAAGTTGATGTAACACAAATTTCTAAATGGTCTTATTAATAAAAAAAAAAAAAAAAAAACCTCAGGAACCAGGTATTGGAGTGAAAGCTAGAAGATCAGAGAGACAGAAGAAGCACAGTCAACCTCACCTAGCCAACTCCTCAGCCGATTCTGTTTCCATGAATCCTCAGACTGAAAACCTCGGAGTCCTCACCCAGAAGGGATCTCAGCTGTACTACATAAAAGCCTAAAAGCTTAAAAGCCTCTATTTCCTGGTTCTCAAACCTTAGACACCTTTCTGCTTCCTAGGATTAAAGGCGTGTGTCTTTCCCAAGCAAGACATGAGATCTCAAGTTCTGGGATTAAAGGTGTGTGTCACCATACTTGGCTGTTTCCAGTGTGGCCTTGAACAAACACAGATCCGGATAGATTTCTGCCTCCTGAATGCTAGGATTAGGCATGTGCTACCACTACCTACCCTCTATGTTTAATATAGTGGCTGTTCTGTTCTCTGACCCCCAGATAAGTTTATTGGGGTGCATAATATATCAACCACAAGTTTTACTCATGTTTCTTTTACGAATATGTGGGTCCTTGGGTTTAAATGTGTAAATGTAAAGCAGTATACTATCCTCTCAGTGGATTTCTCTTCTTATGAGTATAGTAACCTTCCCTATCTCTTTTGATTATTTTTGGTTTGTGGTCTATTTTGTCAGATATTAAAATGGCTACATTTGCTTGCTTTTTAGTTTCATTTGCTGGGAATATTATTTTTCTATCTTTTTACCCAGATGTGCAGTCTATCCTGTATGATAAGATGTGCTTCTTGGATAGATCCTGTTTTTTAATCCATTCTGTTTGTCTCTGTCTTTTTACTAATATGTTGATATTGAGAGTTGCCAATGAACAGGGTTTATTGATTTTAATTATTTTCTTGTTGTGGTGTAGATACTCCCTACTGTTGATTTTGCTGGTCTGATATTATTTATTCCTGGTGTTTTCATGGGTGTGGATACCTTCTTCAGTTTGAAGTACTCCATCTAACACCTTCTGTAGGGATGCATATTTAGATGGATACAGCTTGAATTTGGTTTTATCATGGAGATCTTTCTCCTTCTATTATGATTGAAAATTTTGATGGGTATAGTACTCTGGGCTAGCATCGCTAGTCTCTTATACTTTGTAGAACATCTATCAAGGCCCTTTAAGAAGTCAGATGTTAGGCAGGTGGTGGTGGCACAGGCCTTTAATCCCAGTGATGGGGGCAGGGGGCAGAACCATGCAGATCTCTGTGAGTCTGAGGCCAGCCTGGTCTACAGAGCGAGCTCCTGGACAGGCACCAAAGCTACACAGAGAAGCCCTATCTTGAAAAACAAACAAACAAAAAAGAAATCAGATTTCACTGTAATAGGTCTGCCTTTAAATGTTCATTGTTTTCCCCTTATTTTTTTGTTCTGTATGTTTAGTGTTTTGACTGTTATATACTATGGGGAATTTCTTTTCTGATCCAGTCTATTTGATTTTCTGTATGTTTCTTGTTCCTAGATAGACAGATCCTTCTATAGATTACTGGTATTTTCTTCTATGAATTTGTTGTAAATATTTTCTGTACCTTTAGCCTTGGTTTCTTCCCCTTCCTCTATTCTTATTATTCATAAGTTTGACTTTTTTATAGTGTCCTAGTTTTATGGCTAGTTTTATGTCAACTTAGCACAAACCAGCATCATTGGAGAGGAGGGAGCCTCAACTGAGAAAATATCTCCATACAAACAGGCTGTAGGCAAGAATGTAGAGCATTTTCTTAATTAGTGGTTGATGGGGGAGGGCCCAGCCCACTGTGGGTAGTTCCATCCCTGGGCTAATGGTCCTGGGTTCTATAGGGAGCAGGCAGAGCAAACCACGGAGAGCAAGCCAGTAACTAGCACTCCACCAAGGCCTCTGCATCTGCTCCTGCCTCCAGTTTCCTGCCCTCACTGCTTTGGATAAGGAACTGTTATATGGAACTGCGAGTGAAATAAACCCTTTCCTCCTCAGGGTTGCTTTGGTCATGGTGTTTTGTCACAGCGATAGAAAGCCTAACTAACACACCCATATTTCCTGGATGTTTTGTGCGTTTTTTTTTTATTTAACATTTTCTCTGGCTGAAGTATCTATTTCTTGAATCTTGTCTTCAGTGCCTGAGATGCTCTCTTCCATCTCTTGTACCCTGTCTGTGAAATATGCCTTTGAGGTTCCTAATTTTTTCCTTCTCAACTTTTTCTCTATTTAGATTTTCTTTATTTCTTCTATTTCCATTTAGGTCTTGTACTGTTTAATCCATTTCCTTCCACTTTTTGTTTGTATTTTCATAGATTTTATTAATGGATTTATTCATGTCCTCTTTATGGACTTTAACATATTCATAAAGACTGTTTTGAAGTCCTTATCTTGTGATTCAACAATATTGCATTGTTCGCAGCCTACTGCTGTAGGGCTGCTGAGCTCTAGTGGAGACATATGGTCCTGGTTGTTTTTTATTGTGTTTTGTGATTCAGCAATATTGCATTGCTTGCTCCAAGCCTGCTGTAGGATACAATATTGCCAAGCTCTAATGGAACATATTTTTCTGGCTGTCTTTTATTGTGTTTTTATACTGACATCTAGGCTGCTGGTTTGGGATGATTGCAATTCTAGGTGCCAAAATCTTGTCTTTTTGTTGGGTCAGTGTTCCATTTGTTGGTTTCTGTTGCCCCCTCTCTCTTGTTCTTAGGAGAGTGGTGGGTCTGGGTTGTTTTGTTGGGAATGCTTCTGAGATCCTACCAGGTGTGGCCACTGGGGATTTCTGGGTAGAATGTGGTTTAAGTATTGTGGACTGACACATAGGAATGGGCTTCGGCTAGAAGGGAAGGGAAGATGAAGGGGTCCACAAGGTGGAGAAAAGCAGTTTGTGCCACCAGGATCTGCACAATCCCCAGAGAATAGGACAGAGGGGGAGGAGAGGCCAAGGCAGGTGGCCTGCTCCATAGCTGGGTATGAGTCTGGGCGATGGGATTGAAGGACAGGAGGGGGAATGAAGATTGCCTTCCTGCTTCCAGGAGGGTCCCTAGGGAATGCCTTTGTAGTCGGAAGATGAGACAAAGGGATGCAGGGGGTGTGAGAAGGCTGTAGGTGAAGCCCTGTGTGACTTGATAGAGATGGGTGCAGAGAAGAAGGGGAACCCATACCAGATGGTCTGCCATAGAGGTGGGGATGAGGCTTGGGATTGAATTTGGAGAAGTGGAGGGAGAGCAGAGACTGACTATCTCCTTCTCTGGCTCCCATGGCTGGTTGGTTCCCAGGGACTTCTTTGAAAATTTCATAAGTACTTGGTACCACTGATACAATTTCGTTAGTGAACACATGTATCACTGCCATTAATTTTCTAGGAACAATTACTAAATCAAATACTTCTTGACCACTGTAAAACCATAGAAAACAGTGTACCAACAATGAAATTTCAATATTGCCATTCTGACCTTATTTTTTAAAATTTAAGAGATTATTGATAGATCATGATTCAAAATTTTGCTTTCCTCCAGGATAAACCACTGCCCAACACTCTGTGTGAAAAATTGAAGTAATGTAGAGAATACCAAGACATTTTAAAGGATCCTCACCTCTGGAGTGAGAATGGCTTCATTTCCACCCAGTGTCTTACACTTACTAACCCAAATCACCTGTTTAGCTTAACTGAGCTTCATTTCTCCATGTACATGATGATAATGGAGCTGGATAGGAATGAGATATTAGGAGCTGAAGCCTTTCTTGAGTAAGCAGCTCTCACTACAGGGTGAGCGTTAAGACTGTTGCTCTTTGAGTGCATAATCAGGAGTGGCTCCATGGCCTCTTTGAACAACTTTTCTTGTGATTCCACTGGACAAACCAGTGGTCTCTGGCCTTCATCTTCACTTAGTTTGAAAGCATCTGTGGTAAGTGGCTCACAGCAGAGTCTGAAATGTTCCTGCCTGAGAGCTGACATGAGGCTTGCAGCAAACAGTAGTACAAAGTGAAGTTCATAGGCAAAAATCCTGCACTAAAGACAGGGTAATCCTATGTGTTCAAACATCAGGATGTTTATCATCTGTAACTGCATCCAGCCCCAAGCTGGTAAAGCAGGGCTGGCTGAATGCATTCACTTAGCATCAAGCCTTGGTTGTTTTCTTCTTGTCACAAACATATAGTCTCATTTAAGCCTGAAGGAAAGGGAGTATCCCGAGATACTGGATGATTTGTTTCAGGACCAATGTGACTAGAGGAACATTTTTAAAAAATGTTCCTTGCTCTAGGCTGGCATACTTTGTTTTCTCTCACAGAACTTATTGGCAGTCTGGGGCTATTCCAACTAATCAATAAATAAAGCCCAGTTAAGCCACATTTATTTCTAGAAGCAAATAGCAATCAGTACATTAGTGTGTGAGCACAGGCTATGTCCATCAGTCGAATCAGTAAACAGTAAAGTCCGCTGCTTCAAGAATTGAATCGGAGGGAAACGGCTGCCTCCAAAGCAAGCCTGTAGACAGTCTCATAGATGTGGTGCCATGTTTAATTACCCTGAGACTAAGTTCCACTCTGCATGTCCTGAGTTAAAATGCACAAGAACCCGCTTCTCTGGTTTATCATCCTTTTCTAAGACTTGGCTGTCTTCAGCTTTTATGTCCTAATGACTTTAAACCTGTTAATAACTTTAAAGAATCCTTTCCTTATTATTTATTCCAGGCACTTTTATTTGCCTTATTTAATTTATACTCACACTGAATAAAAGGGGGCTTAAGTTTACAGTGGTAACAAGTGCTTTGTTTATTAGTTAAGTTCAAGTTTATTGAAATAGTTTGTTTGCTTGCTTTATCTTCTCAGCTACATTGTAATCTCGTTAAAGACACAGAACAGGTCTCAATGAACTTGCAACCTTCATGGAACTTTGCTACATCGTAGTACTGAGTAAATTTTTATTGACTGAATGAATGAACTAATAGAGTTGAAGATTAATTTAGATTCTAGGTAGTTGCTATCTGGTGATACATACTTGCCCCCTAAAGCTAATGTTACCTGAGTTTTGTCTTTAATGAAATGAAATCAAGGAACACTGCTACAGAAAATGTCCCTGACCTTGAACAAACTATTGTAGTTCTTGAGCTTGATTTCCTACATGAAACAGGAAGAAAAATAATTTGTGAATGACCCTCTAGATCTAAACTTCTGGGCAGTTGTCTCTGGAAAGGGATGGAATGAGATTTCCTGTATCACTTATACAGCTCCTCATCTTTTTTGTTGTAATGGATCTATGAGATACACCACCTCAAGTCTTGTGGGCCGCAAGAATATATCATAGAGATTCAGGTGTGTATTAAAGCTATACTTTGACCAGTCAAGGGTCTGTCGAGAGGCTATTCATTTATTATGAATATTTGGTGCTATCCATCCTTTAATATTCCAGTTGTCTTCTACTATGAAATTCTTGTGTGCCCAAATATTTACAGACATGTTGAAATCCTAGGTTACTAACTCCCCCCCCCCCAGCACCCGCTGAGTCTAGGAGACAAGCTGGCTGGAGATGCATAGCTTTGCTTCTTGTGCAAGTGAAGCTCAAACCATCTCCTACACTTAAGGCCTAATGGCTCTCCAGAGTAATGGACTGAGAACAAAAGAGGTTTTTACATATCAAAGTGGAAGGGAAGGTGGAGGAACATTCCTGAGGAGGCAGAGAACTGCATGCCCAGGGAAAGAAAGGGCAGGCATTTTCTGTAGAAACAGACAGAATGCATTGCACAGCGAGAGAAGAGAGGAAGACTGAGGTTCCACAGAGGGTAAGCAGATCTTGGGTAGAGTTTTCTGAGTGCCCGGAACAGAGAGTAGTGGACATGGAGAATGAGGAAACAGAGGACAAAGAAGAGGCTGGAACCATAGGAGTTTGGTCATTAGCAGGACTGTAAGCTAGGGAACTTGACGGAACTGAAGCTATGGAGACAGGATTTTATCCCAGAGAAATAAAGTAGACAGATACAGACCTTGGTGTATCTAGAGTTATTCCTGCCCTGAATGCCTGACGGAGCTATAGCTGTACTGATAGAATTTTGTCCTAGAGGGATAAAGTTGACAGACATAAGAACATAGTGTACGTAGATTTTTTTTCCCTCAGATATCCCATGCCGGATGTAGCTAAACTCCTAGACCCCTGGGTATTCTAGTCTCAAGAGCCCTTCCTGTTGTAATTCTTTCTTTATATGAGCACCAAGATCCTCTGTCCTCAGTAGCCATTATCAAATGCATTACTATTCACAGAAGAGGTTGGATACAGCAACTACATAACAAGAAAGTACAGTGGAAAATCAAGATTTAAATAAAGAAAGATTTCCCTAGCAGCTGCCATTTATTAGTACAGAGTTGGATGTAGAGTTACTCATAATTTACCTGTCTGTAGACTGCATATCTCATGAGTTCAGGAAGAAATGTGTGTTGTTCACTAAAGCATGGTTTCTGGGACATTTAGTGAACGTATGTGTGTGTGCCACACATGTACTTTGAACAATTTAGAGTAGCCTGTGAGATTTGGGGGACTCTTAAAATAAGTACCACAAGCCACCCAGACTGAACAACGATGTTTACCGTCTCACAGTTCTGGATGCTACAGTCCAAAACCAAACAGTCAAGTTAACGATTCCTGCAGGTTTTGAAGGAAGCAAGTCAGAAGCATTCTTCCTGGATTTATACATGCATTTCTAGGCATCAGTTGACCTTGTTGTCACATATGTGTCCATTTCTAAATCCTCTTTTCATAAACACACCAGCCACACTGTGATGGAAGGGAGAGAGAGTTGTGAGTGCCTGTTGTTCTGTGCTATCTTTGAAGTAAATCACATCTTCAATTGTCACATGTCTAAATAAATCCATATTTCTCAAACTTCTATTCATTTGAATCCATTGTATATTGTTTCACACAAGTGTAGGATCTGCCTGGATTCAGATGCACCTGTGCTCTGAGATTGCTAACATGAAATTTTGCTTGAGGATTGTCATGCACCTCTTTGATTGACATAAGGAATTATTATTATAGAACATTTCTCCTTTTATGTGTCTCCTGGAAGCCATTAGAACACTATTGACCATTTGTCTAAGATACCTATGGGGACAAGGTGGAGAATGTCACCCTGGGCTTAGGAATGGTTTGTTACTCTTTTAATGCATGAGTTGTTTCTTTTTAAAAAATTTTGACATTATAAAAAATAATTACAGAATTTTACCTTTCCCTTTCCTCTCTCCAAACCCTCCCTCATAACCCTGCCTGCTCTTTTTCAAATTCATGGCCTCTTTTTCTCACTAAGGGCTTGTTTTTTAAGGACAGTGCATTATGAAAAGAAATTATACATTTCTTTCCACATCTCAATAGCAACTACTAATTTCAGAACCTTACTTTTTTCCCACCCGAAATAAGTTAACAACAACAACAACCACAAAACCCTTCATTTTCTGCAACAAATTCTTTTCCTTTGTCATCTAAAATTCATTTTATTTAAATACATTTTCATTTAAGTCAGCTGGGTCTCTCCTTAAAAAAGTAGTATAAAAATAAAATCAGAAATCTTAATCTTCCAAATAGAGGGCTTAAATTTTAAACAAGATTTTAGCAGTTTCTGGTTTTGGTTCTTTTTACTAGAGTGTGATAACATGAGTGAGAATTCATGAGAAATTCAATTTTACTGATGTTAAGATGACAATATTTAATTAACTTCGATCAGATTAGAAACTTTCAGGATATATCTTGTAATTAGACTCAGTTTAAGGCGTGAGAAATTCTGACTCTTCTGATTGAAGACTGTTCCAAGCTTTTGTGTTGTACTGACATCAAGCAACAGGTGGGCACATTCAAGATCACAGGCATGAGCACAGACAGGTTTTCTGATTTGCTCAAAGCCACGCAGCTGGTGCACTGGCAGAGTCGAGGCCTAGGGTTGTGGAGCATATACTTCAAGGTAATGGAAGACACAATGTCTTAGTGCCACACAAGTCCCCGCTTAGTGGATCTCTCATTCATGAGTTTCTGAAATAATAAAATCTATTTAGAATATATTTTTATTTACTCCACCTTATTTTATAGAATAATAGCTTTTTTTTTTTTTTTTTTTTTTTTTTTTTTTTTTTTGGTTTTTCGAGACAGGGTTTCTCTGTGTAGCTTTGCGCCTTTCCTGGAACTCGCTTTGGAGACCAGGCTGGCCTCGAACTCACAGAGATCCTCCTGACTCTGCCTCCCGAGTGCTGGGATTAAAGGCGTGCGCCACCACCGCCCGGCAGAATAATAGCTTTTAAAATATAAATCAATCTGTTTAAAGAACACCCATTTTCCTATTATAATATTTTAAAATTATAAAATTTTATGATGATTCCGTATTTTTCAGTTCATGTCCTAGTTTAGTACAATCAGAGATCTATAACCACTGTAAGTGACACTAAGAGGTTGATTATAGGGATTATGCTGAAGGTATCTGTGGGAACTGGGGAAAACCTCTGATACTGCTGTTCTTGGGTCTGAATTAGCCTGAAGTCATTTTGGATGGAATACTGTACCTGAGAACTAACAACTGTTGTCTGTCCTCACCTCCAGTGCCACACTACCAATGAACTGGAAACGCCGGCAGCCTGTCTGAGGGCTGCACTCGAGTCTGGCTCAGGATTCAACAGTTAGGGAGAAGATTAGGAGAGTACAAATTTTCAGAGAAGCCCTGCACCAGGCAGGTAGGACAACTGAGCATAGGACCACCTCCCTCTGAGCCCTGCCCTTCCTTGAGTCTTTGAACTCCCTAGGTTCTACTTGGCCTCCTCTACACAAGGAGCAAACCATCAGCTTCACTCAGTGACTTCCACAACTATTTTGGTGACTTCTATCAGGTTTCATGTGATATATTATTAAGACAAAATCCTCATGATATACATCAGGGTCCACTGTCTCACAGATTTTAATAAAAAATTAATGCTGTTTTTTTCTGAGTAGTTTCCATTAGTGTGAAGATTTCACATAGATTTAGTCCTTATCTGTATGTACTGGCAGTGCACAGTCTTTTAACTACAACAGTTTGCAAAAACCCTTTTCATGTTTGAGAGAAAGTTTTTACATATGAGTAAAAAATAACTGCTCTGAGAAAGGACTGTTCACAGAAACTGCTTGAGGGTCTCTCAAACAATCACATCTCTATTTCTCAATTTTCTCCTCATAGTGAAGGTAGTTTATAGGGAGGCTGGCATGGATGTGAAGCCTAGTTTTACAAGTAAATGATTTAAATTTAAAACCTCAGTTCTGCATCTTGAAAATGGAAAGCCCAGTTGTATCTGGCTGACAGGGTGATGGTGGTAGCTGAAGACTGATGAGTGGAATAACCCAAAACAGAGCCTGGCCAATAGCAATGGCTCAACTCAATGTCTGTGATTTAAAGACAGATTAAGTGTTGAGAGTTTGGCCCTTCATCCTCGAGCTGGGAAATGTTTAACACAGGTGTAAATACTGATGTTGGCTTCTTTTCTTGAACTCCACAGTTTTAAATTGGGTGTGATGCTGTATAGAATTCTCATGTCCTAGGAACACACTCTGCATAGGGACATGTGTAACACTTTATTCATGTGGGTTAATGTATTTTAGACTTTTACAAACAGAGGACACTTTTGCAGTCCAGTTTTTTTTTCAATTTATTAGAGGATTATTCCTTTTTTTACATTTAACCAATTTTATTTATGGATTTTGAATTCAGTGTTGATAATGTAACAGAAACAGTGAAATGATTCAATTATATTTATATAATAGAACAACAATACCATCTATTTTTCAATCTTTAGTTTTTTGCTGTTTTTCTTTTACTGAAAATAGATTCTTTTTTAATATAATATATTCTGATTACAGTTTCCCCTCCCTCTACTCCTCCTAGTTCCTCCCCACCTTCCCTGCCCTCTAGATTCATTACCTTTCTGTCTCTCACTAGAAAAAGAACAGTCTTCTAAGAGATAAAAATCAAACATAATAAAATAATATACAAGATAAAACAAAACCCATCACATTGAGACTGGACAAGGCAATGAAGCAGAAAGAAAAGAACCCCAAAGCAGGCAAAAAATCAGTGACCCACTCATTCACTCACTCAGGAATCTCATGATAATACTAAACTGAAAGCTATACTACTACACAAAGACCCTGGTACAGACCCATGTCAGCCCTGAACTGGCTGCTTCAGGCTTTCTGAGTTCATATGAGCCTTGCTCAGTTTATTCAGAGGGCCTTGTTCGTCTAACATCGTCCATCACCTCTGGGTCTTACACTCTTACAGCCTCCTCTTCCACAAGGTTCCCCGAGCTCTGAGAGGAAGATTTGATGGAGACATCCCATTTAGAACTGTGTGTTCCAAGGACTCTCTCTCTGCATGTCTGGCTGTGGGTCTCTCGGTCTGCCTCTATCTGCTGCGGGAGGAAGCTTCTCTAATGATGACTGAATCAGGCACTGATCTATGAGTATAGCAGAATATCATTGGGAATCATTTTTAAATACTTTTTAAGAATCAGCAGTATTTGGTCTTACCCTAGGTCCCTGAGCTGCCTAGTCTCCGATTCTCGGTCACCCAAGCAGAGTCAGGTCAGGTATGGTTCCATCTCATGGAATGGGGCTTATGTCAAATCAGCACCACCTGCTGAAGATGTCATTTCTTTTCTAGTGTGTGTTTTTGGCTTTTTGGCTGCTTTTTCAAAAATAAAGTATCCATAGGTGTGTGCATTTATGTCTGGGTCTTTAATTGAATTCCATTGATCAACATATCTGGTTTTTTTTTTTCCCAATACCATGTGTTTTTTATTACTATAGCTCCATAGTACAGCTTGAAATCAGAAAAGTGAGAACTCCAGCAGATTTGTTGTTGTTCAGGAGTTTTTAAGCTTTCTTTGTTTTTTTGTTTTTGTTTTTTCCATTTAAAGGTGAGAATTGTCCTTTCAAGGTATGTGGATAATTAATTGTATTGTGATTTTGGTGGGAATTACATTGATTCTGTAGATTGATTTTGGTAGGATGGTCATTTAATCCTACTGATCCACTAGCCTGTGAGATCTTTCCATCTTCTAATATCTTCTTCTACTTCTTTATTCAAAGACTTGAAGATTTTATCATACAAGTCTCACTTGCTTGGTTAGAATTACCCCAATTAAATGCTATATTATTTGAGGCTATTGTCAAAAATGTTTTTTTCTCTTATTTCTTTATCTGTCCATTTGTTATTTGTATATAGGAGGGTTACTGATTTTTGTGACTTAATTGTGTATACAGCTACTTTGCTGAAAGTATTTATCTGCAATGGGAGTTCCCTAATGGAATTTTTAGGGTTACTTTTGTATACTATCAGACCATGTACAAATGTATAATGTATACTTTGACTTCTTCCTTTCCTATTTTGTATCTTCTTGATCTTTTGGTGTCTTATTGTTTAGATAAGACTTTAAGTACCATATTGAATAGGTATGGATAGAGAGGACAGCCTTGTCCTGTTCCTTATTTTAGTAGAATTGCTTTGAGTTTCTCTCCATTTAATTTGACATTGGCTATAGGCTTGCTGTCAACTGCCTTTATTTTGTTCAGGTGTGTCCCTTGTATCCCTAATCTCTCCAGGACTTTTTTCCAGGAAGGGGTATTGGATTTTATCAAAGGTTTCTCTGCATCTAATGAGATTATCATGTGGAAAGTTAGTTCCAGTTAAACAAACTTGCAGACAACAAGGTGAATAATATTTATTTATATTTGTATATAAAACCATCCGTGAATCTCTGGGATGAAGCCTATTTGATTGAAGTAGATGATTTTTTTTTTTATGTTTTCTTGAATTTGGTTTGCTAGTATTTTATTGAGTATTTTTATATTTTTGTTTATGAGGGGAATTTGTCTGTAATTGTCTTTCTTTCTTGTGTCTTTATATGGTTTGAATATCAGGGTAACTGTAGCCTTATAAAATGAATTGGATAATGTAACTTCTGTTTCTATTTTGTGGAGCCATTTGAGAAATATTGGTGTTAACTCTTCTTTGAAAGTCTGGGAGAATTCTGCAGTAAAACCATATGGCCTTAGGCTTTTTCTTCTTCTTCTTCTTGTCCTTTTGGTTAGAAGATCTGAATTACTTGTTCTATTTTACTAGGTGGCACAGATCTGTTTAAATTACTTTTCTGATCTTGATTTAACTGTGGTAGGTGGTATCTATCAAGAAAGTTACCCATTTCCTTCAGATTTTCCAATTTGGTTGAGAATGGCCTTTTAAAATATGCCATTATTATTTGGATTTTCTAGGTGTTTGTTGTTAATTTCATTTCTGATTTTGATAATTTAGATAGTCTTTCTCTGCCAACTCTTAGTTTCATTGAATGTTTGTACTGTTATCTTTGTTTCTGTTTTGTTGATTTCAGCCCAGAATTTAATTTCTTCTTATAGTCTACTCCTCTTGGGTATGGTTACTTCTTTTTTGTTCTCGAGCTTTCAAGTGTACTATTAAGTTGCTTGAACTTTCCTCTTAGAACTCCATTCATGTTTTATAAGTTTGGGCATATTGTATTTTCATTTCCATTCAATTACAGAATGTCTTTAATTTCTTTCTTTACTTCTGTCTGGATCCATTTTTCATTTAATAGAGTTGTTCAGTTTCCATGAGATTTTGGCGTTCTGTTGTTTTTGTTGATATCCAGCTTTAATCTCTGATGGTCCCATAAGATGCATGGTATTAACTTAAATGTTCTTATATCTGTTGAGATTTGCCTTGTGTCCAAGTATGTGAACAGTTATGGAGAAAGTTCCTTGAGGTTCAGGGAAGAAGATATATTCTCTTGTGTTTGGATGAAATGTTCTGTAGATATGTTAGGTCAATTTGGTTTATAATGTCTGTTAGCTCCAGTGTTTCTGTTTAGTTTAGGTTTGCATTACCTGTCATTGGTAGAAGTGGAGTATTGGAGTCTTTTACCCTCAGTGTGTGAGGGCCAATATGTGATCTAAACTGTAGTAGTGCTTTACAAACTTAGGTGCCCTGGTGTTTGAGGCATAGATCTTAAGAACTGAAATATCATCTTAGCTGATTTTTCATTTCATAAATAGGTTGTGTCCTTCCCTATGTCTTTTGATGAGTTTTGGTTTGAGATTTATTTTGTTAGATATTAAAATGTCTACATCAGCTTGCTTCTTCGGTACATTTTCTTGGACTATCTATTTCTAACCCTTTCCTTTGAGGTATGGTCTATCCTTGATGTTGCAGTGTGTTTCTTGGATACAGCAGAAAGATGGATTTTGTTTGTTTGAACATCTATTCTGTTAGTCTATTTTCTTTTTAAATCAGGGAATAGAGACCACTGATATTGAGAGATATCATTGACTAAAGATTGTTGACATGTCATTCTGTTTTTTTGTTGTTGTTGTTGTTGTGTATGAATGCGTGTGTGTGTGTGTGTGTGTGTGTGTGTGTGTGTGTGTGTGTGTGTATGCTTCCCTTATTTTGATTTTGCTGCTCTGAGATTATGTATTTCTTGTGTTTTCATGGGTTTAATTAACCTCCTTATGTTGAAATTTCTTCCTAGCACCTTCCATAGGACTGGATTTCTAGATATATATTGTTTAGATTTGACGGTATCATGGAATATCTTATTTTCTCCACCCATAGCAACTGAAAGTTTTGCTGGGTACAGTAGTCTGGGCTGGCATCTATGGTCTCCTAGAGTCTGTAGCACAGCTGTCTAAGCCCTCCTGAATTTTAGAGTCTCCATTAAAAACTCAGGTGTATTTCTCTCTCTCTCTCTCTCTCTCTCTCTCTCTCTCTCTCTCTGTATGTGTGTGTGTCCAGTTTCAGTTACCATGTGGACCCAGAATTAGGAATTAATACTTTATAAGCAAAAGTCTGTTATACTTATTTTTTAACTTTCTTTTTATTTATTCTTTGTGTCTTTCAAATCATGTGTCATGATTCTATTCATCTCCTTGTCCCTTCATATCTACACTCTCCCCTTGCAACTTTCCCCCACAAAATAAAATAAAGTTTGAGAGAAAAATTTAAAAAAAGAAAAATTTTGTCATGGAAGCTATAGCATGACACAGTGAGTCTCACAGTATTTCCTTTTGTCTATATATCTTTACTTGCAAGTTTGTCTGTTTCGAGGACTCTGGTTTCTGCCACACCACCCTCACTGGGGCTCCTCTTTGATATTCTGTTGTTGTCCCATATCATGGAGATCCTACTGCTTTGTATCTTCGGGAAGTGCCCCTTCACATGTTCCAGTAGATCATAGATGGGGGGAATATTGGGGTGGGCCAACTCATAACCCTGCTCCTTGGCCTGGGTAGTGGCAGGGTTGGTCAGCCCACCCAGTTCTCCCCTGTCCTCACCAGGAGGGTGAGCTCTCTGGCATTGCCCTGGTTAGCTTACCCTATGCAGCAATGAGCAAGGGGCGAGGCTGGTTCTCCTGCTTTTATACTCTCAGGGCAGGCTCACCCACATCTACACCTCCAGGGTCAGCCCTACTGTATTGCCCAGGTGAGGTCCAGGGGCCACTCTCCTGAGTGCTGCAGCTGGGGAGGGTCAGGGACAGCTTGTCTGTTCTTATGACATCAGAGCTAGCTCTCTCAACTGTCACAGGTGACGAGGGGCAGGGTGACGGGGTGCCTTTACATTTTGCTTGGCTTTTTCTCTTGAAGCTTTTAATACTCTTTCATTGTTCAATATGTTTAGCGTTTTGATTATTGTGTACTGAGAAGACTTTCTTTTTTGGCCCAATCTGTCTTGTGTTCTGTAAGTTTCTTGTACTCCTTCTTAAGGTTAGGAAAATTTTCTATGATTTAAAAAAAAAAATGTATTTTCTGGGCCTCTGAGTTAGGTTTCTTCTCCTTCTTCCATTCCTATTATTCTTAAATGTGGTCCTTTCATAGTGTCACAGATTTCCTGGATGTTTTGTGTCAGGAGTTTTTTATCTCTTTGACTGGTGTTTCTGTTTCTTCTATAGTATCTTCAACACTTGAGATTCTCTCTTCCATCTCTTGTATTCTGTTGGTGAAGTTTGCCTCTGTAGCCCCTGTTCTAATTCCTAAATTTTTCATTTCCAGAATTCCTTCAGTTTGGGTTTTCTTTATTGCTTCTATTTCCATTTTCAGGTCTTGAACAGTTTTATTCTTTCTCTTCCATTGTTTGTTTGTGTTTTCCTGGATATCTTTATGGGATTTGTTAATTTCCTCTTGAGGATCTCGGTCACTTTCATAGAGGCTCTTTAAGGTGTTTTATGTGTGTTTCAGCTATGTTGGAATACTCAGGGCCTGCTGAGACAGGAAAACTGGGCTGTAGTGGAGACATATTAGTGTGGTTGTTATTGATCATGTTTTTATACTGGCATCTAATCATCTGGATTGGGATGATTATAGGCCTAGGTACTGATTTCTGGATTTGTCTTTGCTGGGTGGGTGTTTTTATCCTTAGTTTCTGTTTCCTCTACTGATTTTCAGAGAGTGTGATGTCTGTGGGTTTCCTGGTAGGAAATTTTCTTTGTACCTAATAATTATGGTATAGTAATTATAGAGGTTCCAGGTAAAATGTGTTTCTGAGTATTGGCAGCTGACACTTAGGAAAGGGAATGGGCTAGGGGTCTGAAGGTATTCATAGGAGGGAAGAGAGCAGAGTGGTCAGCAGCTACTTATTCTGTCTCCTTGGAACAGGGGGAGACAGTGAAGAGAGGTCACCCCAGAGGGTCTGCTACAGTGCTCAGTATGTGACTCAGTAGCTGGATCTAGAGGAAGAGGAGGAGAATGGAAGATCTACAGCCTACCTGCTTCCCTGTCGGGAGTGCTTTGTGGGTTTGTAGCAAGTGTCTGTTGGAGATGGAGGCTGGAATAAAGCAACAAGTGAGGAGAGGGGGATTAGGAGGGGAAGGTCTATGGGATCTACTGGAGATGTGGGCCGAGGGGAAGGAAAGTTCCAGCGGATATTCTTTTGCAGAGATAAGGATGAGACTAGATTGTGTTTGGAGGAGAGGAGGAAGTAGTAAAGGTCTTCAGCTAGCTTACCTGTTTTCCTGGCCTGCTCAGCTGATGTGTTCACAGGCTGTGTGTTGCTCAGTAGAAGTTTCTTTGGACCTGATAGTTGGAGCCATAGGGGCTTCCAAATAAAATGTGTTTGTGAGTATTGGGAACTGACACATAGGATTGGGGTCTGAAGGTGTTCACAGGAGGAAAGATAGCAGAGTGTTAAATCAGTATCTACTTATTTTGTCCTCTTGGAATAGGGGGGGACAGTGAAGAGACGTCTACCCTAAAGGGTCTGCTTATCTCAGGGCATGAGACTCGGGTTTGGCCTAGAGGGACAGAAGGAGTAGGGAAGATTTTTACTCAGCCTACCTGCTTCCCGGGCAGGAATGGTCTTTGACTTAGCAGGGGGTGCCTGCTGGAGTCCTGGGCTGGGATAAAGCAACAAGTCCAGGGAAAGAGGTTAGGTGGGGAAGATATGTGGGATCCTCAGGAGATGAGGGTAGGGAATAGAGAAGTAGGGAGTAGGGAAGTAGGGAAGAAGGGAAGAGGGAAGTAGGGAGTAAGGAAGTAGGGAAGTAGGGAAGTGGGAAGTAGGAAAGTAGGGAGTAGGGAAGTAGGGAAATAGAGAAGTAGGGAAGTGGGAAGTAGAGAGTAGGGAAGTAGGGAAGTAGAGAGTAGGGAAGTAGGGAAGTAGGGAGTAGGGAAGTAGAGAGTAGGGAAATAGGGAAGTAGGGAAGTAGAGAATAGGGAAGTAGGGGAGTAGGGAGTAGGGAAGTAGGGAGTAGGGAAGTAGGGAGTAGGGAAGTAGGGAAGTAGAGAGTAGGGAAATAGGGAAGTAGGGAAGTAGGGAGTAGAGAAGTAGGGAAGTAGGGAAGTAGGGAAGGCTCCTGCAGGTGTTCTTGTTGCAGAGCTGGGATGAGGCGGAGGGTCTGGAGGGACACAGGGAGAGATGAAAATGTGCAGTCCTCCTTCCTGACTGCCTGTGAGGAGTGTCCTGTGGGTTGGCAGGGAGTGCTTGCTGTAGTGGAGCAGAGAGTTCCTGCTGTAGCTGGAGCAGGGAGTGCCTGCAGTAATTGGGGCTATTTCTCTGCCCTGCTGAGCTGGTGTGTTCTAAGAGTGTGCCTGCTGGTGTTGGAGTCTGAGGTACTGGAGTGAGGGGGGATGAAGATTGGAAGGGAAGATCTTTGTGATCCATTGGGGATGGGGTCAGAGAGGAAAGGGAGACCATAACAGGTGTTCTGCTACAGAGTTGGGAATGAGACTCGGGATTGGGAACGGAGGAGCAAAAGGAGAGGTGACGATCCAAAAGTCTGGTTATTTTAAATACAGTCATGTCTGCATGTGCTCATACCTGTTTGTCTTGTGTAGTGATGGTACCACCTTGCAACTCCTGTGTTCTAATATTGTACCTAGAAATGTTTTAACTTCAATTGTCACAAGTGCTCTCTCCAAGCAGTGTTTTTCTGAAAGACAATCACAGTGTGAGCTCACTCTTCATTTACTTCATAGTCATTTGTGAACATCCTGAAAAAAACTGAACCATGCAGGAGCCCTTGAATCTCATGAATTATTAGGATGAATCAATATAACTGTTTTTTTCCCTAATAGGTCTTTATAGAATTATAGAATTGTGAACCATGGAGATAAAATACTTATTGCGTTCAATTGTCTCCACAGACACCTTCTTAATAATAATAATAATAATAAGGCCACAGCTAAACACTTGACTCTTAGAAGCAATTAAACATCTCCAAAAGGCAACTTGAGTTTTATTTATAGAGTATAATATTAAATCTTGAAGTGGAAATTCTAGATATGATTGATGATAATGCTCCCAATTTCCAAATGATTGAAGAAGTATTAATTATGTTATATGGTATGTAACTATAATTATCTGTCTATCACAGAACATGAGAGTTCAACTCTGAATGCTTCAAAACTGCTTCAGCACAGCCTCTGTGAAATTTACAGTGTTTTTGTAATCCTTCAGTCACAAGAAATTTTGCTTGTAAAAGTAATAAAGAAGTTGGGTGGTGGTGGCACATGCCTTTAATCCCAGCACTTGGGAGGCAGAGGCAGGCAGAACTTGGTGAGTTTAAGGCCAGCCTGGTCTACATAGTGATTTCTAGGACAGCCAGGACTGTAGTACAGGAAATCCTATCCAAAAAACAAAACAAAACAAAACAACAACAACAAAAAACCCAACAACAACAAAAGTAAAAAGAATCTTCCTGGTATACAGGGAGGATTTTGGTTTTCATGTGATAATGTTATAGTCTGTTGCTTTGGTGAATGTGTTTCTCAGCTTTAAGAGCTTTTTGGTGGTCTCTAGAGTCTCACACATACGTAAAATCATATAATCAGCAATGAGAGATACCCTGACTTTTCCTATTGTATCCCTTTTATTTCATTGTTTTTTCTTATTACTCTAGCTAAGAGTTCAAGAACTGTACTGAACACAAGTGGAGAGAGTGGACACATTTGTCTTGTTCCTGATCTTAGAGGGGACACTTTGAGTTGTGAAATGCTAACATCTGTTCATGACATGGCTGGCACATACATCAACTCACAACAACTTGTTTGCTTACATAAGACCTGCTCAAAATTCTAGCATAGAGTACGAATAGGTTCCCAAGGACCAACACCTACCTGAAGAGCTATTGGCAATTCATGGCTGCTTAGACGGGATCATTTTTCTTTAAGAATTTGGCCACTAATAAGTTTCCCATGTGCCTGTGTGTGGGCCCACACTCATGCACACATGGTCAAAACTAACTGAACTCAGGAGGATAGCAATTACAATAATAGACAAGGGCATGAAGTCAGTTAGGAGGGAAAGAAGTTGTGGGCATCACACAGGGTAATGGAAAGAGGTAGTAGGGGTTGATAAAGTCAATAGACATTGTATAAATGTATGTAATTTTCAAATAATATTATTTAAAAAATTATCATGTGTTGTTTGAGTTCACCATGAAGCTGGCTGTGAATGTAGGATTACCCAAATACTGCATTTCTTGCCCAAGTACATTTGTCTAAAAAAGTGTCTTCCCAGGCCCCTTGTATTTGATAAGCTAGTCTCTAACTGTGTGACAGGAAAGGAAGAGAACTGTAAAAACATTGTCCTTAAGGGCAGCTTAGAAGGTCATCCATTACCAACTCTAACTTTCACAAATCTGTTTTATTAGATACATGGTTTTATTGATCTGCAAATTCATGATTTATTTTGTATATAGAGTTAAACCATAAAATATTTCAAAGAAAAATCTTTCTTGAAGTTATTTTTAAAGCAAGTGCCATTTGTTGTTTTTCACTTAAAATTGAATAATAAAATACACACTTGAGGTAGCTGGTTATCTGCAATAGTATGAGGGGTGAGTTTGTAGGACATCCCTCAGTGGGTGGGTCAGTTCTCCACAGTCATTGTTCAGTTCAGTTTTTACTATTCTTATTTTGTTGTTTTTTTTTTTCATAATGGTCTAAAGATAACTCCACTTTTCCCATGCTTTAGAACTCAACCACAAGAGCACATGTCCTGAACACTTGGGGAATCCGGTCTGTCTGTTGTTTTTCTTGTTATATTCTTCCTCTGTGGATCCAGTGATGGAAGTATGTAATGAACACTATGTAATTTTTCTTTATTCTTAAATTTGCAAGAGAAACATCTTATGAGCAAAGTCCATTTTCACACCATCGCTGTTGTTTTAGTACTTGGTGAAGTGTCTGAAATAAAGTAGACAGAAAAATATTTGTCCAATAAAGAATAGATTAGTTAAAAACTATAGTCTCATTATATGTTAACAGTATATGTTTGTAGTCATATCTATACCTTTAGAGAATATTTTCCCAGCACTATTACAGAGATTATCACTGTATCTCACAACCTTGAGGGTAATTAGATTTCAGTCTTTGTTCTTGTATGTTTTTTCAAATACTTTTAAGATTGACATTTGTACTCTGTCCTGCCATAGCAAAAGGCAAGATTCTAGGAAGCTTATAAGGTGCAGACATTGATGTTTCACAGATTCAGAGGGAGGGTAGAAAGCCTAGAGAAGATGCTGGCAGTGTCCTCTTGTGAGAGCCTCACTACTGGGTTCTCACATGAGAAGGAGGCCAGTGCTATGTCCTGTGTGATGGTAGGTGAAAGGGCTACAGAGCATGGATACTGTGTTTTCATGTGGAGAAGCAGGACACAGACATGCTTCATCCAGTCCTTGCAAAGGAGACTTTACTATTCACAGGGGGTCTGCCTTCCTGACTTCCTAAAGGCCACAAGTCTTCACCTCCCCAAATTGCACAGTGAGTGGCAGCATATGGATTGTAGGGCACAAAATCTAAGTATAGGGTCTATATTATGTTCTTATTAAAATAGGTAATGATCAGATGGTTTTCTGTACTCAGAAAATTTCAACCAAAATAAAAGGGTAGAAAAACAAGTATTGCGTGGATATAATAATTACTTGGCTAGTTATAAAAATAAAGTTAGATCTGCATATGATCCAACACATGAAAGTAAATGGCCACTTTCTTATATAACTAAACATAGAAAAACATGAAATGAAGCAGCTGAGAGAAATAGAAACATGAAATAAAGCAATTGAAATATGAGGTACAATGTCTCCCTATTATTTGTTGAATTTATTTATATTGTCTTCATATATGCATGTATTTTATGAAGTTTCTGCTGTTTGAGGTTTCCATACTATCCCTCAAATGGCCCTTAATTTTATCTCTTCCCATATTCCCTTTATTGTACCTCTGACTCCACAAATTGATCCTCCCATTCCAGCCTGCTCCATCCTTCCATAACTATTTATTCTGTTTCTGTTACCTAATCTCTATGGTTTGTAGCTTGGTTATCATTGACTTAATAGCAAATATCTTCATATAAGCAAATAGCCACCACATTTGTATTTCTGGTTCTGGTTTACTTCACTCAGAATGATTTTTTCCTAGATCCATCCATTTACCTGTGAATTTCAGTTTTTTAACAGCTCAGTAGTACTCCATCATGCAAATGTACCACATTTTCTTTTGCATTCCTTTGCTGAAGGACATATAGATTCTTTTCAGTTTCTGGTTATTATGAATAGAGCAATAATTGACATGATTGAGCAAGTATCTCTGTAACAGGATAGAGCATCCTTTGGGTATATGCTCAAAAGTGGTATAGCTGATCTTGAGGTAAATCAATTCCCAACTTTC
Source organism: Peromyscus californicus insignis (assembly GCF_007827085.1). Lineage (NCBI taxonomy): Eukaryota > Metazoa > Chordata > Mammalia > Rodentia > Cricetidae > Peromyscus > Peromyscus californicus. The sequence goes on from NW_026294402.1 coordinate 13,334,349, forward strand.
TGGAGAACTTCCATATTGGTTTCCATAGTGACTGTTTTGTACTCCCACCAGCAATGGAGGCATGTTGTCCTTGCTTCACATCCTTGACAGCATAAGCTGTCACTTGTATTATTGATCTTAGTCATTCTGACAGGTGCAAGGTGGAATCTCAGAGTGGTTTGGTTTACATTTCCTTAATGGCTAAGGAGGTTAAACATTTCTTTAATTGTTTCATGACCATTTGAGTTTCCTCTGTTGATAATTCCCTGTTTAGATCTGGCCATTTCTTGTCACTGAAAGAAGCTTCCAGAACTGGGATTGGGTTACAGCTAATAGATTTGTTGGCCAAAAGGGTCCCATGGGAACCCTCAAACAACCCATATTGTTGCCAAGAATATAAGTTGCTCTTCACAAACTGATGGCAATGTCCCATTGTTGAGGACAATTGTACACAACTCATTGAACATGGAGACATCAAGCTGTTGCCAATGTAGAGCCTTCTTCACCTCTACATTTTTGCATCTTTGATACAGGAAAGTTAACTGCACTATACCAAAAGAGAAATATAAGCATCAACCCAGCCACAAACCCTTTGATCTACAATGGTGTCCCGCCTGCAAGCTATGTTAGTGCAATTTTGACACAAATCTTGTATGAGTAACCAACCAAGATGTGACCTGACTTCAGGCTCACTTCATGAACTGGAACCCATACCTGATACTGCATGGGCAACCAAAAATCTGAGACTGTTCACCCTAGGACCTAGTGTAAAACCAAATACTACTGTTCTACGAAAATAAAAAGTGGCAATAATTGACTCCTACTATACTCATAGATAAGTTTCTTGCTCAACCACCATTAGAGAAACTCCCTCCTGCAGCAGATAGGAACAAATCCAGAGACCTATAACCAGACACTATGCAGATAGTGAGAGACCCTGGAAAACTCAGACTAAATGGGAGTTGCAATTAAATCCTTCCCTACTGGACTCACAGAACCATTTGGAAGAGGAAGCATAATGAGTGTAAGAGCTAGTGAGGAAGCAGGACACAAAGAAAACAGGATCTCCAAATCAATAGAATAAATGCAGATATGAACTCACAGAGACTGAGGTAGCATGCACAGGGCCTGCATTTGTATGCACTGGGTCCTTTACATATAGATTATGACTTCCAGTTAAGTGTTTTATGCTGTGGGATGGTCTGTATGTCAAGTGTGTTGCTGATTGGTCAATAAATAAATCACTGATTGGCCAGTGGCCAGGCAGGAAGTATAGGTGGGACAAGGAGGAGAATAAAGCTAGGAAGTGGAAGGCTGAGTGAGGGAGACACTGCCAGCCGCCACGATAACAAACAGCATGTGAAGATGCCAGTAAGCCACCAGCCGCATGGCAAGGTATAGATTTATAGAAATGGATTAATTTAAGCTGTAAGAACAGTTAGAAAGAAGCCTGCCACGGCCATACAGTTTGTAAGCAATATAAGTCTCTGTGTGTTTACTTGGTTGGGTCTGAGCGGCTGTGGGACTGGCGGGTGAGAGAGAGATTTGTTCTTACTGTGGGCCAGGCATGAAAACTCTAGCTACAGTTCTATGGGATTCCTGAGTGTGCAAACAAGTGGGGTTCTGTTTCTTGTGCCTTCTTTTGGGCTCTTTTCCTTATGTTTGTTTGTTTTGTCCAATTCCAATATGTTAGTTTGTGTTTTACATATTATATTATATTCTCTTAGAGGCCTATTTGTTTTCTAGTGAGTGACAGAAAGGGAGTGAATCTGGGTGGGAGGGGAAGTGGGAGGAAACTATAATCAGGATATATTATTTGAGAAAAAATTATTTTCAATGAAAGGAAAAATAAATCTCATGTGCATGAATTTTTGGATAGAATAAGTCATTGAAAGTATAAGCCAGCTTTATGAAAACAAAGAACTATTGATTGGACTTGCTAGGAATTAAAGCATTAAAATATAAGAAACATCATAAAGTCAATTAAAGTAAAATTATAGAATTCTATTTTTATTTTAAGAACATGCTAAAATAAAAAGAATAAGGATGACACAAATCCATAAGTTGCCTAAATGTGTGATCCATGGAGAAGAAAAGTAGATATTGATGCCAGAAGCAAAGGTCAAATTGAAGCATTAGTATAACACTGTATTTATATTATTAAGCTGGCTGAAATTCCAGAAACACACTTAGTGCTGGTCAGCATGCTTGAGACGTGAACTACAGTTTGTAGCATAAATAGATCAACATTTCTGGAAAAGAATTTAGTATGTACTAGGTCTAAGTTGGGAACTAAAGCTCCTTACAACAATTTATCTCAAGGAAATAAAGAGATGCTGTAAGGAAACGTGCAAGGCTGTGGTGGAAGACGTCTGTACACCGAAAACAACTCAGCGCAGATGTCAGTCAGTCATACTGCAGATGCAATCCATCCTGCATCTTAGTTAATACTCATTACACAGGTGCCTAAATAATGGTTTTACATGTTATAAGAGTCTATGAAACATGGGCAATGAAAAAAATATTCGCATCTGTAGCTCTCATTACATTAAAACATAAAAGATAAAGCATGAGTGACAAGTACATAAAGTACATACTTAATGGGGAGATTACTTCTGAGAGCACAGGTGCAGAGATGAGGAGGGCCCAGGGACTTCTTCCTGCCTCTGAGCATTTGGGACTGAGCACTTGTAACATTTGACCTCATTCTCACACGTTGTCTAGTAAGCAGAAGTATTTTCCCTACTAAATTGATGATACTCCACACATTGACTTAACCATGTATACACAATTAATATAGAGTAAGACATGAATTTGAACATGGGTTTCTAAAAATAATACTGCTAAATCTCATTTATCTAACAGCCTTTTAAAAAAATCAAATGCACACAATCAGAGTAGACGGCTGTTTACCAGTGATGGGACAGAGGAGAAATGTCGAGCCATAAGTGAGACTACCAGGTAAATAACCTTTCAGATGAGAGGCAGAGTTGGGGTTGCAGATGCTCCTAGGGCATATTGTAGATTTGCTGAGAAATTTTTGGTATCCTTCACACAAATACATGTACAGTACTATATAAGGTAGGAGACACGTCAAAATACTTAGCTTCAATCATAACACACACATACATTCACACATACACAACAAGAAGAATAAACTCAATCTTTTAAAAAGAGAATAGAGGTTTGGAATTTGGTAGACTTTTGTTAATGTTACTCTGTTAGCAGAAGATTTGTTGCCTTTTTATTATTAATAGACTTGCATCAGACCCTTCTGGATACTTCATCACTGCCATGAGTACAAATCATTTCACCAACAGATGAACATGTAATTGGGCAAAATTCTTTCTGTACGGAATGAACAATCTGCATGGTTCTTGAATAGCTATTGTCTGCTCTTTTCAGACTCAGTTTGGTTTTGCTTTTCTCATACTTATTACCACCATGAGCCACTGGAATGCAGTGGGAAAGGAGCATGGATGTGTCAAAGAGGAGGCAGGTAGGCAGTGGCTCATCCAGATATTACTCAGCAAAGGATTATTGAGACCCTTGAGACTTGTGGTGGTCAGATAGAAATATGCATGCTTTCTCTTCTCCAGGAAATGCAGGTTTCTCATTTTCAGATGAAGTGAAGCCTTCTTTGCCATTTGCATCATGAAGACAAGATATAATTTCACAGACCCATAGATAGTACTACTCCATCTCACCTTCAAAAGAACAGTTCCCCCAAACACAGGCAGAAATACTGCATTTAAAAAAATCAAGTGTCGGCAGTATGTGACACCTCTTCCCAGTCTCTGGTATTTTATTTAGAATTGCAAAAATCAACACAGCTATTTATTTCATAATTCTACTAGCATACCTCAAATAAATTCAAAAGAAGTACCTCAAAGTAGAACCTACTTTCTATTTGATACATTGTATTGAAGTAACAAAGTATGCAGAAAAGTCTCATGTTAACACACAGGAGCCAGTGAAAACTGAAAAGGTCTTTGTTTACTGTTTATTTTCCAGTGATTTTTAAAGTATTCCTGTTATAATTGTGTCAACACTCTGTTCCAGGTTTCTGCTATACAGCATCTAGCCATTATTTTTTCCAAATTACAAACAACTCAAGCAAATGCCCTCTAAACATCTTATGCAAACTATGTGTGTCATTGTTTTATTCTTTTCGTGCAGTTCTGACATGAATTTAAACTAAAATAACAAAATAACAATGTGTTTTCAAAAGTCTCAAGACTCATACATATGAAAAATGCTTTTTGGAGACTGATTCCTTAATATCAGGGTTTTATAGAGCTGTATGTGAAATATCATGTTATGAAAATTGATACATTTCACATACAAAATAGAATGGCATTTGTTAGAATGCTGTTCTCCAAAGAAAATAAAAGGTGTATTTCATAGTGATTATAGTCCACCTACAGATTGAACTGGGGTCATGTTGTTCATGTCATTTACATATATGTTGTTTATGATATTTTTAGATGATTTAAAAAAAAAAGCCAAGCCTGGTGAGTCACATCTTTAATCCTAGCACTTGGGAGGCAGAAGCAGTGGGACCTTTGTGAGTTTTGAAGCCTGCCTGGTCTACAGAGAGAGTTCCAAGACACCCAGAGCTACACAGAGAGACCCTATCTTGAAATATCAAAATAAACAACCAACCAACCAGGACAACAGCAACACACAGCAAGTGGTGAAGTGGTCCAAACTTCGTATGTGTCTTTTGGTGAGTGATCAGAGCTATTCTGTGATTTGAAGGGGAAAACCTGTGTGGAAGAGCACCAACAGTTTATATTTTTTACGGTAGAGATACAGGAGAATAAAAATACTCGCATATATCAGTTACCACCAACCTCAAATATAGATGGACTGAATCCAGACCCAAATAACTTGAAAACATAGTCAGTGAGGATTTCCAAAGGCTTGAAAGGAGTTTGAGAGACAAGCGGATTTATCAGAAGACCCAGATGATGTTTATCTCTGTCTGTATGCTTACACTCTCTGCTGTATCTACAGCTCCATCTCTGAAGCACATACTAAGTGACAACTGACTTGCATTGAACTGCTGGTGAGTTATTATTTTAAGCTCTTCAGAGTTCTGATCACAAACAGTGGATGAAATGAGAAACAGGACCATCACCGATGATCTGAGCCTTGATGGGCGTATCCATGTCCCTGGACTGCTTATTAAAAAATGAAATAAAGGCAGATACAGATTGCCAAGTAGCAAGAGTGCTTTAGTCATAGCAAATGCGGGTGTTTAGATAAATAGATTGTTATATAAACATTTCCCTTCACACAATGCATCCAATTTTAATCATATATGTTCTCAGTTAATCAAAGGCTAAGATGGCAAATAGATGGTTTATAATAAAAGTTCACTTAGAGGCACAGTTTGACTTCTTGAAAATTGCACAAGTACTCAAAACCAGTGAAAGCCAGATCAGCCTTCCACCTTCCATTCACAGATGTGTTCTGAAACATGTTTAACAGAAACTAAATTCGATGTCATTCAGAGGAGCAGAACCTTATGCCACTGTTCAGAGACAGGTGAGCTTGCAGCTTGGTGCAGATGGGGGTGCTAGGCTACTAGAAGGTTGTTTGGAGAGAAGCAAGTGTGCAATCACAAATGCACTTGGGGGTTCTCAGTTGCCAAATGCATTATTAGAAGAGACCTGTGTGGAGCTGAGGAGGCTCCAGGTTTCTAAACTCGGCTATGTTTGTCTGCCTCATGGCTCAACTGAAGACATGTCACTCAACTAGGAAAACAAGCAAGTTATTAAAAAAATGATGCTAAATATAGGAAGGACCAAGTGTTTTCAGAGAAACGTGTTTCTAACAGATCACTTTGCACTTTACTGTGGGTAGGCTTCGGGTCAACACCGTACACGACAGCTGAAGATTCCTTACACAAACATACATAGAACTTATTCATCACACTTGGGAATGATGAATCGTCATACATTTCCGTGTTCAAATTAACGAAAGAAGTAAGGGTAATGGTAGTGTCTGCAGACACTGACATTAGTGGGGGGCTTGGACCTTTGGGCTGATTGGTGGGATTGAACCTACCGTCAGAGAGTCTGCAGAGGATTGGTTGGGAGCTTTCCAGCTTCAGGGCGGGGTGACTATCATTGGTCACCGTGAGGTGGTGGGGCACCTTTTGATTAGCTGGCCCTAGGCTGTGGTTATCCCTGGGAGGGCCAGTTCAGCCCAGGAAACCGGAACTGAGGCCTGGTCTTTTGGCAAGGCTGCTTGGGCCCTGGCGTAGGGTCAGTCCTGCTATAGGAGGGGATGGCTGCCTCAGTATCAAGGGGAGGACGATAGAGACACTCATTGGTCTTTGTGCAGAACTCAACCCTGCTTGTGCTTCACTGAACCATTCTTTCCTTTTCTATTTGAGCCTAATTGATTTTTGGTATCTTGCTCAAGATATCATCATGATTTTACTTACCATGTGCTTCAAAAGCCCTGTATGATTTTATTTATTATTACAGATATTTTCTCCACTATGATCCCTTATTCAACTGTTTCAATCATTTGGTCTGACACTCCTGAAGGCAATATGTTTTATCCAAAGCCCTCAATTCAGGCACTGTGCAATGCTTGCTCATGTATACCAGCTTCCAGCATTGCCAGAACATAGCACCACATTTGACAGTTGCATAAAGAAAACGATTCCCCTCAGTTCTGGAATGGGAAACTCCTAGATCAATGCTGTTAGGTTAGTTAATTGAGGACTGACTAGAATCAGACTCAATGCTTCCCACTGTGCTTGTAAAGCCCATCTTCATTGTGTCAGATGACCTTCCTCCAATCTTCACATGGTTTCCACCCTGTGCATATGTGCCATCCAGATTTCCCTTTCTAAAATGACAGCAGACATGTGTGTTAAGGTGCACTACAAGGGGCACACCTTTACTTAGTTAAATCTGTAAATGTATTTCCAAATATGGTCACATTCGCAGTTTACTAGACATTGAAAATTAAACGTTATTTAGAGGTTATAATTCAACCTGTAATACCATAATAAGTATTTGTCAGATCAATCATTAAGTAAATGGACCATGTATAGCACTTTAAAAATTATATTTAATTGTCTTATGTGTTTTCTTTATGATAAAATTCACCTTTTATTCATGCTTGAATATTCAGTGTTAGCACAAAGACTATTGCTTAGTTTATGCCCACAATGGTTCATCAAGTGACTGATGAAGGAAAATATAGAGAAGTATTTTTTTTCTGAAGCTATCTCTGAAATAATGTACATGTGGGTCTTGTGGATACTATGCTCAGTGATTCTCCCTGGTCCTATAGACTGTAATGAGTCTTAAAACTTTAAACCTAAGGCTGTTAGAGGAATTCTAAATGTTTCCCTGACCTTAACATGTTGTCTTTTAGAGATGAGTCTGCATCTTTGATTTTGTATCTTATTAATATACAAACTTTGTTTTTCCCCCTTGTTTATCAAATGCAGTGCTAAGAGTGAAATACAAACAGCTTCCTAAGGAACCTGTCAGAGAGATATCAAAGTGTCTTCAGGATGTGAAAAGAAAGATAATGAAGAATGGAAAGCCCTAGTGTGGGGTACAGCACAGAGAAAGAACCAGTATTCTATCTGGTTCAGTATGACCACCTCAATTACCATCAGCACAAGGAATGCAAGTAGAATATTAATTAGCTCCATTTTCTGTAATTTAGCACATGTAATCAGCCCCAATAGTAATAAAGGAGTGACGCTGAAGGTTCTCTCTGTAGAAATCCTTGAACCTAAAGTAATCTAACAAGACAAGTGTGGACTAATTGGTTTTATTGGAAAGAAAACAACCAGGCAGGTTAACAACCAAGCTGGTATCAGCATTAAGAGTGACATCCCCACTGGTATTTCAATCTAAGAAATTTCATTCATGCATCAGAGACCAAATATTCTTTTAGTTTCCTCTACACTGAATTTGCTCCTCAGGAAATCTGAGTTCTGCTCTTAGGTGGAAAGTAATACAAAGATTCATGAAAAAGGAGAACCAACTTGAATATAGCTTTCCCTCAGTGTTCCATTTGTGACCACATTCCTTTGTGTAGATGTAGGTCCAGCTGTCAGTGAAATGCTAGCTACAGTCAGTGGGTGTGGGTATTCCCAGCATTTTTTTTTTTTTTTGATCATGAGGACAATTTTGTTAGACTTTAAAAATTTTAAAGACAGCCGGGCGGTGGTGGCGCATGCCTTTAATCCTAGCACTTGGGAGGCAGAGCCAGGTGGATCTTTGTGAGTTCAAGGCCAGCCTGGTCTACAGAGCGAGATACAGGAAAGGCACAAAGCTACACAGAGAAACCCTGTCTTGAAAAACAAAAAAAACAAAATAAATTTTAAAGACAAATCCCAGGGCTTTTAAAGCTAGAAATCTCAACATCTTTCCAGAGGAAGATGATAGAGAAGAGAAAAGAAAAACAAAACAAATAAAAGCAAAATAAAACAAAACAAACCCCCTTGCTATCTGACATCGGGTAGCATGGAGATCAGCCAAAGGGCAGACAAGCAGCTTCATAATCAAAGGGAAGCTTCAGAGGAAGAGAGGGTAGCCCTCAGGATTGGGGTTCTATGTGATTCCTGTGTGTGTAGATATGTGTCTATATCTACATGTGTTTTCTCAGTTCTTTTTCTTGTTTGGTTGTTTTTGTCATATTCTGATTTGTTTGTTTTTTATCTTATCTTTTAAATTGGCATTCCTTAGACACCTGTTTGTTTTGTGAGGAGAGAAAGAAAGGGTATGCATCTGGTTGGGAAGGGAGGTGGGGAAGACCTGGGAAGAGTAGGGGGATGGGAGAATATAATCGAAATATAGTGTATGAAACAAATCTATTTTCAATTAAAGACAAAAAAAAAGAAAAAAAGATTAAGAAGTCTCTAGTCCCAGAGAAAACAGATAGGCTCTGGTCAGCATCTGAAAAGAGACCAAGAAGAAAAAAAAGAAAAAGTATGCCCTTTGTTTATGAAATGTTACATTTATGGGAACTTTTAAGTCACTGGCTTTAAATAATTTGGTGATGGTACATTTTTCTATCGTTTCCTTTATTTTTATTATGGTTTAGGTTGGGTGAGATTCTTGAATCTGTGATTTTGTGATGTTCATAAAAATTTAAAATAGTTTCATATGTTCTTCTGTCTCCTTCTTTCTTTCTTCTATTTAGCTAAAGCAAACAGTAGGGCTTCTAAGATTATCCTACTGAACTGTCCCATGGACACCTGCTGCTGTTTCCTGTTTCCTTTTGTAAGGTCCTTTATTGAACCTTATCTCCATGATCTTTTCTTTCTTAATGTTTAATCTGCTGTCGATCTATACAGTGAATTATTTTAAAATTTCAGACGTTTAGTTTGAATGTCTTAAAGTATACTTTTTAGTTTGAATTCCTTAAAGTATAATTTGGCACTGTGAACTCTCTCCCATGCCTGGCATTAGCACATCCAACCTGTCATTCAGCTTCTCAGCCAAACAGAATAAAGTTGTAACAATTTTAATGCTCAGCTAGGCTTTCCTCATTGTCTCGTGGGGATAGATTAAAACTGATTGAATTTTTCTCCTAACTATAGGTCAATTATTTTATTTCCTCACATTTCTGACAATTATTACTTCATGCTAAATATTATAAATTGTAAGTCATTGTGCTAGACCTTTCCATTTTCTGTAAATATCTGTGAACCCTTAACCTCTGACTTAGTTTGGTTATTTGGGACCAGTTGATCTCTGATCTCGCCTTTTAGGTTTTCAGTTGTCAGCTGAAAGTTGGAAAATGACAGGTTTTAAGAGTTCTGAGGCAAAATTCTTGCTACTTCCCTGTGAAATGCCTCAAGGTGTTTTGTTTTGTCTTTGTTTGTTTTCCAGGCGAGCTGCTTGGAACTGGAAGAACTTTCCATTTCCTAACTGTTGAACAGTTTTCTTCGATCTTCCAGGGGTTTGTTCATGGCAGAGCCTCCTGGTGCTCACGCATTGCTCAGCCTTCTGCTGGAGACACAAAGCTCTTCAGCTGGGCTCTGAGAGTCCTTCTCTAGCCAGCTTCTCCCTAGCTCTGTCTTGCCTGGATGGTTTCCCTGGGCTGAGAGGGAATTCAATTCAAGGAAATGGGCATTTTGGGGGTAAAACCTAACTTTTCTGCTTTTCCATTGCTTGGCAGCTTGACATCAGTAGTAACTCAGACAATAACAGGACTGACCTTCACATCTCTTTCCCAAGGACCTATGCCCCTTGAAACCGGTGTTCAGTGCATGCTGCAGTTTCAATCACTTAAATCATTTAATCACTTAAATTATTTAAAAAAAAAAAACCACTTGACTGTGACTCAAAAATCTCATAGTGTTCAATTCATATTTACCTGCTTTCCTTGTTACCAGTCTATGGTAGAGCAAAGCACCATGAGAAGAGGGTAGAGCAAAGCTGCATATCTCATGACAAATTGGAAGCAGAGGAGAGGCAGAGGAAGTGACTAGGGAAAAGATTCCCTCAAAGATGCACTTCATCATCTAGTTCTTTCTCCGGGCTTTCCCCATCATAATTTCACCCACCCCTGCGAGCAGCATAACCAGGTGAGGATAAAGTTCAGCAGGAGTCTGTGGGGACATTTAGTATTCAAGCTGAAACACAGTATTACTTAAAAATCCAGGTTCATGTTTATCTGATGTTGCTTTTCAGTTGATATTGCAGCATTAGTCAGAACATTTTAATTCTATCTTGACCAGAAGAGAGTTTGAACATACATTTAGATACCCAGGAGTTTTATGAGAGCTAACTAAAAATTTTTGATGACTACAAATTATATAAATCTATGCATCAGTGTATAAAGTTAAAAACTCTGTAGGAGAACTTAATTACTGGAAGCATTTTCTGTGTGCTAACATTAATATCAGTGGTCAGCAACATGTATGAAGTCTCAATACATCCTGCTCCAAAATAAGTTTGAGGTTTCTTTCTTTGTTAGTTTTCATCACACACAGATGGAATTGAGTTCTGTGTAGACTGGATCATTGCAAACTACATAATATAAAGTTTGAATAATTAATTCATTTGTTTCTTCAGCCAGTATTTAGTGTCTATTCTATATAAGCACTATTCTTAGTATACACCTGCTCCTCCTGACATTCATTTCTCCAAAAAGAGAAATCAATACTAGTCAATAAAATAAAGGATATAAAAACAAGGAAATCATCTAATGAAGGGAAAAGAAAATCTGGCAATATTTAATTGATGGAAGTGGAAGAACAGTAATGAGGCTCTTTGCAGTTGTAACTTGTAGCCAGTGTGTGGAAGAGACAAAGTCTGGCAGGAAGAGCTGCTGAGGTCATGAACTGGAAGCCATAACATTCTGGGAGATTCAAATAGACCTCACAATGATTTTATAATGTCTGACATGCAGGAGAAGTTCTTATCTCATGATGATTCCGAGAAAATACAGAGTCTTAGTTCATGATGCCATATAGTTCCTACCATTAAGAAACATATTTTATATTTTATAGGTGAAGGGACAAAGGGCAAAGATTTTAAGTACTTGCTCAACTAGAAAGTATATGCAGATGTAAAATGCATGTTCGCTATTTCAAAGTCAGGGCTCTTAGTTTTACACAAAACAATTCTTTCACTTTGTTACTGATGTTACTGGGGACTGTGAAAAGTTTACTGATAATGTTTCCATGACCTCTGGTCTGATTGTTTCTCCAAGTATTTCCCAAAATGTTTTTCATTTATTGTATAAATGTGATGTAACCAATAAACTCTTGTGCTTGAATCTTTGGTCTGCAGGGAGTGGCACTTTTTGAGAAGGCTGTGGAACCCTTAGAAATGGAGCTTAGTCTGAGGTAGGTAATGGAGAGGCAGGCCTTATGAGTTATAGCCAGTCCTTGATTCTAGTCCCAGACTCTGTGCTCTCCGTTACCTAGTTCCCTGAGATGTATGGGCCCAGCCATGCCCTTCTCTCAACATGAACTCCACTCTGCCTTCTTCACCATAATGGACTGTATCCCTTCAAATTATAAGCCCAAACCAATTTTCATTCCTTAAGTTCCTTATTAGTTATTCCATAACGACAACAACAAGGGAATTAACTAATATATACCCTTAGCCAAGAGTGTGGAATGTGAGAAATTTGTTGAATGGAAGAAAACAGAGTGGAGTCGGCTAGCTATGACCCAAGGGGAGAACTGGCCATTGTATTACTTTCATGCACAAGTCTTATCAGAACATAGGCATGACCACTGGTTCTTGTTTTTTATGGTTGCTTTCAGTGTAGGATGGCAGAGAAGATTAACAACAGAGATCCTTCAGTTTCAAACCTAAAATACTTTCTGTTTTATACACAATACTTACCTCTGAATAGAGAATCAGACCTCTGCAAAGTTTAAGTGACTCCCAAGAGACTGATTTAGATTTGTGTTGACTCTAGAGTCTGGGGGATTAATTAGCAACTTTATTACTGAGACATATTGAGGAATGAGAATCCTTTGTTGCCCACCCCCCACGGAGCACACTGAGAGTTGCTACCTGAGGACATGCCCTGCAGCTTGAGGAAGAGCCCTCAGCCAGCTTGCCAGTCACTACCCATGTGCCTCCATGCTGTTCAGTGAAGCTCAAGAGGTATGGCATATCAAATAAAATGTCTTCAAAATAACCATTTCATTTCTCTTAGTTTATCTGTGTGGGTTTACATTTTTAATAATCTCTAAAATAAAAAACATTTTTCTAAATCGATTTCTTCTAAATGTACCATTTTAAGAATTAGGCATTTGTATATAGAATAAAGTAAAATTTTCTATTGCTATTTTTGGCATTTAAATAACATAAAGAAAGTAAAGATGGTATATCATTGTAATATCCAGAAAATCCATTTCCAGGAAAGAGAATTGAGATAACAATACATTAGCCTTCTATTTTGAGTAAAACTTGGACTTATACAAGAGAAATAAAGTAATATTTATTGTATTTACTAAGGTCATATTTCCTGATATTAAGACCTTATATGATCATTGTACATTCACCCAAACAGGAGTTTAAATTTAAACCTATATTTTATGTTCAAGCAGTTCACTTGGCATTTAATCTCCTCCTGTCTCTAGAGGTTTTCAGGTTTCTGCTTTTTTTTTATGATCTTAATTTTTTAAAAAACTAAACAAAGCTGTTTCTTTTATTCTTTGAGAATATTATCTAGTTATGTAATTTGTTTCTTCCCTTTCCTCCCATCAAACCCTCCCATACGATTCTCCTTGATCTTTTTCAAATTCATGGCCTCTTTACATTGTTTGTATATATGCTGGGAGCCTGCACAGAGCACAACAAACATGACAAGACACAGGACAGCAAGGATCCTTTCTCATGTTCACTGGAACGTGTTCCGCCCAGTTGGCAGATGGATGGATGATTGGGTGGGGGGTGGATGGTGAGCAAGCTAGTTGCCTACCTGAGGAATTTGAATACAAAGTGCAACACCCATCTGAGTAAATTGACAACATTACCCCAGGCTGAAATAGCCTGATCAGAGAAAAACATTTTGAAAATCTAATTTTAATATAAATATAATAAATTTGGACGTTCAAGAGCATGACCCATCTTGTTAGATCTATCACACCCAAACAAATGGTAGTTACTCAAACACTGTCTTTTCAGTAAGACAGAGATTCAAACAAGAGGATTAACCAGGAAGTGGGCAGAGGTTTACCCAAGTTCTGTAATTACACACTGCTGAGATGGGAGACAATTGCCCATGATAAAAACAAAAAGTAGCTGAAATGTTTAAGAACAGTGTTTTCTTGTCAGGAGTGGATGGTTTTGTAGAAAAAAAAAAAGGAATATTAGAACGATGCAGTAAATAATTCTCACTTTAAATGCAGATTTAAAGTCCACTCAAAAAAAGTTCAAAACAATAGTGTTACTTTCCAGTCTGATACAAGGTAGACCAGGGCTGGAGAGACTGTCTGGCAATAATAGATTTGCATTTTGTGTAATTAATCTTCACCTGTCAGGTGGGCAAATTCATTAATCATCTGTTTTTCCACTGGAATACTGGACTTTCAGACATAGATAAAATGCTGGGTGATGTTACTGAAGCCTTATGAATGTGAATTTCAGGGATGGAGAAGAGGGGATGAGGGGGCAGAGGAGAAGGACAACACAAAGGAGGGGGACCCCCCCCAGAGGAACAATGCCGTTTTGTTTTTTAACCCCATCTTTTCTTGAGTGTGTCACAAACAATAAAGAAAGTAAAACTGAGCACCTATTTCTTTTCTTTCTTTTTCTGTTGTATATGTATATGTGTGTTCTATGAGTGTGTGTTTGTGTATGTATTAAGCAGAGAGTCTATGTATGTCATGTGTATAAATGTATGTGAGTGGTGTATGCATGTGTAACTTTTTGTATGTGTGTATATATTCTTTGTGTGTGTGTGTGTGTGTGTGTGTGTGTGTGTACATACACTTTGCACACATGCATGTGGAGGCCAGAGTCTACAAAGAGTGTCTTCCTCTTCTGCCTTTCCACCTTATATTTAGATTCTCTCATTGAACCTAGAGCTCATTGTTTTCGCTGGACTAGCTGGCCAGGAAGCCCCAGGGAGCTTTGTGTTCTCACCTCCACAGCAGTGGGATTCCAGGGCACATAACCTGTTTCTAGGTAGGTGTTGACTATCCAAACAAAGGTCTTCACATTTGCACGTAACACTTACCAACTGATCCATCTCTTTTGTAAAGTGTTAATCTAATTAGTATTATCAATAATAATCAGGAGTCAGATATTGGGGTAAAAACCCAAAATATTAGAGAAGCACGGGAGCAGCCACAGTCGCTTCTTACCTCTCCAGTCCTCCAATCAAAAAGGGCCAAGATCCTCTTGTTGCCCGGCCTTATTCCTTCCTGTCTCCTCTCTCCAGTCCTCCAAGCCTCTATGGTTGATTTACGTCAGCTTCCTTTCATAGCTGCTATAAATAAATAATGACTTTAAATAACTAAGGTGAAAAATCTGGAAAGGACAATCCTAGGAGGCCAAGGAGCCACACAATGGAGAGTGAGGAGAGCTAGGGGGTTGTGCTTTAACACAAAGGCATACACAGTAGTAGGGGGTCATACTGTCCACATATAGGAGACAGAAGTGGAGATGCCAACTGAGAGTGAGGAGAAAAAGCAGGATTGTGGGCTGAACTCACACAAATGTTTTGTGGTAACTTTTTATTTATCAGAGGTGTGCAATTTGACGGGCAAAATGTCCCATGTCCCATTAAGACACCAGAGAGACGGGATGCACTACTCTGATGGAATGCAGCTCTGCAGTGGCAGCTGGATGGATTGTGCCTAGAAGATAAACAAAGGTTCCAAACCTTTAGCCAAGTGAGAAGGCCAAAAGATTAAGAGTCCTTAGAAAGGTGAAATTACTTTCAAAATATGTTGCAATGTAGTTCCTCAGGAGGGGTTTAAGATACTAGGAATGTTATTTTATTACAATTCAGTCATTCAGAAAATAATTTTATAATAATCTATTTAAAGTGATTATCCTAGTAGGGGGAAAACTAAATGAAAGAAAATAATTTTCCCCCTGCAGGTCAGAATGCTATTTTAGGACCTGTAGGCAGAGATGAAAAGCAGTAATCTTTGAATATGTTAATAAATTGAGTGAGAGAGCTAAATGGCTTTAGGCTAATGCTTAATTTCCTAAAGTTGTGTGGTGAGTATATAGACATTTAATAGCTTTACTGCGGACATAACTAAACTCTGACAAGTAGTTTGAACCAGTATTATTCATCAGTTCTCTAGCCTGTCATGAATGTGTATGTTTGTTCAAGATAATTGTGAAGGGTTTTAGTTTCTTAACCAAAGGAGTTAAATCATTTGTTTAACAAATAAATATCAATATATAGCAGGTGATTAAAGAGTATATCCTTTGCAATATGTCTGTTTACTGGATTTTGCTTATGCAAAGTAAGTCATAAACCAGGTAGCAAGGTTACTTTTAAGATAGAACTTTGATATGAGGTATGTCCTGTGAAAGAGGAACCACTCACCTGATTCTCATGAAATGGCCTTTTGAATAAATAATAGCAGAGACCTTGTCAGCCTTTATTTATAGCTTTTATAAGCTCATCTTATATACGGCCATGAAAGGTCATGAACTCATTTCTAAATATTAGAATTCTCTGTGTTACCTGCAGACTATTTCTAAACCAAATAAACTATAGAGACCTGTTATCTGTATTTTGGCATTAAAGTGATTATTTTGGGACGTATTAAACTACGGAGAAACAACAAAAATAATCAACTAATTTTCTTGAAGTTCTAACATTTGCTAGGGACACATTTTAGATCTGTAGTCCTAGAGACAGAACAGTGTGTATGTGGTTAATCGGCTCCTATTTGTAAACATAGAATTAATGCATGCAGTACTGGACTAGACAAGTTATCATCTCCATTTTATACAGTGAATCAGAGGCTTCAATGGGATTCACTTCATTAGTAACTATGGTGCAAACTGCATTGCTGTATCAGATTTTATAATGTCATCATTATGTTTAGAAGCATACTATGCAGCCTCTGACATGCGAGGGTCAAGGATGTAACCACAGATCTATGCAATGGTTCTAAGCAGGGGCCTACCAGGAATGTCAATGCATCAGAAGAGAAAGTGGGTGGTGATGCCTCAATACCGTTGCAGCTGGAGGTAATATATCTAAAAACCCAACAGCTAGGGAAATTTGTAATCCTAGAGCAGAACATTTAAGAAGCTGTGAATTCTATCCAAAGTTTAAAGGTTGGTCTTTGCATATGAGAAAATATCAAACACTATATAATCTTCCCAAGAGTTTGCACCATTTCATCATTTTGTAAAATTAGTCTACCAAAGGCATCACATTCTAATCTAGTTTTAGTGAGCTGTGTCTCATCCTCTTCCTCTATCCATTACTTCCTAATTAGTTGGTGCCTATGCACAACCTACTGTGTGTTAGCTTTCTTCTCTACATAAATTTTAATTTCCCACAACAACATACACTTCACTTAAGTTTCTTCCAAGGGACAATTTATTTATTTTAATTTTATGCCTATGCATGAGTAGCATACATTACCACTGCTGAGCTATTTTTAGAACCACCAAATAGATACTTCAATCCTGGCCACAGAAGTGGCATTGTGCTGCAGAATTCCAAGTTTTAAACTGGAAAATGCTGGTATCTCTATGGAATAGAAATATGACTTCAATAAATACAGAAAATCTATAGAAAACAGTTTCTTTCTTTCTTTTTTTGACCTTCTAAAAATTGATTCTTTTGTGGATTTGACATCATGCATCCCATTCATCTCCCTATCCCTTCTTCTCTACCCTCTGCCCTTGCAACCTCCCCTCCCAAAGTAAAATAAAATTTAAAAGAAAAAAAAAAAAACAAAAACAAACTAATAAGAAAAGAACAACCGGGCGGTGGTGGCGCACGCCTTTAATCCCAGCACTCGGGAGGCAGAGCCAGGCGGATCTCTGTGAGTTCGAGGCCAGCCTGGGCTACCAAGTGAGTTCCAGGAAAAGGCGCAAAGCTACACAGAGAAACCCTGTCTCGAAAAACAAACAAACAAAAACAAAAAACAAAAAAAAAAAGAAAAGAACAAAACAGCAAAAAAAAAAGTCTGGGTGTGTAAATTGTAGTGTGACACAATGAATCACACAGCAGGTCCTTTAGTCCATACACTGGGTCCTCACTGGGAATCTTCTTGGATGTCCTATTGTTGCTCCGTGTTATGGAGAACCTTCAGCTTTCGATCTGCAGGTCCAGTTTCTTCACATGCTCCGGAAGCTCACAGATGAGGTTGGTGTTAGGGCTGGGCTAACTCATAGCCCTGGGTCTGGGGCTAGGTGGTAGCTGGGTTGGTCAGCCTGCCAGTTTTCCCTCATCAACACCACCAGGGTGAACTCTCCAGCATTTCCCCAGTTAGCTCACCCACTGCAGCAGGCAGCAAGGAACAGTGCCAGTCCTCCTGCTCTTTAGCCCTTGAGGCAGTCATGTGTACCCACACCACAATGCTCAGCTCTACTGTTTTGCCCTGGTGAGGCATAAGGTCTTAGGAGTGTTGCAGCTCGTGAGGGGCAGTGCCAGAGGAGACAGATGCTTTATTTTACTGGTGTGTGTGTGTGTGTGTGTGTGTGTGTGTGTGTGTTTGTGTGTCTGTCTGTCTGCCTGTCTGTCTGTGCATTATTCAAATATGGGCACCAAGACAACATTTGTTAACAATGGAGCTAAGCATGGTTCTTGCTTTTGTGGGAACCTGTCATATAACAGGACAGGCACCCATGAAGGAGATATGTCTAGTTCTGTGTGTGGTTATGAGAGTTAGCTGTAATTGTTAAATTGATTAGAACTAGAATCATCTGGGATGTGAGTCTCAATGAGGGATGTTCTACGTTGTGTTGGAGTATGGAGTACTATCTTCATTATGTTACTTGATGAGTAAACATGCAACCCTTCCTTACCATGATGGACTGTACCCACAAATCATAAGCCCAAGTAAACCTTGAATATGTTTGAATACTGGTTCCACTAATGGCGAGTCCTGTGAACCACAATAAGTTAGTACCTATGAAACTCATTTTCTTTCTTGTGAGTTGACACACTTCTTTCTGCTTCAGACAACTTAAGTTGTTTAAATGACGCTGTGTGAAAAGTATCTATGTGCACTCCTTATATACTCATGTGTTTGGAAATACAATCTGGCCTCATAAGATATATAAGTGTGTAAGTATCGAAAAAAGCACCTACCATGACTCAAAACACATTTAATGAATATAAGGAAATCACACTATTGGAGATAATGATGTCTCTTTCCAATAAGAAAAAAAATGAATTTCTTTTCTGTTAGTGCTGGTGCCACTTTTACTTGTAGTCTTTCTCTTAAACAAATCTCCTTAAAGAGGCACTATATATTCATTTAAAGAATCATAGCTGTGCTGTAGAAAGTCAATCTGTGTGATATACTTAGCATAACCTTGTCGTTTCCCTCTAGGATATATTTTGTTTCTAACTCAAAATGTTCTCTCAGAAAAGTCAGTGCATATCCATTCCTGTCTAATTTCTCATGTAAAAAAAACTTTTTTTTCTCTGTCAAATCTGGAAAAGTGACAAGAAGTTTGTTGTTTGGCAAAGATCATCTTTAAAGCTTAGAAGTCATGTCATGCCTCAAATCACACACACACACACACACACACACACACACACACACACACACACACACACACAAACAAATTCGAGCATGCAAAACCAGAAGTATAAGAAGTCTCCTGCTTTTCCAAGAATTTTGATGGATGTAATCAACCCCCTTTGTACAAAGGGTAATACTAGACTTTTTTGTTTCAGAGTTCCAGGGAAGAGATTGATTAACTTAGAAAACGTGCCAAGACTCCCTTGAAGGAAGATGTAGAACAATCTATTGTTTGAATGTAAAAGGAATCACTTCTCTTTATTTTCTAGGGCCAATAAAGGAAGCAGCCAAGTGTGTCCTGGTGCATTTCCCAGAAAGGATGGAGAATCCTCTAAGTACCTGAGGACAAGCTGGTCACAACCAATCTTCCAGTGTCTTTGAGGAGGATAGGATGCCTGTGTGGTCAAGATGAGTACTTAAAGTTACAAGAAAGCTAGATGAGCAAGCTAGAGGGGCAGAATGTTTATCCTTTAAAGGACAATGACAACTCATGTGGGAACCAGGCCAGGAAACCAGAGCAGCATCCTTTGTCAACCAGCAGGTGAGAAGCTGGAGGAATGCATTCAATAGTGACACCATGTGGCTATGGGCCTTCTTTCAACTTGGTCAACAGACTCTGTAGACCATTTAAATTTAATTTGAGGAAAAAACAAGGAATTATCATATATTAGCAGTTTAGACTTATAAAGGAATTCTTATTCATATTTAAAACAAAGTCATAATTACTTAGAAGCACAACCTTAATAATCACAAAATTATCTCAAGGAAAAAAATCATTATTATTCTAATCAGTTCAACTGGCTACTATATTTCCATGTCATTTTTATAACATGGAATTTGGATGATCTAGACTTTATTGCTGAAGTGGGCAAGTACATGATTAAAATATGACATTTATTTAACTGTGATACAGTGTTTTCTAAAATTGTAAAATATCTGTACATAATGAGGTAGGCCAATCTCTTGCCTGTAGTGAAAGAAATGTAGGAAAGCCAAGAAATGACCATGCCCTGTCTTCCAGGAGGTGCATTGGCAAGCAGATGTGGAAAATAAGGGGTTATTTACCCTTTTGGGTAAACACAAGTTCACAGAAGACAGTCTTATGCTTTCCTAACCACCGCCATAGGTGCTGAGTGACTGCAGTAGGGTCCAGCCCAGGCCAGCTGCCACTGTCGGTTATATTTTAAAAGAGATTTCTAGCTTTGGTCACATCATAGGAAAGGGACCAATTGACAATCTAGATACATGAATGAGTAAGAAGATTTCCTTTATTAAAAACAGAGACTAAAGGAAAGTGGAGTCAATTTTGATGATACACTTAAAATCGCGCAGTATGTAGGAACAAATGTTTAAAGTGGTACTGAATAGAATACTAAGAAGAATGTTCATCACTTTTAAGATTAACACATGCATGCTCATGACAGCACTATGGCAGCAGCCAAGAGATTGCAGCAGACATTATGTCCACTGGTGGCAAGGTTAGTATATTGACAATGAAGTATTGATTATCCTGCTGTGGTCTGGGTGCTCTTTGAACATGCCACACATGGATTCATGTGCTGATATTTAATTTCCATTGTAAGGTAGCAAGAATATGGAAACTTGGTCCAAATGTAGTATTAGATTTAAGTCTTTTGAAATATTAAGATGAGATAATGTCATTAGATTAGAGGTCCCATAATTGGACATAAAACATGGAATAGAAACCAGAAGATAAATATGCAAGCTTCCTGATATGGCCATGTGATGTTCTGAACCACATTGCAACTCTGACAGCAGAAAAGCCATCACCAGAAGTGGCACCTCAACCTGTGACCAGACTGTTAGCCAAAACAAACTTGTACTTTATTAATCCTAGAATACTGGCACTGTGTTTCAGGCAACAGAAAAAAAAAAGTTATTCAATTTTGAAAATGATGGAAATTGTGGTTCATGCTACAACAATGTGGGCCTTACAAACACCGTATTAAATGAATTGAACAAATTATCAAAATCCAAGTCCTGTGAAATGGCAATTTATTAAATTGTCCAAAGCAACCAAACTCTTAGGAAAAGAAAGCAGGTCCTTATTCTGAGAAGCTGCATTAAGGAAGAAATGTAGAATGCTGTTAGGTGCTGTGGAATAATGCTTTTGTACACTGGTTTAATAAAACATTGATTGGCCAGTAGCCAGGCAAGAAGTATAGGTGGGGTAAGCAGACAAAGAGAACTCTGGGAAGAGGAAGACTGAGTCAGGAGTTGCCAGCCAGACACAGAGGAAGCAAGATGTGAAGGCACAACTGAGAAAAAGTACCAAGCCATGTGGCTAAATGTAGTTAAGAATTATGGGTTAATTTAAGTGTAAGAGCTAGTCAGTAATAAGACTGAGCTAATGGCCAAGCAGTTATAATTAATATAAGCTTCTGAGTGATTATTTTATAAGTGGCTACCGGACTGCAGGGACTTGGCGGGACTGGAGAAACTTTAGGCTACAATTAGGTATATAGAAGCCCTTAACAGAGCAAGAGGCAAATGCTATGGAGCCTAGTGTAGTAACAATGAATACGCATATGCTGCTGAATTTAGGAGTGGTTAAGTCAGTGAAGTTAAGTGAACTTTACAGGAAAAAAATAAATTTTATAGAATGAAAGTGAGAGGATAAGGTGATAGCATGAGATAGTCATGAAAGTGAAACAAAATTAGAAGTAATAATGTCACAAAAATATTTAAATATGAATATTGAATCTACATTACCCAAAGCCAAATCTATAATTTAAAAAAAACTAAGTATTCAAAACACAATTTAAAATTTTCTCAGAACTCAGAGGCTAGTCTTGATTGTCTGCTTGATTACATCTCAAATGAACTGCAATTCTGGAATGGAGGACACAGCTGTGAGAGATTACTTTTGCGTGGGGGAATCCATTTCTAGTCTAGACCTTGGAGGTAGGAAGACACACACCCTTGATCCAGATCTTGAGGCAGGAAGACTCAACTTTAATCTGGGCCACACCTCCTGCTGGAAGCTTATATAAGGGCATGAAAGAAAGAAGCTTTTGCTCTTTGCCTGTTTGCCCTAACCTTGCAAGCAAGTACATTCCTTCACTGGCATTAGAGCCTACATCTTTGGGATTCCAGCATCTACTCAAGACCAGCTGAGACATTCAGCCTTGTGGACTGAGCAACTACTGGACACTTGGACTTTCTGTTCACAGCCAGCTGTTATTGGATTAGCTGAACTTCAGCTTGTAAGTCATCCCAATAAATCCCCATATATAATATATATATTATATGTATATATATGTATATACCTGTAAGTCCTGTTACTCTAGAGAACCCTGACTAATTCAGAGGTCAAAAGATACCTTATGGAATGGTTAAAAGAAGTGGTCTAGGTTTTGATGTTCAATATGCAATGGAATAAAAATGTAAAAGATTTGCAAAATGATATCAGGATCAAATAGATCAAACCAACATGTTGATATTTATTGAGCCCAGGCATTCCTAGGTATTGAGGGAAATTATTGTTGAATTTAAAATGTTAAAAGTTAAAAATAAAGCCATAGAAACATTAAGTAAAAATAAAAACAAAGAAAAATTATATGAAACAATGTGAAAAGCTTTTTTTACCTACCAAGATGGGAGAGACCATATCTTCAGTATTGAGTTACAGAAAACAATTCTTTGAGGGAAAGGGATTTAACTTAAAAAGCATGCACCTAGCCAGTTAAATGCATACCAACCCCCAAGGCATCTTGGGAAACTTAAATTTTCCCTCATATTTCAGATTTTTGATGTCAGTAACTACAAATTTATGTAATTTATATAAACAAAACCAGGGGAAGTAATGTCCAAAATTTAGCATAAGTTAAAAGTAATTAAACTAATATAAATATATCAAAATATTCCACATTTATCAGAAAAAAAGAAAACCTTAAAAATGAAACAGGTGAATGTTATTGGTATGTCCAAGACCTGCAATAACTGCTTTGTAATATGTGAGCAGACAGACTCAGAAATATTTTATCATTCATTATCCAACCTGAGATAATATGTACAGATGTTTAAAATATAATATTTAGTGAGTTTAAATTTTTGTCTGTTGTGGTGTGATTTACCAATCCCAACAGTTTTTTGAGAGTAAAGTTTTCCTCAAGCCAACCAAGAAGCCTGGATGAAGTCCAGGAAAGACTAATAAATATGTTTAGAAAAGCTACACTTTACAGAAGAACAGAAATGAACCATAAAAGGATTATTTGTCATGGAAAAAGCAAAAGATTTTTGGCATTTTCAAAATAAAACCAATAAAAACGAAATGAAGAAAAGCAATGCAATTAGTTTTTGCCAAGAGGCAAGCCAAGGGAAGAAGCCGGAGGGGGCACAGGCAGAGAGAGTACTTCTTCAAACAGTACACTATCTCCAAGAGGGGAAGCCAGGAACTGTGCAGGAGGACGGAAGGCCCTGCGGTCAACACCATCAGAACTGGGGTGTCGAGGGAGAAGGAATTGAATGGGCCAAAAGAACGGTGCCTGTGAGAGAAGCAGGAAGCCATCTCCATAGCCAGCACATTCCCCCCATTTCCTCTCAGAAGGCGCCCTGGCCACTGTAAAGTCCGCTGTTGGAAATCTGTCAAGAATTTAATCCCATATGTCATCTCCTATGCCCATAAATTTGGGACTTGAGATGAGGCTGGCTTTGGATAAGAAATTGAAAAATCCTGGGCCATAAAACTCCTGTCAGTGCAGAGTTCTAAGACCAGAGGGTACAATTCTAGGTGGGGGAAGACGGGCCTGAGAGGAAGACATGGAGTTTGAAGCTGAGCATTCAATCTGCTCCTCTCAGACACGGAGAAGGATTTCATTGTGAAATCAAGCTTTTTTCTCCTGAGAACACTTAGTTGGGAAGAGGGAAAGAAAGAAAATGAAGAAAAGAAAAGAAAAAGGAACAGCAGAGAGAGATGGAGGAATGATGAGATCCTAGAGCTGCTACTGTACAAAGAATCTGCCGTGTCTTTCTAAAACCTAAGGATAACTAATGGACAGAATGGACCATGGTGTCACTTTCCAACACCGAGTCAGCACAGAGGAATATGATCTCAGCCGCTCAGGGCCCCAGCAGTCTGTGTGAGGCAGGTGTCATCAATGTCAACAGAAGTTTTGGCAGCCCTTGGAAGAATATGGTAGAGACTTTAGGTGGTGTTTGCCTCAGGTTTGATGGAAAGTAGCTCACAGTGGATGTGTGTATGACAGTTTCAATGTACACCTGGCTTAGCAAGTTGATGCTGGGAAAGAAATCTGAATCACTTGTTGATGTCTTTCTCCTTAAGCTCAGCTGTGAAGGAAGAGTGGGCTGTGAGAATTAAGGTGAAGTGTGTGATAGAGTTCTTAGCAGTGTTTAGTTTATAAGCACCCACAGTCCCCGCCATGGCTATTATCCACGGTTTGGTTAAAATCAATAGTTCTTGCTACTGTATCACTCAAGGAGTACAATTTCATGAAGTATTTAATGGTCTCCTTCAGAACTTTAAAGGAAGCTCTGTTATCAGTGTCATCGGGCCCTGTCTGATAAAGGATCATTACATAGAGAGAGAGGCTTCCTTCAGCATTGACACTTAACGAGGTAACAACTGAGAAAGTTATTTTTTTCATACATCAGTCACTTCTTCCATCAAATGTGACTAACAATATCTATTCCTCTGGGTGATGATGAATAGGGGAAAATGCTCTCTAAAAGCACCTTCTGTATGCTGAGGTAGAGGGCAGGGGGAAATGTTTTAATGACCTTCATCAAACTCCTTCCACTCCCTCACTTCTACTAAATACCTTGGAGACAGTGGAAGAACAAAACCATTGGGAGGTCTGTCTTGCATTGGCCCGGTTGAGAAACCAGAAAGGATCTGTTTTGTTCCCCCACGCAAAGATAATATTGAGTCCCCTCTGGAGATACCATTCATATTTTTCTGAGTTGCCAAATATAGTTGAAATTAGTATTAAAGCTTAAAATAGCTTTTGCTGTATTTTCTCTATTCATATGAAGAGACATTTTAGTAAGTGTGACTAATTATTGTCTGAATGAGAACTGTTCCCAACAGGCACATATGCTTGAACACTTGTTCCCAGCTGAAGGGTTTTTGGGAGGTTGTGGGATGTTTCGGGTTTGGAGCAGGACTAGAGGAAGTAGGTCACTGAAGAATAGTCACTTAGGATTGTAGCCCTGACCTCCTCTTTCTCCCTCCTTCCTCATTTCCCCCTTCCTTGCTTCCATCTTTCTTTGATGCACCACAACTGAGCGAGCAGCCCCCTGCTTCTTGAACTGTAAATATGAGGCTGCTACTGCCATATCTTCCCACCGTGATGGACTGTGTCTCCTCAAACCAGGAGACCAAATGACTCTTAAGTTGCTTCTATCAGGTATTCAGTCACAATAACAAGAAAAGTAATAGAAAAAGACTGTCTTTTAACTTTTATACTTTCATAACACATTTGTCAGATACAAGCTGTAGTGAGCCTACATTTTGTAAGCTCTATGTATTTTGTTAGAGTTAGAGTCATGGGGTTCTGAGCCAACGTGGAGCTTTGGGTTTGGAATTTTTGCCCTGATTCCCAAAGTTTCCTTGCAGACTCTGGTTTGAGCAACACCTTCAGTAGTGCAGCTCAGTCAAGCCTGTGTAAATGTTTGTGTTCTGTCCCCTCTCCAAAAGAGAACATAGGTCATCCAGGAGCCATGTCATTCGTTCCATGGGCTTCAGTGATCTTCATACTTAGGCCATGGTGCAGAGAATACACCCTAAGCTCCAAGCAGATGACACTGGGAGCTCTCAATTAGCTCCGTGCTCCTGTTAGAAGCAAGTCAGATGCTCTGAGGCCTACATCCTGGGACATAGAAACAGTTATGGGAGCCTCAGAGTTTCTCTACTGAGCTCTACATCCATAGCCTGGCTTTCACACAATGATTCTTCAGTGAACTCTACATCCACAGCCTGGCTTTCACACAGTGCCTCTTGATCTCATAGGCTTCATTGTGATGATGATTTTATTTTTAGTGTGTTCAGGCTACATATGGGAGATTACTGTTTGGGCTGCTGATGGCACCCTCTTATCCTTCAGAGGGTCACTACAAATCCCACAGAGGTCACTCAAAGCTCTGTATTTCAACCTTCCTGACACGATAAAAATAATCCAAGGATTTAGAAAGTCTGAAAAGGAGTTGTGCTCAAGATGACAATGTGGTACACAAAACCCTCAATTTATCACAGAAGACAGCAAGAGGTCAGGTCTCTGTTATTTCCAAAGTATAGATAGCTCTATCAAAGAGAATTCACTACTTGGCTTTTGCAGTGGTGGATGTCAGAGAATAATTATAGAAAAAGGAAAAATATCAAGCAGAAGGAAATAAAAGAACTCCCATACTTACTTGACCTCAAGGACAATGAATAATGTGTGTTTATGTGTGTGTGTGTGTGTGTGTGTGTGTGTGTGTGTGTGTGCAATATCCCAAGATGAGGAGTTTTGAGTAGAAATGTAAAATACAAAGGAAAAATAATGACGACAAGGTCTCTGCATGGAGCATCTGAAGGGTTTGTCAGCGAGATTTCTCTGCTGTTCCCAATGACAAGGACAGGTTCTCCCAGTGAGGTTTTCTTTGAATTATTGCTTTTACATTTGATTCCCAGCAGCACTAGGACTTATGCACAAAACTATGCATTAGAAGATAATGCTGTTTGTAGATCTAAGTAAAAAGAAAGATGAATGATACCCTGATAGCTTAAAAATCTCCTTTCCCCATTAATAAAAATAATTTTAATCTGTCTAGATCCAATCTGCATTACAGAAATTCCAAAATAAGATTTTAAATGGCCTAGTCCCAAGCATATGCAGTAACTGCAAAGCAGCTAGATACGAACTTAGATACAAACTCTGCAAAGATTGTGGCCATGGAGATGGTGAAGAAAATTGACTCCACAAAACTGATTTGAAGAGAAATACCCACTCACATGCACACTGCAGACTCAGAATCTCAGGAAACACATTTTCACATACCTGTGACATGAGTTAATATCATTTCTGAGTTTTAAAAATATTACATCAGCTTTGGTATATTTTATATAGTATGCTTTTTAATTTTTTTGCCAGAAAATATTTAAATACAGCACTAGACAGTAGATATTAAGGAAAAAGAACAAAATACTTAAAACACATTTTACTGTGTAAATCCTATAGGAAGTACATCTGTATGTATTTACTTAAGATTATTTCCAATTAAGTAATTTTAGTTAATTTTGAAATAAATAAAAAGATATAAAATATATGAAATAATACTGTAATAGAAAGCTTAGGCTTGCTAATCAATAGCAAATGTCTACATTTGATTTATCTCTGGGACTCATTTTACCACTTAATTCCTGGTTCGGTGGTTTTAACCACATAAGAGAGTAGTGCAAACACAACGCTGCCTGGTCTCTGATTTTCTCAGCCTGGTATTCCAAAGTACAGGAATATTTCCTTGTAAATATTTTTTATCATTTTTCTAAAAGATGATATTGGACATTAGGAGAGATGTGAATTTTTGCTTTCTGATCAAGTTCTATGCTTTGCTTGGCATTCATTGGTGAGTTCCAGAGGCTGATTATTTATGGCTATATATATGTCCATTGACTTCATTAATATTGCTAAAGTAATTTTTTTATGTTACCCCTGTTTGAGACTCCAAGCAGCAGTTATGGTCCAGACTTACTCGGGGTATATCATCAAGCTTTTGTGCATTTGATAACCTGACTGATGAGGGATAGTAGATATAATTTGATACCACATACAGTACCTTCTTTGTTGTATATTTGATTGGACCATCATGATGTCAGCCTTTGTCCATGCTTGCTTAGGCCCATAAGCTGATAGGATTTTGTATCTTTTCTTGAAAAGGAAGAGATGCCGGAAACCTCTACAGCTCTGTGGGCACACAGCAGAAAGGCCGTGTGATGCCACAGAGAGAAAACAGCTAAGAAGAAAGACTACATACTTCTCCAGCCCTGATCATTAGATCTTGCATGTCCACCCTCTAGAGCTGGGCCAGGAAGTCCATGATTCAGCCATCAGTCTTAAGCACTTTTCCCGGAAACTGTGTCAGCAAATATAACTTAGCATTTGAATTTCCTGCAGCTGAGAATCTTTTGGCTTAGTACTTGTCCTGAGAATTAGCTTTTATTTTTTTAAATGCCATTTTAAGTAATACACTGTGGTCATTTTAAGCATGACATGATATAGACTATGAATCCTTTTAAAATGTTCTATGGAATTTCATCATTCTATGGCATATCAGAATTTCAATGTAAAATATTTTCAAGTGTAATGTTTATGTTGAATTTAGAAGCCTAAGATACTTTGATATACCTTTTGCAATTTAGGAAAAATACTTTGACCCATTTCGTTCAGTTTCACATATGATCCCGTGAAGTTGGTAGAACCATCCTTTGGGAAATAAAGACTCCTTCAATGTACAAATCCACCTGACTTTCTTTAGTGGCATCTTACTGACTTAGGTGAAAACAAATTTATACAAGGTGAGGTATATTCATGGTGCCTCAAGTTCGCAAAATTCCCTTAAGTAATACTTCGTGCTTTTTCCTATGTTTCATAAGTCACAAGTAGAAGTACATGTTCAAATAAAGTATAGAAATAACTCATTTTTTAGATAAACATTTCCCACCTTTTTCATCCAATCATTTGAAACATAATAGCATTTATGATATGTAACAGGGTATGTTATTATTTTGTTAAATACTTTAAGATACTTGTAAAATGCTATAGGATTTGAAAACAGTCATTTCTACTGTCAGCATAGCAGGTAAGTGATGTATTTGTCAGTTAATGCCTATTTTGTATTCTGCTAATTTATTTAAAAGTATATAAATACTTTGTATTTATAAATACATTTTTGTCCGTGACTCATCCCTTTTTCAAAAACATTCATAACAAAATAATTTTACAAGACTCTTGGCTTTTTTATGAGTCAAAAATTCAAATTTCTGTTTATGTAATTTCTCTCCTTTAATATCTAGCAAATTCTCAACATCAGAATTATGATACTGAAGTCCAGAAAAAGCTGCAGCAAATTCCTTTGCTTGCACAGAGTTTAAATTAGTAATGAATAGGAGAGGACCACTATTTCCACACTTACACACATTCCCTACCATGCCAAATTACACTGCATTAAGAGAATAGTAAATTACAAGTGGTAAGTTACAATAGTTTAAAGACCAAATTGCCCATAGGTCATAGAACTCAGGTTATTGAAACCAGAAACAAGGAAGCAAATGTTCAGCAAAGTGGCCTGTGAATGAGGGTGGTGGATGTGTAGCAAAAATAGGCAATCTAATTCCGCAGAATTCAATGAGCTTTTGGAATGCAAATTTCAACTGTCAGATCTTAATTAAAAAGTACCAGTCAGCACTATTTAAAAATTGGAAAAGAACTAAGTGGTGGGTTGTTGGGAAAATGTGCAACTCGCCTTCTAAATGGAGTCAGTAGGTGACAGGTATGTAATTAACATCGCCTCAAGTGAGGGACAGGAAGCTGACTGTGGTTCCTGAAGGGAAGGAGCTTCAGCAATTTTCAAGGCAGGGAAAATGTTCTTCAATCAGAGTTAATTTATAATTCCTTTATTTCTAAAGAGAACCTACATTTTTGTGTGTGTGTTGAACTTCCTTGAACCTTATGAAGCAGTGACATTTGCAGAGTTGAGGTTTTATTTTAAGCGGTTAATATTAACATAAATGCTTTGGCACCTGGAGTCAGAGTGCTTTCCCACTCTTGTTGGGCTTCTGGTGTCTTTGGGTCAGGAAGCATTTCAAAATCAACTTTATATGTGCTTTACTGCATCCTTTCCTTTATTCATGAGAGGGGTATTAGGCAGATCAAACTTGGAAATAAGAGATACTTTCAATCCCGGTGTTCTCAACTAGATAAATATCCTGGAAAACAAAACGCATAGGTTTCAGGACTCGTTTTGATCACTTATATAATGTCTCACTCTAGAGTCCAAGACACTGAGAAAATGCCTTATTATGTTTTCCTTAAAGTTACATATTATTGGGAAATTTCTAGGGAGGATAATGATGAAAAAATCTCTTTGAACAGATATCAATAGTCAACCCCCCATAGCAAACAAAGTGTAAAAATGTCTCATAACTTATTCCAGAAAGAGATTCTTTTGGAGATAATTAGAAATATGATTCACTTAAGAAAGTGAGTTAGTCCTCTGTCTGTGGGATATATTCAAGAAAGATGACTTACTTAGTGTGTGGGATGCACAGATGCCAAGCTGTGAGACAAACACACACAGTTCTAGAGCAACAATCACATTGGATTCCAGTGGACACACTGGGAGACAGGGAGCCTGCAGTGCAGAGAGATGCTTAAAGAGCTACTCAAGAGCCATGTCTGGGGCTTTCCCAGATCTCCTGACTCACCATTCCTTACTTGTCTATGGTTCTTTGACTAGTTCATAGGGCTAGGTTCTTATGAGGCTGCACCCTTCCATGTTAGTTTGTCTTTGATATTATCTTCTTAGGGTCTTGTTTAGGAAACCGTGTAGATGAGACTTCATGGGAATAGCTTCCCATACATTTCTAGAAGACACAATCCCACAGAAGATTGTCTATTCCTCTGTTCCTTATAGTCTTTCCTTCCCCTCTTTTGCAATGTCCCAGGCCTTTTCCAATACCAACTGGTGACCCTCAAAATCATATACATATAAGTGACATTTTACAGACCCAGCAGGTTGTATGTATATGCAAGGAAAATACATATGTAACAGTAATTTTTTTTAAAAAAAAAGAGGCCATGAATTTTAGAGAGAAAGTAGGGGAGGGGTAAAAGAGATTGATTGGAAGAAAGAAGGGAAGGGGAAAATTTAAGTAATTATATTTTAATTTAAAAAAAAACAAAGAAAGGACACATTGTGGGCTGGAGAGATGGCTCAAATTTGCAGAACTCAAGTTTGGTTCCCAAGAACCATGACCAGCAGCTCACAGACATCCATAACTCTGATTCCGGGGGATCTGACACCCTCTTCTGGCCTCTCAGGTGACTGTATATACATAAATAAATATTTTTAAATAAAAAAATAAATATTTCTTCTCTGAAACTATCTGGCTTTTTTTCCCAGCCAGCATACACAGAGAATTTTGAGAACTGACTACTGAGATTCAGGAATTCTCAGCAAACCCTTTTTAGCAGATGCAAATTTTCTTCTAGGGTCCTATTTTGACAACTCAGCACATTCTGGTGATGGTACCTGTGCAGGTGCCTGAATATCTATTAGCATGGCACTCCTCTCATATGAAAATAAGATCCTCAGTGAAACAGGACTTGAAAAACAAAAACGAACTATAAAATAAACAGACAAATGAACAAACAGTGGGGCCTCTTTTTATTTCTATTTTGCCTGCATTTATTAAAATTCAGCCTAATGAGTCATGCAAATAATGAATGGCTCTTGCTTATCAAGCACTTGCTCTGGACAGGTAAAGCACAGAATCACAGTGTGCTGCCTCCAGCTGCTCATTGCCACACACTCAATTAATTACTCAGAATTCAAAGAAACAGGATATTTAATTAGCTTTTTGAAAGAAAAAATAAAGTGAAACAACATCCATGAACCATGCAAATGTATGTCAAAGTTATAGCATGAAATTTTTGATGAGAACCCTTTAGAATGTAATATTTCAAATAAAGTAAAAACTTTGAACAAAATAAAAGTAACATAACTGCCAATGCCACAAACTTACACAGCTCATTAACAAGAATCATCTATAATTGTATTTTAATTTCAAGAGCTAAGAAAATAATTAAAAAATAGAAAATATTAAGGAAAAAAAGAACCTGTTGTTGGGGGGCACAGATGAGTTGGCCCAGAGGGCATCAGTTCAGGAGAGCTGGCCCTGATGCTCATGGTGGACGTGTGCCAAGGGAGAGATGCCCCTCCTCTTGACCCGCACTACCTGTGGCAGGCTGTCAAGTTGGTCCCAAGACTGGGCAGTCCAGTAGAACTGGCCCTGGTGATATAGGTGGTAGGTACAGATAAGCTGGCCCTGAGGGCGTGAAAGCAGGAGAACTGGCCTTGCCCCTTGCTTCCGCTTGCTGCCCTGGGTGAGCTAGGCAGGCCACAGATGGAGAGCTAGCCCCAGTGAGGATGCAGGGAAAGTGGTGGACTGACCAACTCAGCTACCACCCAGGCCCAGATCCAGGGCTATGAGTTGGCCCACACCAACATCTATAAACACCCATCTATGAACTGCTAGAACATGTCAAGGAGCCAGTCTTGCAGATCCAAAGCTGCAGGATCTTCAGGACACTAGGCAACAACAGAGTATCCAAAAGGAGACCCAGTGAGGATTAGTACTGATAGTGTAGCAGAAGTCAGAGGCCTTGAAACAGATCATTAACTCATTGCAATGAACATCTTCAAGCAAACATTCATGGCCTGTGTGACTCACTGACACACTACAGCTCACACGATGAGACTTTTTTGTTTTAGTTTTTGTCTTTTTAAAATATTTTCTTTTCTTTTGGGGAGGATTGCAAGGGTAGAGGTAGTTTACAAAGGGACAGGGAGATGAGTGGGATTGCGTTTCATGATGTGAAATCCACAAAGAATCAGTAAGTTTTTAAAAAGAGAAGAAGAAGAAGAAGAAGAAGAAGAAGAAGAAGAAGAAGAAGAAGAAGAAGAAGAAGAAGAAGAAGAAGAAGAAGAAGAAGAAGAAAACAAATGGATTGGAGAGAAATCTCAGAAGTCAGTCGTGTTTACAAGATTCAAGTTTGGTTCCCAGCAAACATTACCAACCACTCAGTCACCTGTAACTCCAGGCCCAGAGGATCCAATGCCCTTTTTTGGCTTCTCCGGTGACTGGATACACATGTGACATGCCCACACACAGACAGACACTTGTAATCAAATGAACATTAAAAAACAACTTTAAATAAAAGAAAATACATCTCTTCTCTGAAATTGGTAATTAGTTAGAAGTTGGTTTTGCATGTCTGTTTGTCTCATCCATGTGAGAATAAGCACTGTGGCTACACCTTGTTTGCTTCTGCTTTCTGTGGGAGCACCAGGCTTTTCATTTTTTTTCTCTTAAATTTCACATGTGGAATAGATTCTTTACCTTACTTGAGTGGTCTTTTTAAATGCCATGTCCACTAACGCCTGAGAGATTACATATTCTTTTCTAGCAGGAGGAAGCTTCACAGATCATGGCAAGGCTAGAAGAGAGTGCAGTGTAGGCATTTTGGGTGAAGCTGAGGAAGAAAAGAACATCCATCTTTCTGTGCAGTGGGAGTAGCATCTCTAATGATGATGCTTTTGTCGGCTAGTTTTCTCATTTCTGTGATGAAGTAATTTACAATAGGACCTTGAGGCAAGAGGAGTTTGACTCAGAGTGTGAGCGAACAACCTATGCCAGGGAAGGCATGGCAGCAGGGGTGAGGCAGCTGGTCACATTGCATCCACAGTCAGCAGGAAGAGAGAAAGGAATGCTGGCGCTCACTTGCCTTCAGCTTTTATTCAGTCAGGGACCCACGCCTATGGGATGATGTTCCCCATATTTAGGGTAGATCTTCCCACTTCAATTAATGTAATCTAGAAAATCCCACACAGAAATAATCATCTTTTTCCTAAGTGCTCTTAGGTCCTGCTGACAATCAATATTACAGGTGTTAAGGAAATCCACAGAAACTGTATGGTAACACTATGGTAAAGGTATAAGGAACCACTTTATATGTCTGGAAAAATGCTGACATCTCTATATCATGACACCTGTGTCCCAATGACGAAGATACAGATAAGCTAAAAAATCGATGGCTCCAAATGTCTCTTGGCTCATTTTTGTGATTCAAAGCATTTTTATTTATTGATAGAGATTATTCATTTGTTTGTCTCATCTACACAGCTTTTGTCTCTACAAGCATCTATGAATTCCTTGTATCTAGATTAGTGAACCAAATAGCCAAAGTGCAGAGTTCTGGGAAACAGGGAAAGAAAGAGGAATAGATACCTACAAGTAAGGAATTAACCACCCCATCTTGTTTCACCTTCTGAACATAAATCATACCGAGTTATGCACATTGCATATGACTGCTGGTTGCCTGCCTACAGGAGATGACTATGCTTATTCTGAATTTTCATGATAGTTATGATTGTATAATTTGGATAAATTCTGATTCTTAGTTCACTCAAATTAACAAATATTGGGAAGGGATCCTTGAATTAACTAGTAAATGCTGTCTGATTAGAGATGGGGGAATGAAATCTAGACCATAACATATTCATGCCTGAATTGCAGAGAGGGAGGCAGAATTGTGGAGGATACAGTTCAATAAAATATGCTATGAAAACAAAAGAGAAGGTAAAACAGTGAGTAGAAAAGACTTGAGGAAAAATGACAGTTTTGGTCATTAAATAGAGATTGAATTTAGCCTGTGAAATACAAAGAGAGACAGAAACTGTGAAGACCCTGGGGTAAGAGAAACAGTCATTACAATACACAACTGTGAAGCAACTATGAAGTCTCTGCTTAAAGATTACGGGTTTGAAAACATATACTTCTAAAATCTCCTTAGAGCTCTGTAACAGTATCTACAATGAGTATTCTCATTGACTCTTAAATGGAAAAACAATTATTAAGTTTCCCTATTTTGTTAAATCATATACATAAAGCCATATCATTATTAAAATTAATAAAAAAACAATGAAATTAAAGGCTGAGGTTTTAAGCTACTTCAGTGTTTTTGTGCAAAAAGCTTTATATGATTATAAAAATTGAGAACAATATGAGTCTTAATGAAAATGCTTGTAATTGTGTTAATGAGAAACAACGAATTGCCTTTTTTGTTGTTAGCTTCTTTAAGTCTTAGTGGGAAATAGATATTCTCATCTCAAGCAAAAAAGACTTTTGTGACACATTTTCAAATGAACACTTCACAAATACGTAGATGCGGTAAAGTATAAAGGGTTCTGACAATGCATTATTGTTCTCAGATGTGCTGAGGTGTCTTTCGGGAGGTGAAAGTATTTGGAAGTTTTCTTCCTTCTCTTTTCTAGACCACCTGTTGCCATTGTAATCTGGAAAGGCTACTGAAATGCTCTCCTAGTTGCCTCATCCTAAGGTCACATGATCCCTGCATCTTACATGTGAGTGTCTAGCATAACAGCTTATGAAGATAATCAAACATTTACGTCATTCAAGTCACCTGGGCTTCAGGGACGCTGCTCATCAAGATTCTTATTCCACCCTCTCTACATGGCAAGAGTGTGGGCTCCCGAGCTGTATAATCAGTACCAACTCCTGTGTTACATCCATAAGTAAATTCATTTTGGCAACTGACCTTCTGAGACTCTGTTTAATGTGTCAACTCTTCCATACTAGTCTGGCTATTTTTATTTAGAGTATAGCTTTGTTTTACAAAGATGGCCTCTAAATTGAAAATATTCAGAGACCACAAAGCTCCAATCTGTTTATAATTATAGTATACATGTATATATGTTTGTGTGTATAGTGTCTGTATATATGTACTCTTCCCAACCTTTTTCCTAAGATTTTTGAACTGATAGAATTATTAATTTATCATATCTAGTATGATTAAAGCTGATTCTTCTTAATGACATATTTCCATTAATGTCAAAACCATATTTCAGTCTCACCAAATGAGAAAGAACAATGGTTAGGTACTCTTACATGTCCCATACTTACAGTGAAGAAGCCTTGCCAGTCTTTCCCTGGCTCTAAGCCCTACCCTACCTGCTTGGTTCCTAACCTAGGTCTCCTGTAAGTTTTCATTCCCCACAACTACCCTTCAATTGAATCTGCTCTAATCTTTACAGTGACAAAAGCCTCTGTGTCTTGCTCAAACTGTCACTGGAGGGATTATTTTTCCCACATAAAAAACACAATTTTATGAAAAAATATCTTTAAAACATAAGTCATAATGCCTCTCTGCTTGAACACTACACTAGCTTCCCATGTCTAACACAGAGAAAGGCATTCTTCAGTGCATACCTCTCTACACTCCAGCCCACTTTCCCATTGCTGAGCTGTTCTACAGGGAAAGGCAGCCTTGAGAACATATATCCTCCTGCACCTTGGGACACCTTTCCTGGACCTGGTCTTCTCCAACTCTTGCCCATATTTGTGAACACTGAATCTTTCCACACTCTGGCCCACCTTTACTGGTCTTGAACATGTCTCCCACATATTTCACTTCATTCACTGTGGTTTAGTGTGCCAAGCACACTCCTCCCATAAAGTCTTTCTCCTAGCTCCTAATTCTGTAGGAAACCTATTTCTCCAGATACCAAGATCATTGGCCCGTTCTAGATTTCAATCCAATATCACTTTCATGATGAGCCTGACCGTGACTGTTTTAATGAAAGTCATCTCTCCTCAATGTCATTTCACACTCCTGATTCTTTCAGAGTTTATTTCCCCAAATCACAGAACATCCTCTAGCATACTATATTGTTTATATACTGTTCTTCTGTTTTTTGTCTCCCACTACACTATAGTGTCAATATCTCCATTCTCCTTAGTCACTCCATATTATCATCACACTGAAAATTGTTTGGCAGATGAATATTTGTTAACTTTGCAATTTCTCTTTTCACGGCCTTGGAATACTCATTTAAATACTTTGCTTGTGTTAATTTGTTGCTGTTTTCCTCAAGTTTCCATGCTGAGGCAGATTGCTATGTAGCTCATATGCTATCAGGTTACTTAGCTCAAACTTTTCGTTAGATCCACAGCTCCTGCCACAGAAAATCTGACTTCTTGGCATGGTATCCCCACCATTCACATTCAGAATCCACGCTTCCTTTTAAATTTTAGATGCCAAATAGTCTACAGTATCTCCAAATAGCTCTACTTCTGATATTTTGCCTGGTTTTTGTTCTTCTCTCATTGTAGGTCCTGAAATACCTCATACTTTCTTATGAACTTGGTAAGAAGCCATTGACTAAAGAGCTAATTAAATATTTTATATGTCAAAGTACCACTGTCCCTTCCAGTATAAAGGTATGCTTTTTAGAACTGAATGAATTACCAGCTTATTTATTATATTGTTACATTTTCAGTATTATCAGTCACCCTGGAAATTCCAGTTACAGTCTAATTAGCAGTTTAGTGTCCAACTCATATATTAAAAATAGTGCTAGCCCAGAGGCTTACAAAATGCATTCACTATGGAAATGGTAATTTTTTTAAGGCAACCTTTTCTTTTGAGAGGTAATATAACATCTAAACTCTTTCTGTCTTTACCAAATTTTCAAATATATGCTATTAATGAGAATTTAAAAAATTATTACCAATAATTCAATTTTGTTTGAAGCAGATATCAATATTTTAGAAAAACCTCTGAAAGAGTAGTAGTTACATAAAATAGTAGCCATTTCCAGTGCTTTCTAAGCCAGAAAAGATTGGATATCAAACACTAAAAACTAATAAAATAAATTTTTCTATCAGTATTGAAAGAAACTGATCCAATAACAATAAATAAAAAAACCCAAACCCCAAATAAATAAGAAGGTCAAATTCAATCTAAAATTTCTGCCATAGAAGTTAAAATACGTTTTAATGGTGAAGTGATTTTTGAATCAGTTTTTCAGAGCAAAAGTTCATAGTTTGATTTTGACCCATGTAAAACTAAAGAGCATGCTATTTAATATGAGAAATAACAAGTTTTAAAATAAAGATTAATCTCATGTTCTAAGTCTTAATTGTCAAATCAGGTTAATTGTAGAACTAATTTTATCAATTATTCAAAAATTCTTCAACAAAAGACATGAACAGAGGAAACAAAGAGAAAGCAACCACCATCTACCTAATCCCATGGCTACATTTAAACTCCAACTCAGAGAATGTTAATATTAGAAAAGTCTACTTCACAATCACTCAGGGGCAGGAAAAGCGAGCTGACATTTGTTAAACTACTTAGAGGAATATTTGAAATATCATTAAGAACTGGCATAAAGCCAGACACTGAAGAGAAGCAGGCAGGGTGCACAGCTTCAAACAGAAGAGAATAGTCAGGTTATGTGATATGTGTGATGTCAGGATTCATGTTGTTCTTTAAGTTTCAGCTATTGAAAAGGATCTATAAACACCCAGGGAACAATAGACTTGCTTATATGGCTGTGCTGGCTTATAAAAAAGTTAACCATGCCAAACTTGATATCTGTTTGTGGAAAGAGGAAGCTGGTAGCTTTGTAAAATGCAGCCTGTGTTTCACTGAAGGAATTCCTTAAGCATTTCATAAAGTGGATCAGAACAGCCAGCATCCTAACCTGCTCCAGGTTGGCCTGTCTGGAACACCGTCATCTGGCAGGATGGCTGAGTGGGGCCCAGGAAGGAGGTGATAAATGGGACCCTGTCCAGTCCTGAGGAAGTGGCTAGTCAGGGGGCTGCAGGAGCTTTGGCATGGGGTCAAGTTTTACTTTCCATCTTTATTAATCATCTCCAGGGGGGAATAAATTGCCTGCTAATGAAATTTGCAGATAGTACTAAATTTTGAGGTGTTGCCAACACAGTTAACAAAAGGGATATAAATATAAATGGACTTAAGCATGCTATTTATCATTTATTTGGATTTAATCAAAACTGTTCCCAAGATACATTTATAAGAAGTTCTCACAAATTGAATTTGGAGGAGGGCGCTCCATCACACAGCATCATGAACAGGTTGTGGAGGGAGGTGGTTATCATATATGCTGTGCTAGGTTAAAGAGAAAGAATGTCCTTAGCAAAAGGACAATAGTCAACACACCCTCTTTTCTTTATTTTTTTATTTTCCTTTATTGAAAATAGTTTTTTTTTGTCCAGTATATTCTGAATATGGTTCCCCTCCCCCTACTCCTTCCAGATCTTCCCCAGCTCCACAGCCATCCAAATCTCCATTCATTCTCTCTCATCTGGAAACAAACATTTGATTTAGATCTGTACCCCATTTTTTAACTGGGTTATTTGTTTTCTTGATGTCCTGTGTTTTGAGTTCTTTATATATTTTAGATATTAGCCCTCTACCAGATGTATAGTTGCTAAATTACTTTTCCCACTCTGTACCCTGCCCCTTGTCTGAATGATGGCATCCTTTGCCATACAGAAGCTTATCAGTTTCATGAAATCCCACTTATTAATTTTTCTTAATGCCTGTGCTAACCGTGTTCTGTTCATGAAGTCCTGCAAAGGTCTGTGCCAGATGGGGTCCCAGAAATGAAATGAGAGGTGGAAACAAGTCCGTATCCCTAACCCAGAAACTATTTTCAATTAACAACCACTCACCAATGAAAAAATAGTTTTTCCAATATTGTCTCTATGGGTACACAAACCACTCCTAAAGCCAGACCCCATTCCCAGCAAGAGATGGAAAATGCAAAATGGACTCAGTGGTGTTTATGGAGCTGTCTCTCTGTCTGTCTATCTGTCTGTCTGTCTATCTATCTATGTATGCATCTATCATCTGTCTATGTATTTGTCTATCATCTATCTATCATCTATTTTTGTTTTATAATGCTTTGTCTGGGCTCCCTCTTTTCTTTTTTCTTTTATTTTCTTACACTAAAGTACTTTTGCTTATATCTTATGGTTTCTGACTTTAATTTTTAGGGGGTTGCTGGGCATGGTGATATGTGTGTCTCAGCTCTATACATGGTCCTTATACATTTTTCTTTGACTCTCTTTCTGTTTGTTTTGTCCTATTCGTTTGGTTTTTTTTATTTTATAATATTTTCTTCTTCGTCGTCTTTGTCTCCTCCTCCTCTTCCCCTTCCTCCTCCTCCTCCTCCTCCTCCTCCTCCTCCTCCTCCTCCTCCTCCTCCCCCTTCTTCTTCTTTCTTCAATGCCTGTTTTCTGATGAGAGAGAACAAGAAAAGATATGGATTTGGGTGACTGTGGAGATAAGGATGTTTTGTGTTGGCTATCTACTACTGGGCATGGGGTCTGACCGTAACAGTGGTTTGTATACCTACTGTGCCCAGCCTGACCTTAAGAGTGATTTGTATATCTAGTGAGACTCCACTGGAGAGGATTAATTTTTCATTTGTGAGCAGCTGTCAGTTGGAGATAGGTACTTCTGGGTTAGGGCGGAGCTTGAGTCTCCTTCCTCTCTCAGCACTGGAACCTCGCATGACAGAGACCAATGCAGGCTCTGTGCAAGTTGCCTGTAGACGATTTCTAAGTGGTCTTATTAAATAAAAAACACACAGCCAAATGTAGGGGTGAAAGCCTTAGATCAGGGAAACAGGGAACGCCACCAGCCAACCTTGCCTCACCAACTCTGCAGCTTCCAAATGCAAGTTACTTCCTGTCTACCCCCACCTTTATTGCCTTGCTGTTCTGCCCTCTCATTGGCTATCTTAGCCCACTCACTTCCTCTTCCTACACAACTCTGTCACTTTTTGTCTGTCTGTACAGACCTCCAGGTCTCTATAATTGATACTGGTGTCAAAGGCATGTGTCACCACGCTTGGCTCTGTTCCCTAGTGTGACCTTGAACACACAGAGACCCTGCCTGCTAAGTGATAGGATTTAAGGCATGTGCTACCATTGCCTGACTTTTGTATTTACTACAGTGGCTGGCTTTCCTCTGATCTCCAGGCAAGCTTTATTAAAGAACAAATAAAATACCACCACGGTTGCCATAGTCTCTGTGAGTTCACGTGTGCATGGGACCTGCTTTGTTCAGAAGTCCTTGTTTCTTTGGTGTCCTCCATCCCTTGTGGTTCTCAAAATCTTCCTGCCTCCTCCTTGGCAGAGCTCCCTGAGCCCTGAAGGGAGAGATTTGATAGAGGCATCCCATATGGGACTGAGTGTTTCAAGGTCTCTCATATTTTTGTTCCATGTCCAGCTGTGGGTTTCAGTGTTTGTTCCCATCTGCTGCAGGAAGAAGCTTCTCTGATGATAACTGAGCAAGGCACTGATCTATGAGCATGGAAGAATGTCACTGGGATTTATTGTATTGCTGCTACATTCCTTTAGCAGAACAGTAGTATTTGGTTTCCACTTAGGTCCATGGCCCATCTAGTTTCAGGTTCTTGGCCACCTGATATCAAGTTGGGGCTCTGTCTTCCCTGTTATTGGGTGATTTCATTTAGGTAGCCTTCACATGTGCATATATTTTAGGAAGCTTCTACTGGATTAGTTTTCCATAAAGCCCCTCAAACGGGCTTTAGTTTTAGCTGTCTCCCCCTTATTCCCTCTCTTTTCTCTCCCCTTCCCTGTTTGATCCTCTTGTTCCACTCCCTCACCCCCAACCATCCATGATGTCTGCTCTATTTTTTTCTTTCTTAGGATATTTATGAGCATTTAGAAAATGAGTTTTCAAGCCATGACAACATGTCATTTTAAGAACTGACTACAAACACAGGAATCAGAGATAACAAATAAACTCAATTTGTCTTATTTTTCACAACTGATTGTGGTCAGAAATATGGCTCTTCCTAATGTCCTCATGTCCTTTAGTGTGGTTGTTGATGTGTTCGTTTACTCTCCCACCCTTATCGCTGTTACCCATATCAAAACAGGATCTAAGGCAGAGTTCCCCATTACTTCTTGTTTCTACTTATAGACCAGGATTAATGAACTCATTACTACACACATGCATATATCTATATCTATATCTATATCTAGAGAGAATACCAGTTTTTTGAAATGATTTCTTTCATTTTTTGGAGATTAATATAATTATATCATTTGCCTCTTCCCTTCAACCCCCCATACTCCTTCTTTCTCTCTATACATGCCCACTTATTTTTAAATTAAAGGAGAGAAACAACCCACAGTCCTATGCTACTTATAAACCTAACGATGACCAGCAAGGCACAATAGCCCTAAGGATGCCGTAGTGGCAGTAACCAACCACTCTAACTGGACAGTTTAGTTTTTGATGTTGGGTAGCTTAGTTACCCACCCTATGTCTCTACCATCTCCATTTTTAGTTTCTCAAATATGAAACTGTTTCCACTTGATATTCAGTGAGCTGACTCTACTTTCCACTAACATTTCCTGTTATTGTTCCCTGTGTGTAGCTTAAACCTGATTGTCTGCCACTATATCCACTCTCCAACATAAGCTTCAACTCGCATGGCTTCATCTCCATCTTTTTCTCTCCATTTATAAATCCCTAGCCTGAGTTTATCTAATTTCCCAATCAGCACAACAGAGCAGAGTAGAAAGTGACTGGCTAATGCCAATTCACACAGTGACAACTGTAATATCTAGTGGCCCTTGGAACTCTCCAGAAATCCTCCCATGATTCATGCGTCAATCCACTTTCTACTTAGGAGAAGGGTCAAAAGAAAATTTCCTTCTATTTCTTAAAATTTTAATTTTTTTCTGGATTCTCATATCTCAGTTGGCCTGCTAGATTTTTATTCCTTAGAAAAAATTACAGGCAATTAGAAAATATGCTCTTAATCTTAGTCTGTGGTTACAGTGGTCTGAAATGTGTCTCCATAGGATTGATATGTGAAAGTGACAATCTTTTTTGAATGTGCTTGGAGATAGGATTCCCAGGAAGTAAGAAGAAGTGATGGAGGGTAGAGGATGGCGCCCTAATATAAGAAGTCTGATGTCCTTTACTCAGGAGAGTGATGCCAGGGCTCTCTTCCTTCAGCAGTTCACGGGGCTGGTAGTAACTTCCTAAAGAGAAGCTCTGCAACAAGCAGCCATGATGCCACTGACTTGGGTGCACTCTTGCCAAACAGTGCGGCAGTAAACTCTGTTGGAAGAGTCACTGTCTTGTATTATTCTGCTTTGGGGGTTGGAGCTGGATATAATTACCTTTTCATTTCTGTTCTCCACCATAGCATATTCTTTCCAAGTATTTTCTTCTGTTTTCTACTTTTAAAATCTTTATATATTTCTCATGGGCACACATTAGTTAATTTCTTAACCGACTACATTTCCAAAACTTTATCTGTCAAAGTCACCATGGAATGCAATATTTCCGTATTTAACTGTCACACTCAGCCATAAACTGCTTAGTTTCTTGGTAATACTTGATATTGTACTTTAGTCTCTCCTCAGCTGGACAATATCTTTTCTTGGTTTATCTTATATGGTCCT
Source organism: Peromyscus californicus insignis (assembly GCF_007827085.1). Classification (NCBI taxonomy): domain Eukaryota; kingdom Metazoa; phylum Chordata; class Mammalia; order Rodentia; family Cricetidae; genus Peromyscus; species Peromyscus californicus. The sequence continues at coordinate 13,377,614 of NW_026294402.1, forward strand.
CTCCCATTTTTTCCCAACTAACCATTCAGTATTTTGCTGTGTTTTTCAATGCTATAATTACCTGGGACTTACTTCCCAATCACTTCTGCTTGCTTCTAAAGCCCTCCGTAAACAGTTTCATTTGCCCTGTCTTTAAATAACAGCTAAGTGTTAAAGATTATCATTTAAAATATTTCTCCAAGTATGCCTTACTGGAAAATAGTTCCAATCTCAGTAAATGTAATATTTTCACACAAATTTTCAATCCTCATTTCTTTGTCTCCTCATTCATGCTTCTAATCTTTTGGCAAGCACCATTAACTATATACTCTAATTATACATTCACATTTTTTAAAAGTTAATCTAACATAAATTTTCACTTGTGGAAATGTTGTGAGAAATTATATATATAATTTCCTTTAGATTCTATGAATGTTAATAACATGTAGCATATAATTTTATCTATGTATAGATAGATATGTAAAATGATTTTTTTCTACCCAATGAAAATAAGTTGAAGACAAACTGTGATTTTATCTTTAGTTATTTCAGTATATATTGCATATGAAATTATGATGTTCCTACATTGCATTCTTGGCTTCATTGACTAAGTTACATTGGTCTCCTCCTGTAGTATAATTATGAAGAATATCAACTGTTGATACATGCATTCTGTCATTACAAAACATGTTCCCATCCGTTTAGAATGCGTTGATGATAACTGATCATCATAAACTATAATTGTGATGGATTTTGCATTTAAGAGATTAATGCCATACCCTCCATAAGCTGTCTGCAAACTAATCCTCAGGACCTGTGAATATGACAGATTGCATGGAAAGAGGGAGATCAAGGTTGCAGATGCATTTGTGTTCTTAATCAACTTAAATTTGCTAGTTGATATCTCTAATCTCTGTGGTCTCAAAACCTCAGGTGAGGTTAGTACAAACATCCTACTTTTGGTTTGATTCTGTATTTAACTAAATCTATGGATGATGAACCCAAGAGTGAGTAGTTGAACAACATTTCAAGGTAGGGATGTTAAAATAAAAACACTTGCATCGGCATTTGCCACTACCATAGACACAGCTTATCTATGTGCTAATTTTCTTACCTCATTATCAAGCTATTCATTGAAACCATGTCTTAGAACAGCTAAGGATAAGGCCTTGCTTTTCTTAACACAGCTCAAAGATTGCTAAAATGAAAGTATTAGGAGGTCCTAGATGTGAAAAGAGAGACATCAGACACTAGAAAACAGCAAATATAGAAAAAACTTCTGATTTTGAAATTAGGCAAACTTGATTACAGATAGCAAAGCTTGACTATGTTGTATAAGGGATAACATTTTCTACATAAGATGCAGCCTCTCTCTCTTAACAAAGACACAGCACCTCCATTGCATACATTAGACAAAAAGCACATGCCATGCAGACACTCAATAGGTGGTGGTGTGTTCTCTCTGTATTAATTTCTCTGATGCTTTTTTGAAATATCATGTAATTATCAATGTCTTCTGTTTCTGCAATGTTCACATTTTGTAAATAAATAGTAAATACTATTGACTTTCTAATACCAGTTGCCCTTTGCAGTTACTTTATATGCATTAATTACATCCGCTGATCATCAAACATTCCTTAGCAGGCAAATTATCTCTCATTTCTTTAGACACAGGGAAAATATTCCTTCAGAAATGAAAGCCTGTTCTCTTGAATTTCAAATAAAAATGAAGTGAAATCTGACCTGAAGAGAAATAGAGTATCCTCGTAGTATTGCAAAGTCAAACAGTGCTGTTTTAAAATGTTCTCTAGTGCTCATTAGCCAGTGGCTGTACCCCTGAGCATGACTACAAGAATGGGAAAATTTTCCTCTAAGGAGCTTGAAATTGATTACTCTTTTTGGGTTTCTGTGGAGTATTTGAGTGCTAAATAAAGAGCATGACGACATTCTAAAAAAGTGCTTAGAATGCCACTGAGTCTTAATAGTTACTAATTATTCCCCTTTATTCCCTATTCCAAGAAGAACAAAATAAAAGTTACATTGAAACAAATAGAGTAGGAAATGGATAATAAGTATAGTATAGAGACTCGAGCCACTAATGTTGATTAGTGAAAGAAGCTTACAAAAGTGTTTAGCTTGAGTTTGCAATGTAATTTATTACCCTTTTGTTTCATTTTTTTTCTTCTTAAAATGGCCTAGCTTAAAATTCTGGCTTAATTACCTAGACAGTAAAGGAAATCCAAACAGCTATTCCTGTTTCAATGCCTCTCCTGACAGCTATCAAGAGAGTTTTGGGCTGCCCATTAGCAAAGGTGCTCAGTTGGGGTTGCTTCATGGAAGTATGCTGGAATTTCTGTTGATACATTTCAACTCAGACACTGATGAAGAGTATCAAAGATCTGAAGTGAGCTGTACTTATGGGGCTCCAAGCTGGTACTCCAGCACTCAGGTGCAGAAGCTTACGAGTACATTGTTTGGGGGCTCAAAATCTGAATAGAGTCGCACAGGCTAAAAGCACAAGTAGATTTTGTCTTGAAGATATCTGGCTCTTTAGATGGCCTGATAATATTTACAACAATAGTTTATGGTATGATTTCCATCTATCACTTTATATGGAACAATGATTTAATTCTCATAAGCCTCGTTCTACAGATGAATAGACAAAGATTTAAGAAGGGGTACATGAATAAGTCAAATCAAACAGCAACTCAACAAATAGGGAGGAATTCAGAGATACACTGGCTTATTCTCTAATACTACCCCCCCCCCCCACACACACACACTGGAAGAAAGCTGTAGCGATTCGTAAGAAATTTGTCCCTACAGGACAAATGAAACTGACCAGTGTTCTGGAACTGCCCAATTCTCCATCGCTTTCTCTTCCATTTAGTCCACCTATCAATCCATAAAAATATCCCAATGTGCTACACTGGCTCCTGAATCCGGTACTAAAATCTCAAGGTTTCCCACACCATCACCGGGGTGGGTACTTCCCAAAGCTATCCTCCCTTGCTTGCAACAGTCACATTGAATTTCTGTTCATGTATTCCTGGACCACACCTTTCCAACACCAAAATGTTCAGTTATTTTTCAAGGGATGAGGTTAAATTTCTCATTTTCCAGGGAGAGGAGCATAAAGCCAAGACTAAACATTGCTTCCTTACTTTTTAACTCCATGACCCTTTGCCCCATAAGTACGGCTCACTTCAGTTAACATTTGAGTTAACATCATATGCCCCAGACGAAGTGCATTGTGCAGGGGAGATAATATATGAGTGTGAAGTCCTGATATTTTGTTCAGGACTTGCTATGGAAGTTATTAGCTTTATCTGCCACCCTATCTCCTGATACATAAGTGATGTTTTCAATCTTAACTCAGTATTTATAAACAGGAATAATTTTCCTTCAATAACATTTCTTCGCTATTTCTTTGATTTTCAAAGAGAAGTGACAATGTATCCCTCCAGACAATTGGAAATGTGTATGGGATGTGTTAGTGGTCACAATGGCTAAGACCAAGGCTGATGTTTGTCTTAGGACAGAGAGCTATTGCCTCCTTTGTGACCACACCATGCAAGGAAGGATTGTCCCATGGAAAATACTGATTTCCCTGGTAATAAGAACCAGCAAAGAAACATCCGAAGTCACTGTTTCTCTTCCAGGAACTGTTTCTCTTCCAGGAATGATCAAAGAGTCGATTTTCTTACTTAGGAAAATGGAAGTTGAGAAGACATTTAGAAAATGAAGAACTTAGTATTTTATAACTTAATATAATTTTATTGCCTCTTATATCCACTATTGTATACACCTAGTCATCTGAAGCTGGCGGGTTAATTTCCTTAAAATCAGACAGTAATGCACCAGACTAGATGGTGACAAAGAGGTGAAGAACCCAAGGAGAAAGAACAGAGTATATCAGACAAAGAGAGTATTTGCTATCAACGGCATAAAGTGGAAAAAAGCTAGACGTACTGCTGGCATCTAGCATCAGTAACTCTGAAGTGTTCTGAAAAAGGAACACACAGAATCGCATTGTGGTGATATTTTATTCATGTTCTAACAAATAAAGCTTGCCTGGGGATGAGAGGACAAAGCCAGCCGCTCTATTAAACATAGAGGTCAGGCAGTGGCATCACATGTCTTTAATCCCAGCACTAGTTAACCACAGAGGTTTGGAGGTCTGTGCAGACAGACAGGAAGTGCTAGAGCTGGGTGGAAAGAGGAAGTGATGTAGCTGGGCGGAAAGAAGAAGTAAGATGGCAGGGCACAGAAAGGTATATAAGGCATGAGTGTACAGGAAGTAGCTCTCTTGGGCTGAGGATTTCCTAGCAGTAAGAACTTGTGGCTGACTTGTTCCATTCCTCTGATCTTTCAGCTTTCACCCAATATCTGGCTCTGCGTTTTTTATTAATAAGATTGTTTAGCAATTCTTGTTATATCACATGGCTGAGTTGGCCCTGGAATTCCTTTTAAATTCAGCAAAGAAAAGGTGAAGGACATAGAAATGGTGAATATCATCTGATTTTCTTATTTGAATGTTCAATCTTATGCATGTGTGAATTGTAGATTGAAGAGGAGAAAGATGACAAGAAGACTGTTATATCCAGAAGAAAGATACTGATGTCTAGGCAAGCAGGTGTCTGTGGAGATTGGAGTGTTCAATTTTGGCCACAGAGGATGTAGAAGATAAGAAAAGAATATAGTGCATATGTAGAACACATGAAGTACAGAGCACATTTATAGAACAGTACGAAGTAATGGGAGATTAAAGAATGGCTTTTGGGTTCAGGACACTAGGGTTGTCAATACAGGGACAGGGATAACTTCCGTGAGAAAACAATTGGTGTTTTAGGCATCTTCAGTTCAGTGTTATTCTCAGAATAAATTGAATGTGTAAATCAGGCAGCTGGCTATGAACTAAGACAATGAAAAGATATCAGGGCTATATATAAAATTTACAAGTAACAATACTCATATTACTAATGAGAGTAGAGGTAGATTGTGAAGTTCCAACACTCAGCTTTGAGCCAGATAAAGTTAGAAATATATTTTTGACACTTTTATTTGACAATTTAACTCTGTTAAAGCGATATAAGTATGACTGTGTGAATAGGAATTGTTTTCCTGAGTGAAAGGGCAATGGAGAATCTTGAGATAAAGTGGCTTGCTTTCCACTTCACAGCTGAACGAAGCTGGCTTGGAAACTGTAGTCTGTTTATAAGACTAGGTGAATTTCATTCTGTAAAACAAGTAGTTATATAAAATATGAAATGTTTCCTCCCAAGAAACACTTGCTTTAGATTCCTGAACCTCTTTGAGATTAGGAATCTTAAATCAATATGATGTAGATTTATTGGTGGGTTTCTGAGAAAGTTTGCTTATATTGCTCAAGGGCACCATTGGGGTGGATGGGAAAGGGGCACAAGTGGGAAGGGAATCTGACTTTGTTCACGTGACATTTATTGTCAGGACTCATGATGACAGTCAGTTTTAGAATACAATTGTACACAAGCTTCTTGACACTACATCCATTGAATTTTCACATTACAACAATCTCATAGCATCACTAGCCTTAATAAGATGCAAATTGAACACAAAGAGGTTTAAAAAAAGACAGTTAAGAGGACATGTTAAGCTAAGGATCCTATTTCCGATTGAAATAGGATTGCAATTGATAATTGAAATCAATTATCCCACCAATGAACCTCTGATTTTTATAGATGAATAGCTGCTCATTAGAACAAACATATAAATTTTCACTAATCTTCCCAGACAGGATATAAAATTAGAACAATAGGCACAAAAATTAGTTAATTCTACATTCCCCTATTATCTCAGGAACGCTTACATGGGTAGACTTTACATATCTTCCTTACCTTGAATTTTTTATTAAAATACATAATATTTTCAAGTTTTCAAATATGGAATAAAGAATTATTGAGAATATCAAAGATAAATGTCAAATGCTTCACAACAATGGAAACAAAGATGTAGAGACTACTGAGGAAATATAATGTACCAATGACTAGAATCTGTGTGCATAGATTTTTAGCTCTACTAGCTTTAAACAAAGAGCATTAGTTGTGGTGAGACTTGGTTACAAATTAGAGGATCTGGAATTGCACAGCTTATTAGCAGTGTTTGTCTCATACTGGTGCCTCAGACATTCTACAGACAGTTATTACAGCAGGCTCTGCAGATTGCTTGGCATAAACCATCTTATTATCAATTTCCTGTATTACTATCATTACGATTGGATCCCCTGATGTCATTACTGGACCAGATGTATTGTTTTTAAAGTATCAACCTATGTTTTTGCACATCCTTCTGAAAACTATATTTCAATATCAAAGTAAAAAGGAAACAGGGTTTTCCCTAAAATCTAAACACTGTCTTTGAGATAAGAGAAAATAAAAAGAAACACATTAACTTTGTAAAATTAGTCAACAAATATGCTAGGCCTATTTCAGAAGATGTAGTTATCTCACCACATACCTCCGCCCTTCCAACCAATGCCCAACATAACTAAAGAAAGCTTAAGAGGGATAAAGCTCTCATTCTCAATTTAAAAAAAAAATGCAACCCTGAAAGACTGTCAGCTTTGCAATATGTAATTAAGCAAGTTGAAATACTATTATGGGTGATGGTACAGGCTATTCAAAGAAAATTATTATACACTTAAAGATTCTTCATAGTGATTATAGCAGGAATAAAAACAGCTGATGCTACATGAAAGAAATATTCAGAAAATTATCAAAGAGAAGTAATCAGTGTCTCAGGTGTCTGAGATCCTGGGATAAGAATAACCTGTAGAAATACAACAGTCATTTGAGAACAAGATAATGAGAAGGGGGCCACATGAAATAGCAATGATAAAATAGTGCTTTGACACCAGAGAACTCTGTAAATGATATGAAAACTATTTTGATCACATCATCTCAGGAATAAAATATCTATCAGACTTTGAATGCTTCAAGGCTACTATACACAGGGTATTTAAATACTATTAGAACACTCAACATGTCATCAAGTAACTTTTATTTCATTTCATTTTATTTTTGAGTGAAAATAAATTTTTCATACAATATATTCTAATCATGGTTTTTGCCTCCTCACAGCCTCACAGATCCTCCCTTCTTCCCCTCCTTTCCATCTCTCACCTTCTCTTAAGAATAAAATGAAATGAACAAACAGAAGACAAGAAACACATAAACACACGCACAGCTCATAAAATCACAAAATCATAAACCATAATATATAAGCAAAAGACTAGTAGGGTAAAGTAATGCACAAACAAAGAGATGTGAGACAAAACATCTCCAAACATGCAGTTGAGTTTATTTTGTACTGGTCATCAACTGCATGGGGCCTGCCCGTCAGTGTGGTTTGTATATACAGTGAGATTCCTTCGGAGAAAACTAATTTTTCCTTTACAAAAGACTGTCAGTGGGAGATAGCTTCTCGGTTATGGATGGAAGCTCATGTCCACTTTCCCCTCTCAGCACAGGGAACCCAAATGGCTTGGACGTGTGTGGACGCTCTGTGTGCTGCCACAGTCTCTGAGTTCATATGTCCACCTGTCCTGTTGTATCTGGAAGGCACTGCTTCTGTGGTGTGTTCCATCCCCTCTGGATCTTACGATCTTTCTGCTTCCTCTTCCACATATTTCCCTAAGACCTGAGGGGGTGGGGAGTGATGAAAACCTCCCATTTAGTACTTACTGTTCCAAAGTTTCTCACTCTGTGCACATTTTCCAATTGTGAATCTGTATTGGTTCCTATCTCCTGTAGGAGAAAGCATCTTTGATGATGGATGAGCTAGGAACCTGTTGCATGATATTTTGTTTGTATTCTGACAAATAAAGCTTGCCTGAAGATCAGAGTGTGGAGCTAGCCACTAGTTAACCATAGAGCCCAGGCAGTAGTGCCTCACACCTTTAGTCCCGGCACTTGGGAGGAGGAAGCAGGAAGATCAGGAGTTTGAGGCCACACTGGACTACATGAGATTGAACCAGTCTAAAAGACAAACAGAGCTGGGCGGTGGAGGCTCAAGCCTTTTGTCCCAGCACATGGGAGGCTCACACCTTTAATCCCAGCACCAGGGAGGTAGAGACAGGAATATAAACTGGGTAGAGACAGGATCTCCCAGATTCAGTCTGAGGATTCTTGGAGACCGGAGAGCCCCTTTCAGTCTGAACTTTCGAAGAGTTAAGAAATCTCTGGTGGCTGGCTGCTCTGCTTCTCTGATCTATCAGCTTTCACCCTAACATCTGACTCCAGGTTTTTATTTAAGAAGAATAATTAGGGTCGCACATCATCTCGTGTCCAACTTTTGGGGCGTAAATTCACAAAAAAGCCGCCTGCCCGTGGCTTTGTAGCCACCAGCACACACTGGAGCTGCACACGGGGCTCCCCCTGGAGTCACCGCCTCACTGGCTAGGTTTTCCTTTCTTTTTTTCCCTCAAGCCCTCTGATCAAGTTTGGGATTTTTCTGTTGCAGCCTCTCTGCAGGAAACTCCACAGACACTTGGGCTCCAAACACTGGCAGAGCTAGCCGCTCTCACATGTTCCCCTGTGCAGAGGGTTGGCTGGCTTTTTGCCTTCTTTTCTCCTAGGGGTTTGCTGGCTTTCCCTGGACCTCCTTCTCAGGCTGTTGCCACACTCGGTAGCTGCCTTGACACGTGCCTGGCTCTGTTTCTCTTTTAGACTGGTTCAATCTCATGTAGTTCAGGGTGGCCTTGAACTCCTGCTCTTCCTGCTTCCTCCTCCCAAGTGCTGGGATTAAAGGTGTGAGCCACCACAGCCTGACGTCTACGGTTAACTAGTGACTAGTTCTACCCTCTGATCTCCAGGCAAGCTTTATTTAATACCACACAACAGGAACTGATCAATAGATATAGCAGAATGTTATTAGGAGTCATTTTATTACCACATTTCTTTACCAGAACAGTAGTGCTTGGTATTCCTCTAGACCTGTGTCCTATCTAGACTCAGGTTCACGGCTACCTGAGCAGTGTCAGGCATGGACTGCATGTCTTGGAATGGTTCTTTCGTCTGATCAGATTGTGGTTGGTATCTCCCACAGTATTTGTGCCATATTTGCATCAGTACATCAGGCAAGCAGGTCACGATTGTAGATTGTAGGGTTTGTAGCTGGGTTGGTGTTTAGCTTCTCCTCTGGTAGCATGCAGAAACCTTTCAGTATGATGAATAAGAGTCAATAGAGGTAAAGACTCTACATAGACTCCAACTCAGTTTCTTCGTGAAATATGTATTTCTTCAGCAGTAGGGCTTTGCCATCAGTTTGTGGAAAACTAATAGCCATGTAAACAGCTTGAGTTGTCTGGGGGTTGCCTTGAGGCTCCTTTTGGCCAACAACTTGACTAGATGTAACCCATTCCTGGAACTGGAAGTTTCACTTGGTGTCAGAATAACTGTGGCCTCATAAAACTACTTGAGCAATTTCCTCCCTTCTGTGTCTGTTTTGTGGAATAATTAGAGGAGTATTGGTGTTAATTCTTATTTCAAAGTCTGGTAGAATTGTGTGCTTAATTCATTCAGCCCTGGGCCTTTTTTTTCTTTCTTTTTTTAATTGAAAGACTTTTAATTACTGCTTTTATTTCACTAGGGGTTATGGGTCTGTTAAAATTGCTTATCTGATCTAGATTTAATTATATATTAAGTAGTATATATCAAGATATTCATTTCATTTGAGCTTTCCAGTGTTCCAGTGTTATCAACTGCAGATTTTTAAAGTGTGTCCTTATGATTCTTCAATGTCTGCTGTGATTTGCCCTTTTTAGCTCTAATTTTATTAATTTGGATCCACATCTTTTAGTCAACTTAGATATTGGCTTATCAATCTTTTTGATTTTCTCAGAGAATGAGCTTTTCCTTTCATTGACTCTTTGTATTTGTTTCTGTTATTGATCTCAGCCATGAGTTTGGTTATTTCTTGCTGTCTACCCCTTTTGAGTGTTACTTCTTGTTTTTGTTCTAGAGATTTCAGGTATGTCATTAAGTTTCTATTACAATATCTCTCCAATATTTTTATGTAGGCACTTAGTACTGTTAACTTTGTTAACTTGGCTTTTAGAACTGCCTTAATTGTGCCCATTGGTTTGAATATGCTGTGCTGTTACTTTCATTCAGTTTCAAAAAGCTTTTAGTTTCCTTCTTAATTTCTGTTATGTCCCATTTTTCATTCAGTAGTAAATTATTTGGTTTGCCTGAGTTTATATACTTTCTGTTGTTGTTGACATCCTGCTTTAATCTGTGGTGGCCAGACAGGTTGGAGGGTGTTATTTCAGTTTTCTTGTATCTGTTGAGACTAGCTTTATGTTTAAATATGTCATCAGTTTTGGAGATAGTTCCATGAGCTGCTGGGAAGTTCTATTCTTTTTTTGTTTGGGTGAAATGTTCTGTAGATAACTGTTAGGACTATTTGGTTTATAATGTCACTTAGCTCCAGCATTTCTATGTTTAGTTCTTGTCTGGATGACCTGTCTGTTGGTGAGAGTGGAACACTGAAGTCACCCACTGCTTAGGGTCAATATGTGATTTGAACTGTAGCAGTGTTTCTTTGATGAACCTGGGTGTCCTTGTGTTTCCTGCACAAATACCTAGAATGAAAATAGCCACTTTGATTTCTTTTCCTTTAATGAGTATGTTGTGTCCTTCACTATCTCTTTTGATTAATTTAGATTTGAAATCTGCTTTGTCAGATATTAAAACCGCTATTCCTGCTTGCTTCTTGGGTCCATTGCTTGGAATATCTTTTTCCATGCTTTTACCCTGAGGTGATACCTATCCTTGATGGTGTTAAGGTGTATTTCTTAGATGCAGGAGAAAGAGGGATTCCATTTTTTAAATCTAATAAATTAATCTGTGTTTGTTTTTTTAACCAAATTTTATTTTATTTATTTATTCTTCTCTCATACAATATATCCCAAGCACAGCCTCCCCTCCATCCCCTCCTTCCCTCTCCCACTATCCACTGTCCCTCCATTTCCCTTCAGACAAGATCAGGCCTCCTAGTGTTACCAACCGAACTTGGCATAACAAAATGCAGTAAGACTAGGCATATACCCTCATATCAAGCTTGTACAAGGCAACCCAGTCAGAGGAAAAAGTCCCACAAGCAGACAAAAGAGTCAGTGACACCCCCAATCCCTTTGTTATGAGTCTAACAAAATCTCTAAGCTAAAGATTCACAGCATATATGCAGAGGGCCTGATGCAGACCCATGCAGGCTCCGTGATTGCCAGTTCAGTCTCTGTTAGCCCCTATGAGCCCTGTTTAGCTGATTCCATGGGCGTGTTCTCCTGATGTCCTCAACCCCTCTGGTTCCTATAACCATTCCTCTCTGTCTTTTGCTGGGTTCCCTGAACTTCACCTAGTGTTTATCTCTGGGTCTTTGTATCTGGTCCCATCAGCTACTGAAGGAAGCCTCTTTGATGACAATTAGGCCAGGCACTGATCCCAAAAGTATAGTAGAACATCATTAGTAACCATTTCACTAACCTCTTCCTTCCTTCTTCCCTTCCTTTCTCCCTCCCTCCCTCCCTTCTTTCCTTCCCTTCTCTTCCCTTCCCTTCTCCTTCCTTCTTTCTTTCCTTCCTTTTCTTTTTCTGTTTTTGTTAGTCATGTTTGGTTCCGTGTTGCCATGGGCTCCTTCTCCTGTATGGTCCTCAGGTTAGACCAGTTATTGCTTGACCACTGTCACAAATTCTAAGTGACCATTGCCCTAGTGCATCTCACAAGCAGGGCAGGTTGTGGGTCATAGATTTTGTGGCTAGGTTGTTGTCCCTGTCCCATCAATGGGAGTCTAGCCTGGTCCCAGAAGATGGCTGATTCAGGCTGCATATCCTCCATTACCAGGAGTCCTCAATAAGGTCAACCTCATAGGTTCCAGGAAGTTTCCACTATACTAGGTTTTCCTATTACTCCCTAAGTGCCCACCTCTTTCAGTCATCTCTTTCCTTACTCTCTTCCTCTATCTATTCTTCCCTCACCTTATCACTCCTGTTCCCATCTCTACCCACCACAAGTCTACCCACAAAATTTATTCTACTTATCCATCCCAGGGAGATGCATGCATATCCCCTAAAACTCTCCTCTTTATCTAACTTCTCTAAATCTGTGGATTATAGTGTGATTATCCTTTATTTAACAGCCAATATCCACTTATAAGTGAGTACATATCATGTTTGTCTTTCTGGGTCTGGGTCGCCTCACTCAGGATGATTTCTTTCTAGTTCATACATTTGCCCGCAAATTTCATGATGCCATTTCTTATAACAGCTGAGAAATATTCCATCATGTACATATATTACATTTTCATTATCCATTCTTTGGTTGAGGGACATCTAGGTTGCTTCCAGTTTCTGGACATTATGAATAAAGCTTCTATAAACACTGTAGAGCAAGTGTCCTTGTGGTAGAATGGGGCATCTTTTGGTTATATGCCAAAAGCTGGATCTTGAGATAGGTTGATTCTCCATTTTCTGAGGAACCACCATATTGATTTCCATAGTGGTTGTACAAGTTTGCATTCCCACCGGGAATGGAGGAGTGTTCTCCTTGTTACACATATTCTCCAGCATGAGCTGTCCTTTGTGTTTTTTTTTTTAATCTTTGCCCTTCTGACATGTTTATGGAATCTTATAGTAGTTTTAATTTGCGTTTCCCTGATGGCTAAGGATGTGGAACATTTCTTTAAGTGTTTCCCAGCCATTTCATATTTCTCTAATGTGAATTCTCTATTTAAGCCTGTACCCCATTTTAAATTAGATTGTTTGGTTTGTTGATATCTAGTTTCTCAAGTTCTTTATATATTTTGTATATTAGCTCTCCTCTATCAGATGTGGAACTGGTGAAATTTTCTTCCCATTTCATAGGCTGCTGTTTTGTCCTGTTGATGGTGTCCTTTGTGCTACAGAAGCTTCTCTGTTTCATGAGGTCCCACTTATTAATTGACAATCTTAGTGCCTGCACTATTGGTGTTTTGTTTAGAAAACTATCTCCAGTGCTGATGCATTCAAGTCTATTCCCTACTTTTTCCTCTAACAGGTTCGTGTATCTGGTGTTATCTTGAAGTCTTTTATACACTTGGACTTGAGGTTTGTGCAAGGTGATAGATATGGATCTATTTGTATTCTACATGCAGACATCCAGTTAGACCAGCACCATTTGCTGAAGATTATTTTTTCCATTGTGTATTTCTGTCTTCTTTATAAAAAATCAGGTGTTCATAGGTGTGTAAATTTATGTCTGGGCCTTGGATTCAATACCATTTATCAGCCTACCTGTTTTTATGCCAATACCATGCAGTTTTTAATTACTATAGCTCTGTAGTATGGCTTATAAACAGGGATGGTAGAATCTGTGTAAATTTTTTTATTGTTCAGGATTGTCCCACTGGGTTTTTTGTTTTCTCATATGAAATTGAGTATTTCAATTTTCAAGATCTGTAAAGAATTGTGTTGGAATTTTGATGGAGATTGCCTTGAATCTGTTGATTGATTTTGATAAAATGGCCATTTTTATTATGTTAATTATACCTATGCATGAGCATAGGGGATTTTTCCATCTTCTGATATCTTCTTCAATTCTTTTCTTCAAAGATTTAAAGTTTTTGTCATACAAGTCTTTTACTAGTCTTTGCTTTTAATTTGGAAATTGAGAACATTATTATTGAGAGTTATCAGTGAGCAATGTTTATCATTTTTTTGCTATTTTGTTATTATGGTTTGGGTGTTTCACCTTCTCTTAATTATCTGATTTTGGGTTATTTACTCCTTGTGTTTTCTTTGGTGTGGTTAACCTCCTCTTCAGACTAAAGTATTCATTCTAGTGCATTCTATTGATTATATAGATACTACAGGATTGGTCTATAGATACTGCTTAAGTTTGGTTTTATTGTTGAAAGTTTTTCTTTCTCTATCTATTGTCATTGATAATTTCTGAGCATAGTAGTTTGCACAGGCACCTATTGTCTCTTAGAATTTGTAGAACATCCATCCAGGCCTTTCTGGCTTTTAGAGTCTCCATTGAGATATTAGATGTTACTCTAGTGAGTCTGCACTTGTGTGTTACTTGGTCTTTTCCCCTTGCAGTTTTAATATTCTTCCTTCATTGTGTATATTTAGTATTTTAAGTGTCATGGGAAATTTTTTTTCTTGTCCTGTCTGTTCTACGTAGTATTCTGTTTACTTCTTCTACCTTAATAGGCATTTCTTTCTTTGATTAGGAAAAATGTCTTCTGTGCTTTTGTTGAAAATGAAAATATTTTCTGTGTTGTTGACCTGGGTTTGTTTTCCTTATGTTCCTATTATTCATAGATTTTTTTCTTTCATACTGTTCCAGAGTTCTGAGATGTTTTGTGCTTGGATATCTTAGATTTAACATTTACTTTGACAGAGGTATCCATTTCTTCTACATTGTCTCCAGTGCTAGTGATTTTCTCTTCCATATTTTGTTCTCTGTTCGTAAGGCTCACCTATAAGGTTTTTGTATGAGTTCTACATTTTTCATTTCTGGTTTATCACAGTTGGGGCTTTCTTTAGTGATTCTATTTCTACTTTCATATCTTGAACTGTTTTCATGCTTTAACTATACTACATTTCTCTGGGACTAATATAGTAGGGTTACTAGGCTCTGGTGGAGGCATATTGCCTTAGCTGTTAATGGATGTATTTTTGTGAGTTTGGGGTGATTGAGGTGATTCTAGGTGATGATATCTTGTCTTGCTTTTGTTGGGTGGGTGTTCCCTTCCTTGGTGTCTGTTGTCCTCTTTGGATCTTAGAATGGTGAATCTTTGTGTGGTTGCTGTGGGTTGTCTGGTAGGGAATATTTCTTAGCCCTTGCCTTGTGTAGCCATCATGAAACTTTTAATGAGATGAATTTTCAGTAAAAATGTCAGGAGTATTTCCTATTTTTAAAACTCACTATTCAGACAGTGAACTTAGATACAAATTTACTTCTTTCACTGATTCTTTAAAGAAAAGATTATTACTTTAAAAAATCTATGTGTATATGTATATCTGTATGTATGTATGCATATGCACATGCCAGTTCCTTCAGAGGTCAGAAGAGGTCAAAATGAGACTCATTATAAATGTTCATTCTTAACAGACAGGATATAAGACTTATCTGGACCTTTAATTGTATAAATGCCTAAATAACCCTCAGACAAATGACACACATGAAACACTGGAAGAAAACTAAAGTTAAAATTTCTAATTGATGACAGTTAGGGTATTCACCAATCTGACTGCCAGAGTAGACCAGTGTAGGCACCCTCTCCACTATTGCTAGTAATCTAAGGTGGAGTCATTCTTGTGAATTCCTGGGAACTTCCCCAGCACCCTGTTTCTTCCTGTTCCCTTGATGTCTCCCTCTATCATGGCATCTCTTTCCTTGTTCTCCCACTCTGTCCCTGTTCCAGTCCAACCATCCTGTTCCCTTATGTTCTCATTCCCAATCCCTTACCACCCACTGCCCCCTGACATCAGTTTGCTCATGGAGATCTCATCTATTTCCCCTCCCCAGGGTGATTCATGCATCCCTCTTAGGGTTCTCCTTGTTAGCTAGCTTTTCTGGAGCTCTGAGTTGTAGTCTTGTTATCCTTTGCTTTACATCTAGTATCCACTTATGAGTGAGTATACACCATGTTTGTCCTTCTGAGTCTGGATTACCTCACTCAGGATGGTATTTCCTAGTTCCACACATTTGTCTGCAAATTTCATGATGTCGTATTTTATTGCTGAGTAGTACTCCATTGTGTATATGTGCCACATTTTCTTTATCCATTATTTGGTTGAGGGATATCTAGATTGTTTTCAGTTTCTGGCTATTACAAATAATGCTACTATGAACATAGTTGAGCATGTGTCCTTGTGGTATGATTGAGGACTCCTTGGGTATATGCCCAAGAGTCGTATAGCTGGGTCTTAAGGAAGATAGATTCCCAATTTTCTGAGAAACCAACATACTGATTTCCAAAGTGGCTGTACAACTTTGCACTCCCACCAACAGTGGAGGAGTCTCCATCCTGTAACTGATGGAAGCAGATGCAGAGATCCACAGCCAAGCCCCAGGCGGGGCTCCAGGAGTCCAATTGACGAGAGAGAGGAGGGATTATATAAGCAAGAGATATCGAGACCATGATTGGAAAAAGTACAGAGACAACTAGCCAAACTAGTGGAAACACATGAACTGTGGACTAATAGCTGAGGAGCCCCCATGGGACTGAACTAGGCCTTCTGCATCGGGAAGACAGTTGCTTAGCTTGACCTGTTTAAGGGGCCCCTGGCAGTGGGATCAGGATGCCTCCCTGGTTCATGAGTCAGCTTTTTGGAGCCCAGTACCTATGGTGGGACACCTTACACAGCATTGGTTCGGGGGGAGGGGTTTGGACCTGCCTCTACTGAATGTACCAGGCTCTTCTGACTCTCCATGAGAGGACTTGCCTTGGACGAGGTAGGAATAGGGGGTGGGTTGCAGGGGGAGAGGGGAGAAGGCTAGAGGGGAGGAGAGGGGTATCAGTAGTTGGCATGTAAAATGAACAGAAAATTACTTAATAATAAAAAAAGAGAAAACAAATTTCTAATTGAAATGACAAAAATCCCTACAACTTGTTTTGCCCTTGCAGTGGGATGTAGACATTGGATTCGAGTTGCTTTTGAAATCCAGTCTCTCTAGAGGGCTCACTTAAGGTTTCTTAATCACCAAGAGCTCTGCAGTTAGTAAATCATCCTTAAAGGAGACCACAATGCAAACATACAAAATCTTACATCCAAATTTAGAGATTTTTCCAAATTGTTGAATAACATTGGAGTACCTTCCATGATGTCTATGAAATATTTATTAAGAAGTTCTGACCTTTAGCCTTCAAGAGGGCTCACTGGGTAAAGGTGCTTGTTTAGGTTGTTAGAGCCCCTGAATCCACGTGCTGGAAGTAGAGAACCAATGACTCCCAGGTGTCCTCTGAGCTCCACAATCATGCTTTGGCATGGGTACACACACACACACACACACACACACACACGAGAGAGAGAGAGAGAGAGAGAGAGAGAGAGAGAGAGAGAGAGAGAGAGAGAGAGAGATGTTTGTTTTTAATAACTGTTTTATCTTTTCCCTAATTTCATTAGTCTGTTTCATCTAGCCATGATAGGTATAACTGAAAAATCACAGACTTGTCTGAGCATGGAGTAGAGCTATGCTAGACAGGTTTTAAGCATCTAGGATAAGTACCTGTGTGTATCACACTTTATTCATTATTTTTTATTTATAAACTCTACTCTGCTATGGAGACATAAAGTTTATTTTCTTATTGGGTTGTATCTTCTGTGCCTAGAAAAAAAGTGCCCAACACCCAAAAGATACCACACATAATTTTTACAATAAGGAAAGCGCGTTATTAAGGATAGAACTTTTTTCATTCTATACCTATGGCACGTGGCCTTGAGTTGTGGTTCTGCTACCAAAGTCCAAGTGCATCATTCTTACTGTTTTTCATGATGGATAACATTTGCTTCAGTCTAAGACCATCTGTCTTTACTGAACACTGCTTGGTATCAGGTACCAGGACAGCTGCTTTATCAAATCATCTCATTAATCCTCCGAGCATCCTACCAGGTGGGCGTCGTAACGGGGGTAAAGGCTTAATCTTCATAAAACCAACTACAGCCAAATTTTATACTGAAAATGGCTTTCAAAATTATTTTGGAGGATTTTAATGTAGGAAACAAGTCAATCTGCTGAAGAGCAAAATCTAACATATGTAGGCAACTTAAGGTCCCAGACATTACTGTAATAATGTGTAAGAACAGGGGAAGACTCACTGTCACTCCTATCCACACCCTACTCCTGCCTTTTGCTGCTCCTTTGGAGTTCTTTCTACTCTAGAAGCAGGCATTTTTTCCCACTGCTTTCATTTGTTTTCTTCCCTCCGTACTCCTTACTAAGCAGTGTAACTAGGTGGAAGTGATAACATTCTAGCTTCAAGTTCAGACACTTGGTGTTTTGCTTTCCCTTTCTCTTCCATCTCCACGCCAAAAGCTCCCTCTGTAGATTCCCAGTTCCTTGCCACAGGTGGATTGATCAACTGCAAAGGATGGTAGAGCTCAGACACCAGAACAAAGGTTCAACTAAATTTAGAGCTTGCAGCAGAGCTCTTCAGATGTCCTGATCCACCTGGTCTTGCAGTAAAGCTAATAATAAACACTTGCTGCTTGAAGCCACGAAGTTCAGGGTGGTTTGTGATTTAATAGCTGACTGACACATAGTATAAGGTGACATTGCAGTATAAGTTTATCAGAGTCTCAACATTGTAATAAAGACAGAAGCAACACATGTCCACACATATGAGCAAATACAGAAATCCAAAGCATAAATTCCTTTAGATCAATATCCTCTTACTCCTAGAATTGTCACACAAAGGAGATCAAGTTTCAAGAACAGATTTAACTACTAAAACATTGACATACCAGGGGACTGCAATGAATCTTTGCTGAGTTGAATAAGTTCACACAAACACAGCTCACTGTGACTAATAAAGAATTGGAAGAAAATTAAGTAAATTATAAACTTAGAATTTAGAATTTCATTGGCATAAATAATATAAGGAAATTGATACACAGCAGAATGAGCCAACATCCCAGAGATGTCTAATTTTATTAAGAAGAACAGCACAGTAACATGATGTAAATGGGGGAAATCTTAATTAATTAATTTCAAATGATGACTTTCAGAAGCCATAGAGATGTATAACAAGATATTCCATGGTACATTAACACTGGTGCTATCATAAGCTTTGATGGAGTACAGTCTGATAAAGCTTTTCATATGACTATACAGCACAAATATTCATAAAACAGATGGGTTTGCCCCCTGAGGATTTATTTAAGTTAACTAAAAATTGCTGTTCATAGTCATAAAAATTCCCAAAGTAATCTATTCAAAAATGCTCCAAATTCTATTTGATTTTTCCAATGTTTTAAAGGGCCATTTAATCAAAACATGACAAGCAACCATGGAAATCACAAATTCAGTCAATCGGCTCTAGAATAAATCTGTGTGGGGGAAGAGCAAGGCTAGAATGTGGCCCTAGATAAGAGTACTTGCTTCTCTGTAAGAACTGGTGGAAGAGACAGCCTAAGACCAGAAGGGAGGAGCTGTTTGTTGTTGTTGCTTCTTTGTTTTATAGAAGGAAATTGTTTCCCATCTGGGATGTCCATTTGGGAGAATAAGTCAGAGCTAATGATGATGTTTTAAGATTCACCTGGAGGGTAGACTGTGGGCACTTAAGTTTTCTTTCACTACAAGAGTATTTACCCTGTATTTTATTGACTCTTTTATTTGTATAAGGAAAAACATACAAAAATCATATTTATTTGTATTTTTTCTTTATCACTTATTGGAAATGCAATGAATAATCACTAAGATCTTTTATCATATATAGTACATATTTTATCATACTACTCATTGGTATACTACTTACATAGCATTACATGCAGTTTAGTCCTTCTAATCACATGAGGTGGATTGCACAGGCCTGTTTTATACTTGAAATGCAGATACAGAAGATTTCCATGAAAGATGATCTGTAGTCACAGTAATAATGAGTCTGAGATTTGAATTCTAGTACACTGAATGTAATACCTGACTTTATTCCATTGTACCAATCACTTGAAAGAATTCTATAATACCTTATTTGTGTAGAGACTAGAGATGTCCAGGAAACCAGGAGACCTGAAGTCGGCAAGAAGAGGCTTTACAGAGTACTTTTTCCTAGAGAAATAAATGGTATCTATTCTGTTCCATTAATCTAAAGCTTTTGATTATCTCTTCTTTCTGAGGCACAGTAGCAAATTGAGTGAATAGTTCCCGCCTCCCACGGTCAGATAGGAAAGCAGTGAAAGCCACCACTGTTCATTACACTCACACACAAAACATTTGAGGAGGTAGATTATGGCACAGGCCATAAAAGGTTGAAATATTGGAAAATCAAAAAAAAAAAAAAAGAAGAGATAACAGTTTATTGGCAGAGGTCAGGAATGTCTTAAAAGGAAGATGTTTTCTGGAAGAATATTTAGAAAAAAGGGTATTAGAGAATCTACAGTTATTCATGCTGTAACAGCACATGTGAAGAAATCTCTTGAAGAGAACAACTTTTAGGCAAAATATAGAAACTGAGAAAACATAATTCTGATTTTATGTGCCAAGTTTCTCAGTGTTACTTGTATGTAGAAAATGTGCAATCCGGTTGACAGAATGAAACTGGCAATTGAGTTGGCATTCTATTATAGAGGGTTTAAAGACCATTGTAGCCTGTTGAGATAGATTTCTAGACCTATCACTGATCTTCGCACTCAGTTTCAGGGAGGGTCTTCCTGACAGTTCTGTAGACAAAGACAGTGGAAGAATAGTTTGAAAATCACCCCAGGAGACACAGGTAATCTGCTAAGGTTTAAGCAGGAAATGACTGGATAGTTGAATGGCTATATGAAAATTAATTGTTTTGGTTGTTATTGCTTTTCCAATGTTTAATTTTGTTGTTTGATAATTCCATACATGTGTATAATGAATTCCTATTGCTCTCTTTCCACATCCACTCCTATCTCCTTCCTTTAAGTATCCATAGCCCACCATTATCAGTTCCTTTCCCAGGTCCACAACATTTGTATTTGTTTTGTGACCCATTAAGTTCAACCAGGGTCATCTTTGTGACCATCAGATTGTAGCAACCTGTTGTAACCTGGTAGAGTCATTTTTTGAGAACAGCTAAAGAAAGTGATTTCTCAATGCAGTCATGAACTCAAAGTAGCTGCAGCTGTGTGTACTAGGTTTGCAAGTGTTTGGTCTGCCAACAGTTAGTCAAGTATGAAGGAGGTGTCCAGAAATCCTACTTGTCACTGAAATCTCTTTTATAGAAAAAAGCAAAGAGCATCATTGTTGTTTGGAAAACTACTACAGTGTTGGAAGTGAATCAGATATGTATATGAACATAACAATAGAAAGAGAAAAGTAAAAAATAATAATCAGAAATTTCAGGTTTATCTACACTGAACTTGTATCCAGCCCTACAGAAGAATCTTAAAAGTGAAGATTCATAGGTTCAAAGAAAGTCAAAGAGCATGAATCCTTTTGTATAAGATACATTGGAGATGATGCTTTAATGGTCAGAACAACATGTGGCTATGACTGGAACTGAACAGAAGATATGTTATATTGTTACTGAAGTCTGAAGCTCCACCACCTGACCAGGAAGTAGTCCTTATTGCCTGGCAGCATCTCTCCAAAATTATAGATTTATTCTTTCTGTACATTCATTTTTTTCTTCATGGTAATAAGTAGAATATCACTGACATTTAAACTTTTATTTCTTAAGATATCATTATAATCAGAGGACCAGAAGAAAAAAAAAATAACAGTTTCAGAGAGAGAAATGCAATCTTTACAGTAAGTCAAAATAGCTAGCCACATTCTCAGCCAAATTTAGGTAGTCAGAAGGAAACGGACATACACATTCAGATTTGAGAGGTAAGCCTAGGTCTGGACACTGGGGACAGTGTGACTTATGTAATTTATATGCACAGAAAAATCTGTGTTCTTCAGTGTTTGTCACTGAGTTAACAAACAGAGAAAATTAATTTAATGATATTAAGTTGAATTGAAATAGAAAGGAAAGGAAATGGTAAGTCAACTAGATAGAAAATTCAGTGCCATGAGCACAGCATATTGAATCCAGTCCTTTGTTTGCATTTTTCAGAGGAAGAAAGGAAGAAGAGCTATCTGTCATGTGCTGTGTAATGAAGTCTAAACACAGAGCTATATTCGAATTTGTTGAATATGCCATTTTTACTATAAATTTAGAATCTAGAGAAAAACACAGATTCCAAGTTGTTCTGGTTTGGGAGTTACAATATAACAAGGATGCTCCCTGGAGAACAAAATCAAGGAGCCTAGCAACCCATCTCAGGCAGGATTCTGTGAGATCAGCAGAATGAAATGAGTACAAGAGGTCAAGGAAAGAATAAATCCTGGGATTAGATTTTAAAGTGATCACAGCTCAGCACCCAGTGGAGAAAGAGACAGGGGAGTTGGAAGTTATGCTGAATTGTCGGCCAAAAGTTGGGAGAATGAAAATATAAAGGGAACATAATCCTGTTGTGTCTGTCCCAAGAGCTTGAGAATATAAATCATTTTAAAGTTATTCTGGTGAAATACAATATAAAACCCTAACCACCTGAAATTCCTGTTCCTGAGTTCAAGGGGAAGCTTAACTATCATATCTTCAAAGATCTACTCATAATTGCTTCAGAGGTGACTTTAGAAACACCAGAAAACAAGAAGGGCAAAGATCACCATCACTGAGATTATTCCACTCTGAGAAAAGCAGAACTTGGGTGACAATTCTGTATGAACACGAAATCCTGATGAATTCAGAGAATTCCTTTGTACATAATTTTGTGTGTTGTGTTATTCTGAACTGTATATGTCCTTTGTTTAGTATTGAAAGAGTACAGAAGTTACAGTGTTTGATTACCATGTAGTAACCATTGTAGTAAATTCCATGAACAATGGGTTTAATAGCAATGTTAAACAGAAAATTATAATCTTTTTCAGATTAGTTCCTTCTCTGTTGCTAATAGCACAGGCCCAAAGACAGAACCACAGACTAGGTGAGATATTTTTTAAAATACGTTTTGTCTCTTGGTCACAAGTATGCAAAGTTGAAGGGCTATGACTCTTGATGTCTTTTTTACTGGCAAATTCTTAGGAAGCACATGGCATTATGTGCCATGATGCAAGGGAACTATGTGTCTGTGTATCCCAGTCTGTCTTACCTTCTCATAAGGACACTAGGATTCACGCTTTGGAAATCTAGTACAATGGTATGTAACACTAACCACCTCCCAAAGGCCCAATTCTAAATGCAGTGACCTGATTCAATTCCAGCCCTCTTCGTACTTCATGAAGGTTATTACATTTCTTCATGTGTTATTTTATGTGAATCGCAAAGGAAGGTAAGAAAAGAGATGAAACTAGCAGAAGTTATCCTTGAGAGATTAACCACAATTGAAGAGAAAGGTATGTTATGCTTGGAAAACTTATTGATCAAGGCAGCAAATAGGAAGACAATCTAAAGTAAAATGTATGATGATGCGCACAATGAACTAACAAAATATATGATGGGAAACACAAGGTTATAAAACATGGAAACAGGGAAGGGTGGAACTTATAAAAACTGAAGAACATAAAGGTGTGTGTGTGTGTGTGTGTGTGTCTGTCTGTCTGTCTGTCTGTCTGTCTGCCTGTCTGTCTTTGACAAATTATCTAAAGGAAGGGAGAGATGACCACCTGTGCATGTAGCATACACCCCTAAAACATTTACTGTTATTATAAAGAGGTTTTGGCTTATCCCTATAACCTTAAGGAATGGTCTTCTTATCTCTAAAACTATACCAGGAATGACACTGATGCTGACCACATGCTTGTGACATTCTTTCTGGCTATGCAGAAGTTCTAGGTTATCCTTCCAATCCTGTGAAGAACTGAACTTCCCTGGCCCACAATGCTAGGGGAGGCCACATGAAATGGACCACACAATGTAAGAAACACCGCTTCTGTCAGTTACATGCAGAGGCCAGGACAAACTAAGGGCAATATAGCACATCCTCCTGTGTTGTAGTGATTGTGCAGGATTATGAAGAGCCAGGTCCTGCATTAGTCAGAGACTGATGAAGACAAGCAGAAATCTTTTCTGAACAACATAAAATTTACACTTAACACAGCAACAGGTTTTATTCCTAAAACACAGGTTAAATTTGTCTTTTGTTGTAGTTCTCTATTGTAACATGGACTACCTGAGTATTCCTATCACTAGATAACTGGCTTTCAGATAATCTCTCAAGCAGAAGGAAAGTCAAATGGAAGAGTCAAGAAAGTGATACATAGTCTTCTACATGCCAGAAATTAGCTGTTCCTCCACATTCAGCTGACAGAAATAATTCTACCCTGTCCACAGATTCTAGACAGATAATTTTTTAAACAGGTGGTAAGACCTTGGAATGTCGCCATCACATATAAGGCAAATCAGAGTAATATATTATTAGTAATACTGTACTGCAGTTTGTGAATTTGTGCTTAAACAGTTAGGGCTCCTTCAACATCATCACACTTCCTTGCAAGGTGATATGAATTTTTGAGTTCAGAAAAGATGTACATGAGAAGATGGATGGCTTAAAGCCATACGTATATACCACTCACTAAACACAGTCCCCATGTAAGCTACTGGGATTGTAGTTAGATATATAACCATGCAAAATAACCATGCACAAGTGACTCCTATCTGAATCTATTATCCACACAATATAGAATAAATGACTCGACCAACCTGTTTTCATACAGCCCAGTTCAGTGTCTAGTACAATACATAAAATATAGAGCAGGGGATCTGGGAGATGACCTTGTGGGCAAAGTGCTTGCTGCCCAAGCATCTGGACTTGAGTTTGGATCTCTAGTTCCCATGAAAAATGACAGGAATGTCCTATGTCAATTCTCACCTCAGTGATAGGAAGAATAGGGTCAGAAGGGTCACTGGGGTTCTCTGGTTATATGACAAGGCAGCAAGCTCCAGATTCAGTAAGAGACAGTCTCAAAAACATAAAATGTGAAACTGTAGAAGAGATTTGACATCAACTTATGGCCTCCACATGCATGTGCATATATTTGCATGTGTACCTGCATCATAACACATACACACACACACACACACACACACACACACACACACACACACACACACACACACACACACACACACAGAGAGAGAGAGAGAGAGAGAGAGAGAGAGAGAGACCCCACCAGTGTCCTGGAGAGTTCTAATTATAACCAGGGTCTGGTAAGCAAAGTAAAACAGACCTATAGAGTTTTTCTAATTGTTGATCTAAGCTTTGTCCAGGTTGAGAAACGTACAACTAATGAAACTTAAGGTTGGAATTGGAAAGGTAGTTATTTCCAGATCCTAAACCATAAGAAAGAACTATAGATTAATGAGGAGAGCTTTCATAGGCATATGATGAATGGAAATTCTCCTCAATAGCAAGCAGAATCATACCATAAAGAAGGAACATGTATTCTGGGATGTCGGAATTTCAAGTACTTTCTTTTCTGCTGTTGCCCTGCGGATATCAAAGTTACTTACATTACAGAGAGTCTCATAACATAGGGGTGTAGCTCTGTCTTGCAGAAGTGACAATAAAACTAACACCTGAAAATTGTAGTTACTAAGCATCTTCTGGAAATGAGACGAGAAGGACTCAACTTGTAAGGGGTGAGAAAAATGGAAGACATATTGAGTGCCAATGCAGTGACAAGTGCTGGTAGGCAGTTCATTTTTTACTTTCTCTAACTCTTGCAAAGCTGTTCTGTAGGTTTTATTTTTTCTGACTTGCAGATAAAGAAGTCTGAACTTATCTAGCTTAAGTAACTTTGTCAAGATTTATGTCATGAAAATGTTTGAGACAGGATATTTATACAAACCTATGCGGCTCCAAAATACATAAACAATTTATTATACCATTGTTGCTTCTCTCAAAGTTCTCACGCTGTAGTGATGGTGATAATAAGGATGGAGAGATACAAAAATTTTACATGGATTGCAAAATTTCAGACAGAAAGCAACAGTGTGTTGTGGTGTTCAGTAAGGAATGGCTAGGCTGGCAGTGCCTAGACGTGCAGCACCATGAAACGTGGCTGGTATTTAATGGTGGGTGAAATTCTTTCAGAATCTATCTCCTTAAGCTGTAAATAGGGTTGCTATCTTTGTTAGGATATGCCCTAAAGAAGGTTTAATAAACAACCTATGTCATACAGTGTTAATCATCTTCATCTTTGGCCAGCAAGTTCAGCATAAGACTAAGGCATAATGGGAAAATGAGGGTTTATTTTTTTATACAGTTCTGTCTCAGAAACTGAGGGAGTTTATTTATTTTATTACATTTACTTGTGGTAGCAGGGGCATTCCAAAGCATGCCCTTTTAAAAGGTCATAGTACATCCTGTGGGACTTGGTTTCCTTTTCTACCCAGTAGTTTCTGAAGATAAAGCTCAGGTTAATCATCAAGCTTAGCAGCAAGCATCTTCACCTGCTGAGTCATATCACTGGCCCAAAGAAACTTTCCTTAAATATTTGACAGATGTTGCTTCTCACTTCTGCCACAATTGTGCTGATTGATATGTTAGTACAAAAGATGAACTACTCTAAGAACATATAGTTACAATCGGCAAGTAGACACCCAAAGATAAACAGATTCTGGTGAGCAGAATGGCAGAATGAAAAGGCTAGTTGGGGAAGACACGGGAGAGTCAGAGGAGGAGGAAATAGGGGATAGATAATCATATTTCATTAAATACATGTATAAAATTATCAAGAATAAAGAAAAAAAGCAATAAGAAAGTCAATGGTTGCCTCACTGAGGACTGAACCCAAGGTCTTGTAATTGCTAGGCAAGCACTTTACCACTGAGCTAAATCCCCAACTCCAGTTAAATTCTTTTGTGAGTTCGTGAAATAGAAAGGGAAAGAAGACTTCCAAAACCTTTTTAGGAAGCCAGCACTACTTTGATACCAAAACCAGGTAAACACACACACACACACACACACACACACACACACACACACACACACACACATACACACACACAGAAACAAACACACACACATACACACAAAGAAAATCACACACTAATATCCTTGACATAGATACAAAAATTCTCAATAAAATACTGCCAAAACAAACCCAAGATAATATTAAAAAAGATCATTTGTCACTACCAAGTTAGCTTTATTCCAGCAATTCTGGTGTGGTTCAACATACATAGATCAATAAATATTATTTGTCATACAAATAGACTCAAAGAGAGAAATCCCATTATCATCTGATTAGATAAAAAAAAAAAGGCCTTTGAAAAAAATCCAGCATCCTTTCATGACAAGAGTACTGTAGAATGAAAGGATACAGGGAATGTATCTCAACATATTAAATGACATATACAACAAATTTATAAGCAATACCATGCTAAATGGAGAACAGTTCAAAGCAATTACATTAAGATACAAGATAAGAATGCCCACTGTCTTTACTCTTATTCATTACACTTCTTGAAGTCTTAGCTATTGCAGTAAGACAAAAGAATGAAATAAAAGAGAATCAAATAAAAAAAGAGAAAGTAAAAGCATCCCTATTAAAAGAGGATATAACTTTATATGCAAGAGACCTTAAAAATTTCACCAATAGCCTCATAGTTGTAAATAATTTTATTTCTTCAAAATTGTAGTGTACAAAATAATGGGCAAGAGTAAGTAGCCTTTTTATATACCAGTGAGAAACTTAATTAAAAAGGAATCAAATAAACAATCCCATTCACAACACACACACACACACACACACACACACACACACACACACACACACACACACAAACACACCAGAACAAATAAAACACCTGGTAATAAATCTAACTAAGGAAATTAACGACCTCTACAATGAAAACTTTAAGACATTGAGGAAAGTACTTGAGAGAGTCATGAGAAGATGGAAACACCAGCTATGCTTACATAGTGACCGAATTAATATTATAAAACATCAGAGTACCAAGAACAGTCTACATATATAATCAATCTTAATAAAAATAATAGGACTTTTCTTCACAGACCTAGAAAAAATAACCCAAATGAACACACAGACTGACAGTATGTGTGGCTGCACACACACACACACACACACACACACACACACACACACACAATTTTTTAAATGAGGGAAAATTTCAATGGCCAATAGAAGAGTGAACTTTAGGATATTATGTTAAGTGAACTAAGCCCATCACAGAAAGACAAAAGTAGTATAATTTGACTTACTTATGAAATTTAAAATAGTTAAAATCACAGAAGCAGAGAGAGGAATGGTAGTTATCAAGACTCAAAGGAGAATTAGATTAAGAATTACTAATGGTCATGTATCTACAGTTAGGTGAGGCGAAGTAACTCTAGTGATCCTCTAGACAATAGTGTGCCTATAGTCAACTATGATGTATATATTTAAAATTTGTTAGAATAGAGCTCACAGAAAATTTCCCATCAGCATAAAATAAACTTTTAAAATGCAGTTAAATAATTAAAAATATAGCATGCTATAAACAGTTACTGGGTATAGGTAACATTCTATAAACACTGTGCATCTAATCACAAATTTTTAGCTGCCAGGCTCAATGGTGTAATATTCGTTATCCAGCACTGAGGCAGGAAGTTAGGTCAGACTGGGAAAGTTAGTAAGATCCTGTATCAAAAGCAAGCAAGCAAGCAAGCAAATAAATAACTAAATAGCAAAGTTTAAAATTAAAGAAAGAAAGAAGTGTACATGAAATTAAAATTTGGAGAAGCTAGCAGATTTTCTAAGAGTGAGGAATAAGCATGCGAGTTCATCAAACACTGCAGTGGAGTTTGCGATTTGTGTCTTTGACATTGATTCATGGTTTTTAACTCAAATGAAACAGATCACCTGTGAAGTAGAGAGCAAGCTTAGTCTGTCGCCTAAGTCTCATGACTTGAAGCAAGGGAGGTGAAAAAATTGATGTTTACAAAAAAAGAAAGAGAGGAGGGGGAGGGATGGAGAGAAAAAATAAAAAAAAGAAGGAAGGAAGGAAGGAAGAAGAAAGAAAAGAGAATGGAGAGAATTATATTGAAAAATTTATGAAAATGATGGAGGGATTTATTCCTGTCAGGAGCCATCCCCAGCAATGAGTGGGTCCCCACAGAGGATGTAAGGAGTCAGTGGGGAAAAGAGGTGAGCCAGGTCATGGTGGTCCAGAGAATCTTGCAGCCTGACTGACTAGCAGCCAGAGTGCTTCTTTATTTATACAGAATTTAGTTAGCAGGGATACATTCACGATGTTCCAAAACATAGGTCATATCATTTTTGTTTTTGTAAAAGTGTTTCACTTCATTTTGCTCATCTTTTAGTCATCATTAGTAAACTATGACAGAACAGTTATCATTTCCAATCATTTTCCCTCAAGTTTTGACATCATTAATAAACAGTTATCATTCTTACTCATTAACCCATAACCCAATGTTTGAGAATCTAGAGGCATACAACAGCCTATTCTCAGGCTGATAGCTTTGGTTGCTTCAAGGACATTAAACCAAAACAAAATTTTCAAGCCACCCTGGGCATTTTGCCATGTCCCAAGCAGTGTATTATTAATAGAGTGCCCACAAAAAAATCCTCAGGCTAAAGCTGCTACAGTTATTTTTCAAATTCTAACAAAATACAATGTTTATATTTTATATCTTTATATAATTGGTCTATATGTCTAATCCTGGCATTTTGTTGTTCCTTGGTCATATGACACCACAGTGGCTCTGTATATGCTAACTTTCTTAAGAAAGGGAGGTCTTGACATCTCGTTCTTTTATCATATTTCCACTCCATACTTTGCTCATCAATATGTGTAGCATGAATCTTAACAGTTCTTATTAATAAAACAAACCCGAGGCCAGTTATTGGGGTGAAATGCTGGATGATCAGAGAGACAGAACAAGTCACAGCTAGCTCACCTCACCGGATCCTCAGCTGGTCTTGTTTCCTCAGACTGGAAGCTTCTGTGTCCTCATCCCAATTGCTCTCAGCTGAACTGCTGCTTGAAAGCCTGAAGCTTAACCAGCCAAAAGCTTAACTAGCCAAAAGCCTAACCAGCCAAATGCTGCTAGTTTCTGGTCCTCACGCCTTATAAACCTTTCTGCTTTCTACCACCACTCCCTAGGATTAAAGGCTGCTTTCTGGGATTAAAGGCGTGAGTCACCATGTCTGGCTGTTTCCAATGTGGCCTTGAACTCACAGAGATCCAGAGGGATTTCTGTCTCTGGAATGCTAGGATTAAAGGCGTGTGCTAACATTTTCTAGCCTAAGTATCTTGTGGCTTTTCTGTTCTCTGACCCCAGATAAGTTTATTAAAGTACACAATATTTTGGGGAACACAATACCACCACAAATATGTCTCTATGTAGGGCAGAAGTATGTGCCACATAATTGTCTGAGTGTACAGTGTGAAGAGGCTTGTAATCTGAACTATGACTAACTCCTCTAGCCCACCAAATCTTGTTGGCCTTTTTAAGTTTACTTTGTTTTGATTATCTTGTTCCTGAGTAAGTACAGGGGCAGATGTTTCAAGAATGTCTCATAGCCTCATGAAGAGACCTCTGGCTTCTTTATATGTTACAAACTCCTAGGTGTAAGGAAGACCTTCAAGTAGATAAGGATATCTCCGCCAAAGCAGGGGGAATTGTATGTTCAAGACTGTCCTGGGGAAGTTTAGAAGCAGCATTCCTGGGAGAAGGCATAAATGATTCATAAAAATTTTCCATCAATCTAATAAACTCAAACTGTAAAAGTATTAAAAGTCCCTCAAGTATGCAATGGGTGGAGATGAAGACCAAAGGTGGCATGGCAGCCATTATGTGGCTCAGCTTTGCTGGATATTTGTCAAGCAGCTTTATGACATCTGCTATTCCATTCAGATATGGCTGTGCCACACTCCTTCTTGGGATAGTTAGTAAAGACAAAGAGAAAAGATACAGATTTTCTTTGGAAAATCCCTTCCCACCTATTTGAAGTGTGTGTGTGTGTGTGTGTGTGTGTGTGTGTGTGTGTGTGTGTGTGAATCTGTTGCTAGAATTACAATCTAAGTCTATTAGGGACTCTTAAACTTTAATACATTTCCTCCTATTGCATACAGTAAATGAATTTTGAGCTGAAAATAATAGGCCATTGGTAAAGCTGTAACCTAATATGTATGAGGCCCCAAGTTCAACTATTAGACCAATAGACCAATAGTATTAGTAATAGTAGTAATAGTAGCAGTAGTAATACTACTAATAATAGACAAAAATATTAGTTTGCTTTCAAAAGCTGTTATCAGGGAGCTGACTGATCCAAAGATGTCAACAACAAAACCTAGGTAACTGTTACAGGCATGCTAATGCCTAATTGCAGACTTTTAATGGTAGGTCAGCAGATATCTCATAGTCTGATATTGCCTTGTGCTAAGTGCTGTCAAAGACAGGACACATGGTAGGTCCTTTGGGAGTCAACCCATCACATAGTTTCTTATTAAATGGGAATGTGTTACTCAGAATTTGACTTTAGTGGACATTTCTCTAATTTTAACTGGTAAATGAGTACAAATGACAGCATGGCATGGCCATTAGTGCTGATTTCCACGTTAATGAATCAGTGTCACATCTGTTAGAATTCTTTGACTAGACAACTCGAATCCTTTTAATGCTTACTTAATTAAAGGGAATAAGAACTTTAGCACTATGACAATTTAATTTAGAAAGATGAGAAAAGAAGTGTCATGACTATATCTTTCATTCATTTCAATTTGAGAAAATGTATTATCTTCTCACAGAATATAAAAAAGCTGCAAGCATTTTCCCCAAAGAAAAGTGAGTTATAATAACATGAATCACAAAGTTGCCTTGTGTTTGGCTGTCATTTAGTCAATGTTATTAAGTTGGTTTATAATAGCTAGAGGGGGTAGATTCTCAGAGTGATTCAATCAGTAAGAGTTTGTCCTTTAATCTCTGTTACAGAAAATCTCTTCAAGTGATCTATGGCACATCTGGCTAGTGAGTAGGAACACACCACAATCACAGTGCTACGTGGGATTCCTGATTATTTAAGGGTTAGAACTGGGAGCCCACATCTGCTCATTACCATTGGGGTGTGTTCTCTATGCATTTCAGCAGTTACTGGCCACTGAATATGCAAATAAAGTGCACCCCAAATTTACTACGTACTGTACTTAACACATATATTTGTGTGTACTAAAAAATGTAAACCAGGCTTGGTGGTATAAGCCTGTAAGTCATGTATTTGAGAAGCTGAGAAAGAAGAATGACAAATTCAAAGCCAGCCTAGGCTAGAATGAGGTCAAAGCCCGGGCAATATAGAAAAACTCAGCTTCAAAATTAAAATTAAAAAAAGAGATAGTGATGCAGTTTATGGTAGAGTACTTGCCTCTTACATATGGGATATGGGGCTATAGGTTCAGTCTCTCTCTCTCTCTCTCTCTGTATATATATATATATATATATATATATATATATATATATATATATATGTGTGTGTGTGTGTGTGTGTGTGTGTGTGTGTGTGTGTATACATATATAGAAAGACATATATATACACACACACACATATGTGTGTGTATGTATGTATATAAATATATATTTTCCCCCTTAGGACATTAACTTTTCATAGATGGTAGCTTTTTCTTTCTACTTCACAGGAAAATATGTATGCCTTTGAGTTTATAATTATTTCCATGCTTAAAAGGTTTTTAGTGACCCAGTCACTTTAAAAAACAGTAGAAATAATGTTTTTTTGGCTCAGGGACAAGTGGAGGACAAAAAGAAATAAATGAAAATCTAAAGGGAACTGAATCCCTTAAATCCCTCTTACCTGCCTTATTTGAGAAATTAAATGCCTATTTTATTTAAATACATTTGGTGGCATTGAAGTGTTCCTTTATGAAAATAAGTGAAAATTAACTACAGAAAAATTAGCAAATCAGTAAAGCTTCCTTCAGTGACCAAGCTAGAGGGAACGTTACTAATATTGCCTGGTAAATTTTGGATCTTGTTCCCAGAGACTATACCTTGAATCAGACAGTGCTTAACTATAATATGGTTCTCAGCCTTAGCCAGAGATAAATACCAATAACATTTTCAGAAGTTATTACCACAGTGTTAAACAATAATTTTATGGGCCTAAGAGATGACTTGGTGGTTAAAAATGTGGACTCCTCTCACAGAGGAGTTTGGTTCTTAGTTCCCACATTAGGCAGCTCACAACTGGGTGTAACTCCAGCTCCAGGTGATCTGATGCCCTCTTCTAGCCTCCACAGGCAGAGCATGTATGTTCAAAAACCCACATGCAGATACAAAGTGTAAAATTTTTATTGATGATATAATAGCATTGGACAGTATATTATGGGGTCCCATAGTTTTTCAATATGTATATATGTAACAGCTGAAAGTTATACTGTTCTTTCCAATGGGAACCCAGTCTTCCATCCTCTAGAAGGCAGACACTGAACACAGACCATTATTCTTCCCATTCTGACACTCCACTGCGATGGAGGCTAGAAAGCATAATGCTAGGTACAATGTTTGGTAGCCAGAAGATTTACTGAACAGTTTATATGAAAACATTCAAACCTGGAAGAAATAGGAAGAACAGTATATTAAACACCCTGTGCAGTCAATTATTTTGTTTAGACAATCGGCTTGCTCTCCATGTTGTCTTCAGATTGTACTGTGCTGTATTTCATTTCTTGTTATTCATCTCATTATTGTTCCTAGTTGTTGAATAAATGATGCTGCAGGCCACAGATATTTTTTAGCCATGCAGCCATCACATTATTTCCATGCATTTGCATAGGTTTTTCAGGGCATGCCCCAGGTCCCTTTTTAAGCATAGAATCTTATAATCACTATATAGAACTGCAGTTTCTTATCAGCCACATACAATATCCAGTCATCATTCCTTTTGCCTTAATTTGAGGCACTGCTGCTCCTCACCTCCCACTGTAATTTCACTTGCCATTGCTATTTTTGTAATGTCTTGACTTCTGCTATGGAACACCCTATGAAGAGGACAGGTTTACTTCCTTTCCTTGGCCTTACTTAAATTATATCTGATATCTCTGTGAATTTTTTGTGCATTGGAAACTGGTTTTGATGTCTTGATTAATTTTGATTAAAAGGAAAGGGGCCACATGCTTTAGGCCACCTCATCATGGACACGCAGAGCTTGTGGTACCATACCATCAGTGAGGATAATACTAACTCTGTGCTCAGTAGTGACAGGACAATCTTTTTACTTTTACCAAAAATATATATATTCTTTAATTCCAGCTATTAAGAAAATCAATGAACAGTAGTAATGCTAAGCAAAGCCCATGTTTACTGTCCTGATAATTGTTTCTATCAATAAGCATGCAGCATCTGGGGAGAACTAGATGATATATGGATAAGATGGGAAGTGGTTAAGAAAAAGCCAGCAAAATCCTAAACACATTTATAAATCCCCATTTGATGACTATTCTTGGTTGTCAACTTGACTGCATCTGAAATTAACTAAAACCCAAAAAATGGAGGGCACACCTGAGGACAAATCTCATTAATCTTTAACAGTACAAAATCATGTTCTTATTAGAATAAGGATCTGAAAAATCAGATGCAGGGAGCAGTTGCCAGTTGCTTCCTACCTCTACAGTTCCTCCATCCAAAAGGGCCAAGATAATCTCTAAGTCTCACCTTACTACTTCCTGTTTCCTCTCTGTCTCCAGTCCTCCAAACCTTTGTGGTTAATTTTGGTCAGCTGGTGTCTGGCTCCACCCTTTAGCCACAAGCAAGCCTAATTTGTCAGAACACAAACCAAATATCACACAATATTTATCCCTTTTTGTCTAAACAAAAAGCAAAGGTATTATCTAACACAGTAAAACTATATACAATAAGTACAATAAATATATACAAATACATGCAGGTAATATAATATAATATAATATAATATAATATAATATAATACTTATATTAACAATGTCCAGCCCATTTGCATTTAATAAATTCAGAAAAAATACTCCATTATATATCCTAACTTGGTGAGTCCAAAGTGTTGTACCTAATTCACTTTCTATCCTAACTTGTATTACCAACCCAAAACTATCTTTTTATGTCTCTCAACCTTATATGCTTTACTCTGAGTTTCTTTTCTGAATTTTGTAACAAGGAAAACTGTAACTACTATTTAGTCTTCAACTCCATCAGAGACCTAAGAAGGATATATTATTACCTGTGCAAACAGGAAGTGCAAAGCAAACAACTTCCAAAACTAAGAAATGACAGAAACAACTGGCTGCCTGGACAGTCACCCAATGTTCCTCTGTAACATTGGGGCATTCATCTTCAGTCTAAATGCCTAGAATATCTGACAGACTTTTCTGTGAAGCAGGAAATTGAAAGCACTTTTCTGCTTTGTATTGGCAAAGTTTGGCAGTCACTTTCTTTTGTGTCCTGATTGTCCAATTTGGGCAGCATACTGTCAGCAGTCAAAGGCAAGAGCAGATTCTTGTCCAGGGCTAACTTTTCCTACAAAGAAAGTAAACTCCATTTGGAGTGTCTCCAATGCCCATCAACTTCTCTGAAGTAGATTGGTGCTGCCAGGATCAGACACATCTCATTGTTATAAAAAAGAGAACTTTATGTTATTAAAACATGTTAAATGCCATATTCTGTAGCTTTCTTAAGTGTTTGAGGACCACCTGTCTATCTAAAATATATCTCTATTTGACCTCAAAAATACACCTAACATGACTACAAGTTTGATTGTAATAGGCGACTAACTACTAACCTGCATTTATTTATTTTCCTATATAGTTTGTAATAGTAACTTTCAAAGACTAGAATTTATACTACATTGTTAAATGAGCTGTATAGGTGCAATACCTTGAAAAAGTAGAAACATATGTACAATATGCACTAACAAAATTAACCTTAAATTTGTATCAATATACAAAATATCTTAAACAAGAGTAAAAATATATACAGTATAATAAAAATAACCTCAAATTTTTATCAATATACCAAAATCTAAGCCAATGTGAAATATTTAAGACTAGTAGTTGCTTTTTTGGTTTAAAAGTAGGTTCAATAATCTAGCGTTTTATCCCATCATTTCTATATCCCCCCTTTTTCTTTTCAGAACAAGATCCTTGAATATAATCTCCTTTGTTTAGCTTTTTTTTTCTGACCATTACCAATAACAACTTTTAACCACTCCCCTAAACAATGACAAGTATCCATAACCCTTTGAACAACCAAAAACCACCCACCCCACTTCTTGGGAATGTGTGCATCATGTTCTTAAAATTGCTTCCTGTTATTTGGGGGCAACAGCATCTTTAGGGGACCCTGAAAAAAACTGAGACAATTGTCAAGTCCTGGGATAGCTAAATGTATCATTTGCTGTTCAGTCTCTGTGTAATGGGAAGGTGCAAGGCTCGTCTCAAATCCTGCCTAGAGTTGTTGGTGAGGCTGCACCATCTCAGCCACCTTGAAATTGTCCTGAGCACTTTGTTATCTAAAACCAGTCTTTGTTTGCCAAGTTAGTGGCATTACCACAACGCAGGTGGAATTGTGTTTGGGGGCCCCATCCTGATTTTGGAGATTTTTTTTTTTTTTAGGCTACCAATCTGTTTAATTTCAAACCAAAAAAGTCAGTGCTATAAAGAAAAATGAAAATTTACCTCAAATATCCAATCCAATAATGAAATCTGAAGTTGTTCACCTCACTAAATTACAAGAAATTTGAATAACAGCAACAAAATAGCACATAAAATGAAGTTTGCCACCTGAGGCAGATTAAAACAAGTAAAAAGTTAGACAAATGTTACAAAATAACCTTTTCAATAGCCAATTGCTTGTTCCAAGGACTCTTCCGTGGACTGATGGACTGGGTTTGTGGTCCTTTCCTCCAGAGTCCTCTGTTCAGCTGTTTGCCGATCCATCTAGTTTTGAAAAGAGAAAGGTTCAGCTTACCTTCTACCACTACAAAGGTACCAAAAGTGCAAATGGTTTCAGTTTCAGGCACGTACTTACTAAGGCTCTGGTGAAACAAGCAGGTTACAGAAGGTTCCACCTGGCCATCAGTTTTTTAAAGGCCCAAATGAGAATTCTCCTAAAGGCTACCACCAGGACAAGTTTGAGTGTGATTCTTGGTAAAATAACCAAGGCAAAAAGAAAATTGGCAGGGGGGGGGGAGTGGGAGAGCAGGGGGGGCTATATCCAAACAAAAACTTGCTATCAGAAATTAATCTACACTTTAAGATATTTGAAAATGAAACATTGGCAGTTGAGGATGTTCTTAATCAGCTACTTAGGGCCCTATCCTTTAAAAAAAAAATAGGACCAAACAATTTGAGAGTTAAGGATACACTATCCTTTCCTCACCCAGTGCAATACCTGTAACTTTCTTTTAGGGTTCCAAAAGTCCATTGCTTTTTAATTGCAATTCATTTGCCACATCCATTAGAGTAAGAAGTCCCAGTCAGTATGACAACAGTTGAACTGATTGTTTTTCTCTATGAGGATAGTACATCTTTAACATTTAAAGACAAACCTGCTCCAATCCACACCCACAGAAACTGGTCCCTGGAGGATCAGCCAAATCAGTTAAAATCTGCAATACTGGCCAATATTCTTTTTTCAAATAGGAGACTGTAGCTTTAAAGGGGGAAAATGCAGACGTTGGATAAAAACACCAAGAAATAGTCATTTTCATTAATAGGTCTCAAACAGTATGAAACAGCCATTATTATTTAAGCTTTACACAATCCTCTCTGAAGACCCCTCTTCAGCATTACTCCCAAAGCCGAGTAACTTCAGAGCAGTACTCTTTAACACCAGGAGTCACTCTTATGCTAGCATGGCTCAAAAAACCTACTTCAAACCCCACAGGACTCAGGGTGGGTCTCAGATTCCTGCAGACACTACCATTTTCTTAAGAGGACACTGATCCTTCTTCCTCTGGAGACTTGGGGGGGGGCTCTTGGAGCGTGACCTAGACTTGGATTCCCTCTTGGACATGGGGGGAGGACTTCTGAATCTTGACCTGGACTTGGACCTCGAGCAGGATCTGGAGACCAATGAGGACTTGGATTTGGATCTCAAAGGTCTCTGTTAGGCATGGTCATGGTTCACTGCAGAAAACTTAAAGCATTTTAAATATCATATGCAGCAGATCTCAAAGAGGTTGAAGGACCATAATTTGTTATGCACAACCAGAGAAATAGAATAGTTCCTTAATTTTCTTCTGCACCTTATCAGGTGGCTCTTCTGAAATGTGACAGAGATTTTGGATTTTCCTTTAACAAGCATGCTTGGGTTTAGAGAAAGAAAGAGCCACACACCAACTCCAAAGCCAGCTTTAATTTTCAATTGAATTGGGACTACAAAAAGACCATTTGCATTATATGTCTATAGAGAAGAGCAGAAACAAACATTTGGAAAGATTTATGAAATTTTATCTGATTGAAAATATGATATACTAAAAGCTCTATTTACTCTTTTTCTTGTGACATTTTCTCTGGATGTATCATTTGTCCAGTGGTCTTCAGATTCCTTAGCTGTATGCCTTCATTCTCCAGGAAAGACAAAAGCAAAACCCTCCCCCAACCCTAAATTTGAGGAATTTCCCTTTTGGCAAGTTATATCTGATCAACAAAACTGAAAATTGAAGATCAGAAACAATACTCAGTTTAGTTGATTGGAGAGATTACATGTGTCAGATCCATGAATTTATATTGACAGCCCAAAGAGAAGGATGTAGGGTTACAGAGAGAGATGTTGTTCCTGTCAAGGGGAAAGCAAACTCGTGGATAAACCTTTCCTGAATGTATGATACCTTTTAATGCAATGTTAAAATAAAAAAAATGGCAAGACTGCAGCTATTCCCTGAGACAGAGCCTGCCAGCACCCGACTAATCCAAGAGTTTCAATTTCAGGCCAGTTGGCAGGCAGACTTCCTTCAGACAGGCCAGGCTACCACATGCTAAGACTGCAACTACTCCCTGAGACAGAGCCCACTAGTGCCAGTTGGACTAAGAGTCGCTCCCTGAGACAAAGAGTTCACCATCATCGACTAGACCAAGAGCTTCCACTGGATCAAGAGTATCAATCAGACCAAGAGAGGCTCCCTCAGATACAGATACCACTTGCACCAAGTGGAGAAAGAGATGAGTAGATGCCAGTGCAAAAATACAGTCAACAACATAAAAACCAATATGGCTCCATCAGAACGTACATCAGCAAGACCTGAACATGCCAACACAGAAGAAAAAGAAGATATCTATCATAAAAAATGACTTTAAGAAGATATTAGAGATCTTAAAAGAGGAAATGAAAAATTCCCTTAAAGAAATTAAGGAAAATTCAAACAAAAAATGGGAAGAAATCAGTAAATCCCTTGAAAGCCAAGAGAAAGCAATTAAACAAGTGAGGGAAACAGTTCAAGACTTCAAAACTGAAATGGAGACAATAAAGAAGATACAAACTGAGGTAATGCTGGAAGTGGAAAATTTCAGTAAATGAACAGGAACTACAGATGCAAGTATAACCAACAGAATGCAAGAGATGGAAGAGTGGACTTGTAGCATTGAAGATACGGTAGAGGAAATATATTCATCAGTCAAAGAAAACACTAAAGCCAACAAAGTCATGACCCAAAATGTCCAGGAAATTTGGGACACCATGAAAAGACCAAACCTAAGAATAATAGGGATAGAAGAAGGAGAAGAATACTAACTCAAAGGCACAGAAAATATATTCAACAAAATCATAGAAGAAAACTTTCCCAACCTAAAGAAGGAAATGCCTATAAAAATACAAGAAGCTTACAGAACACCAAATAGACTGGATCCAAAAAAAAGTCCCCTCACCACATAATAATCAAACCACTAAACATACAGAGTAAAGAGAAAATATTAAGAGCTGTAAAGGAAAAAGGCCAAGTAACATATAAAGGCAGACCCATAAGAATAACACCTGACTTCTCAATGGAGACTCTAAAAGCCAGAAGGTCCTAGACAGACATTATGCAGATACTAAGAGACCATGGATGCCAACCCAGACTATTATACCCAGCAAAATTCTCAATCAACATAGACGGAGTAAACAAAATATTCCATGATAAAACCAGATTTAAACAATATCTCTCCACAAATCCAGCCCTACAGAAAGCACTTGAAGGAAAAATCCAACCTAAGGAAGTTAAATATACCAATGAAAGCACAGGCAATAGATAGTCCTGTACCAACAAATACCAAAGAAGGGA
Source organism: Peromyscus californicus insignis (assembly GCF_007827085.1). Taxonomy (NCBI): domain Eukaryota; kingdom Metazoa; phylum Chordata; class Mammalia; order Rodentia; family Cricetidae; genus Peromyscus; species Peromyscus californicus. The sequence continues at coordinate 13,417,561 of NW_026294402.1, forward strand.
AACATACAACACTACCAACAAAAAATAAGAGGAATTAACAAAACTGGTCATTATATCCATCAATATCAATGGTATCAATTCACATAAAAAAAAGACACAGGCTAACAGAATGGATACAAAAACAAGATCCATCTGTGGTGGTATTGTGTTTCCCAAAAATATTGTGCACCCTAATAAACTTATCTGAGGTCAGAGACAGAACAGCCACTAGATACAAAAGCTAGAAAATGGTGGCACTCACACCTTTAATCCTTGTACTCCAGAGGTAGAAATCCCTCTGGATCTCTGTGAATTCAAGGCCACATTGGAAATGGCCAGGCATGGTGACACATGCCTTTAATCCCAGAAAGCAAGCCTTTAATCCCAGGGAGTGGTGGTAGAAAGCAGAAAAGTATATAAGGCATGAGGACCAGAAACCAGCATTTGGCTGGTTAAGCTTTCAGGCTTCTAGCAGCACAGTTCAGCTGAGAGCCATTTGGATATGAGGACACAGAGGCTTCCAGTCTGAGGAAACAAGACCAGCTGAGAAGTTGGCCAGGTGAGGTTAGCTGTGTCATGTTCTGTCTCTCTGATCTTCCAGTTCACCCCAATACTTGGCTCTGGGTTTGATTTTATTAATAAGAACTTTTAAGATTCCTGCTACATCTGGTGCCCAACATTAGTGGTACAAATTCATGAAAAAGCTGCTTGCCTGTGGCCTTCTAATGGTGCATGCCAGTAGGATTTACTGAAGGAGGCAGAGGCAGGAAGATCCCGAGTTTAAGACCGGCCTAGGAGGCTTGCTCAGGAGAAGCTTCGGCCAGGGCCGAGCCACAAACAGTGGTGGGACCATGGAGGCAGTGGCCGCTACTCCGAGTTGCTGGCTCCTTCTCATCATGTTGGTGACTGTGGTAATGCTGCTGCCTAGGACAAGGGGTTTACTACTGCTTGTTCAGAGAAGAATTACCAGGACCATTGTGTTACCAGAAAGCATCTGCAAAGGTCAGTTTGAAAAAGTTTGGCAAGACAAATGGCGGGGAGAAATTGTTGTGAAGATTTTCTCTTCTAGGGAAGAATGTTCATGGTTCTGAGAGACAGACATTTATCAGATTGTGATTTCTCCAAACCACAGAGGAGGCACACACAAAAAAAGTCTGCAGTAAACCATGACCACGCCTAACAGTGACTTTGAAATCTTCAAAAAGACGACAGGTCTCCACAATGATGATTCCACAAGGACTATGGTAAAGCCATTAAGCTGATTAACACCACCAAAAGATCGACTTTGGACTACAAACTGCTTAGGACAATTTTGAGATGGCTAGCTGAGATGATCCAGCCTGACAGACTTGTAGTGGGTAGCCATTCTAGCTTTGATCTGGAAGTTCCAACCCCCACTGAGACTTTGGCAACTGTCACGCCTACAAGGCGGGGCCAAGGGAGGCGCCTGGAGACCTGAGATCTGGATGGGCTGTGCTCTCTCTGTTCCGGGACCCTGAACGGTGGAGGTGGACCGAGCAGAGCTCCAGAGAACACTGCTGGACTGCGATACACCTTCCTCAGACCCTGTGACCTACCTATCCCTTAATTTGTAAGTTACGCCATTAAATAAATCTCCTTTTAACTACGTGGAGTGGCCTTAATAATTTCACCAATACAGACTACTTGAACACGGACTTGAAACAAGCCCTGCACTTTCTCATTATGCAGCGGCTGAACAAATGATATAGGACTTGACAATTAACCCAAAAATTTTCTTTTCAGGATCCCCCTAACGATGGAAGTAATTTAAAAAAAAAAAAAAGACGCCCACATTCCCAAGAGGTGGGTTGAGAGGTTTTTGGTCGTTTAATGAGTTATGAATATTGTCATTATTTATGATGGTTGGTTACAAGTTGTTAATTGTTAATGGTCAGAAAAAAAAAGCTGAACATGGAGATTAGATTCAGAGGTTTTGTTTAAAAAAGAAAGAAAAGGGAAAAGAATATAGATATGAGATAGATCACTGAATCTATTCTGAGAAAAAAGATAAAGAATAATAGGATAAATGGGTAGATCACTGAATCTACACTAAAAAAAAAGAGAAAGATATAAAAATGACAAAAGGTAGATTACTGAATCTATTATAAAAAGAAAAAAATACTTTTAAAAAGGAATTACTTGTTTTAAATAAGATAAGTAATGAAAATTTTTTGTCTGAATTTGTCAAATGTTACTGGACTGGACATTGCTATATATTAATGGAGTTTTTTGTCTGAATTGTCAAATGTTAATGGACTAGACATCGTTAATGTAATCTTGAATGTGTATATTGTATATACTTACTGGACATAATTTTTCTTGTATTAGTTATAAGCTTTTTTAATTTTAGACAATAAAGGGGTAATGTGGTAGTATTGTGTTTCCCAAAAATATTGTACACCCTAATAAACTTATCTGGGGTCAGAGACAGAACAGCTACTAGATACAAAGGCTAGAAAATGGTAGCACTCACACCTTTAATCCTAGCACTCCAGAGGTAGAAATCCCTCTGGATCTCTGTGAGTTCAAGGCCACATTGGAAATGGCCAGGCATGATGACACATGCCTTTAATCCCAGAAAGCAAGCCTTTAATCCCAGGGAGTGGTGGTAGAAAGCAGAAAAGTATATAAGGCATGAGGACCAGAAACTAGAAGCATTTGGCTGGTTAAGCTTTCAGGCTTCTAGCAGCACAGTTCAGCTGAGAGCCATTTGGATATGAGGACACAGAGGCTTTCAGTCTGAAGAAACAAAACCAGCTGAGAAGTTGGCCAGGTGAGGTTAGCTGTGTCATGATCTGTCTCTCTGATCTTCCAGTTCACCCCAATATTTGGCTCTGGGTTTGATTTTATTAATAAGAACTTTTAAGATTCCTGCTACATCCATCCATTTACTGCATACAAGAAAATCACAGGGAAAATCTGACAAGATGAGGTCTCAATTCTGAATATTTATGCCCCAAATACAAGGCACCAACATTCATAAAAGAAACATTACTAAAGCTTAAATTGCACATCAAAACCCATACACTAGTAGTGGGAGACTTCAACACCCCACTCTCACCAATGGACAGGTCTGCCAGACAGAAACTTAACAGAGAAATAAGGGAACTAACAGACATTATGACTCAAATAGACTTAATAGATATCTACAGAATATTCCACCCTAACACAAAAGAATATACCTTCTTTTAAGCACCCCATGGAACCTTCTCCAAAATCGATCACAAAGCAAATCTCAACAGATTAAAAAAATTGAAATAACCTCCTGTAACTTACCAGACCACCATGGCTTAAAGTTAGATTTAAACAACAACAAAAATTACAGAAAGCCTACCATCTCATGGAAACTGAATAATGCCCAACTGAATCACCAATGGGTCAAGGAAGAAATAAAGAAAGAAATTAAAGATTTCCTAGAATTCAATCAAAATGAATGTACAACATACCCAAACTTATGGGACACCATGAAAGCAGTGCTAAGAGGAAAATTCATAGCACTAAATGCCTACATAAAGAAGTTGGAGAAATCTCACACTAGTGACTTAACAGCACAACTGAAAGCTCTAGAACAAGAAGAAGCAAACTCACCCAGGAGAAACAGACACCAGGAAATAATCATATTGAGGGCTGAAATCAATAAAATAGAAACAAAGAGAACAATACAAAAAATCAATGAAATAAGGAGTTGGTTCTTTGAGAAAATCAACAAGATAGACAAGCCCTTATCCAAATTAACCAAAAAGCAGAGAGAAAGCATCCAAATTAACAAAATCAGAAATGAAAAGGGAGACATAACAACAGACAGTGAGGAAATCCAGAGAATCATCAGGTCATACTTCAAAAACCTGTACTCCACAAAATTGGAAAATCTGAAAGAAATGGATAATTTTCTCAAGAGGTACCCCATACCAAAGTTAAATCAAGACCAGATAAACTATTTAAATAGACCAATAACCCCTAAGGAAATAGAAACAGTCATTAAAACTCTCCCAACCAAAAAAAGCCCAGGACCAGATGGTTTCTGCACAGAATTCTATCAGATTTTCAAAGAAGAGCTAATACCAATACTCTTCAAATTGTTCCACACAATAGAAACAGAAGGAATATTACCAAATTCTTTTTATGAGGCTACAGTTACTCTGATACCCAAACCACACAAAGATGCAACAAAGAAAGAGAATTACAGGCCAATCTCTCTCATGAACATTGATGCAAAAATACTCAATAAAACACTGGCTAACCGAATCCAGGAACACATCAAAAGAATTATCCACTATGACCAAGTAGGAGACCACTTTCTAAATATAACACCAGTAGCACAGACACTCAGAGTGACAATTAATAAATGGGACCTCCTGAAACTGAGAAGCTTTGTAGAGCAAAGGACACAGTCAATAAGACAAAACAACAGCCTACAGAATGGGAAAATATCTTCACCAACCCCACCTCTGACAGAGGGCTGATCTCCAAAATATATAAAGAACTCAAAAAGCTAGACTTCAAAATACTGAACAATCCAATTAAAAAATGGGCTACAGAGCTTAACAGAGAATTCTCAATAGAAGAATCTCAAATGGCTGAAAGGTATTTAAGGAATTGCTGAAAATCCTTAATCATCAGGGAAATGCAAATCAAAACAACTCTGAGATACCATCTTACACCTGTCAGAATGGCTAAGATCAAAAACACTGAAGCAGCTTATGTTGGAGAGGATGTGGAACAAGAGGAACACTCCTCCACTGTTGGTGGGAATGCAAGCTTGTACAGTCACTCTGGAAATCAGTATGGCGGTTTCTCAGAAAATTGGGAATAAGTCTTCCTCAAGACCCATTATACCACTCTTGGGCATATACCCAAGGAATGCTCAATCTTACCACAAGGACACATGCTCAACTATATTCATTTCAGCATTATTCATAATAGCCAGAACCTGGAAACCACCTAGATGCCCCTCAACTGAAGAATGGATAAAGAAAATGTGGCACATATACACAATGGAATATTACTCAGCAGTAAAAAACAATGATATCATGAAATTTGCAAGCAAATGGATGGAACTAGAAAATATCATCTTGAGTGAGGTAACCCAGACTCAGAAGGACAAACATAGTATGTACTCACTCATAAGTAGATACTGGATGTAAGGGAAGGGATGACCAGACTGCAACCCACAACTCCAGAGAGGCTAGCTAACAGGGAAAGACACATGGATGACCCTGCGAAGGAGAAGTGGATAAGATCTACAAAAGTGGACTGGGTGTGTGTGTGGGGGTGGCAGAGGGTGAGGAGTTGGGGATGAGAACATAGGGAAATGAGAGGGTCAAGCTGGAACAGGGACAGAGTGGGAGGGCAAGGAGGAAGGTACCATGATAGATGAGGACATCATGGGAATAGGAAGAGACAGGGTACTGGGGAGGCTCTCAGGAATCCACAAGGATGATTGATCCCACCTTGGTCTGCTGGCAGTGGTCCAGAGAGTGCCTGTACTGGTCTACTTTGGTGACCAGTCTAGCAAATAACCTAGCTGTCATTATAGAGCCTTTGTCCAGTGACAGATGGAGGCAGATACAGAGATCCATGGCCAGGCACCAGGCTGAGCTCCGGGAATCCAATTGATGAGAGAGAGGAGGGATACTGCAGGCGAGGGACGTTGAGATCATGATGGCAGAATGTGCAGAGATGACCAGTCACACTAGTGGAAGCCCATGAACTGTGGACTGGTAGCTGTGGAGCCCCCATGGGACTGGACTAGGACCTCTGGATACAGAAGATGGTTGTTTGGCTTTAACTGTTTGGGGGCACCCAGGCAGGGGTATCAGGATCTGTGCCTGGTCTATGGGCAGGCTTCTGGGAATCTGGTACCTGTGGCGTGACACCTTGCACAGTCTTGGTGTAGTGGGAAGGAGCTTGGACCTGCCTAGGCTCAGTGTGCTGGGCTCTGCTGACTCCCCATGGGAGACCTCAATTTGGGGGATGTGGGGATGTAGGGTTGCTTGGGAAAGAGGGCTGGGGGGTGGAAAGAGGGAGGAGGGGGGATCTGTGGATGGTATGTGGAGTGAGTAGAAAATTTCTTAATAAAGAAAAAAAATTAAAAAGTACTTAATGTTTAGATAAAAAAATGGAGGCATGAACAAAAACAGAATTTATTATGTATATATAATAATTATAAATTACATTATATATAAATATATAAATAATAATATATACAATAAATTCTGGTTTCATATATATAATTGTGTTTATGATTGTCAAAGAATAAATTAATAAAAAAGAGCCAGCAAAAATTGGTATTTTCTAGCAGTTTTTAAGGTTAAACAAATGCATAAGTGAGAAAACAACTCTTGACCATTCAAAGATTATTGTCTCACTGCCTCCTCCGTAGAAGGACACATGAAATGAGACAAATGAGCAGCATAGAAAAATGAAAGATTTGCGAGATTTCATTTACAGAGCAGTGGCAACCATCAAATGTTGAAATACAAACAAAGGAGACAGCTGCTCTTATTTTTGCGTGTGGATACAGAACTTGGTGTAGAAAGTCCAGGTGAGATACCCAGAGTCTTCTCATCCTGCTTTGCTATCCAGACCCACTCTGGAATCACTGAGTAGAGAGAAAGAAAGACAGAAAGAGAAGGGAAAGGAAAGGTCAGAGAAGAGAGGGAAAAGGAGAGATAAAAGAAGAGGAAAGCAGACAGGAAAAGAAAATGATGAGAAGAATGAAGATATGCACTCTCTCTCTCTCTCTCTCTCTCTCTCTCACACACACACACACACACACACACACACACAGAGAGAGAGAGAGAGAGAGAGAGAGAGAGAGAGACAGAGACAGAGACAGAGAGACAGAGAGAGACAGAGAGAATTTCCCTAGTTTACTGTCATTGAAATATTAATTGCTTGGATCTTCCAAGTAGTAGAACCTATGAGACAGTACCAATGTCCCAAGTTGTCAGCTCCATAGTATACTCCTGCAGATGAGAATGGATGCTCTGACTCATCTGTCTTCCTGTGTATTTTGATGTAGGTATAGAGGGTAGCATCTGCCTTGACTCTGAGAAGGAAAATTTAAATACCCTCATTGATTTGCTGTGTCTCGACCAGGAGAAACAATGTCCCAGCCTGATACAGTTGGAGCTAGGGTGAAGGGTGTCCTCCCATTTGCATTTGGCTCCTCCTGTCCCTGAATGATTTGCATTTCAAATGTAGTGAGGTATTTTTGACTACACTGGCTTAACCCAGTGGGTCTTTTGTGCCCCACCCACTTGGCTCCCTGCACAGCCCAGTAGGGAGGCTGTGCTTTCTCAGTCACAGAGTCTGATCAGCTGATTAGTCATTCAGCCAGTAAGGAAGGGATGGCTGCCTTGTTAGAACCTGTAGGTTACATACCAGGCTGATAAATCATTGTAGTCCATAATTGCTCGAGCTTGTGCCTGCTTACCCAGATATCCTAACCCATGTCATCATACACTCATGATTAGGAGTGTTAATTAATTAAACCCCAGCATCACTACACCCTGATGATTTCATGGGTTTGAGGTAAATCAGAAAAAACGGCTAGAGAGATTTATTGGGCATGTCCTCACACTCTTTACTGTGTCACAGGCAGGTTATTCCCACTCATTTGATTTCGAGAAATGAGGAATGAAGTATTAGGATAGGCGTCTTCACACACACACACACACACACACACACACACACACACACACACACACACACACACACTTTGAAATTCTGTGCTGTGTCTGGGTGTCAAGATCCTGTCTAAATGCAGACTTCTAAACTATTTCTGTTGAAGTGCAAATTATCCACTAAGTACAATACCCCTCAACTAATGTAAGTGAACTGGAGACAGGATGGGAATTAATTTAAAATGTTCAAAAGATGCTGCTTATCTTTTTATGTACTAATCAATAGAGACAATTTATATGCTCCTATTTTCTGAAAATAAAGTCATTTTTATAGAGCAGTGTCACCGTGGAAATTGATCAAAGGCTAACAACAAAAGGAATTGATAAATCTAAATGTACCTTGCCAGGGCGTCCGGGAGGGTCTCATGAGACTTGTATTAGATCCAATTTAATTAGCAGCTAACTTTCTCTCAGAGTGCTGTAAATAGTATGAGAAATTTGCAAATTAGGCCAAGTTGAGAGAAATAGCACATGCTAAGAACAGATAAATTGATTAGAAAAATAGAAGTCAGAACATAGCTTCAGAACAAAGAAAGGAAGGAGAAATGTCAGTGAGCAGCTGAGTGACTACTGCAACAGATGAGAGAGAGACTAGAAAATTTGTCAAATTTTCTCAATAGGACAAGTATGTCCTTTAATTTATAGCCTTATTTTTTTTCCTACAAAATTCTGTGTGATTAAGGTTTCTTCATTCTAATCATTTTGACAGCTTGACATGTAGTTCGAAGTCATTAAAAATCTTCCTATTTAAGATGTACAAAGTAGCTCTTAGTCACAAGATGATGAGACCACTGCCACAGTCTACTTTAATACCACTTAATCCTACTGAAAGGAAATGCTGCTCTCATCCCCCGGGAACCGGTAAAGAACTCTTCATTTTGGTGGAATTAACTATTCTGGACATTTTATGGAAGCAGATGCAATCTTTTCAGGGTACTCAGTAATGCATTCTCAAGGTTCATTCATTTTATCATGTGTTAACTGTATCTGTTTCATTTTATTAGTGAAGTGTTGTATTGCGTGGATATAGCAATGAGGGAGGGTTTGTGGTGCTGGATATTGTAACCATGCCAGTACTGACTTCTGGCTACAGGAAGACACTGCAAATTCTAAAAAGTCACATTTTGTGGAATGTGAGTTTGCATGTCAAGCTGTCAAAAATAATTGGGTTGAGAAAGCTGAAATCAGGTAGTATATTATAAAGAGACTATAAATTAAAGGCTATACTTGACATACTGAGAAATCTTTGAAAGCTTTGGTAATTCTTTTAGCATTTCTCTCAATCTGTTGATGACATTGGCTGTCTACCCTAAAATGTCCATGACCTCACACATACTAAGCACATGTATGATCATTGAGCTATGTCTAGCCTTTCATATAACAAGATCTTCATTTATCAGTGGATGAACAGTCTTTCCATGTTTTTGGTACTATGAAAGGTAGTACTAAATATTCACGTGTAAATTTCTCCTTGGACTCAAGCTGTGATTTCTCTTGGGATATGCTTAAGGGAGGAATCACTGGGTTGGATTGTATGTCCATTTCAACAATTGAAGGACTGTCAAGCTGCTTTCCTTAACAGCCACAGCAGACTGCTTTACAGATACAAGCTGGTGAAGCTGTGGAGTCCTCTGGAGCTCACCCATGTTTCATTGTATGTCTTTCTTATCATAAACATCCTTCAGGTGTGAAGAAGTGCTGTCCTTGAGAGTTTTTAACTTGTGTTTCTCTGATGATGAATGACATCAAGTTCTCTGATTTTTATGTGTTGCTACACTTGAATGTATATTTCAAGAAATCTCTTCTCACATCCCCATATCCTTTATCTTCTTGTTTTTCTTAGGCAGAGACTCATGTGGTCTAGGTGGGCATTGAATTTTCTACGTATCAGAGTATAGCTTTGAAGTCCTGGCCTCCTGCTTCTGTCTCCTAAGTGCTGGAATTGAGTGATCAGCTCAGCATTGCTTCAAAATCTTGATCCTTTTGGCACCATCTCTTTATCATTTTCTACCAGTTATCAGTGTGTATCTTCACACCTGAATTTTAATTTTTAAAGATGAAGACTAGTATTGTCTATCTATCTGTGATACATATGTTATAGAAATTTTATATATATAATATGTAGCTGATTGATAAAATGTCTTCACATATTGTAAGCACAAATTACTTTATGATTTGTCATTTTGAAAACATTTTCTCCTATTTCTGTTCTGTCACTTCCATGATGGTATGGCTTGAAACCCTGAATCACCTTATTCTGAAGTCCAGTCATTTTTTTCTATTTGTTTTTATATTTTCAGTGTCCTATATAAGAGACTATTGCCTAACACCTAGTGGAAATTTTTTTTTGTTATTTTGAGATAATATTTATCTGTGTAGCCCTGGCTGTCCTAGAACTGACTCTGTAGAGCAGTCTTGCCTCAAACTCAGAGATCTGCCTGCCTCTGCCTCCCGAGTGCTGGGATTAAAGGTGTGTGTCACTACCGCTTAGCTCTTCATGAGGTTTTAAAATAGTAGTTTACACATTTAGAGTTGGGATCCATTTTGAATTTATTTTTGTCTGTGGTCTACATAAGGGTAAAACTTATTTTACTCATGTGTTTATTCTGTTGGACTAGAAAATTTTTCAGAAAAACTTTTGTTTATTACATTGATCTATTTAATTGCTACTATTATAAAAGGCCAATAGGGTATTTATGTAAAGGCTTATGCCTTTGCCTTCAATACTATACCATTTATAAGCAAAGAAAACCATGATGGCTTCAAGCCACCAGAAACTAGGAAGACATAAGAAAAGGCGCTTTCTCAAAATCTCATGAGACACTGTGGCTCTGCGAGCATGGTGACCTGTTGCCTCTACAGAAAAGTTTTAAAAAAAAAATGTCAGTTACCTTAAGACACAGTTTTTGGTACTTTGATACAATAGACTTGGGAACGAGCATGTGACAGCATTGTATGGACTTGGAACTGGACTCTCTGAACTTGAATCCAGCAATCTTCTACTAGTTAACTCTGAGTCACAGAGAAAATTGTCTCAAAATTTGGTATCATCACCAATCTATTAGATACAGAAACAGAACCCTATTCTATGTGGTTTGAATTGGGTGGTTGTAATAACTAAAACTGTAAAGTCTTGGTAGTTTGTCTTTGTTATAATTGTTATCAAGGGAAACTGTCTCTAAGCAGAACTTCTTTGTAAAGCACATTCCCAGAATATCAGATCTTTGGCTTCTCTAGGATACATTGTCATTTACAAAGTCATCACACTTGAGGACTGTGCAATCAAGTACAAATAATACTAATAACAAGCTTAAAAATTACTAAATATCACAATGTTTTGATGCTGTGACACATGAGTTTCACTGTTGTCTAGATGTGCTTTTGACTAAATTTTGATTCTCACCCTTGATTATGAATGCTTCTATCTTCGTAATGGATGCATTATAATCTGGGATCTTTCTGTGTAGATAGATACTACCTTCAGGTCTGTAACATCATGTGTCTTCTCTGCTCATTCACTACCTTCTCAACACTTTCCTCACATCACAGAGATATGTGTGAACATTCCATTCCACACCTCTATGGTTCTGACCTCCATGTGGCTGTTGGCCAACACTATTAACAGCTTGGCCTCTGCTGTTAAGAGCTGGTGTATTCACCTGTCAAGTTCCCGTTTCTTAGGATGAACAGCTAGGTGAGATGAGGCAGAGCAGGCTTTTAGAAGGCTCTTGACGGATGGGCTCTGCCTGCTTGTAGCCCAGGTAGAATCAATAAAAACTTGTCACACACACAAAAAATATCCTGCTCAAAGTAATGAGCACTGACTTATACAATTTTATTTGTACTTCTGCAAAATGGTCCTAGGCAGAGGTCAGTTTTTATGGGGCAAGTGCTTGCCTCTGGTGCTCATTTTTCCAGAGGGATTGTTGGAAATCTCACTACAGTGAGATTATGAAAGCGTAGGTTAAAATACTGCAATTAGATACTTTCTTCTCACTGCCTGCCCCTTTCTCACAGGTACACACACACACACACACACACACACACACACACACACTTATGTACTCAAATAGACTGATTATATTTGTTTTTTTTTCGAAATAGATAATAAAGAGCAAGTGATCTATGTGAACAAGTCAGTTCTACTTAATGTGTGACTTCTCAAAATCCCAATTATCTCATTTATAAAATGGGGACAGTATCATGATTTGTATAGAATGTATTGACCTTATTGCAAGTCAATCCCCACATTTAGAAAGAACACCCTGTAGATATATGCTGTATTGTAAACCTACATTTTAACATGGATCATAAAACCTTGGTCTGTTTTAAACTCTGACCTTGCTGAATAAACATGGGGATGTCCCATTCAAACTTGCTTGTTTTTCATCCAGTGTGTGGTTTATTTTAATCAGGTGATTCGGGTACTCTTGAATGCTATTGGAAAAATTAGAGACAAATAATAGATAGTATATAAACATATAAACATCGTATTATGATCCTGAGGCTGTTGACATTTATTGAGTTACTGGTAGGCAAAATGACATATGCTTGCATGCCATAGCTTCCTCGGTGGATTTGATTTCATAGCCATTGGCATGTTTCCCTGATGCTTGCTCATTACATACAAAAAGGTATTGCACTCAATTGAGTAAAATGGATTTCAGGATAATATTCACTACTGAGAATAAAGTTAGATCTCAATCAGAAATGCCAAGCTGAGTTCTGTCAAAGATAAGCAATACCCCTCATCACTTAGTCATGCTCCACTTAGGTATCCTCTCTTGATGTTTTCTGTCTTATTGGTAAATAAACCATGTCTCCTTGCTTTTATGAGGAAAACTGGACTTGACTGAGATGATACTGGTTTTAGGCAAAACATATTCTCAGTATTTTTCAAAGCTTTTCACAATACTTTCCTAGGGTTCATCTTTAAGATTATTTCAGTTTCTTCCTCTAATCTAAAGTATCTTATGCAGACTACTTTGGACTGCTGCTTCCTTCCACCCTGTGACAGAGTCTCATATTTTCTTGTTTTCCCACTTTGAAAATTGGTGGAATCGAAGTTTAGTTAAAGGAAAGCACAAAAGAGATATATGCTTTTTCCTACATGGTAGCAATGATTCAATCTGGTGAACTAATTGAAGATTCAGAGAGAACACTCTTTGGTGTCTTGAGGTATAATTCATACAGGAAATGCAAGTAGCAGCTGCTTGCTGCAGTGGTAGCTAATGTGCTAACTCACTAATTAGAGAAATGCAAATTGCAAACACATATTTTGTTACCCCTGGGGCCCTGTTGAAGAATCAGTGCAGGAAGGATCCTAACAAAGCAATAACCTTTGGGGGATCTTTAAGGAAAGATGTGGTTTGTGCTTCTTGGTGCAGTTTGCTGAAGTAGCAGCTGGTATAGATAGAGAGAAGTTAAATAAAGGGAAACTTAAGACACAAGAGAAAATAGAAGGCTGCAGATGAGAACCTGAGTGGTCTATTTATGAAACAATTTAAGGTCACGTGATTTCTCACACTGGGTAATTCTATCCTGCCTTTGGTTCAAGCTGCAGTTGTTAAGAGTGTGTTTTATAGCAGGGTTTGGAGGGAAGAAAGGGAAGTGAAAAATGATATAATTACAGTACAATCTCAAAAATAAATATTTTTAAAGTGTGCTACAGTTTCTCACTTTTTCCCATTTCCCCTTCAAAGTGTGAGGTCTTTAATTAGGGAAAGGAGTAAGATAAATACATAAGGAGGGAGGAGCATAAAACAACAATAAGGATATCTGAAAAAGCCACAAGTAATCATATTATTATCTATCTCCCTAAAATATACATATATGTATATTAGATGAAATTATCTCATCTGGTTTGACAATGTTCTTTCTCCTCATGAGCCATAGACTATCTTTAAAGGCATGAAAAGCCCTTTTTTGAATTGTTAGTCAGGGTTGTCCAAAATTGTAAACATTTTAACTGTTACCCCTTACAGGTGGAAAATAAGTTTCTGTTGATAAAGACACTATGCACTTTGGACACAGGGCCCAGAGGACCTGAGCTGGATCTGACCTGAAAGTCTCCTCCCTGAGGATGATCTTTCATAGGACCAGAAAGTGCCAAGGGACGGAAGCCACCAATAGCATACCCAGCTATGAAACCTATGAACCACAACAATGACCAGCATATCATGATAACCTGCAGTGTGCAATAGTGGCAGGCATATCTTGGCAGTAATCAACAGCACTCTAAGTAAACTTAAGGTCCACTCATCAAGAGGGAAATAATAGCACTAAAAACTTAGCCAACTACTCAGGGATAGAGAAATCATGGATCTGGGAAGAAAAGCTACAATTTTCACTTGACTAAAACAGCATACTCCACAACTACATTCTAAATATTTATCCTTATGCCCATAGAATAGTGTAGTTCTTACTCTTCATCAAAGAAACTTCTCTTTACAACAGACAGAGACCATCATAGAAAACTACAACCTATCAATGTATAGTGAACAAGAGATTGTGTGGTGCCCTGTCCCAACCGGTACATGTACAACACAACTCCTGCACCTAAGGTTCAGGGATTATTGGAGAAGATGGAACAGAAAGATTGTAAAAGCTAGATGAACAGGAAGTTTGCTGTGAGATTGTATCTTCTAATACTATCAGAGAAGCTACACTCACAGACTCTCGTCAACATGGCTTCCTAAACAAGACCTGAACAAGATGACACTGATAGAAATGTTAACGTGGAAATGGGAAGCTCATGAGACTTCAACTCTAGACAAAATACTACAGGCAATGGAAGAATGCTGAGAGAGGAAGAAATAGTCTTCCCCGAGGAAGAGCCCCACTCCCCACCGCCAATACTAAGTTGCCCGTCCTGAAATCATATACATGCAAGTAACATATGAACTGAACACGTTGGATGTATATGTTTAGAAATATATATATACATACACATATATATGATATAATATGTGAATATACATATATATATACATATATATATATATGAATAATTAAAGAAAAAGAGGCCATGATTTTGAGAGCAGTCAAGGGAGTACATGGAGGGATTGAAGGAAGGAAAGGGAGGAAGAAAATCATCACAGAGCCTCTTGATCACCTATGAGATTGATAACTATGGCCAGAGACATTACCAGTTTATGTCCTCATTCCTTGGTTTGCTTCTGCCTAATGGTCTCTGGGCTGTACTCTTATTGCATTAACTGATTGTTAATTAAGCCTAACTAATTGAGTGGGGTTTTGTTGGCGGTGATTTGTTGTGCTTTGTTTGTTTGGATTTTTGTTGTTTTTTTAAGATGAGGTTGCTTAACTGTTTGTCTTCTTGTGCTGAGACCTCGGTTTCACCTCATTGATTATTAGACTGTAAGTCAAGGACTGTAAGTTTCTGCTTCACAAATACTATGGAGATTCTGAAGCTGAAGTAACATCTGCAAATTGTGTTCTAGGATTCTCAGAAGCAGTTTTTGAAAAAAAATGCACAGGCACATTTTTCTAAAAACTAAAAGAAAACAAAGTGGATAGCTCTCAGTTTCCTTCATACAGGCCTGTCCCCACATCTAAGAGGAGCACCACGGCAGTGCTGTGTGAATGGTATAGCTCTCAGTTTCCTTCATACAGGTCTGTCCCCACATCTAGGAGGAGCACCATGGCAGTGCTGTGTGAATGGGTACGTGTCCCTTCACCCTTGCTCCCCCAGTCTACACTAATTCAACACTGGGACGATCACATGCTCCAAGTATGGACAAAGGACACAGAGCTTTCCTGCTCTTTACACCATTCTTTGCATTATTTCCAACCTTTCTTATCAGTAAAGAAATCCTAGGAACCTGCCATACATTTTTTTTTAACCTTTTGGGGCAGGCTTTGTAGGACAGTTTAACATATCTGTGTGAGAGATTCCTAATGCCCAGGAGGAGTGAAGTTCTTCATCAGCTCCTGAGCACTTACGTGTTTTCTGTTTTATTTTCTCCACATTCTCTCACACTAAATCATACCATAGTCAGTGTTTTCTGTTACCAAGGGTTGTCAGAGCCCTGAGATGTGCACCTCACATGGATACTGTGTGGATTGTGTCTCATCCCTGACTTGGGCAGCTTGTGTACTCTGTGTCTCCTTCCTGCTTCTTATTCGAAGACAGAGGGTAATGTCTCTGTCTTATTCCATAGAGAATGGACAGAAAGGACAAATAAGATGTTTTGGCAAACACTTTCAAAAAGTAAAACTTCTGTCCTCCCTGGTAGATTCAGTTGAGGCAGGTCCAGTCCCCTCATCCCTGGACCAAGGCAGAGCAAAGTGTCTCAGCATAGGCACTAGGTTCCAAAAAGCCAGCTCCTGCTGACTGATATGTAAATTAATTATAAAATAAAAATATTTTAAAAAAGTAAAATTTCTAAAACTGCAAGTAAAATTATTTTATTTTAAAGCAAAGTTAATTGCTATCAATATTTTTCATGCTTAATAACTTAAAAGACATGCTTTTTTTCTTAATAATTCTTTGAACCATTTGTAAACTTCTTTAATTTTATGTACCTTTGCTGACCTAAAACACCTTACCCAGTGATGGAGAATGGATTTTAGACGATGGACTTACATTATCCTTCTGCATCTATAAATATTTTTATTTTTATCTCATAGACAAAGCTATGGTATCTAACAAAGAGGTAATGTTTCTGAGGCTAATACTTGAATTTTAGTGAAAATAATTTGTCTTATGTAAGTGTAGTCTTCACTGCTCATCAAGGAAACTTTCCTTTGCAAAAAGATGTAGACCATTAAAGAAAACCATAGCCAACCAAAATGTGAATCTGTGGAGCAGGTTCTCAAAGGATACAAACAAGTCCCACACCTAAGGCTCAAGGAATATAGCAGAAGAGAGGGAAGAAAGACTGTAATGACCAGAGGATCAGGGAGTTTTCTTTAAGATTGGGTCTTCTAGTAATGTCAGAAGCCATATCCATGAAAACTTAACAAAATACCCAAACACGAGATGAAGGAGGATGACACCAATAGGCATACTAAAGTGGACAGGAAAAGTCCAGAAGGTGTCAACCTTATACAAAGAACTCAAGCCACCGAGTAAAGCCAGGATCAGGATAGGAAAAACACACCAGTAGATTGTCCAATGCCAAATGATCAGCCCTTAAAACATACAAAAAAGTATCATTATACAGCCTCAGTAGGTTATACTTAGAAACATATATGTATTTATGTAATCATATATGCATGAAATAACAATTAGTGAAAATTGACCATAATAAATTTGGAAGAGGGGGGATTATATGATAGGGTTTGGAAGGAGGAAGAGGAAGGTGAAAATGTAATGAATTATAATCTCAAAAATAAATAAACTGTATTAAGTGACCTATGAGATGATGCAGTGGGTAGTAGAGCTTGCTGCTAAGACTGATGACCTGAGTTCCATCCCTGGGACCCACATAGATGAAGGAAAGAATCAATCAACTCCTGAAAGTTTTTCCCTTACCTCCACATGTATGCTGTCATTCTGGTCAAAAGTTTTTCGTCCCCACATATATAAGTAGTAAATGCATGCATTTTTTTTCAAAACTATATTAAGTATTGGCTAAAAGCCTTCCTTGGTTCAAAGATGTCACAATGGTAAACAATATTATACGCTAATTTTAAAAAAAGAATTAACACAGCCATTTTTCCATCTCACAAAAAAGGACTCATAGCCATTCTGGGAATCCTTTGAGAAGTGCTGACCCTGCAGAGGGATGGTGAATTTTGACTCAGTTGGAAAGCTGGCTATAACCATTGGTGCTGCGCTCAGAAGCTTACTGTAGCTGTAATCTAGAGATTTAAGGGAAAAAGCAGAATGTACTTAACAGTTTATATGCATTTTTATTATACCAATATGAAACATTGAAAATAGGGTTATTTATTAAATAAAATAGAAATTATCCATGACCTCTCTTGCTCAATATCATCACAACATTATAAACAAGAGGCACCTAGACCTCATTAGTGTGCATTCCATGCACATGCGATTTGTAATTAGCAGGCTGATAGGTTCTAAAGTTTATCTTTGTATACGAGACAAGCACCCTTCAGCATTTTATAGAGCTCTATCAGGGAATAGGGCTTCCATCAGAACTTATCAGATATTTGAGGGCAAGAGCACATTAATTCCAAATAGATACTAGTAAATTCATCTTACTTCTCACCAGGTAAATATATCTTTTAGGTTAAAGTACTCCAAGCTGGACTACAATTTGTTAATAGATCTTATTTTTAATTATTTGGAATACTGTAAAATAACTTTCCGTTTTAAAACACTTGTGATTTTAATACTTTAAAGTTTGCACTGGAATAGTAAGAATTGGTAAACCTTGAAGAACATGGATTTCAAAAGAGGTAGACATAAGTAGAAAAGAATTTATTAAATTTTACTAAAATGTCACACTACTGTAATGTAAAACAAAACAAGGGCTTAAATTATGACGTGATAATTACATTTTGAACCTCAAAATTCTGATTTAAATAAAGCAGGTATATCTTAGAGTTTCACATGCTACTGTTTATTTATTTATTTATTTACTTATTTATGTGTTTGAGTCAGAGTCTTGCTATGTAGCTCAGGCTGCCCTCAATCTTATGATCTTTCTGCCTTAGGCTTCCAAGTGTAGGAATTATGGTGCAATGCCTTCTCTCCTCTGTTGGTTTTCTAATCATAAGTCAGTTTCACATTCTCTCACACACACTCTGAATTTTACAGTTGTTGGATTTGATGGGGATGGAAAGGGCAAGAAAGGGGAGGAACCAACTGGTCATTCAAAAATGAAAATGACCTACACAAGTCCTATAGCCTCAAATGTGACAACGATGAGGTTCAGCAGCTTGAATTTAGGGGAATGTCATCATCATCATCATCATCATCATCATCAACAACATCATCAACACCACCACCACCACCACCGCACACACACACACACACACACACACACACACACACACACACATACTTGTCATTAAATCTGTTCTTTTCAGAGGGAGCACAGTCTTAGAACCATTCTTCTCTGAACATCTGCTCTCTTATGTGTAAGATGAAAATGAATTGCTATGATGAACTGATCAAAGCTGAGCATATAATAAAATAATCTAGAAACACTGTGGAACAATGAAGGCTTTGATGAGTGATGGAGCAGCACAGGGAGATGGGCCTGACAGGTGGCCCCTGGGGCTGGAAATGGCTGATTTCCATGCTAACACTGCACATGTCTATGTGGTATGTTTTCTTTATGATTTATATTAATTGTACCAGATAATGGCTTTAATTGTGGAATTTTTATAATTATCTGTATGCTTATTTTGATCACATATTCCCTAACACAACACACATTACCCTCTCCTTTACTATCCCATTTGTTCTGTTCCTATCATAAAATTCTCCTGTCTGTTTTCAAATAATTTATTTTACATCCTACATACAAAAGAAAATGTGAAATATTTGTTTTTTGAGTCTAGTTATTGTGATTAACATGATGATTTCTGTTCCATCCACTTTCCTAAAATATAGACATTTTCACACACACACACACACACACACACACACACACACACACACACACACACAAACACGCACACATCTCGGTTTATTCATTGATGAGTGCTTGGGCTGATTTATAACTTGTTTTTTTTTTTTTTTTGAGTAATACCTCAATATGCAGGTATTTCTGTCATTTGCTGACTTTGATCTCTTTGACTGTGCAACACGAATGGTATTGATGGTTGATTTTGTTTTTGTTTTGTTTTGTTTTTTTAGGAAACTGCAAAGTGATTCCTAGTGGATGCCCCATTTTCTATCTTTATTAGCAGCGTGCAAGGATTGCCTTTCTCACCAGCATCAGCTGGATTTGTTTTCTTTGATATCTGTTGTGACCTGGGTGAGATAAAATCTCAGTGTGGATTTAACTTGCATTCCCTGATGGCTAAAAACGCTGTCAATATATACTCAGTGAGCACTTACCAGGTGCATGTCTTGGAATTAGAGCTCCAAAACCATCTTCAGTTCCTAAGTGTCTCGTCTAATGGAAAGAAACATAAGGACACTGATTAAATGGACACAGTATGAAGAAAAATATAGTGCACTTATAAGAAGGCTTGGGAGCTGGACATGCATGCAGCCCTATTCTCCCAGGAAACTGCTTCAATTTTTCCTTTTTAGTGAATAAATTCTGACCCTTAGAACAAGATTAAAGAAGAGTATGGGTTTAAACACCATGCTTAAATATAAATAAGTTTAATATTTCACTTAATTCAATTCAAAATCTATCTTAAAGACTCCTTATGAATATTTTTAGATACTTAAGTAGGTGCATTTCAAATGTGCTGAACTGTGATCAACTAAAATAAGTAGTACAATGTATACTTTGTAAGTAGGTATATCATATGTATGAATAATAGATACATGTCTAAAGTACTGTCATGTTTTTATTCTAGTACAGTTATATAAGTAATAACTGGAAAAACCTTGCTATAGCCCAATGAATGTTATTTAATGAGTGATAATAGGTTGAAGCCTACAGACTGAACATACTGAAGAGAGTAGCATGGCCCAGGGATGAAGATGGTAGAGATGCTAGTGAGTGACTTCTAAGGGTGTCCATGGTGTAAGGGTTTCCTGATGAGCGTCTGAGATGGCAAACTGTTCCTTAGTCACTCTTACTCACAGTATTGGACATTGAGTAGGTTCTTAATGAATGTGTCTAAGTTAATGCGCCCCGAGAAGACAATGGCATTACTCATGAATGACCCTTCAGTGTGCCCTTTTATTTTTGATTCCATCAGAGAAGACATGGGCAATGATGTTTGGAATCCTGCATACCTCCTGTTCATGGAAGGTACTGTGATGTTAACTCTGGCAAAGATGTTTTCTCAACATATTAGTGCAGCTGCTCTCTATCTCCTGGATGGAGTGTTGTATGATATTTTGTCTGTGTTCTGACAAATAAAGCTTGCCTGGAGATCAGATGGCAGAGCTAGCCACCAGTTAACCACAGAGGCCAGGCAGTGGTGGGGCATGCCTTTAATCCCAGCACTAGGGAGGTGGAGACAGGAATATAAGGAGGGTGGAGACAGGATCTCCACTCCCCATTCAATCTAAGAGTTCATGGGGGTAAGAACTCTCTAGTAGTTGCTGCTCTGCTTCTTTGATCTTCAGGCAAGTTTTATTTGTCAGAATACAAACAAAATATCACACAACAATGGAGCAATTGAAGAAATTCAGAGTTAGGATATTTCTTTATGAACATATTTTCTATATTACTGACAGGGACAAGCTGCCTCTCTTTGGAGTTTCCTTTTCCTGGAAGGGAGACACAGTGACTCATTTGTCTCATTTGGAAAGTGACTAAGATGATGTCTGGTGCACAGTGGGTTCTCATATTGAGATGACATAACTTTGTTTTAAATTCAGTTCCACTTTCCCATCAAATCAGGGCTGTTAAATTGTGAACATATTTTTGCTTTCCTGCTTCATAAAATTTGAGCTGCAATCCAGATGGTACTTCCCACAGAAACATATGGACAGACCTTTTACAAAGAGGACTCTTTCAGGACCCATCCCCACTTAGCTCACCAACATTCTTCATGATCCTTGTTGAGAAGTCTGAACACATCTGTCATGGGGGCAAATATCTGAGGAAAGTTTATGTAAACTGCTTCATCGAAGGACATGACTTTTCATGATGAGGGGTGGGATGATGTATGGTGTTGTGAAGTGTGGTGGGATGCAGTGAGAAATTCCTCTATCTACAAGTGTACAGCATAGACTTAGTATGAATATGAAACATGGTCTTGGACCACATAATTTTGCTTTTTATTTATTTAATATTTTATTTTATATCTATGCTTGTTCTACTCCATGTCCATGGAAGACATTGATAAATACACAGAAGGCCATGCCTTTTACTACTGGGTAAAGTATATATAAGGATTATGTGTATATTCAATGGGTACTGCAGTATGTGTTAAAAGTAGGCTGAAATACAGACATATGTGAAACACAAAGAGAACAAATGGTTAGAAGTCAGGGAAAGGAGGCTAGAATGGCCCCTTCTTATATAATGAGTTATGTTCTCTAAGGGAAACAGATGGTTACTTTTACACTGCTTCTTCTATGGCTTCATGATGCCGTCAGCTATTAAAACACATTTGTTCTGCTTGATTCTGTGAAGTTGTTTCCACAAAAAGTATCACTTGAATCAGTGTCCGAGTGAATGAGATATTCTTCACCTCTGTGGGTGGGAGCCATACAAGCTACGAGGGATGAGAGAATGAAATAGTAGAGGCAGAACACACACACACTTTCTCTGCTTGAGATCTCCCTTACCCTTAGACCTCAGAGCTCTAGTCTGGGGACTTTGACTCAAGCATTTCACCCATCTTCTAATCCCATTCCCACTCAAGATCAAAGATCATAGGACCCTGAGAAGCCAAAATTGTATCCATTACTTCTAATACCTTTATATCTATCCATTCATGCCCCAAACCATATGTTTATATGGAGAATATTAACAAATAGAAAAACTTAACTTCCTATGTGAAAACCTTATTTTGACCCTCTCAGCCTCAGTTTCCTCATTTGTGAAAACTAAGATAATGTCACACGCATGTATTGTGATGGAAATTGATGCTTGTGATTTAAAACTGACCAAAGTATATGGCACATTGAGTATTTTATTTAGAGATTGGAGAGGTTTCACACACACACACACACACACACACACACGCACACATGCATGCATGCACACACAAACACACTCATACATGCATGCATACATATAGTGATTGACTTCTGATTTGAAACATGACTAGCAACGAAGAAAACAAATAGGTCACTGTTCACTGCTGAAGAACAGAAGAAAAAAGACAGTTCATAAAAACAGCATATCTTATGAGTAATAAATAATCTACTTATTAAATTAAGATATCTTATTCAGAGTGAGGACTGAGAAGAGAAAACACAATGAACTTTACGGGCAACATCATGGAGGGAAACTTTGTGTTCCATGGTTCGGGTTCATTCCAGGCTAGTGGATCGGCAGGAGTAGGTATGTGCTATTGCATCCCATAATATACTTAGTAGAGTTCACTATTCCTCCCCATGTTGTCAAAGGTAAACACATTTTAGCTGATTAGATACTGTCACCATACTCAGGAGTGTGTGTCTTAATGCCTGTAAGAAATACAACATTCATTACATAAAAATGCACTTGACCTATCTGTCAACAAGTCATCTTTAACAGTGCAGGAGCAGGTTTATCTTGTTGGTTTTTGCCACACTATCAGAGCGACTGGGAATAGAGACCTGATGACAGAGGTGGGTTCATCCTGATCTGTTTGACTCTAACACTGGCAGTTCTGTTTTACATGGTGCGAATCCTCCACAGTGTCAGGTGCACACACAGCAATCAGCAAGTGAGGTTTTCATGAGCTAACAGTGAATATTTCAATGCATCTTTTCAGTATATCCCCACCTTTCCTATCACCCACTGCTTCTGCACTCTCTGAAATCCCTGGCGGTTTCCTTTCCTTTCCTTTTGAACCACAGGCTGCTGGAGCTAAGGGAGCTATATATAATCCCTAAAGTTACTGTGGCAGTGTCTCAGAATTGTATTTATGACTGACTCACAAGTTTTGCCCATGCAACACACACACACACACACACACACACACACACACACACACACACAAATGTGTACCAAACTACTTATCCTACTCCCTTTAATCTGATGACTTGTGCCTGTTGGAGGTTTAAATCACACTTGCATGATCCGACAAGATGGAATCAGGAAAAAGATATTTAAAATAAACATTGAGCATTTTGGTGGCTTAAAATACATCACAGCTTTTATTTACTTTCTGTTTTAAACAGAAGCTGAAGACCATATAGTCAGGAAATCCTGTTACATTTTCAGCACTATGACAAGTGCATCGCACACAATTTAATCCTCACAGTTACATCAGTAGCATTAATTCTATGTTTGTGGTGATAAAACACACGTTCTGAGAGCTTCGGTAACTTGTCCATTACCTTGCAGCCATTAAGAAGAAAACCTGGGATTCGTTTATATGTTTCCCTGCCTCCAAAACCCTGTACAGATACAACCTTTTTTTTAATGTCCTGCACTGAGAAAGCCTGCTTATTCTTCTATAAATTTCTAGAATGGGCTGAGGTGCTGAGGTATTGTGCAGCCTGAACATGCAGAGGGAAAAAAATCACTTCAATGTGAGGACCATGAAAATCATCTGTTACTTCAGTCATCTGGAAGTGCATCTACCCCACCTGACAGCATTTTGCAAGGATGCTGGGAACATCAATAGGTTAGTGAGGCTGAACTCTTAGGGGATGCACAACCTTATGTTTCTGAGCATTTAACTCATTAAAATTCACAAAGAAAGACCTTATGGTGCCATCATTTTATCCAGCTAACATCATCAGTATGGCTCAAGTGCTGTGACTTTCTACAGTCACTCCAGCAGCAGTGAGCATATGGTTTGACTTCTCTGTGAAGCCTCGGGGCATCCAACAGTACCTTTCATGGATAATGGATAAAGGCTGTCATACCAGTAGGTAACGTCTGTTCCATCAGTACTCCCTTCATGCAGAGAATTTGGAGGCAATTTCAGGAGTTATGAACTGACCCAGGTCTATTCTGTCAACACTAGATCCTCAGGAACCATCAGGAAAAGTGCTTCCTGCTTTTCCAATATTTTCATTTCCTCAGTGTTAGCTTGGGCTCCTTAAAGACTATTGGCAGTAAAGTCACACATTGTAACATCCAAATTTCTAAAGTGTGGCTACGGTTGTCTTTATTTCTTCTTTTGTATAACTTCTCTACAGCTCCTGGAAAATATGTTTTAGTTAAAATATATTCAAGGAATTGTTGCAAGGACTCTCTGAGAGTATACTCAAAGTTGTGATGTAATTGAAGATGGCCTTGAACATTATTTCTTAGGATCTCTGCAATGCTTGAAGTATGCCTGGCATCGCTATTTTTGGATTCAATATTTCTAGCAATTAATACTATTTCATCCCTCTTACAGTTATTTCAAATCTGTAGCACATATCCATTATATAAAGGAGGCCCACTCCCCACCGAGAACTCACCTAGTACTGAGAAGGAAAAAGTGAGACCTGCAGAGTGACAAAGTTCCTGTGTAAATTCCCAGAATGTCCGGGGAAGTGGCTGCACAGCAGATCAAGTGAGAAGGTGGAGTTTGGAGGACTCGAAGAGTTCTCATCTTGCTGCTATTATGGTCCCCTACCTCAGGACAGTTTCTGTTCACTGTTCTGGTCTCCACCCATTTTTTTTCTCAGTAGATGTGTATGAGTGCATGTTGCTGTAATATAAACTATTCCATTTCCCAAATTATGCTTTACTGTTAAGGTTTTTATAGTCCAGTCTTTCTCAACCTTCTTAATGCTATGGCCCTTTAATACGTTACCTCATATTGTGGTGATCCCCAACCATAAAATTCTTTCATAGCTACTTCATAACTGTAATTTTACTACTATTATGAATTATAATGTGAATATCTGATATGCAGAATATCTGATATGTGACCCATAGGTTGAAAATCCGTCCATTTAATCATTATTCCAATCCTTCCAACTCTGTTTCTGACATCCATTCTACCCATTCTCATGACCTCTACAGATTAAAACCCCAGTCAAAGGCAGTGTTTTCCTGTGACCTGAGCCAACAGAGCCTGGTAACTGGCCCTTGTGTCTTCATTCCTCCCTCCTCCAGTATATTCCTCACTTTTATCTTCACCCCATTCTACAACTGGAGGAAGATATGAACTTGTGCATCCATATCTGATGGGAATGGCAGAAATCAGAAGACCAGCACAGCTTCTTGACAAAGATCCAGCAAAGCTGAGCCACATGATGACTGCTGTGCCAGCTTTGGTTTCCATCTCCACCTGTTGTATACTTGGGGGACTTTAATATTTGTACAATTTGGGGATATTGAATTGATGGGAAATTTTTTTATGAATCATTTATGCCTTCTCCCAGAAGTATTGCTTCTAAGCTTCCCCAGGAAAGTCCTGAACATACCACCCCTCCTATTTTAAGGGAGAAATTTTTATCTACTTGACAGTCTTCCTTATGCCTTGGAGGTTGCATCACACATAAAAAAAAAAGCCAGAGTTCTCTTTATGAGGTTATGAGACATTCTTGAAACATCTGTCCCTGCACTTACTCAGGAACAAGATAATCAAAACAAAGTAAACTTAAAAAGGTCAACAAGATTCAGTGAGCTAGAGGAGTTGGCTACAGATCAGATTGCAAGCTTTCTCCCACTGTATGCTCAGGCAGTTATATGGCATATACAGCAACAACGTTAGATTAGTTAAAGTTACCGCTTCCCTACACAGAGACTTACACTGATAAGCAAAGAATGGAGTGGAAAGATGATAAAAGAATAAGATGTCAGGACACCCCCCCCCCTTTCTTAAAAAAGTTAGCACATGAAGAGTCACTGTGATGTCATTTGACCAAAGAACAACAGAATGCCAGGTTTGGACATAAACCAATTCATAAAGATAGAAAATATAAACATTGTATTATGCACGAATTTAGATAATAACTGAAGCAGCTCTGGCCTGATGACTTTTCTTGGGCACCCTGACCACTAAGAGTTAATAGTACAGTGCTTGGGACATGGCAATCTGTCTGGGCTGGCTTGGAAATTTTGGTTTGTTCAAGCATCCTTGAAGCAACCAGAGCTACCAGCCTGAGAACAAGCTGTCATATGCCTCTAGATTCTTAAAAATTGGGTTATGGGATTAATGAGTAAAAATGATAACTCCATTTATCAATGATGTCAAAACTTGAGGGAAAATGATTGGGAAATGTAGACAAATTTCTAAATGGAGTTGGTGAGGTAAGGTTGGCTGGTGACTTTTTCTATTTCCCTGATCTCTCTAAGGCTTTTATCCCTATATTTGGCTCCGTGTTTTTTATTTATTAAGACCAATTTGAAATTCATCTACAATTGGCATACCAACTTGGGCCTCTCGAATTTCCATAAGGCCTAAAAGAGTTTAAAAAGGGCTTCTAAACACAGAATAAAGGAACCAAAAACAGCTTTCTACTTCATGTCTCATTCTGGCTGAGATATAGAGATGCCAAATACAGAGAAGCCGTGGTGTGTGGACTTGAGCTACAGCATGGCAGATTCCCGCCGAGTTACACAGAGGTTTCTCCAAGCTGTTCTGTGCACTGCATGGTGGATTTAGCTTTCGCTAGTACAGAAAAAAAAAAGAAAGAAAAGAAAAGAAAGAAAGAAATGGTTTCTGAGCTACAGGCTGCTGGATAGAAGCATGGGCCTATTGATTTCCAGAGTCAGTGGCGAGCATGTCTCCCCCAGAGCTGGTGGTAAATTTACCGCCACCATATTGGGTAGCTGAAGTGGGCAGAGTCAGCAGTCAAGGCTTCTGCTTCAGTACTAGCCATTGTAGTTTAAAGCAATAAATTCACAATAAGGCAGATTCAGATAGAATAAGATTTTAAATGGTTTACAGTGTGTATAAAAATGTACATAGGCTTGGAAGAGAGAAGAATATAGACAGTTATATAAAGAAATAGTTTAAAAAATAAAGTGTTTAAAGAGACAGTAAAGGTAATATAAAAAATAAGCCACATAAAGATGGATATTACATGGAGAATCTGGATTATGTTGCTTTTGGGATTTTTAACAACAGAAAGACATTTTATTGTAAAGTCTGCTGAGTTAAACCAGTGTATATATTTTGAAGATATCTTGCCTTCAAAATTTATGTCTAAGGATATGTTGCTTTGGAAAAGAGGTTCTACTTTTGTTTCCACAGAAGATGAGAACCTGTGGATTGCTTCTAGGCTAATATGGTTTGAACAGCAAGACCCCTTGAAAGGTCTCTGATGACACCATGGATGGCCCAGATGATCCAACATCCAAAACCAGCTTCAAGGCAACTGGCTCAGAGAATACAACATCACAGTCTACTCCAGTCAGGACTTGACCATAATTCTTAATTTTCTCAGGATTCTCATTAGATTGCCAGCACCCTCATCCAGCAGAAAATAGTATGAGAAGCTATGACCAAATTCCCAAAATATTGTTTATGAATTTTTATTTTTATTTAAAGGGAGTTGATTATAAATGCAATCTCTTTCTAAAGAAGAAAAGGGGATAGTATAGATATGATAGAATGAAAGTGTAGATTATTGAACCTATTTTTAAAGAGAAAGAACTTGTTTTGTTTTGTATTGCTATGGATTTTAATTTATTGATACAAATTTGAAGTTAATTTTGTTATACTATATGTATATTTCTACTCTTCTTTAAGGTATTATGTTTATGTAACTCATTTAAATTGTTTTAAATTAAATTTAAATGGATAATTAAGAAATACAGACTAATAATTAGTCTTCTATGATAGTCAAACTTGTAGTTATGTTAGTTAAGTTTTCTAGGTATACATAAATGTATTTCAATTAGGTAGGTAATCTTCAAGCACTTCAAAGACCTACAGAATATGGCATTTAAAATATTTTAAAAACTTAGACTTTCTGGACATTGAGACAGGTCTGCTCCTGGCAGCACCAATCCATACTTCAGAGAAGATAATGGGCATGAAAGAAACTCATTATGGAGTTTGCTTTCTTTGTGGCAAAAGTTAACCACTGGGCAAAAAAGTGCCCTTATGTCAAGTGCTTGACAGTATGTTGTATAAAATGGACATGCAGGACATGTAGGAAGGTGACTACTGAACTTTGCAAGATGAGATGGTTCTCCAAGTTCCTGCTTCACAGAAGAGACTGCCAGATATTCTACTGGACACAGAGAAAAGTAACTGAGAGACTCTAAGCCTATAGGCTAAAGATGTATGCCCCAACTTGGCAGAGGAACTTTGGGTAACTGTCCAGGTAGCCAGCTGTCTCTGTCATTTCCAGAATTTTGGAAGTTTCTTACAATGCATTTCCTGTTTACTTAGGTAGTATTATATCCTTCTGGGGTCTTTGATGTAGTTAAAGACTAGATAGTTATAATTTGCTTAGTTATGATAAAAGATAAATTAGATATGAAACTTTAGACTCACAAATATAGGATAGATAGAATATTTTCTTTAATTTTGCCAAATACAAATAGACTAGATATTGTAACTGTGATTCTTGCTTGATAACTGTTTTGTTGTATGTAATTTTACTGTTAAAGTTAAAACCTTCCTTTTCGATTAGACAGAAAGGGAATGCTGTGGAATGTCATTCTGTATGCTGTGAATGTGTTGCTCTGATTACTTGATAAATAAAATGCTGATTGTCCAATAGCCAGGTAGGAAGTATAGGCGGGATAAGCAGACAAGGAGAATTCTGTGAAGAGGAAGGCTGAGTCAGGAGTCACCAGCCAGACACAGAGGAAACAAGATGACAAGGCAGAACTGAGAAAAGGTACCAAGCCATGTGGCTAAGCATAGATAAGAATTATGGGTTAACTTAAGTGTAAGAGCTAGTCAGTAATAAGCCTGAGCTAATGGCCGAGCAGTTATAAATAATAATAAGCCTCTGTGTGTTTACTTGGGAGACACGAGTGGAGAGATTTGTTACAACCACTGGCTGGGCAGGACACAGAAAAACTCCAACTACAGGGAAAACTGTCATAGTTTATTAATGATGACTGAAAGATGAGCAAGAGGAAGTGAAACACATGTCCACCACCCAAAATAGTATGATCTATGCTTTGGAACAACATGAGTCTATCTCTGCTTACTGAATAAATAAAGAAAGACTCTGGCTGCTAGTCAATCAGGCTGCAAGATTCTTCCTACCATCATGTCTGGCTCATTCCTTCACCTGCTGACTCCTTACCTCCTCTCTGGGACCTGTCCACTGCTGGGGATGGCTCCCAGCAATAAAGAGAGAGTTCTCAAAATAAAAGTAACTAAGATATATATTTGAAAGTGTTCAATACCCTTTGTAATTAGAGAAATGCTAATGAATCTCTTTAGATTAAAACTGTATCATGTAAGTCCTTTGCCTAAAACAGGCTTTTAGCCTCTAAAGCTTTTTGGCTTACATTAAAACTTCCATGCTTTAATGGTGGTTAGGACATGTTCCACCACCAGTCTCTGCCTATTCTTTCTGTCTTGTCTCCTGCCATGACCATCCTGCTCTAGAAATTTTTTAATCCTTCTCCAGTACTCCAAATGCATATCCATCTCAGGCCATTTGGCTTCCTTTTCCTTACACCTCAAATCCCCTTGCCCAGGGGATGTTTCACTAAGTCCCAGAGAGCTCCTTTTGGGATTGTAGTTAACAGATCTCATTCCCACCCTCAATCTTTGTCTAATCCCCCTGGGGTGACTCCTCATTCAAATATGACTACTTGCTGTCTTGGAACCAGTCCAATTCTCCTGTCATCTGACATCCATGAAGGAGGTAAGAGATGTGGTAATCCATACAGGAAACAGAAAGATACCACGAAAATCCATCAGAACTGCAGCCTCCACAGCTTTGGGGAGAGCAGCTAGAGATACTTCTGAAGTTCAGCTCAGTGAAGACCACAGCTGCATTGAGATTTCTCTGGCACTCCAGGACAATTTGTGAGTCCCAGGGTCATGATGGTGTTTCATATCCATTGACTCTGTACAACGACCACCCCTACTTTCAAAAATGAGGAATTTTCCACATTTACTCGATTCCTCCTCCTAATTCATCCCCTTAACTAATTTAGAGGAAGCCTTTCTTTAAGACACCTATTCTTCCATGAATACTGCCTGACCAGGACTACAGAGAATCAGGGATTCTGAGAGATAAGCACCTCCCTCCCATTGAGAGAGGGAACAGTCACTGGGGATGGGGGATGTGGCAGTACAGCTCTTCCCAACTCATTCTGTCATAGCCATTTCTTTTGATTGTGTGCCTATTCACTTTACAATTATATGACAAAAAGAATGGCCTCCTAACCAAGCTACCATCAAATATCAACTTAGCACCAAGTAATAAGAAGCAGTACTTTGCTGAGAATTGAGGGGAACACCCGTCCAGAGACTCTTGTGTTTGAACATCCATCTCTAGTTGGTGGCATCATTTGGGAAGATTGTGGAACCTTTTGGAGGCAGAGCCTCAGTGGAAGAAGTGAGATACTGGGCCTTGAATTTTGATATCCTTCCCCACCTCTGGTTTGCTTTCTGCTTCCTGACTGTGATGCAGAGTGTCCGGCAGACTCAGGGTTCTGTCACCAAGCCTCCTTTACATGTTTTATATGTCCTTTATATGTCCTTGAATTGTAATAAAAGTATAACTTTCACCTTGAAGCTTCTTCTGGGCAGGTACTTGTCATGTCAACAAGAAAAGTATCTAATAACTGTCATATCTTCTTGTTAGAGTAATCTTTAAAAGCAATACACAACTAACTGCAATTTATTGTAATATTTTGTTTATTCTGAATCATTACTCAGCTGAGATTCATTCTGGATGAGGACTGAGAAGTTTCCAGTCTAAGGAAACAGGATCATCTGAGGAACCGGCAAGGTGAGGTGGCTGTGGTTTGTTCTGCTTCTCTGATCTTCCAGCATTCACCCCAAAACCCGGCTTCAGGTGTCATCTTATTAATAAGACATTCTAAGATTTCTGCTACACATTACCTTCAAGTTTTGGGTGCTTCTTAAAGTAGTTATTTTAGGACAAGAATCGTGGGTATGTGCGTAGGGCTGTGACAAAGAGTGAAGCATTGACATCATTCTGAGGCAGATCTACAATTAGATGCATCTTACCTTTCAGACTATTTTAATAATAGACTAATGTAACAGATTTCAGGTTTAGAACATCAAGTTGATTCAAGACTTTTTGATGTCAGTTAAGTTGAGAGAGATTGTCCTAAAGGCATGAGGCTAACTGTCTACTCACTGAAAGTTCACCAGCTAAGGCTGTGTGTTACTAGAATCTGACTATAAATAATACAATAGAAGACTGGACTTCAGTTAGTCAACCACGTTTGCCATGCCGGGGCTCACAGAAAATAACTGCTCAGCATATCCAGAAAGCTCCCAAAGCCCTCCTTGACTCAGCAAGGGTCATGACATGTCCTGGATGTGAAGGAAAAGAGGAACTCTTCAGCTTCTTCATCACAGAGCATCAGGAACACAGGAAGGCAGTTCTAAGTATCAGAGTCCATTCACTCCAAATACAACACAGGGAGGATTATGTAAAGGATATTGTGTTACTGCCAACTACCAATTTTAGGGTCATTATTTTACATTTTAATTCATGTAATTAAATTATAATTTAATGCACTCCTCTGTTGTTGTTATGTTTGAAAAGGACTGTCTTACTATATTTCAAGAATGTTTTAAATTATAAATAATGGCACACAAAGTTTTTATTTAAATCAAGAAAAATGTATTTTTTTAGTTTAATAATCTTTTGAGTGACCCCAATAGTTATAAATGTATCATCAGCCCTATCTTGTTTGAGGGGTGGAGCGATGGATTCCTTTGCTGTGATTGGGTGGAGGGTGTGTACTGTTGGCATAAGTGACTCTGGGAAGAATGAGGCAGCATGTCCTTGTGTCTTCCCAGATAAACCCAGGAAAGCCGCCAAGGGAACAACCTAAGAGCGCTCAAAGTTCTGTCCATCCCAGCTCAGATATGGGAAGTTTTCTTGTTCCATAATGGCCATGTACAGTAACAGTAATGGACAATGTATCCTGAAGGATAGTTGTGAGAATTAGAAAAGGCGTAACATATAAATGTACTTAGAAAAACAACTGGAAATGTCTGTATTTCCTGAGGCACTCAAACCATTTCCACTTTGAAGTAGATAAAATGTACTAGTCATGGCCACATAGATCTCACTCAGTGAATGGTACATTAGAATTTTAACTTGGCCGGTTGTGGTGGCACACGCCGGTAGGATTTGCTGAAGAAGGTGGAGGCAGGAGGATCATGAGTTCGAGGCCAGCCTGGACTACACATTTTTGGGCTGGAGAGATGGCTCAGCGGTTAAGAGCACTGGCTATTCTTCCAGAGGTCCTGAGTTCAACTTCCAGCAACCACATGGTGGCTCACAACCATCCGTAATGAGATCTGGCGCCCTCTTCTGGCATGCAGACATACATGCAGACAGAACACTGTACACATAATAAATAAATAAATAAATAAATAAATAAATAAATAAATAAATAAACCTTAAAAAAAAAAAGAATTTTAACTTGTCAGCTAACACCCATGTACAGTGAATTCCATGATAGCCAGGTTCTCATATATATACATATACATGCATATGTATAAATATATAATGGACTTAATCATTTTCATTTATTAAAAGAAGTAGCATCATATTGAAAACAAATAAAAGTTACTTATTAGTCTCTGTATCGGATTCAGTCATTTTACTACTTCTGGAATTTAAAAGAAATATTTAAAGACACGTTTAAATATACATTATCTCATTGGAAAATTTTGGTCCTGCAAAGAAACATGAACAGACTAAGAAAAACCTCACCTGGGACACTGTTTGTCTTGGAAGCATAAGGACCTGAGTACTATACCCAGAAATCACATAAGACAAAACAAAAACAAGCAGAATACAAAACAACAACAACAAAACCAAATGAAAGCAAAAACAAACAAACAAACAAAAAGAATGGTGACCAGTATTTGTTATTCCAGCACTGGGGGAAGGAACCACATGAATCTCAGGGCCTAGCTGGCTAGCCAGGCAAGCTAACTTGGTGAGAGCCAAGGCAGTGAGAAATGAGAGACATGAAGACATGGATGTAGGCTGAAAATCAATACCCAAGGTTTTTCACTGGCCTCAATGTGCAATTGCACACATGGGCATACACATATGAAAACACACACACACACACACACACACACACACACACACACACACACACACAGATGTGAAATAATACATTACCTTTTAATTCTCCAGCTACAGACAAGGTTGTTGTCTGAAGCCAAATAGTGAAAAGGTCAAGAATTCCTCTCTGCTCATACATCTTCCTTGTCTTTAAGTCATGGTAAGGCTGGCCGTCATCACCACAGAGGTGTTTATTTAGTTTATAAGCTGTCTGTTACTGGACATTAAGAATAAGTAAATATATCATATAGAACTGATAGAAGCAATACTTATTAATAAAGAGAACAACTTCAGGTGTACAGAGGTCAAACATGGGAAGCAATGACACACGACACTTTGAAAAGAAAGGACAAATCTCAGGTTTACTGTAACTCTGCCGCTTTGTTTTTGTTTTGTTCCCTTGTCTTGCTTTTTATGGTGGTGCATTCAGTGTCTTTTTCTCCTGTGGACTATCTTGAGAAATTAATTTCATGCTTTACCTAAGTCTCCTCGAAGCTTTCCAAATGCATATGTGTTTGCTGGCTTCTGACTGCTTAAGAAAATGTTCAAAACAAGCAAAATCAATGGCTTCTTACTTGCTATGAAGAACCCACAAATGATGTGGCTGGAAAGTCGTGTCTCAGCACAGCTGTGCTAAGAGATTGCTGATCGCAGTGACCTTTCTCATCAGAGCAGCTCAGAGCCTTCTTTCCAACTTTGCTTTTAATTTAATTATCATTTGAAGGGAGGAAAATCCTTTTATGCATCACTGAGAAAGAGCCTATATCTTGGGCCTGAAATGACGTGACAATGAGCTTGCCTATTGCAATACATGAGAACTGTGTGATAAAAGCCAAACTTTGTTCCAGATGAGAGAAGCATTTAGTTTAAGAATAATTGGGTTGTTCTTCAAATAACACAGAAGTGGGTAGAATGAAATAAGAAAGCAAAGGTTCCCTGTGAATCTGAGATCCTACATGGGAGAACAAAATTCTTAGAGATGATGGAAATACTGTTTTCAGTCCAGTGTGAATCATTTTATTTTGTTTTCCCATGTGAAGCAGAACAGAAAGTATTTCATGGGCTTTATTCTAATACTATTGAAATAGCAGGTGTCAGGCATGAATACTACAGTAGGGTAAAGCAATCTGTGATCAAGAGATGAATAGAGGTGATGTATTCAAACTAGAATTTACCCTACTGGACCAGAGCCCCCAAGGTCAATGACATTCTGCCTGTGCACTATTGCTGTACTGCCTGTGGCTTGGTTGATGATTGGGACTCTGTCCATGTCAGTAGCCAAGAACATTGGCCATTGATTTATATCTATGTGATTCCACCTCTGAGTGAGACATTATTTTCAGGCTGTCTTGAGTTGTGTCTACCTTCTGCTCTACTTTCTAATCTTCCTTTGCTTTTGCTTCTGACCTCCAGTCTCCCTCTATCTGTCTAGCTTTATATTAATTACATCTAGGCCACTTTAAAACAATATTACTGAGTTTGGTTATCACTTAGTGTTAATGTGGGGTACAGCACCTGCCTACTCCCTGGGAAACAAATGAGGACATATTCTCTCTTTCCCATTTTATATTTTATTTTTTTAATCTATGTGTATATGCATGTGAATATGTGCATATGTTTGCATCCATTTCAAACATAGAAGGTACATTTTTTTTCTAAACTGGTAAAAATAAACCTTAAAATATGTGAATATAATTTAGTCTGCTACCTCAGATGGTTTGGTATACTTGGATCCACTAAAGTTTTGATAACCTGTAGGTTAATATCACTATAATGTAAATGTCTTTTTGAATGACACTTTTACACTGTATAATGCTAATGTTGCTAACACAAGAATGCAAGCCAATAAATATAGAAAGTGCAGCTATTCACATCTGAAATACTTAAATATATGTATGTTGAATTTCCTGGAAAAATTACAGAGTATAAATGATTTTAATTAAAAACAAACATGCTTTTGTGAAATTGATTACACAGTGTATCTAGATTTAGAAATTATATGGTGAAATAAGGTTGTGAACATAGCTATTAGAATTTCATTGAAGAAATTTAGCCTTCCTGAAACCTTCCTATTTCTTGTATCAAATTGTATTAAAGAACTGATTCATGTTTTGTTTCTTTACCAGATATTTTTGTTACAATTGCCCTGGATAGTCACACATAAAAATGTAATTTTCCGTAAGGGCTGTATGATGATGAAATCGTGCATGTTTTCACTGAGAAATTTAAAAAGAAAAAAGTTCAAAAGCATGTCTCTAAATGGGTGTGGAACACATAGATCATGTAGTCATAGAAGGTGGTCAGAATGCTTCCATGTCTGTACCCTTCCATAAGACATGCCATCCTAGGTATCTTTCCCTGCCCTCGCAGGCAAGAGATTGTACCATCAAAATGAGAACATTGCAGGGTGAATTGTTGTAACTTCCTTTTTTCATTTTCAAAAGGTAATTGTTTAGTTGATGCAGTGGTAGTTTAAAGTATAATCTGAAAGCAAAAGTCTCACAATCCCTCCAGTTGACAATCTAGATAGAAATATGAAAACAAAATACCAAATACCTGTAGTATAAATGGGATTTTCTGTAATCTAATGTGAATATGGCTGACTGCACAAAAGAAGGATAATTGGCCAATTTTTAAAATTTATACTATGTTTTCTTCCAAAGCATATGAGAAATCATTAAATATGATTGTATTTGTATAATCAGAGTATGCACACAGGTTAGTATGAATAAATTATAGTGCTTCTGAAATCAACATGCAAAATGAAGCTGCCCTATATTATTTTATGAAAGATATTACACAGATTCGAAATTATGACATCACATATAGATCTTTAAAAATCTTCTTTGATAATTTTTCTCTTCTGTAGTAATTAGACCAAACTCGGCAATTACATCAAGTACAACTATTATTCAGAAAAATGGATCACATTTACAGTCTTAGGCCCCCCCTTTGCTCTAAAGCTTTTGAGAAACAGCAGTGAATATAAAATTGTTTGTGAGTAAATGAACTGTAAGATATCAATGTGGGTCCTCTTAAGAGCAATGCCCCGTCCCCAAATACTATGAGTTAAAGCAGAACTATGGTTAGATACCTAAGAATGCAGATGATGGATGTCTCTGCCAAGACACAGCACACACGTGCACTGCCCTTTTATTTATGATGTCTGAATTTAGTTAATATACTCTATATCAATTTAATTAAATAAGGGTACTCTATCTCAAACCATAGAGAGATGACGTATTTAACAAGAGATATTTGAGTCTATTCCATGCTTCTCATGAGCCCCTTTTTATGATAAACACTGTGAGTTTCTTTAGCCCTTTCTTCAAGAACATGACTATACAGTTCTTTCAGTATAATAGTGTTATAAATAAATCCCTACTTGATGCTGTCCCTCCTTAGATGTGGTGACAAAACCCTTGTCACAGTAAAGGTGTGAAACACCAGGCAGTGAGATCCTATCACCTCACCTTTTGCTATTCAGAAACACACCCACATTTTCTCCCTGTGAATTCTTTACACAGGGTTGATGTGTTGGGTAATAGTTTCCTGAAGCAGCTTACTCAATATTGTGGGTGATATTCTAAAGAATATACATCTCCAAACATCACTTATACCCAGAAAACTCTGTCTAAGGTGTGCTGCAGAGTTTGTGGCAGTGATTGCTGAGTCTTAGCGTTATAAATTTGGCTTTCCTTACTTGTGTAGGTTAAGGATGCTTGTGAAAGCAGTAGAGTCTTGTCTAGCTTCTTGTCTTAGCTTTTTCTTTCTTTTACATTTGACCATTCAGACCTTTCTAGAGACACCTCAATGATGAACTCAAAAATTAATCACACACTCAAAAATAATGTATGAAATAAATAAGCAAGCAAAATTTAATGGTTTTCTAAGGACTGAAAACAAATAGCCAAAAAATACATCAAACCATTTTAATATCTTTAGCTATCAGAGAAATGCAAATAAAACTCTATGTTGGGATTCAATCTCAGCTCGTTCAGAACGACTGTGAGGAGAATAAATGACACAGAAGCTGATGAAATTGTTAATGCCAAGAGAGAAGCCCCATTTGCTGCTGGATGAAGGGCAAACTGTACAGCCTCTGGGGCAACCAACGCTATTTTCTTCTCAGAAACCTAAAGGTAGAACTACTGTGTAAGCTAGATATATTACCCCTGTGTCTGTACAAAGGAATTTGAGTCATGTACCTCAGAGATGCCCAGTCATCTGTGTTTATTGCTGCACTATTCACTAATCCAAGATAAGGAATCAGCTTACATGTCCATCTGCAGACAAATAAATAAAAGAAAAGTAGTAAGTAGCAAGCATTTGTCATTTGCAGAAAAGTGGATGGAGCTGAACATCATCAAATTAAGCAAAATAAATAAGATGAAAAGGACAAACACTAAATATTTAATCTTATATATTTAACTGAGTTTAATATACCGAATGTGTGTGTGTGCCTGTGTATGTGTGTAGCTTAGATGTGATTGTGCACATGCACTTGTGCATGTATGCACATGCATGTGGGCTTATATGGGTATATGCATGAGTGCATATGTGTCTGTGTGTGCACATTATGCACGTGCGCGTGCGTGCGCGTGTGTGTGCGCGCGCGCGTGTGTGTGTGTGTGTGTGTGTGTGTGTGTGTGTGTGTGTGTGTGTGTGTGTGTGTATACATGTGCATTCATCATAAAAAGTCAACTTTGCCCATGGAACAGGACTAACAGAGTGGAGGTGGAGAGGACATGAGAGAAGATGAGGCTGACATACACAGAGGGCTTGATGTGCTGGTTATCTTCCTGAAATCACTGGATTGTTCATGAATCACACACCAATAGCTTTAAAGGATATTGTCATGTCTTCTGTTTGTACAGGGTTCTCTTACACTAACAGTATGCACCTTCAGGGCACTAACCAGCTCTGAAGCTTTGCCTACATTCAATGAGTTAAAAATCTACCCCCAGTTTTGCTTATATAGAAGAAAGGTTATTTCTGACTACTATTTATGATCAAAATGATCTGATTTAATTAATTCATACTGGAGTGTGAATAATTCATACCATCGTATGAATGAATAATGAATTTGTCTTCTTCCAAATTCTCTGTTTGTAATGAGATAGCATATTAATAGTGAGTGTTCAGAGAGTGTTTGGGTAGCTCATCTTATCATCATGCCTTCAAGGATCACACACAGATGACAGGCCACCACTTCACTTATGTATAATTACAGCACAAACAATGAGGATACTGATGATGATAATTAGTATTCCTTTGGCACTTTACATTTTACAAAGCATATTTGTCATCATTCCATTTGATTCTTTAAAAGATATTATGAGATATGCTACTATCATTAGTTCCTGCTTGCAAGTATGTTTATTTGAAAATGAGTAGGTGTCAATTTATAATTACAGTATGGTGCCTGTTTATTGCAGTCACAAGGGAAAGTTCATAGCCAAGTTGAGATTGTCTCTGTTCATCTGGATTTTCTGTTTGAGTTATTTTGACCATTGGATATGTGACAAGATGATTATTTTTAAAATGCAGGTGCTAGCCAGGTGATGATGCTACATGACTTTAATCCCAGCACTTGGGAAGTAAATGCAGGCAGATCTCTGAGTTCAAGACCAGCCTGGTCTATAGAGAGATTTCCAAGATGGCAAGAGCTACACAGAGAAATCCTATCTCAAAAAAACAAAACAAAGAGGAGAAATTATGACCCTGCCCAGTACCATTAGGACTATGCAGGAAAAGGAAACTCACATCCCTGACCAGGACAGCCTGCCCTGAACAGCAATGAGAAAACAGCAGGCCTGCTATGGTGAGCAAGTATATGGTGGTATATGGGAAAGAGGAAGAGACAGAATGGTTCATGTCTTATGGAGAGAGGCAGATCTGAAGAAGTGAAGGTGGTGAAGAGTGGGCTGAGGTGGGTGGCATGCCACCCTTGGCCACGGTGATGTCTGGGCCCATGGCCCTGCTGCAGTTGCCTTCTGTGTTGATGTCCATGGCTCCTGTTACCACCGTAGGCTGAGAGGATAAGCTGCACAGAGCTGATCCCATCCCTCACTGACTGCAACCCTAGGGAAAACTGGCCTTGCCCTCACTGGCTGCATCACTCAGGAGAGCAGACCCTGCATCTCTTATGGGCATCATAGTAGAGCTAATTTTACTGGCAGGGGTGCAGGTGAGCCAGCTCCGAGGGCATAAGAGTGAGAGGGCTGGCCCAACTACTTGTCTGTCCTGCGGCAGTGGTGACATGGGCAAGGGAGAGGTGCTCCCCCCACTGCCCCTCATCCCTAGTGACCTGCAGCAAGTGAGAAATCTGGCCCCTGGGTCATGAGACAGGAAGAGCTGTCCCTGCACCTCACCTGGGCTGCACAGTAGAGCTGACCCTGTTGGCCGGGGTGCAGGTGAGCTGGCCCTGAGGGCATAAGAGTCGGAGAGCTGGCCCTGCCCTATTCATCCACCATGTGGTATTGAGGGCAAAGGAAGGATGTCCTATCCCCTTGCCCCTCTCTACCTGTGGCAGGTGAGTGAGCTGAACCTGCCCCCCACTGGCTGCATCACTTGGGAAAAGGGGCCCTGCACCTCACCTAGGCAGCACAGTAGAGCTGACCCTGTTGACAGGGGGAGTATGGGTGAACTTGCCCCAGGAACCTGAGGGTGGGAGTTCTGTCCCTGCCCCTCATCTGCCAAATGATGCCATCCCTCACCTCCCCTTGCCACCTGTGGCAGGTGAGAGAACTGGCCCTGAGATCATGAGAATAGGAGAGCATGCCCTGCTCCTCACCAGCTGCAGCATTCAGGAGAGCAGGCCCTGTACCTTACCTGAGCAGCACAGTAGAGCTCACCCTGTTGGCAGGGCTTGGGTTAGCCCCGCCTGAGAATGTGAAAGCAGGAGAACTGACCCCACCCCTTGCTCCTTGCTGCATAGGGTGAACTAGCAGGGGCAGCGCTGAAGAGTGCACACTGGTGATGAAGATGGGGGAGAACTGGCAGGATGACCAGCCCTGCAACCACCCAGGCCCCAAACCAGGCTATGAATTGGTCTACTCCAACATCCACCTCATCTATGGTGTGCTGGAGCATGTGACAGGGCCAGTCCGGGATATCCAAACTGTGGAATCTCCATGACACAGGCTAACAACAAGACCTCCAGAGAGAAGTCCC
Source organism: Peromyscus californicus insignis (assembly GCF_007827085.1). Classification (NCBI taxonomy): domain Eukaryota; kingdom Metazoa; phylum Chordata; class Mammalia; order Rodentia; family Cricetidae; genus Peromyscus; species Peromyscus californicus. Next base: position 13,458,316 of record NW_026294402.1, read on the forward strand.
AGTAAGGGCCCAGTATCAATAATGTAACAGAAATCGGAGGCCTCAAACCAGACCAAGGACTCTTTGATAAAGATATATGGACTAAAGGGTATACTATGTGACTCACTGTGTGACACTATAGCTTCTATGATGAGATTTTTCCTTTTCTCTTAAATTTTATTTTGTTTCATTTATTTTGGGGTGGAGGGAGGTTGCAAGGGCAGAGGGTGGCTATAAAAGGATGAGGAGATGAATGGGATTGAGATGCATGATTCAAAAGCCACAAAGTATTAAATAAAAAGTTTTTAAAAATTTTAAAAAAGCAGTAAAAATAAATATATAGAAATAGATAGAAAATGCAGATACAAATAAAATAAGTGAATGAATTAATAAGCTATGATTAGCAAAAAAGCGAAGGAGTATTGCCAATAAACAACAACCCCTGCCTGTACCTTAAAATTGTTAAAAATGAAGTTTTACCTTGTTGCTGTATGATAGCAAATATAATTAGATGGTCAATAATGCTTTCAAATATTCATTCATCCTTCTCCAACAGCTTCTGTAAACATCACTGCATTTTAAAATTAGGGTCCTAATTGCTTCTTCAGTTGTGTTAAGCAGGATGGGAGAAGGGGGCGAGGCAATCTAGGGAGGGTTTCCTATGTAGGGCTATAAAAGGGAACAAATTACTCAATGCAAAAAAGAATGATAGATGTGGTAGCAGTGCATATTCAGCTTCATGGAAACTTTCACTTAAAAACATGTGACCAGGCCATCACTTGTCATTCACTACCATATTAGCTAAAAATGTACAGATCTCCCTGGGTTTGCTCGCTAGAGTAGAAAATTTGCAGTAATTTAGGAAGAACAGATGACCACATGATTCTGCTGGCATTATCCAGACACCTGCCTGAACTATTAAGGTTGTTGATTTGGGTTGGTCCAAGAAGCAATGTAAATATGGAGATGCAATGAGAAAGTTCACTACCCTCACATCCACTTACCAGTTTACTTAGAAATACGAACGTGTTATCTACACTCTAGTGAATACATGAAACTGTAGTCTAGCTTTAGAAACTCAAGTGTGTGTATGATCAGGATTCTACTTTATCAACAGAGTCCTTCAAGTGATTATCTAGGAATGCTTGAAAAAAAGGGAAGGATGTTCTTTCAGAGATATAAGCAGTTAATATTCGTATTATTGTTTAAAACAGACACACATGTTTTCCTTCTAAATGTGAAAATGTACCCAACCAACGTCAGACTTCATATGAATATGATTGACATCACAGAACAATGTGAGGATGAATAAACAAGCAGACAAACAAAGAATGGGTTAATGAAAAGGAAACGATCAATAGTGACAAAATAGATAAAGCAAGGGTGAGGTGCTCAAAAATTAGCATAGTCATTATGTATTCCATAAAATTAAATAAACATCTCATAGTATACACACAGAATTACATTCATACTCTATATTCATCTGTAGAGTATGAATTAAATTTGAATATTATCTATAACTTCTTGAATGCTCTGCTTTTCTAATTAGAGTTGTGTAAATTAAGTTTGATTTAAACTTTCAAAATGCACTTCCACTCTCAAATTCAGGGAAATGACTTTACATGTTTTATATTTTAAAATAACATCTGCTATCTGTGGGTCCAATCCCATTATCAGCAGCACGCAGGCTGCAGGGACTTAGTGAAGTCCTTGGTTATCACATGACACCTGGCTCTGCAAATGCCAAGCACTCAGGCATTTCATATCAATCAACACCACTTAATTTTCCTCACAACATCCTACAGAAGTCTCATTCTCTCCATGCCATGGTGGGGTGTTGGCTGCCTTGACTAAAGTCAGTCACCTAACTGAAAAATTGGGTTAAACTCAAGTCTTTCATACTTCAATGGCAGGAATTTTAATCCAATAGACTTGAGTATGATTATAATTTAAGTTTCATTAAACAATTTACACTATCTCCTTATCGGAGTCAATGTTCTACATTGCTCCAGTCGTGGCAATGTGGAGGTCATTTTCCTGAAATTTGTGTGTTGGGATTGTGGCTTCAAATTTCTATGTTGGTTGTTAAAATGCAAATGGAAATGTTCTTACAGGCAGGAGAGATTGCAAACTGTATTTTGTGCATGTCTTTAGCAGAGCTTGTATATAGGTATGTCCTTGAAGAAAATTTCACTGTACCAAAAAAGAAAGGCACACTTCTTGATTTAGGCATTTTTTGTGGTGTGTGTGTGTGTGTGTGTGTGTGTGTGTGTGTGTGTGTGTGTGTGTGTGTGTGTGTGTGTGTGTGTACAGTTGCAGGCAAAGACTAGAAAAGAGGATCATTGAAGCTGGAGTGACAGGAAGTTGTGAGATGTCATGTATGAGTGGTAAGTACTGAACTTGGGTCCTCTGGAAGAGCACAAGTGCTCTTAACCTCTGAGCCATCTCTCCAGCCTCAGTTTACGTATTTGTAGCAGGCCTTGGGAGAACATAATACCATTTTAAGATTATTATGTCATGGTCAGATTTTGTTTTCTACATATTAATCATGTATTTCTTTCCAGTTTGCTTGTAACATTTGCATTTTATGAGTATTTAGTCTGAGTCTGTTTGGGTATTTGTGGTGATAGGGAATGGTGATGTATTTTGGTTGCATTACTTCCTTTGCCACCATAAACTCACTCTGTCTCCATAATTATTCTTGTACAATTCCATATACTTGAATGTTGGAATATGTAAACAACATTTGTTTTGAGTATTCTTCTATGGTCAAAATGACATATCTCTTAAAACAGATTGTAATTTTACTTACTTATTTTGGGTTATAAAATTTTGTCTATTTGTTAATGTATCCTGAAAAAGTATTTCATACTTAGTTTTCCAATTTACACACAAGGTATTTTTTATAGTTTTTCTCCTTCCCCAGTTCCTCATAGATATTCTTTCATTTCTACCTACCCAACTTCATGTTTTTCTATCTCTCAATAAAAAACGAAATGAAAATAGAAATTTTAAAAGAAAAAACCCATCCAAACAAAACACACATAAAGAAAACATCAAGACCATTTTGTGTTGGTGAATTACTCCAGAGCAGGAGGAATGTCCTGTTGTGTGGTTGATATACCCAGTAGCACTCTGTTGAAGAAAGCTGATTTTCACTTTGCCGGTAGGTATAAATTGCAAATTGCTTCTTGGTTAGTGGTGGGATCCCTTGTTCAGCTTCCCTTCTCAGTACTGGCCCCTGTCTGACTTGAACCCTTATAGGTCTTGTGCATGCAGTCACAGTATCTGTGAGTTTATATGTGGATCAGTCCTGTTGTACCTGGGAAATGCTATTTCCTTGGAGTCATTGATCATCTCTGACTCTTAAAATCTTTCTACCTCCTCTTCCACATAAATCTCTGCACCTCAAGGGAAGGGTTTGTCAAAGACATTCCATTAAAGACTGAATGCTCCAAAGTCTCTCACTCTCTGCACATTGTCCAGTTGTGAGTCTCTGGGTTAGTTGTCATCTACTGAAAGATATTACTCTGATAAGGGTTGAGCAACACACTGACCTATGCATAGAGAAATATGTCACTAGGAGTCATTCTATTGCTATGTTCCTTTAGCAGACTAATAGTGATATGTTTTCCCATTGACCCATGATCTATCTAATCTCAGGTTTTTGATCACTTTAACAGTGCCAGGTATGAGTTCCATCTCGTGGAGTGGGCCTTCAATACAATCAAAAGGCTATTAGCTACTCCTGTAACATTTGTGCCACTATATACATTTTGCAGGCAGGTTGCTATTGTAGCAAATAGGCTTCATAGCTGGGTAAGAGTGATGAATACTTTTCTTCTCCAGTAGCCAATACAGTACCTTTCAGCACTATGAACCCTACTCAGTAGGGGTGAAGTTTCTAGTTGGCAGCAGTTTGATTTCTCCATGTCTAATTCAATAAGTATGTTCTGTCTTCAGCAATAGGCTCTTACTATGAGGTTGTGAAGGGTAACCAACAGTCCCAGAAATAGCCTATCATGTTTGGGAGCATCAGTGAGACACCTCTGGCCAATGAATGACTCAAAAAGATGTAAGCTATTTCTAGTACTCAGGCTTTTATTTGTTTAACTATGATGTTTAGTTGGGACATTGTCTTCCTCATTCTATAGTAACTCCTCAATTTCTTTCATATGTGTGTGTGTGTGTGTGTGTGTGTGTGTGTGTGTGTGTGTGTTTAAGGAAGCTTCCTTTTTTAAATTTATTTAATATTTTTATTTTATAATTAACTTAATTTAACATATCAGCCACGGATTCCCCCATCCTCCTTCCTCCCACCCCCAACCATCCCCCCAACCCACCTCCCATTCCCACCTCCTCCAAGGCAAGGTCTTCCCTGGGGAGTCGGCCCAGCCTGGTAGACTCAGCCAAGGCAGGTCCAGTCTCCTCCTTCCTACACCAAGGCTGAGCAAAGCTCCCAGGCTCCAAAATGCCAGCCCATGCACCAAGGACAGGTCCCAGCCTCCCAAACAATTCAAGCTAATCAACTGTCTCACTTATCCAGAGGGCCTGGTCCAGTTCCAAGGGGGCTCCTTAGCCATTGGTTCACAGTTCATGCGTTTCCACTAGTTTGGCTATTTGTCCCTGTGCTTTTTCCAATCATGGTCTCAGTATCTCTCGCTCATACATTCCTCCTCTCTCTTGCTGATTGGACTCCTGGAGCTCCATGTGGGGCTCAGCCTTGGGTCTCTGCATCCACTTTCCATCAGACACTGGATGAGAGTTCTATCATGACAGCCAGGGTGTTCGGCCATCCGATCATCAGAGCAGGTCAGCTTATATAAAAAACTCAAGAAATTAGACATCAAAATACCCAACAGTCCAATTAAAAAATGGACTATAGAGCTAAATAGAGAATTCTCAACCGAAGAAACTCAAATGGCTGAAAAATATTTAAGGAATTGCTCAACATCCTTAGTCATCAGGGAGATGCAAATCAAAACAACTCTGAGATATCATCTTACACCCATTAAAATGCTAAGATCAAAAACACTGAAGACAGCTTATGTTGGAGAGGATGTGGAGCAAGGGGAACACTCCTCCACTGTTGGTGGAAATGCAAACTTGTACAGTCACTTTGGAAATCAATATGGCACTTCCTTAGAAAATTGGGAATCAACCTCCCTCAAGACCCAGCTATACCACTCTTGGGCACATACCCAAATGCTCAATCATAACACAAGGATACATGCTCAACTATGTTCATAGCAGCATTATTTGTAATAGCCAGAACCTGGAAACAACCTAGATGTCCTTCAACTGAAGAATGGATAAATAAAATGTGGCACATATACACAATAGAGTACTACTCAGCAGAGAAAAACAATGACATCATGAGGCTTGCAGGCAAATGGATGGAACTAGAAAAAAAATCATCCTGAGTGAGGTAACCCAGATTAAGGAAGCTTCTATAGTTTCATTGTCTATCCTGTCCTCCCATCCCTCTCCCTATTTATTCCTCCTAGCCTAATTTCCCCTTTATCCATTTATAACACTGTATTTTTGTCTCCCTTTCCTTGGCCCTGTCCTCCCCAGTTCCTTTCTAGCAAACTAACTTCTGTGGATATTTTAAATGAAGCATGCACATCTAAGGCATTTGAAAGCTAACATCCACATATAAGAGAAAACATACAATGTTTGTCTTTCTTCATCTGCAAAGTTATTTTGAACTAGCGATGTTTAGGCTTTTTATATTTATTGTATCCCTTCATTTGTTGAATTTTTATTTATGACATCATTTGGTTATATTTGACTGATAAACCCTATAATTATTTTCTTTCCATTTTTTAAATTCTCTTATGTTAAGAAGGCACTTTGTTTTACTTCTCCCATTCTTAGTTGTTCACATAATGTTTTATCAGTTTCAACAGTCATGCTTGATATTAAGAAGGATTCTTGACTTGCTGAAGAATGATAGAACAACTACTCAGGAAATCAGAGACTTGGGATACTCAACTACATCTACTGCATCTTTTGAGTATAAGAGTAATTTGAACTTATTACAAGAAAAGAAGAGCTAAGACTATCTACCCACTGCCCCAGTGCACATTTCTACAAATACCTTCCTTGAAAAAAAAAAAATTACTCCTAACAGATAGTCAAGAGTGCAAAGGGAATGGTAGCAAATGTAAATCCTCCAGCACCATGCAGTTTTAACTTCTACCCACAAGGTACTGCCGCCATTGTCAGTTAAACAACTGACTTCTTATGCCAGTCATAAAATCAGTCACATGCAAAATTTCTCACACTAGCACTGATGGATTATAACAAGGATTTCATAAAATTTTAATAAATTGACATTCTTCTTTAGATATGTCTCAGCCCCTAAATATAACTATTGGGCTACTGACATGGATCAGTGGATAAAGTCATTTGATGACCCATGTTGCCTCCCCAGGACTCACATGATGAAAAGAGAAAACAAACTCTAACATGTTGTCCTCATATTTTCACATGTGGTACATACACACACATGTACATAGGAAATAGCCAAAAATGTTTTATATATGTAAAATAAAAATATAAAATCCATCCATCCTCATCTTGTGCCATACAACTGTGCAGTCAGCCAGACTTAGTTCACAGGCAAGAAGATGCTCATCTCTGATAGGAGACAATGTCAGGACTTCTGCATGACCCAGAATTAGCATTGGTTCCTTCCCTGCCTGAAAATCCTCATAGCTGAAATGTTTTGTCACATGAATGTTGTTCCTGTTTCTGTGTAGGAAAAGTTCCCTGATACTTTCCAATAGATATCTGTGTTTTATAAAACATCTCTGTTCTTTTAAAAGGACTCATCTCTCCCTAGGTAGTGCATTTCACACAGAAGTGATTGTATTAATGTTTTCAAACGCTTCTTTTCACACTGATGTGTAATACAGTTTTACAAAGTTTTTGTTTTCATTGCAATTTAATATAATATATAATTGCATATGTTGTGTGTGTGTGTGCGTGTTTTTGTAGATGGATGCATGTATATATACATGTTGATGTCAAAAATAATTCTCTATTGTTCTTTCTCTTTATGCATTGAGGTAGGGTCCTACATCCTGTGTTAAAACCTCTAAAATCTTTCACCTGTGTTTTGTTGGTCCTAGTCACTTTCCTTTCTAAGCTATAGATTTTATCATGCTAATACTTCACTCCTATTTTATATTCTAGTGTGAGATGTCATGTCTTCTGTTATTATTTTCTACAAACCATTTGGATTTACATTTATTACCATTCCTTTTTCACTCCTGACTATCTTTTAGAAATCATTTTTTTATGGAAGATATTTGTAGAAATGTGCACTGGTGCAGTGGGTAAATGGTCTTAGCTATTCTTTTCCTGTAATAAGTTCAAATTATTCTTATTCGCAAAAGGTAGATTTAATGATAACACAGATAGACTCTGATAGTTATTGTCTCTTAGATCTTGGAAATGCCAAATTATTGTTTTCTGGGTTGTCTTTGCCTCTAATGTGAAGACTAGGGTCATGCTGACTTTCAGGTCGTGAGTCAATATAATGTTCTGTTAGTGAATGAAAATGTTTATTAAGTTGCCATATCTTACCTTGTGCTGCCTAGCACATGCATATAGATGTTTTGTGCTGCTTCTTCATTCAAATTTCTTATAAATAATATATAGAGTTTATTTGAAGAGATTGATGTGCTCAGTGTAATAAAACTGTTGGTAAGGTTCCTGTATTTATATGGAAATAAAGGAGCATGAATCTAAGATTGCAGTTCCACCAGGAGTTTTAGAAAATAAATCCTCAGTGCAACACAGTTCTTCAGTTTTGAAATTCTAGGCAGAGATAAAGTGTAAGCAGAAACATAGAGAAATAAAATGCCTTTTTCAGCACAGACACCTGAGGATGTTTCCCATGACTGGAGATGATAAAAGTAGTGAGACATAACGAGGGACTCAGAGAGCTGCTCAAACAGTCATGGAATTCTTCAACAGCAGGCTTAACAGCACTGTTTTATGCTTTGAGATATTTGCAAAACTTACTAAGACTAAATGAACCCGATGAACTTAATTTGAGAAATTATTATCTGATCAAGTAATTTTTGGAACTACATGCATGAGTAGAAGAAATTTAGCTACTTAGTGTTAGCGTCTGTGTCTTACAGAAGAAATGGAATAGTTGAGGACCTGATGCACCATGGGTTTTGATTTGAGTAAATATTGGTTTGAATTCCAGTTTTATTGTTTTCTGAATACAAGTGAAAAGATTATTTAACTTTCTAATCATTCTTCCCCATGTATTCTATCATGTAATGTTAAGTCAATTGGTATACTTTCTGTCAGTGGATATTTACTAATTGATTTTCATGTGCAGCTGTCATTGCTCAGAGTTTATATTAGTCAGTGTTATCCTGAAAGGTAGAACCAGTAAATAGAGAGTGTGCATACCTATAAATGTATGGAAGGACAGGAATGTTAATATAACTGTAGTAGCCATTTAATTTCATTTCTCTATTTCTCTGATATAGAGAGATTAAGTGGATAGAATGATGTATAGATCTATCTGTATATCTTGAAAGAATGATTTACTTGAGTTCAGAGAGACAGAATTAGACTGGGTCATGGTGCTCTTTTACTTGGTTTCTGTAATGACAATCCTTTCCACCCTTCAAGCTTCAATCTAATTTTGCCCCCTTTTCACAACCATCTCTCTCAGTATTGAATTGAATTATTTAGCTTATTTTTACTCTCTACCTATTTCTTGCTGTTTGATGTACACTCCCCAAAGGCAGGGAACTCTTATTCTTGATTTTGCACCCAGTACTCAGCATGCTGCCAGGAACAAAGAGGATTGGCATTAAATATTTACAAATGGATAAGTGAAAAAGATGAATTATTAAAAGAAACGAAAACATTATATATTATCTGAGGAAGCAATGCATCACTGAAAATTTAAGTTGAACTTGGCAAGATTTCACGGCATCACCGCTAATTTTAGTGGAACCCAAAGGAGTTCTGACTTAGGAACTTTCCTGTTCAGTTGAGTTCTCGTAAGTGTAATTAAAGATCAATGAACTAGGTTCTTAAAAGGAAACCACCTTAATTGCCACAATTGCATGATTGAGATGAATAATGAACGTGCTAATGACAGTATAATATTAAATATTCAAAGTAGTTATCAAAAGTCAATTAGAAGATAATTGTATGGCACTGAGCTGCAGCAGTAGAAAGAATCCTCCCTTTTGGGAAAGGCTGGTAAGGGGAGAAAGGAATCATATTTTATTTCCCTTAGACTTTTAATCTAATCACACAAAATGTAGAAAAACTTTAATCAGGTTGTTACAATTTGTTCAGGTCATTGTAACAAGACACTGTGGGCTAGCTGGTTCAGCCATAAACACATGTATGTATTATAATGCTAGATGCTGGGGAATCCATGTCAAGGCACCCAGAGGTGTGTTGTCCAGCCAAAGCTACTTTTATGGTTCTTAGGAAACATCTTCCAACTGAGTCGGTGTGGTGGATGACACAGGGAGTTCTCTGCATCTTCTCTGTTAAAGTCACTCATCTTCTTCATGAGAGTTGAGACTTTATAACCTAGCCAGCTTTCGAAGACCCCCTTTAATTCTATCCATGGACTGGTTTCCATCTTGTAAACTTGGAGATACCCATTCTGGCTGATTTGAAACACATGTACCTCAGGCTCCTTTATCAAGTAGATGCTTTCCTTCCAGACTTTCTTTGTCACTATTCATCAATTGTTTCTGTATTTTAAATTTTAACCATTTTCAAAAACTTAAGAAATACTGCTTCAACTGATGTGAATTATGAAATGACTATAGTTTTAATGATCAAAAATTCTATACAACAACTACTTCAATATTTAGCACTTCCACAATTTTTTCTTGTTAGTTCTCAAAACTGAACATCTAATATTGTTTTAACAGTTTAACAGAGCAATTTTTAGCAAAAATTTAAGATAATTAAATTTACAAAAAAAGGATTGCCCTATGAGGATAATTTCTGTGGAAAAAATTCGGCATGTTTGACTATGAATTCGATTAAGTTTGTCTCCAGACTGAACAATTGTTAAATTAAAACTAGTTGTTTTGTATTTGGAAGCCTTGAAAACTTTGTTGTTGCTTTAAGTTAAAATTTTTCCAAAGGAAAAAGTGAGGTAATAGAACCTCATTCATTTAACATTTATTTAGTGAAGCACCCACATGCAGGTCACTTTTATCTCCTCTGAGTGTCAGTTAACCTAAGTAAATTGACAAACAATTCAAAATATGGTTGGCATGTGAATTTGCCAAGTTTTGTTTTCTGTGGTGAGAAAAAGCACATTCTTTTCAGCCTTACTTTCTGCTACTCTCTCTATACTAAATCAAATGACCATCTTTTCCACTTTATAGAATTGTTAGTTTTCAGCTACTTAAAATGTTAGAGCTTACTTTGCCTAGTCTATTGAAATATGTGAGATTGGAGCAGAAAGAGTTATTAAGATTCAGAGGTATCCAGTGGAGCAAACTCAAACTGCATGGACTAACATCCAGATCCTACTTTCTGATTCCCACAATATACCTTTCATAAGAAGAAAAAAAATCAACACAGGTTACCTTGGAAAGGTGTTTGCACAGACATAGACAAATCCATAGTACCTATTAGCTGAACATCAAACCCATCAAAAAGTATCATCTTTGGAGAAAATAAGTCACCAATGGGCACAAGCAAATACCCACACCTGCAGCTAATGGCCATTAGTCAAAAAGTTTGAGAACATAGTTCTCCTTTTTAGGTGGAGAGATGCTTTTAACAAGTAAATTGAAAGTATACTTTCAAATTATTTAAGGGAAGCATAAGATATAATATACTAAAAAGTGTCAATTCATTATTAAGTTAGATCAATTATCAACAAATAAGTTATCAATATCTATGCACCAAAACAAAAGCAGACCCCCCCAAAAAAGTCTCAAAATATTTGAGGCAACATTAACAGATTTATAAGTATAAATAGGTAGTGCCACAGTATTAGATCATTTATAGTGCTACACTTTCATAGAGCATCTTGGTAAAAATCAGTAGGGCAAGAAAAATCTTGAACAGCATTATAAACCAAGTAAGCTTAAGAGATTCACAAACACTATCATTTCATTCTACAACATCAGAACAATACTAATGCTCTTAATACTACACATGTGTATATGTGTATGTATGTGTATGTGTATAACACTATATCTAGCATGATATCTATATCTATATATGTCATATTAGAAGATTCTCTGTATCTTTATCCACAAAGTATGGCCATATATTTTTAAAGAAACAAAACAGTTAAAACATACTTTCTAATAAAAAATGTGATAAAACAATAAATGAATCAGTCTGTAATACTCTCTCCCTTAACATTTTTAAGAATGCAAAACAATGATCTGTTTAGAGAAAATGGTACCTTGCTAATTTTTAAATGTAATGTTCAGAAACTTTAAAGAAAGCTTTTGAGATGTCCACAGTAAAAACACTGTAAAATGTATCTTTTAAAATTATTTTTATTAAAAAGTTTCCTATTCATACAATATAGTTTGATTGTTTTCTTTTCCCTCCTGCAATATCTCTCACATAAACCCCTTCTCCCTACCTATCTAATTTTATCTTCTCTATCTCTCTCTGTCTCAAGAAGAAGAAGAGGAAGAAGAAGAAGAAGAAGGAGGAGGAGGAGGAGGAGGAGGAGGAGGAGGAGGAGGAGGAAGAGGAGGAAGAGGAGGAGGAGGAGAAGAAGAAGAAGAAGAAGAAGAAAAGGAAGGAAGGAAAGAAAGAAAGAAAGAAAGAAAGAAAGAAAAAGAAAGAAGGAAGGAAGAGGAGGAAGAAGAAGAACAGTCAATAAAAGTTATCAGGATAAATAAAATATTAAAAACTGCAAGGGGAAAAGTCCATATAAATGCAGACCTATTAGAATTATACCTGACTTCCTGATGGAGACTTTAAAAACCAGTAGGGCCTGGACAGATGTCAGGCAGACTCTAAGAGATCATAGATCCCAGCCAAGACTACTCTACTGAGTAAAACTTTCAATCACCAAGATAAGATAATCCATGATGAAATCAAATATAATCAATATATGTCTATAAATACATCCCTACAGAAGATACTAGAAAGAAAACTCCAGCACAAGGAGGTTAACTACATCCATAAAAATACATGAAATGAATAATCTCATACTAGCAAAACCAAAAGAAGGGAAGTTCACACACACACACACACACACACACACACACACACACACACTTACACACTCACACACACCACTACCACTACCACCAACACCACCACCACCACCATCACCACCAAATCCAATAATGAAATAGCAGGAATTAACAATCAATGGTCAGTGATATCTCTTAATATCAAAGTTCTCAATTCCCCAATACAAAGACATAGACTAACTGAATGGATGAAATAGATCTTAATATCAAAGACAGGCTGGGCGGTGGTGGCGCATGCCTTTAAACCCAGCACTCGGGAGGCAGAGGCAGACAGATCTTTGTGAGTTGGAGGCCAGCCTCATGTACAGAGGGAGATCCAGGAAAGGCTCCAAAGCTACACAGAGAAACCCTGTCTTGAAAAACAAACAAACAAAAAAAATCAAAGACAGACATTAAACAAAGTAAAGGGTTGGAGAAAGATTTTCCAAGCATATGGATCTAAGATCTAAGCTGGTGTAGCCATTCTAATATTGAACAAAATAGAATCCAAACCAATATTAATCAAAAGACATGGGAATGGACACTTTATGATTATCAAAGGAAAAATCTACCAAGATGACATGTAAATTCTTAACATCTATGCCCTGAATTCAAGAGCACACAGTTTGTAAAAGAAACATTCCTAAAGCATAAACCACATATTGACCCTCCCACATTAATAGTGGGAGACTTCAATGCTCTACCCTCTACAATGGATGGGTCATCCAGACAAAAACTAAACAGAGAAATAATGGAGCTAACAGCCTTTATAAACCAAATGGATCTAACAGATATCTACAGAACATGTCACTCAAACACAAAAGAATATATCTTCTTCCAAAAACATCACAGGACTTTCTGCAAAATTGAGCACATATTCAGTCACAAAGAAAATCTCAACAGACACAGGATAATTGAAATAGCTCCCTGTATCGTATCAGAGCATCACATATTAAAGCTGGACTTCAACAACAACATAGACAACAGAAAGCCTATGGACTGATGGAAACTTAGTAACTCTCTACTGAATGACTGCTTGGTCAAGACTGAAATAAATAAAGAAATCAAAGCCTTCCTGGAATTCAAAGAAATTGTTGCACAGAACACCCAAACTTATGGGACACAATGAAAGTGGTGCTAACAGCAAAGTTCAGAGCACTAAGTGCCTTCATAAAGAAATTGGAGAGATATCATACCTGCAACTTAAGAGAGTACTCGAAAGTTCTAGAAGAAAAAGAAGCAATCACACAGAAGAAAAGTAGACTGCAGGACACTGATTGCTGAAATCAACAAAATGGAAAAAAAAAACGAACAATACAAAGAATCAATGAAACAAATAGTTGGCTCTTTAAGAAAATCAACAAGATAAACTAAACCTTATTCAAGCTAAGACACACACACACACACACACACACACACACACACACACACACACAGAGAGAGAGAGAGAGAGAGAGAGAGAGAGAGAGAGAGAGAGAGAGAATATCCAACACAAAAATCAGAAGTGAAAATAAGAACATAAAAAAAGACACTGAGAAAATCCAAAAATTGTTGAGTTGTCTTTTAAAAACCTGTATGTGACAAAATCAGAATATCTAAAAGAAGTGGGTATTTTCTCAATATATAACCTTTGCCAAAGTTAAATCAAGATCAGAAAATAATTTAAATAGACCTATAACCCCTAAGGAACCCCTAGAAGCAGTCATTAAATGTTTCCCAATCAAGGAACAACAACAACAACAACAAACCCAGGGTCAGACAGGTTTAGTGCAGAATTCTATCAGACATTCAAAGAAGAGCTAACGCCAATACTCCTCAAATTATTCCACAAAATAGAAACAGAAGGAACATTGCCAAATTGATTTTATGAGGCCAAAGTCACGCTGATATGCAAACCACTCGAACATTCAAAAAAGAAAGAGAATTACAAACCTATTTCTCTTATGAACATAGATACAAAAATATTCAATGAAATACTTCCAAAGAAAACCCAAGAACTCATCAAAAGGATCATCCACCATGATCAAGGAGGCTTCATTTCAAAGATCCAGGTATGGTTCAACATATGAAATTCAGTCAATATGATTCACTATATAAATAAACTAAAAGAAAAAAAAACACAGGATCATCTCATCAGTTGCTGAACAAGCCTTTGACAAAATCTAACACCCCTTAGTTAGAAAAGTCTTGGAGAGATCAAGGATACAAGGGACATACATAAACATAAGATAGGCAATTTATAACAAGCTTATAGCCAACATCAAATTAAATGAAGAGAAGCCTAAACTATTTCCACTGAAATCAGTAAAAAAACAAAGCTGCCCAATCTCTCCATAGTTATTCAATATAGTACTTGAAGTTCTAGCTTGAGAAATAAGAAAACTGAAGGAGATCAAGAGTGTAAAAATCGGAAAGAAAGAAGTCAAAGTAACTGTATTTGCAGATGATATGATAGTGTACATAAGTAACCCCAAAAATTTTATTAGGGAACACCTGTAGCTGACAAACACCTTCAGCAATGTAGCCAGATACAAGATTAACTCTAAAATATCAGTAACCCTCCTATATACAAATGGCAAATGGCTGGGAGGTGGTGGTGCACGCCTTTAAACCCAGCACTGGGAGGCAGAGGCAGGCAGATCTCTGAGTTTGAGGTCAGCCTGGACTACTAAGTGCGTTCCAGGAAAGGCACAAAGCTACACAGAGAAACCCTGTCTCGAAAAACTAAAAACCAAAACAATCAAACAAACAAACAAAAAAACAAAACACAAATGGCAAATGACCGAGAAAGAATTCAGGGAAACAACACCCTTCACAATAGCCACAAGTAATGTAAAGTATCTTTGGTTAACTCTAAGTAAGTGAAAAAATACTTTTAAAATACTTTGTCTTAAAAAAAAAGAAATTGGAAAAGATATCAAAAAATTGAAAAAATCTCCCATGATCATTTTTAGGCAAGATTAACATAGTAAAATGGCCATCCTACCAAATGCAATCTTCAGATTCAATGCAATCCCAATCAAAATCCCAACACAGTTCTTTAGAGAACTTGAAAGAAAAATACTCAATTTCATATGAAAAAAACAAAAACCTAGGATTGCTAAAATAATTCTGAATAATAAAAGAATTTCCAGAGGCATCACCATCTGTGATTTCAGGCTATACTACAGGGTTATAGTAATAAAAATCATATTGTATTGGCTTAAAAATAGATATGTGGATCAATGGAACAGAATTGAAGACCCAAACATAAATCCACACACCTATGGACACCTGATTTTTTATAAAGAAGTCAGAAATACTCAGTGGAAAAAAGGAAACATCTTTAACAAATGGTGCCAGTCTAACTGGATACCTGCATGTAGGCAAATAAATCCTTATGTATCACTCCATACAAAAAACAAATCTAAGTAGATCAAAGACTTCAACATAAAACCAGATACACTGAACCTGATAGAGGAAAAAGTGAGGAAAAGCCTTGAACTCATTGTCACAGGAGACAACTTTCTGAACAGAATATCAATGGTGCAGGCACTAAGACCAACAATTAATAAAAGGGATCTCATGAAACTGAAAAGCTTCTGTAAGGCAAAGGACATTGTGAATAGGACAAAATAGCAGCCTAAAGAGCAGGAAATGATTTTTACCTCTGCCACATCTGGTAAAGGGCTAATATCTAAAATATACAAAGAACTCAAGAAACTGGACATGAACAAACCAAATAATAAAAATAAAAAATGGGATACAGGCCTAAACAGAATTCTCAACAGAGGAAACTCTAATATCTGAGAAACCCTTAAAGATATGTTCAATATCTTTAGCCATCAGGGAAATGAAAATCAAAACTACTTTGTGATTCCATCTTACACCTGCTAGAATGGCTAAGATTAACGACACAAAAATGACAACTCATACTGGAGATGATGTAGAACAAGGGGAACACTTTTCCATTCTGGTGGGAGTGCAAACTTGTATAGCCACTATGGAAATCATTATGGTAGTACCTCCGAAAATTAGGAATTCATCTACCTCAAGATCCAGCTATACCACTGTTGGGCATATACCTAAAAGACACCCCATCCTACCACAAAGACACTTACTCAATTATATTCCTAGTGCCTTTATTCTTAATAGCCAGAGACTAGAAATAACCAATATGTCCCTCAACTCAAGAATTGTTAAAGAAAATGTGATACACTTAAACAATGGAGTATTACTCAGCTCTTAGAAGAAATGACATTGCTGGCAGACTCCTAAGACAAGAACAACTCCACCCCAGGTCTCTAAACTTACAGCAGGAAGAATTTTACCCACGAATCTGCCCAGAACCTCTGGTGCAGGGCAATTACAGTGTGGTGAAATGGTAGTGGCAGGAGCAGAATGATTCATGTGCTGGGAGAGAAGCAGCTCTAAAGAGGCTAATGGGGTGAGGAACTAGCTTATATAGCTACTTTGCTTGCCACTCAGGGCCAGATGTCTAGGCTGGGCTGGTGCCAAGGGCCATGACTTGGTCCATGACCTTGATGCAGCTGTGGGGGTCCTGTGTTGATGTCTGTGACTCCAATTACCACCAAGGGTCCTGTGGGCTCCCGGAGCCCAGGCCACTACCTGTGACCAAGCTGATATCCAAGACATGTGCCCCCACAGGCACCATGCCAATCCAGGACTCCTGCGCTGCCACCCATGACCACTGTGGCATCTGGCTCATACTGCTACTGAGAGCCATGTCTGGATCTGTGGCCCTGCTGTGGCTAGGTTCTAAGTTGATGTCCATGGCTGCTGTTGCTACTGAGGGCCATGCAGAAGCCTGCAATCTGGGCTGACAACTGAGGCCATGTTGGTCTTAGAGGGTTAAGTTGCCCACCAGGGCCATAGTGACATGGGTGGCCCACACTGTCACCTGGGGCTCTGGTGTCATCTGGTCCCAGACTGCACATGTAGGGCATTTCTGGGTCCATAGTCCTACCATAGCAAGGGTCTGTGTTGATGTCTGTGGCTCCTGCCACCATCAGGGGCCAAATGGATACCCTGGATCTGGGCTGCCACCTGAGGATATGTTGGAATTTGAGGGCCACCTGCACTGCCACCCAAGGCCATGGTGCCATCCAGACCTGGGCTGTTGCCAGAGACTGTTGTCTGTGTTGATGTCCATGGCTTCTGTTACCACTGAAAGCAGTGAGGATAGGGCTGCACAGAGTTGGCCCAGCCCCTCACCAACTGCACCACTCTGGAGAGTGGGCCCTGCACCTTCCCAAGGCAGCATAGTAGAGCTGCTCCTGGTGCCAGGGGTGTGGGTGAGCTGACCCTGAATATGTGAAAGTGGGAGAGCTAGCCCCAAGGTCTGTCAAACAGTGGGGTGGCTGAGGGAGAGATACCCCTTTTGATCCTCACCCCCAACCTCTTACCATCTACTCCAGGCTGCAGAAGCTGGTTCCTGGGTCATGAGAGCAACAGAGTTGATCCTGCCCTTCACCAGCTGCAGCACTCGGGAGAGCGGGCCCTGCACCTAGCCCTGGCAGCACAGTAGAGCTGACCCCATTGACAGAGGCACAGGTGATCATCACAGTGGATGTGAGTGGGAGATTGGGCTTTACCCTTCATCTGCCACATGGTAGAGTGTGTGAGGCAAAGATGACTTCCCCCATTGCCCTACCCTTCACTGCCTGTGTCAGGTGGGGTGGGGACTGGCCCTCAGGCCTGAGTGCAGGTGTCTGAGATGGTCTTCACTTTGCTGTGCTGGGGGAGGAGGTCTTTTGCTCCACCCCTTGGCATCTCTATAAATACCCTGGGGCAGAGACAGTCAGGGCTCGTTGGAAAAGGTTCCAGACCTCTCAAGGCTATCCTGTATTTTCTATCTGTTCATCTCCACAATCTAAATCCTTCTATCTAATATTTCCTGCTGCTCACACTCAAGAAAATTCTGGGGAACTGTGGGGTTGATGGGTAAACGCCCCACAGGTGAGTCAGGCCTGTAGACCCACCCCCTCCCTGGTATGCCATAGAATGACAAGAGTAAGGGAAATATGACCTTCCCCAATCCTTTGCCACATGTAACAGGTGGGAGAATTGACTTCAGGGGCATGAGAATGAAAGAGCTGATACTGCTCCTCAGCAAGTGCAACAGTTTGGGGAGCGGGCCTTGCACCTTACCTGGGCAAAACAGTAGAGCTGGCCCTGGTGGATTGAGTGAACTGGACCCAAGGGTGTGAGAGCAGCAAAACTGGCCCCATTCCTTGCTGTCTGCTGCATTGGGGGAGCTAGCTGAGGTAGTGCTGATGAGCTTGCCTGGATGGTAATGATGAGGGAAAGCTGGCAGGCTGAACAACCCAGCTACCACCCAGGTCCAGAAAGGTTGACCACCCCAACACCCACCTCATTTACACATTACTGTGGTATGTGAAGGGGCTGGATCTGTAGATCCAAAGCTACAGGATCTCCATGACACAAGGAAACAGTGGATATATAAGAGGAGTCCCAGTGAGGGCCCAGTATTGAGGATGTAGCAGTATCAATCGAGAGGCCTCAAACCAGACCAATGACTTATTGCCATGAACACTTACAAGTAAAGAAGGATGGACTAAAGGGTATACTGTGTGACTCACTGGGCTACACCACAGCCTCCATGCCATGAATTTTTTGCTGGTGTTGGTGTTTGGTTGGTTGGTTGGTTGGTTGATTTGGTTTGGCTTTTTGGCTTTTGTGTTTTACTTTAAATTTTGTTGAGGGGAGGTTGTAAGGACAGAGGGCAGAAGAGAGGAAATGGGGAGGTGAGTGGGATGAATGATATCAAATCCACAGAAAATCAATAAAAGGTTAAAAAAAAGAAGAAATGACATCATGAATTTTGCAGGCAAATGGATGGAACTAGAGAAAAATCATCTTTAGTGAGGCAACCTAGACCCAGAAAGAGAAACATCATATGTATTCACTTATAAGTGAATATTAGTTGTTAAGTAAAGGATAATCACACTATAATCCACAGACTCTGAGAAGTTAGATGAAGAAGAGATGTCTAGGGAATATGCATGGATCTCCCTGGGAGGGCTGAACAGAATAGATTTTGTGGATGGGAATGAGAGGGAGCAGGCTGGGAAGGGATGGAGGCAAGGAGAGAGTAAGGGGAGAAACAGATGCAATAGTTGGGCATCTAGGGGACTTTTGGAAATCAAATGTAATGGAAACTTCCTGGAATCTATGCAGTGGACCCTATTGAGGATGCCTTGTAGTGGAGGATATGGATCCTAAATCAGCCATCTTCTGTAACCAGGCTAGGCTCCCAATGGTGGGACAAGGATACCAATCCAGCCACAAAAATCTATGACCCACAGCCTTCCCAGCCCGCAAGATACACTGGGACAACAGTGTCTCAGAGACTGTGAGAATGGCCAAGGACTTGTCTAACCTGAGGCCCAATCATGAGAGGAAGGCGGTGCCTGACATTGCCTAGATAGCCAGGATCCAGAAGTTAGATGGCTCACAGGCCTCGGCAGAACCAAACATGACTGAAAAAAAAAATCAATGAAATGATTCCTAGTTATACTCATAGGATCAGCACTTAACCCAATTGATGTCAAAGAGGCTTCCTCTAGCATCTGATTGGAGCAGATACAGAGATCCACAGCCAAATGTTAGGTGAAGCTCAGGAATTCAGAAGAAGAGGGGAGAAAGCATTATCGGAGCCAGAGGGTTTGAGGAGATCAAGAGAACCCCCAGAATCAACACAGGTGGGTTCCTAGGGGCTCACAGAGACTGAAATGACAACCATGGAGCCTGCATGGGGCTGCATCAAGCCCTCTGCATACATGCTGTGAGTCTTTAGCTTGGGGTTTTTGTTTGACTCCTAACAATGGAAGTCGGGGTATCTCTGACTCTTTAGGCTGCTTGTGGAACCATTTTTCTCCTATTAGTGTACCTCATCCAGCCTTGATATGAGGATATATACTTAATCTTATTGTATCTTGTTATGCTGAGTTTGGTTAATATCACTGGGAGAATTTGAAGACAAATGGATGGAACTAGAAAAAAATCTGAGTGAAGCAACCCAGACCCATAAAGACAAACATGGTATGTATTCACTTGTAAGTGGATATTGTAAAATAATGGATAACTGTGCTTCAGTCCACAGACTCAGAGAGGTAGGTAACATGGAGAGTTCAAGCGGGGGGGAGGGGGGGGCAACCAGATCTCTCTGAGAAGGGAAATAGAAGAGATTTTATGAGTGGAGTGAGGGCAGGTGGGGATGAGGACATGAGCAAACAGGTTGGATTGAGGGTTGTGGTGGAAAGTACTGAAAGAGACTACTGGAAAGACAGGTTATATAGGGGTCAGGTAAAAACCTGGTGTGAGGGAATCTCTCAGGAATCTGCTACAATGATCCCAGCTAAGACTCCTAGTAATAGCAAATACTTAGCCTGAATTGGACCTTTCCTTTGACCAGGCAAAATCTCAAGTGGAGAGAGTAGGAAACCAACCCAGTCACATAACCTTTGACCTACTGTCTGTCCTACCTACAGAATGTGCTGGAGTAAGGGTAGCCTAGAGATTGAGGAATTGGCCAATCAATGTCTGGTCTAGCCTAAAATCCATGCCAGGAGAGTAAGTCTACCCCTGTCACTGCTGAGAGCAGCAGGACCCACAGGCTGGATGATCCCTGAGACCTAAGACAAAACCAAACATGACTGGAGGGGGAAAAATGTCAAAGAAATGATGCCTAATGATATTCTGCTATACTTATGGATTGGTGCTCAGTCCAATTGTCATAAGAGAGGCTTCATCCAGCAACTGATGGAAACAGATGCAGATCCAGAGACAAACATTAGGTAGACCTCAGGGAATCCTGCAGAAGATAGAGAGAAAGGATTGTAAGAGTCAGAGGGGTCAACATTACAAGAAAACCCACAGAAGCAATTAATCTTGACTCATAGGAAATCACAGATTGAACCAATAACCATGGAGTCTGCATGCAACTGACCTAGGTACTCCACATATATGTTACAGTTGTGTAACTTGGTCCTCTAGTGAGACTCCTACCAACAGCATCAGGGGCTGCCTCTGTATCTTTTACTTGCTTTAAGAACCCTACTCTTCATACTGAGTTACCTTGTCCAGCCTTAATGCACAATAGGTAGTGGAGGGGATGATGATGCTTAGTCTTACTGCAGCATTATATGCCAAGTATTATTGATGTCAATGGGAGACCTGCCCTTTCCTAAACAGAAATGAAGGAGGAATGGGTTGGAGGAGGAGAGACTGGGAGGAGAGGAGAAAGGGAAAACTGTGGCTGGGATGTAAAATAAATAAATAGATAGATAGATAGATAGATAGATAGATAGATAGATAGATAGATAAACAAATAAAATTACTGCTGATAGGACTATGGAAAGGGCAACCATAAGTCATGGAAATGTAAAATTTTCAATTCATTAGAAATAAAAATAGAATATGTACTAAAGTCATTAATGAACATATCCTCTAGCAGTAAATATCATCAAGTATATAAGTACTAGCAAGTGTAGCATCTAATGTTGGATAAAATACAAACTTAAAAACAGTGGAATCTTAGCAAATGTGTGTCAGCTAGGGAATTTCCAACCAAGTTAAGGCACACTTCAAAGACAGACTTGCAGAATCAGTGAGACTTCTGCAGACACACCTACAGGAATCCCCACGAGCTGTTATCAAACTAAACACAATATGAGACAAAGATAATGTTTGTGTGCTTAAACTATTTTGTCTCATTAAGTTAAATGATAAATAAACTTTTTATGGATGGATACAGTACCTTATACTATTTAATGAAGATAGAAGCCAAGAGGAAAACATGAAAATATAAATTAATTTGTTGTACAGTTCATGGAAAAATGAAAGAAGTTAAAGGAGAGTAAACAAATAGTAAGAACAGAGAAGCCTATGCAAATAGTGTGTTGATGTGTTTATGAAAACATATATATATACACACATATATATGCATATATAAAAGAGTCAACGGCTTTCTTCTGGCTTCTACGCACCTTCCACTGGTAGGCTCTTTTGAGTCACTCATGAATGTTCAGTCTCCTCTCCCCACATTATAGTTCTGCAACCCTGAACCTGCTGGCATGTACTAACAACATGAAATAAAGTAGTAAGTATGGAAAAACAGTATCTGACATGCTCTGACCTGTTACAAATTTAGATCAACACATACCTTCTCTACTTGCCTTTCCTATTCCAGGCTTTTTTCTTTCCTTTTGTGTGTGTGTGTGTGTGTGTGTGTGTGTGTGTGTGTGTGTGTGTGTGTGTGTATGTGTGTGTATAAGGACATGCAGCAGAGTTTGGGATTTTATATTTTTAAATAGTTAGATTTTATTGATTATCTATGGGCATATCAACATACTTCTTAAATTTTACTTGGATAAGAAGGCCTAAAATAGTCACTATATACCTTATTAATAAAATATTTTTTAATCCCTGACATAAAGCTCAAATATAAAGGCCAGATGTTCCTGCATGAAATGGGTCTATATCAAAATGGTGGGGGAAATTATAGAGTACAGTACAATTATAACTTAAAAGTTAGTGGAAGAATATGACCTGTGAAAGTCGACATGTTAAGCTCATCAACAGCTGTGAAGGAAATCAATTTCATCTTAGACATGATCCTCCATCTGCTTTGAAAGCTTTGAATTGATGGATTTTCAGGCATGTTCAGACATAATGTCAAAAAAGGACCTTTCGTTGTAAGACTAACCTTTTCATAGCACATGGACCAAAATATTACCTTAATTTAAGCACTATTCTGATGTCAATACCTGACAAAAATCACATATAAGAAAGAATTTTCAATACCCTATAATTCTACATCAACACTTATGAGACTGGTACAACTGTAGGTTTTTCTCTACTCATAAAAATGCAGCTCTAAATAAGGAAAAATATTCATATATCACATTACCTTAACAAATCAAAGATAAAAAGACACTCCAAATGAATAAATTAAATTTGGTATTTACAATCAATTCTAAATTTAAAAAAGTGTGGCTTAGAGATGATGACATCCTTGCATATAAAGAACACATACCCGGGCTGGAGAGATGGCTCAGTGGTTAAGAGCACCGACTGCTCTTCCAGAGGTCCTGAGTTCAATTCCCAGCAACCACATGGTGGCTCACAACCACTTGTAATGAGATCTGGTGCCCTCTTCTGGTCTGCAGGGACACATGCAGGCAGAAAGAAAAAAGTAATAATAATAAAAAAAAGAACACATACCCAAGTCTGAACTTCATATAAAGGAGAAACATTACAGGACTCTCATCAAAGACCGGGTTCTTGTTATGGCCCGAATGCCTAACAGAATGTCTTGTCAAACCTACCCTGTGTTGTGTTCCATACAAGATTAATTATGTCTGCCACCATGTCTGGTTAAATGATTCTTTTCATTCCACATCTACAGAATGCAGAGATAGGACACCCAGGTAACCTACAATGAGATATAACCTTCCGCAGTGCCTTGACTGATTGAGAATCTGCATCTGGCTCCTGGCAGAAGTTGGAAAGTGCTCCAGAGTATCTCTTCCTCCACAGTCTCATGTGCCATGGAAAGAAGACAGAGTATCACTTATTTGACAGGGTAATGTTCTGGGATAAATTGACTGAGTGTTGCTCCTTGATTATGATTTGCTACATACAATTCCACATTAGGTAGAGGCAGTTTTTCTCACTGCCTTTAGTGTGGGAGCCCAAAACTGACTCAGTTTCCCAGTTTGAATCTGAAGTTTATTCTGAGTTAATAGAGTCCAGGTTTGCTTGCTCCAGGGCGATGACAAAGTCCTGATTAGCCCATACAGTCTTCTAATTAACCCATGGGAAGGAACATACCATCTAGCTAGATGCAGGCTGCTGATGCCAGCCAGAGGTACATTGAGATAGAAAATGAAACTGCCTGCTCCTGGACACAAGGACAGGATAGATAGTGGTTGAATGCCTGTGCTGTGCATTGTTCTACTTCTGTCCTTCAAGACTGTGTATAAGCTGGATGTGAAATAAACTCAGGACTGTCCAGCATTGACTGGCAGGTCTGTACACTCTTTTCTGTCTTCATTGTCTCTACAATCCACACACCTCCACCCAGATACCCAGTAGACTGGTCAGCAGGTTCTGACAAGTGGCACCTGGTGGGGCCCTGGCACTCAGGAGATTTCCATAATAGAACACCACAGAATAAAAAGGAGTGCACTCGAAAATAAGCAGAAGCTGTGGTAAGTACAACTCAAGAGTAAAAGTGATAATTGTAAATAAAAAATCTAACGTGTGGTAAAAAAAATTTGTGAATAAGTGTAAAAAATAAGTATGGGCTAAACAAATAGAAAACAGATGTTTGTACATTTACTTAAAGATATCTTAAAGGCTAAAGATACTAAAGTAGGATGTCAGCAACTGTGTAAATTTTTAGAATTTGCAGAGATTTGTCCTTGGTTTCCTGAGCAGGGTACCTTGGATGCAGATACTTGGAGATGTATTGGAGTTAAAATACAGCAATATTATGATAAGCATGGTCTGGAAAAACTTCCAACCGATATTTTTTTAGTCTCTGGACACTTATTAGGGACAGTTTAGACCTCCATCCTGAAAGGCAGAAAACATTTTCTGAATCAAGTAAAACAGAAACTAAACCTTCTTCTGTGTCAGAGGCACCACTTTATGTGGATGCTTTTACAAAGTTAGTTGGTAATAATGGCCAGTTAGATCCTGGTGGTGAGGCAGAATTAGAGGAAGAGGCTGCTAAGTATTATAATGAAGATTCTCTACCACCTCAAGATTCTTCCCCACCTCCACTCCTGACTATGAATGGTTTCTGTGGAAAGATTAAGTGGATCATGACCACAAACCATTAGCCCAGTGTCTTACTGTCAGATCTGTTCACAGCCAGCTGGTAAATGTAAATGTGAGCTTTCTTTGTCTCGGTCTGTATTCTGACTATTACTTTGTTACTGTTCTGTTCCATGTGTTTAAGAGGACTGGGTTCCCCTGACAGAATTGAGATAAGCAGATAGCTCCTGCCAGGTGAGGCTTGTGTGCTGCAAGAAAAGCCATCTGTTAGATGGGGCTCCCTAACTTCGAGTGAGGCCATCATCTCAGTGCTGATGTACCAGTAGTTATGTCGATGTGAGTGTTACTTGTTTCTGTCCATTAACCTTCCTCGTTTACTTGGAAGAGAAGGAGAGAGAGGCACTGCAAGGGCTGCCTCTCTCTGTCGCCCTCTAGCTGTCAGGCCTGCAGCACCTGTGGAGCTGGTGTTGGCGAGCAGAAGCGTGCGCCAGCCAGCAGCTCTCAGAGGGTGAGGTGCATTCTCAGAGCAGGAAGGGCAGAGACAGAAGCTACAGGTGAAGTGGGCAGAGAGTTTACTGTCTGCAACTGACAAGCGGTGCTGAAAGCTGACAGAGAATCTGGGGTTAATTGTTAATTACTGTAGTCAGAGGAGTTAAAATTTTTTTTCAGGAACACTGGCAGCCAAGGGCACACTCTGTGCCTATGACACCACCCCCCGCTCCTCCCTAAGCCAAGTTCTTCTTCAGTGTTATAAAATCAAGGTCTCTCCTGCTGGCCAGCAGCTTCCCTCCTTAACCCTTCTTTGTTCTGATATGGCTTGAAAAAAAATGTTGAATTACCAGCCTGCATATTCTGAAAACTTTGAAAAAAGTCAAAAACATATTATGTTAGTGAAAAATTATGCTTTTGCCTCCACAGGAAAAGCAAAAAAGCCCCATGGATTTTGATCATTTGAGTTCAATGGGTTATTAAATACTTGTCATCATTTAAGAGAATTGATTATAAACTATTATTGGTTAAGGTAAGAAAAACTGTTGCTAATCTTAAATGTTTCACATTGATACAGGTTTTAATATATTAATGCAAATAAAAGATTTTTGTTATGATATATGCATATACATCTATGTCTCTATTCTTGTTTGAAATGTTATACCTATGCAATGTTCTAAACCACTGGGAGAAAACCACAAGGAAAAGGACTTTGATGGAAATTTGCACTTTTTCTGTAAAGCAAGAGAAGGTGAAAGACTGGAATGGTGATAGGAAAGGGAAAAAGGAATTTGTGTATGTCTGGCTGAGCCAGAAGAGCAAACACAGGGAAGGGCTTGAGATGAAGGTGAATGGCAAGTTACAGAAGGCCAGAGAGGATGTGAACTGTGCTGAATTTGAAAGGAAACTGTAACATACATTTGGGATTTAACTATATTAGGTTAATTCTGATTGGTTTTCTTCACTTTAAAAATTAGCTGATGAGCTGGGCGATGGTGGCGTACGCCTTTAATCCCAGCACTTGGGAGGCAGAGTCAGGTGGATCTCTGTGAGTTCGAGGCCAGCCTGGTCTACAGAGCCAGATCCAGGACAGGAACCAAAACTATACAGAGAAACCTTGTCTCGAAAAACCAAAAAAAAAAAAAAAAAAAAAAAAAAAAAAAAAAGGTTAGCTAATGATTCTGCCTTTACAATATGTAGAACATATATTATATCCTAAGGAATTAAAGCCATAGAAATTAGAAATAAGAAAAGATGCATTAAAAACATTGAATGATTTTCAAAAGTTATTAGGAGACATTAGATGGTTATAATCTTATTTAAAATTGTCTAAAGGTGATTTAGAACTGTTGTATGATATTTTAAAAGGAAATAGTGGTCCTAATTTGCCTAGACAGTTAACTGAAGAAGGAAGACAGGTTCTTTCACAGGTTGAGAATGCTATTCAATATCATCAGGTACATTATATTGAGTATGAGCAACCTTGGCAAACATATATCCTGCCTATCAAACTTACTCCTACAGGAGTATTATGGCAAAATGATCCTCTTTTATGATACATCTTTCTGCTTCATCACTTAAAGTATTGTATCTATATTATGAAGCTGTAGCATGTCTACTGCATTGACATTGAGTTGAATCTAGAGGATAATTTGGCAAAGAGCCTAAAACTATTAGTGTGCCATTCGCTCAACAACAGATTGATTGGCTATTTCAAAATAATGATTGTTGGGCAATTGCTTTTGCTAATTTATTTTATCAAATTGATCATTATTATCCTGCTGGTCAATTATTACAGTTTGCTCAGATGCATTCTTTTATTTTTCCTAAAATACGGATGCATACTCCAGTGAAGGATGCTGCTTTGGTTTTTATTGGTGGTTCTTCTATGATGATTATATGACTAATGGTAAAGGATATGTAGTTTAAACTACTTCTGCTTCAGCTCAGGTCATTGAGTTGAGGACTGTTGCAATGGTCTTTCAAGTTCTGAAAGATATTTCCTTTAATTTATACAGAGATAGTCACTATATTCATAGAGTTCTTCAAGTTCTAGAAACTGTTTCTTATATTAAAACTACTAATAAGCAAATAAGAATGTTATTTCAACAAATTCAGGATTCCATTCATTTAAGTAAATTGCCATATTTTGTGGGACATATTAGAGCACATTCAAATCTTCCTGGTCCATTGGCTGAAGGTAATGCTTTAGCTGATAAATTTGCTCAATTGATCCCCTTATCTCCAGTTGAGCTTGCTCAGCTATCACATGCTTTGCATCATCAAAATAATAAAAGTTAAAGAAAACAATTTGGTTTTACAAGAGAAATTGCTTGTCAATTTTTTTAAAAAAATGTGCTATGTCTTCACAATATTTGCCTGTACCTCACTTTGGATTAAATCCTTGAGGTCTTCTTCCTAATTGTTTATGGCAAATGGATGTCACTCACATTATAGAATTTGGAAAAATTAAAACATGTGCATGTAACAATTGACACTTATCAGGATTTTTAATGGCTACTGCTCAAACTGGTGAAGCTACTAAGCATGTAATTGCTCATTGCCTGAAATGTTTCTCCTATATGGGGATACCAAAAGTTATTAAAACAGATAATGGATCTAGATATGTTAGTAAAGCTTTTTATCAGTTTTGTTCTCAATGGCAAATTGAACATAAAACAGATATTCCTAATAATCCTCAAGGACAAGGTATAGTTGAAAGAGCTCATGGTAATCTCAAAATACACCTTCAAAAATTAATAAAGGGGGAATTATACCCTCTGTTACCACATAATGTTTTGAATCATGCCTTATTTGTTTTAAATTTTTTAAATGTGGATGCTGCTGGAAAATCTGCAGCTGATTAATTGATTTTGGCATGAAGACACCACCACAAAATTTGCTCAAGTTAAATGGAAAGATCTTTGTACTGGTTTATGGAAGGGCCCCAATCCTGTATTAATATGGGGATCAGGGTATGTTAGTGTTTTTTCACAGGATGAAAATGAAGCTTGTTGGTTCCCTGATTGGTGCAGTGTAGGAAGCAGAGAGATGCTGATCCTGATGTTGCTGATGACCATCCAGAGATGCCAGAGTGAGACATATTGGACCTATGTTCCTGATCCACCAATTTTACATCCTGCAACTTGGGAAAGAAAAGAAATTGTGGTTGCAGTTAATGATACCAGGCTTTTAGATTGACCTGCCCCCCCCCAAGAGTACCAGATTGCTCACAATTTTTCTTATATTGCATATAGTAAAGGGATTTCTGTATGTTTTTCAAAAAATATTACTTTGAAGGAATGTTTTGGAGTGTTTCCAAAACAAGTATTGGGACATGATAAACAATGTACATGTTACATAAGGTTATTGCTTCCTCAAGGTAATTGGATAATATATACTGTCATGGTTCCTTTAAAGTATAACATCACAGGGACACAGCAGTATATTCTTGATTGGTCTGGAAATCAAGGTGATTATAGTGACTTTTATCCTGTGTCTACAGCAGAATCTTGGGACCAAGGACTGTCAGGTGGAATTTGGTATTCCAGTACTGGATCTCCACAAACTTATGTTTGGAAACTTGCTGGCACCATGGGAACAGTGGCAGGACATTCCAGTCACTCGAAACCTGTTTGTCCTTTAAAAGGAGCTTGTGTTAAAATGCCCTATGTTCTTTTAGTTGGTAAAGCAAATGTTTCTATGAATGGGTCTATTTTTTTTTTTTTTGGTTTTTCGAGACAGGGTTTCTCTGTGTAGCTTTGCGCCTTTCCTGGAACTCGCTTTGGAGACCAGGCTGGACTCGAACTCACAGAGATCCGCCTAGCTCTGCCTCCCAAGTGCTGGGATTAAAGGCGTGCGCCACCACCGCCCGGCGAATGGGTCTATTTTTAATGTATCATGTCTTAATTGTATTTTGACTAATTGTATTTCTCAAATGAATAATCACACTTGTGTAATAGTGTTAAAAACAACCTTATTTTGTAATATTACCAGTGAATATGATGATCCATGGTTTGATGATAAGGGTTACAAGTGATTGAAGATATCAAGAGAGCTCTAAGTAGACAGAAGCATGTTGCTGGATTAGTTACAGCAGGAATTACAGCTGTTGTCATTATGCTTGCTACTACTACTGTTGCTTCAGTGGCTTTGTCTCAATCCATTCAGACAACAGAGTTTGTTAATCAATTGTCTATTAATGTTTCTATAACATTAAAGACTTAAGAAGATACAGATATGAAAATGCAACTTAAATTGAATGCTTTGTATGATGTGGTACAGTTTCTGGGAGATGAACTCCAAAGCCTAAAAACTAGAGTACATTTGAAATGTTATGCTAATTATTAATGAGTTTGTGTTATATTCTCTGGTATAATGAAAGTGCTATTGGATGGGAAAGAGTTAAGGCATGTCTTAAAGGAATTTGGCATGATTCTAATGAATCCTTAGATTTGACTAAAATACATTATGAGATTATAGAAATGAAAAGGGCTACAATGAATTTTGATGCAGTTAAAACAGCTGAAGATATTTTAGAGCAATTCAAAAGGGCTATTCCATCATTGTCATCATTTGCTTCCATCTTAAATGGTGTTGTAGTTATTGGAGCATGTGTCTTAGTAGGCATAATCTGTTTGCCTATGATTTTCAAGCAGATTTTGAACTTGTTATGAAGATCAGGCTCAGAACTCCATAGAGTAACACTCTGCACATTCCTCTGACTTGATATCAGAGGCTGCTAGCCAAAGATGGGTAAGTTTTCTTTGCCCCCTTTCAACCTAATACAGGACATAAATGGTGGAATTCATGCTCCCATAATGGGTAAGATTGGTGTATGATAAGGAACAACCTAAGACAAGCACAGTCATCTGAGAGACTCAGTGGAGTCTTAAATAAATAAAAAAGGAGGAATTGTGGGAGCCCACAACTGACTCAGTTTCCCAGTTTGAATCTGAAGTCTATTCTGAGTCAATAGAGTTCAGGCTTGCTTGCTCCAGGGCCATGACGAAGTCCTGATTAGCCCATACAGTCTCCTTGAAGAGCTGTGAGAAAGTTTTGGTTAGCTCGTAGGATGGAACATAATATCTAGCTAGACACAGGCTGCTGATGCCAGCCAGAGGTACATTGAGACAGAAAATGAAACTGCCTGCTCCTCGACTCAAGGACAAGATGGACAGTGATTGAATGCATGTGCTGTGCATTGTTCTACTTCTGTCCTTCAAGACTGTATATAAGCTGGATGTGAAGTAAACTCAGGACTGTCCAGCATTGGTGGCAGTCCTCTTGACTCTTTTTTGTCTTCTTCATTGTCTCTACAATCCGCATGCCTCCATTCATATACCCAGTCGACTGGTCAGCAGGCTCTGACACTTTAGGGAGCACCATGTGACAGGGAGCTGACCAACATGACCCCTAGGACTTCTGAGCTGTCCTCAACCAAGAGTCAGTTAGGATCTATTGCCACAAGGCCTGAAGGAAAAGTATAGAGCAGTGACTATTAAATAAAGAAGATTATTTTTTGGTGTTCTGTTTAAAGTTGATATTTGCCAATACCTGTTTTTCTAATACTTAA
Organism: Peromyscus californicus insignis; assembly: GCF_007827085.1. Lineage (NCBI taxonomy): Eukaryota > Metazoa > Chordata > Mammalia > Rodentia > Cricetidae > Peromyscus > Peromyscus californicus. The sequence continues at coordinate 13,489,399 of NW_026294402.1, forward strand.
AAGATAAGTTAATATGTTTAAAATAAAAAAGTATAAGGCAAAATATTACATATAAATATCAAATGTTTATTATAATTTAAATATACATTGATTTATATTTAATATAAATGTTATTTAATACTTACATCATGTATTTATTTACATATAAGTACATATGTATTTATATTTGAGTGTTGATCTGCCTGATTCAGAAGATGTTCATTTGAGAAACATCCTGGATGCAGTCTTGATACTATCCACCTAAACAAGTAATACACCCCATGCATGGAAATAGCCAGACAATAAATACAGACTGCTGCATCAACCTCTGAATTTGTGACTGTTATGCGCCATAAATGAATGCCAGATTATTACATACACATGAAGAGGTTGGGAGTGACTCCTGATGAATTTGGAACCAGGGCTAGGAATGCTGTTAGACACAGTCTTGAGGTTGTCGTTTAGCTTAGAAAATTAAAAAGCCCTACCAAGAAGTAATGTTTTGTATTTGTGGAGTAAGAATCAGAAAGTTTAATTTATAGTGAGATGGTAGAAGAGTAGATAAAAAGAAGAGAAACAAGAGATAGGAAAACATTTTTTCCTGGTTTTCCTTAAGGTTCTATCCCCTTTTTATCTACTTTACAAAGACTAGGTACATTTAAACCCTTGCCTTGTCTATAGTGCTTTAGCAAGCTCTTCTCTGAATGTCTCTTCGGGTCTCAAGCTGACCTCTCATATGCAATCAAAGCTTCTACATTACTGAAGCAATACACCAAGAAAGGAGATTTAAAACACACTTATCAACAGTAGTGCTACTTGGCAATTCTGTATCCTGAAATCTCATCTTTTAGCTCTAAAAGTTGCTTTTATGTCCACTTTTGCTACTCTCCAGGGTGGATAACTCTAATCTTCAATTCCAGTTAATGAGCCAAAATCTTTAAATCCAAAGGAGGAACATGTTTTATGGATTTAAAAGCTATTTACTCCAGTAAAATTTCCATTTGGATTGAAGTTAAAATAATTTTCAGAAGGGAGAGACAAGAGTAAATATTACATGGAAATAGTATCTGTTTCCTACAATCTAACTTTGGAATTTGCTAGAAGTAAATTGGTTAACTGTACATTGAAGTAAAAGGAATCAGAACCCAGACAAATGGCTAAAACTAGCTAGATTAAATTCAGAATACTAAAAAAAGGTATGAATTCCACAAAGGTCAACTTCAGAGTAGAAAAAGAGATGATTTGCATATATTATTCCAAATTACAAAATGATAGATAATAAACATACACCAAGGTCAGAGGACAACACTAAACTGGTGCTGAGGGCTAAGGTATAGATAGATTGCTTTCAGCTCCATCTATTTTGAGCCCTGTGACCTTGTATCTGTCATTGACCCTTTACTCTCAAAATGGAAATGGCATACATCAATTAGGCCAAGGACAAATGCTTGCTGGAGGATCTGGGCATTGAAAGAAACTCACATCAATTTGCTTCTGCTCAAGGAATGTGCAGTCTCCTTTAGCAGTATGTCTACTGTTTGTCCATAGTGGAGAACAAATCAAGGTGCCTGAGTCAAATAAAGGAAGATGATTGTGGATTCAGAGGAAAGATAGATTTAGATTGAGTATGTTGATACAAGTAAGAGTAGAAGAATTGTGTGGGGGACAAAAGGGAATGGAGAAGTTTATGAGAAAGTCTATAGTGCTCAGGCAATAACAATGGGGTGGGGTGTGTGTGTGTGTGTGTGTGTGTGTGTGTGTGTGTGTGTGTGTGTGTGTGATTTGGTACAGTTTTAGTAAGTGAAATTGGGAAATATTCAGTTTCTACCACTTGTAAAACCATAATAAAAGAGCATTTTGGTTCAGTTTCCAAACCCTTAAAATAGCTGAGTGGGATGACACACACTTGCAATTCTAACTGAGAAGGCTAAGGCAATGCAAGCTGCAGGTCTAGACTACATTTCAACACTCTGTCTTAAGCAAACAGATAAACAAGCAAACACAAAGAAGCAAGAATGAAAATGGAGATATAACACCAGGGAAATCATTGAAGAACTTCAATCAGAAGGCGTCCTGATGAAATTTAATCACAGCCACCCCCCCCCCCCCCCCCCCCGCCGCTTTTTTTTTTAACCTCAGATGGATTCAAAGAAAATGTAAAAATAAAGTCAGCAAATGTGCTGACATAGTCACCCTGAATATATTACTAGGACTGGGAAAGGTATAGTAACAGTAGAGCTGATTCCCATTGGCTTATGACAGCCCATGTTTAAACTTTAAATTGGTTTGCAAACTGGTTGTTAAGCATTACCTTGTGTGTGAGAGAGATGATAGCACAAAATAGCCCTGAGTCAGTGGTAATTTACCCACTTCAGCCTCTCAAGTGCTGAGATTATAGGTGTGAGATGCCATGTTAGGCTTAATCATTACTACTCTTATTTTAAAAATGATATAAACTTTCAATACGCTGTAACTAACAACATATTCCTTATTTTATAATGTGCTATTTCCTTTGTGCTTTATACTATTTATAGCTATCATCTCTGAAATTTGCATCCTGTAGTTTTGGGTCACTGTGTAGCACTCTTGACCCTGCTATCATATGACAAACTGATAACTGTGAAACATCTATGCAGTTTTATTTTTCATCTTTCATATTCAAGAAACTGATATAAAATCTAGTGATTTCAATTAAATGCCAGTGCATCATGCTTCTACTATCACACTAAGAGTGAATGAAAAGACAAGAAGTAGCCTGCTAGTATTTAAAAACAACTTCCCACTCCAGAAAAGTCACATTCCACTGAACATTCTAATGCCACAAATATCTGAGTGGCTCTACTTTGTCTCACTCATAAATATGAAGGACAATACGATCCTAAGAATCTATAGGAACTATGTTCATTTACTTTTTTAAAATTATAGGATGTTGGACTTGAATATAACAGTTTAGCAACAATAAAAGCATCTTTGTTAATTGAATATACTTGGTTTTGATAAATTTTTACTTTATGATTATAAATTGCATGTGCCATACACTTAATAGACTGCAATTTTAATAAGCTGATTACATATCTGTAAATTTTACATTTATCTCTTTTCTAGGTATTCATACCCACACTCTTGAGATTAGGAAGATATTGCTATGACTGATCAGAGACAATTAAAAATAAAAGGCACAAATCAGTTATTGCAGTTATTAGGGTACAATAGAAGACAGTGATATCATTAACTGAAAGCCTAGTACACTGAGCAGAGTAGGGAGTCCTGGCATAATGAAAAAGGGAAAACTCTAAGAAGTTCCAAGCCCCATCCTTGCTGGAAAACTCCATTGGTTTCATGGAGTGCAGGTGGGAGGTCTCTGCAAGGGACCTGTTCTCAGATTCAGAGTGCCTGGGTTCTCCAGGGGATGGAAGAAGACCATAGAAGAGGAGGGAGGAATACTCAAGATCTAAATGGCCTTGAGACCTGTGTTCTGGTTTTGTAAAAAGTTAAGTGCTTTCTCATGAGTCTGTTCTGGATTCTGATGTTCAGAGGAACATGACATTAGTCATATAGTAAGCAAGAGTAATCTTCTCAGAACCAACTTTCTATTCTTTTTTCCATTTTTCATTATTAAGATATTTTCTATTCATTTTATGTAACAACCACAGATTCCCCTCTCCTTCCTCCTCCTGTCCCCCAGCCTTCCCCCTCAACCCACCACCATTCCTACCTCCTCCAAGGCAAGGTCTTCATATGGAAAAAAAAAACAGGATAGCTAAAAGAATCCTGTACAATAAAGCAACCTCTGGAGGTATCATGATCCCTGACTTTAAGCTCTACTATAGAGCTATAGTAATGAAAACAGCTTGGTACTGACATAAAAACCAACATGTGGAACAATGGAATCAAATTGAAGACCCTAATTTTTGACAAAGAAGCCAAAACTGTATAATGGAAAAAAAAAAAAAGAAAGCATCTTCAACAAATGGTGCTGGCATAACTGGATGTCAACATGTACAAGATTGCAAATAGATCCATTTCTGTCACCATGCACAAAACTCAAGTCCAAGTGCATCAAAGACCTCAACATAAACCCAGTTACACTGAACCTGATAGAAGAGAAAGTAAGAAGAAATCTCGAATGCATTGGCACAAGAGATCACTTCTTAAATATAACACCAGTAGCATAGACACTGAGAGCTACAATTAATAAAGGGAACCTCTTAAAACTGAGAAGCTTTTGTAGGCAAAGGCCACAGTCAATAAGACAAAATGACAGCCTACAGAATGGAAAAAGAACTTTACCAACCCCACATCTGACAGAGGGATGATCTCCAAAATACATAAAGAACTCAAGAAACTAGACATCAAAATACCTAACAATCCCATTTAAAAAAATGGGCTACAGAGCTAAACAGAGAATTCTCAAAAGAAGAATCTCAAATGGCCAAAAGACATTTAAGGAATTGCTGAACATCCTTAGTCATCAGGGAAATGCAAATCAAAATGACTCTGAGATACCATCTTACATCTGCCAGAATGGCTAAGATCAAAAACACTGAAGACAGCTTATGTTGGAGAGGATGTGGAACAAGGGGAACACTCCTCCACTGTTGGTGAGAATGCAAGCTTGTACAGCCACTCTGGAAATCAGTATGGCAGTTTCTTAGAAAATTGGGAATCAATTTTCTTCAAGACCCAGCTCTACCACTCTTGGGCATATGCCCAAGTGATGCTTAATCATACCACAACTTCCTGTTCTTTAGAGACAGTTAAAAACTATATCAAGACTAGAATGTTGTCAAAATCATCTTTTCATATATTTTGTTCATTGATTTAAAAGAAATATGGAAGCATTTCTAGTAAGCTATGTGGGGCTATGCTAACCCAAAACTAGAATAACACTAAGCTTCAAGAGTGGAGAAACTGTGAGAATGGGAGCTTCTGTTACTAGCTCCCTTGCAGTAAAGACACGATTACTCTGTCCTACCTCTGGCAGTGTTTCTGAAAATGAAATTGTTCTCACCCTTTGATTATTATATAAATCCATGGTTGCATTCCTTTTTCCCTTTATTTTTCTGTATATTTTATTCCCTCTGTGGGTGTTATAAAGCCTAATTAAAGTTTCCTGAGTAAGCTATTGTGGGGTGATGTGAGGCATTTTCCCAAATGGTTTTTCCAAAGACTGCAGTAGCAAAGGCTATTGATTATGGAACCTTTAGATTTGATATCTATAGTTGTACAAATATTCAATGTTGTTTAGGTCTTTCTCATTGAGGTGTGTGCATGTGGCCTGTATCTTAGCTGGCAGCTATTTAAATTATATGAGTAACATATAAATTGTGATATTCCTGCAACAGGACTAAGTTACAAAAACAGAAGGGAAATCCCTTCTGATGGAAGATTTTTGGGAAACCTTGTGTATGGCATGAAGAACAATACCCTTAGAAAGTAAGATTCCAGCCTGCTTACCAGTTCAAATCAAAGATTTATTCTCACAGACCAAAGCATTGTCAGCTCTTAGCTTGCTCTTCTGGTGCCAGCTGTCTATGGCTTTTAGTTATAAATATTGTAGAGGAAATGATTCCTTGAATGCAACATACTTTCTTTCCAGATAACAGATTTCCTAGGATTCTGTCTACATGTCACTTGCACTTTACAGTAAATCTTTAGTATGCATCACTGTAGCCTTTTGGCTAAACTTCACAGGAGTTGGCGTAGGGGATCACATTAATTGTCCATTTAATCTGATAACCTTCAGGAAGAAACCCACTTCTGCCTTTCAGGGGCAGACACAACATGAACCCATAATGCATACAGCCAATTGAAGATTGCAAGATTAAATTAGTTGAGAAAGGAAGAATGGATTGAGAACTCTGATCAGCCATTAAAAGGGATTGATTCATTTTACTGGCATTTAGTGCCTGCATACACCTTTCACTGCAATGTTGAATGTCTGCATGTAGCTAGCTAGAAAACATTATGGGCATATCATTTGTTTCCAGGAATTAGAAATATAAAATAAATCCTTCTTTTCATTATTGACATATTTAAATGAGTTATTATAGCCATGCAAGCTTAGTACTGGTATATATACTATTGATTAAATGTTATTAACCCTCCAAATATCTGATGGTATCAAAACTCATGATTCAGTGTGGTTTGTGGGGCAGATTCACTAACATTACCTGGAAATGTATTGTGAATTTGAACTACCATTTGTACTTGAGACAGAAAAAAAAAATCAGAATTGACATCTCTACCCCTTTATGATTTATATGCCCAATAATATTTTTAAAGTAGAATTTCACAGAATACACAAAACCAATGCTTTAAAAATAAGCAGTTACTGATACCTTACATTTCAAAGAACTGAATAGAAGTATAATTGCAAATGCCTCTCCAAATACAGGTCTTTTTTATAGACAATGGAAATGGACTCTGTGATCTAACCTCTGTGAGGTTAGTCAAGCTTCTCATTTTTTGTTTAACAAATCTTTCAAGTCAGGCTAACGAATAGTATCCATTTTAATTATCAAAGTCACCAGAAGACTCATATGAGTTTTCCTGTCTCTTTAGTTTCTACAACCAGGACTATTCGCTTCATGTTTCTTGACATTCATCAGAAAACTCTTTACAAGATAGTAATCCTAACATTCCATGAATTTTCCTGAAGTATACTAGTTTCTTGGGATCTAATAGTTAAATTAAGATTCTTTATCTTTAGCAGAGTCATTAAAAATAGATACTGCTCTTAATGCACTCCCTCAGGTAGTTTATGATTTCAACTTTTCCATTATGAGTTATGTTAACTTGATCACTTAATTAAGATAGTTCTGCCAGATATCACTATAAAATTAATGTTTCTCTTTGTAATTAATAAATATTGAATGCAAACACTTAGCATTATAAGAATAATCTGTTCTCTGTCAACTTTCAATCTATTTATTTATATGAATAGACTCCTATTTACTCAATAAACAATCACCCAAGATTAACATCATTATTTAATTAGATCTGACTTTTTCCAGGTTTGCCCTATGTAAAATCTGGCATTTATTTTTTGTGCATTTTTTGTCGTGTTTTCACATGTCCTTACATTTCTAAACAGAAAGTTATTATAAGCTCATCCTGTACATACCCTGGAAATCCCAGAGTCTACTGTTTTCCTAAGGATCTGTGTTTTGTGAGTGAAGAACAGTGTTGTAATGCATGAAATATCTCCTCATTATATTCATTACTACTGAGATTCAGTTGTACCTACACTAGCTGAGCATGGTGGAATTAAGAAGTATTTAACTATGAATAACCAAGTCCCCTTTGTGGCCACCTCGTACATGGACACATTCCTCTGTTCTCTGAGGCTTTTGAAACCTTACAGCAGACAATCTCTGCTGTTTCCCTCTGAGTCCTTCCTTCCCATTTGAGTACAGTAACCTCATCTAGATGACTGTAGCTCCTTCTTCCCACCTCACTGTTCACACAACTTACTTACATCCAAGTAATGTGCCATATTGACAGGGGAATATGAAAAATGAAACCATAAGCAAGGAAGTTTATGTATCAACTTGGTAAGGTTCTACTTTCCAGTTATTCAATCAAATAATAATCAAGTTATCATGTTGAATATATATGGTGATATATTGTGTACCCTAATAATCTTATCTGGGGATCAGAGGACAGAGCCAGCCACTAGAATAGATATAGAGGCCAGACATTGGTGGCACATACCCTTAATCCTATCACTTGGTAGGCAGAGATCCATCTGGATCTCTGTGAGTTCAAGGCCACACCGGAAACAGAGTAAGGCAGTGGTGGCACATGCTTTTAATTCCAGCACTTAAGACCTCATGCCTTTGCTTGGAAAGCACACACACCTTTAATCCCAGGAAGTGACATGGCTGGGTGGAGAATAGTATATAAGGCATGAGCAGATAGGAACTGAGCAGCAGTTCAACTGTCTGAGACCCTCAGTGGTGAGGAATCAGACTTTCAGTCTGAGGATTCATGGAAACAGGATTGGCTGAGGAGTTGGTGAGGTGAGGTTGGCTGTGACTTTTCTGCTTCTCTGATCTTTCAGCATTCACCACAAAATCTGGCTCTGAATGTTTTTCCTTAATAAGATCTTTTAAGATTCATGCCACAAATGTGTTTTGTGATAAGATTAAACTTAATAATTATTTTAAGTACCAGACACTATACTACATGATTTGGGTGAAGCAGATTAGTCAGTTGGAACTTGCTGAGGAGATATTTTACTTAGAGTGTATAGCTGAGTTAATCTGTCTCTTGATGGCTTTCTTTCTTTCTTTCTTTCTTTTTTTTTGTTGATGGCTTTCTTTCATAGAGGAAGAATTTATCTGACAGTTTGCAGCTACATAGGCCCATTCCCGGAAGTAACTCTAAATTCAGGCATTCATCAATATCTATAAGATATTGGCTCTGAGACTCCCAGTAAGTATCAACATCCATAAATGTTCATATAAAATTAAGTTGCACGTGCCTTTAAACTGCACCCATTCTTCTGCATGCAGTGAATTCTCTTTAGATAACATACGATGCATAATACAAGGTAGATGCTAATAAATAATTCTCTGAAAATGCTTTCTTCATATTGCTTTGATGACGAAGATAAAAGATATACACATAAACTTGTATGAGAAGATATGAGTTTACAAATATATGGTGGTGACAGTCCACAGAAACAATTGGATCAGGGAGTGTCTTGTTTTCATTTATGCTCTGACTTTTTGGTTACCAGCTTTCCCCCCGGTGTTTCTTCTAAATGATTTACTGTTACTAATGACACAATACTAAAATACTCTGTGAATCCAAGTAAGGATTGTATTGTATACTAAGTACATTGTTTTCTCTATTAAGACATATTTTTGTCTTCAATTATGTGTGTGCCTGTGTTTCTCTGCTGGTATGTGCACATGAATGCAGTGTCCTAGGAGGTCTGAAGAGGGTGTCAGATGTCCTGGAGCTGGAATCACAGATTTTTGTGAACTGTCTGCCATAGATGCTGTGAATGGAACTTGGTCCTCTTGAAGAGCAGCACAGGCTCTTAACCACTGAGCCATTGTTCCAGCCCTCAAGTTCGTTTTTTCTTTCTTACTGAATCAATAAAACAAGTAGGCCCCCATCACCTTGGCTTCCCCTATAAAAACATGTGTAACATAACTTTTACAACAGTTTCTAATGTGTGTAAAATGCAATGAAAGAGCAGCCAAACGTCTTCATATTTTATTACCAAATATTTTTAAATATTTTGATAATTGATTAAATTATTTGGTATGTTTTTAAATACCAGTGTTCTGGGCACAGAGCTCATAGAACTGCAAAGTCAATGCTTTTGCATTTTACACTCCTGGTTTTTATTCATTGTATTAATAAGTGGATACTTTAAAACATGCGGGATGTCAGGATTCCAGGATGTTTGATTTCTGTACACAAGTTGAATATACAAGCTATTGAAAGGTTGAGCTTATGCTCAAACTTATCTTGGAAAAGCAGACACAGAGTTTGATGATTGTGGGGGACACAAATGGAAAAGTGTCCAAAGGAAAAATAAAATTTCTGTCTAAACATTCAGTGTCTTCTTATAAGTTGGTGTAGGCTTATGTTTTTTGCTTTTGATATAAAACTTCTAGAATTCCATCTCATAATTCTGTGTACATAAATCGTCATGAAAATGAAAACCAGATTCTACCCCCAAGGCTCCAGCTCTCAGAGGTTTCAGTTGTGTGATGAGCAGTGTTGACATGTCAGGTTCCTCATACTGCATGGAAATGGAGAAATGCTACATAGCTTAGTCCCAACATGAAAACAGCAACACATTTCATTTAAAGTTTGAAAACAAAAGACACTGAGGGTCTGGGGATTCAAAAGGACCATAGGCTTCAGATTTATTTTAACTTTACATTATCCAAAGTACTAAACAGGTCAGAAGAGAGATGTGAGATATAGGACATGCCTCTGGGATCAAACAGAAAGATAACCATTACAGATGACAGTAAATGAATTTGAAAATTGGGGCTGTCTGTAAACAGTGGGGGAGAGGAAACTCTTAAAAGGTATTCTGGAAAGTCATGAAATATCTCTGCACAGTGGATTTCTATTGTACCCAACTGTTCACTGTTTTCAATTTGGTTGACCCGTGAATTAATGGTGTATATACTCCATGACAAGGGAATGATATATTTTTAAGTGGCACTCTAAATTTGCCAACGCATGTACAATTTAATCTAGCCAGTCTTCCTCTCTTGCTGATCAGAATACCAAGGACATAGTGTCTATGTTTCACACTGTACTTGGTGACCCCTTCAATCTGAACAGGGCACAGGGAGCACAGATCTGTCTCAAGACACAAATCCTTTTCCTTTAACTGTCAAAGTCTCATTAGCCCTTTGCCTTGGCTCACTGCAGTGGCATTTCTCTGCTCTCTAGTGAAGTAAGGCTGCCTCCCACTGTGGTCTTTAAAGTTCAGCACTTTACTTTGACTTTAGGTGGACTGTACTATGTGGACAAAGGATATTTGAGCACACATTCATGTTGTGGTGGGATTTAGGGATCACACAATATCTGATAAGAGTATGGCTTATTAGGGAGTAACAGTGATTGACATGCTCTTTAGTGCTAAGTTAGCAGGCTCCATCTCAACACAGAAGATCCCTGCCTGGATTATAGACATCAATGTTGAAAAGCCTAATCCATGTACTCTCCAGGTACTGTGTGTGGCAATGTCTTAAAGAGACATCTTTCATATTTTTGGTAGAAGTTTCCTATAACTGAATTTTCATTCTTTGGGGGGTGAAACAAAATTCCTATTAAATGAATTGATTTTATAATACATGTTCTCAGAAACTTACAGAGATTTTTGTAGTTGTTATATACAATTAAAAACAGAGAATCTAACAAAAGTTAAGGGCTGAGGATGCAGCTCAATGGTAGAGTACTTGCCTAGAATATGAGATGCCCTATGATTCATCTCTAGTGACATACATGCACTTTAGAGTAATATTTCTGATACTCAGACTGCTAAAGTGATAATTTTGATAACAGCAATAGTAATGGGAGTTTTATCTTTCTTCATCATCTCCCATCTGCTGCTAAAAACAAGATGGGTCCCCAGATGGAAAGAATGGGTCACGTAAGTTCCTGAGACTTTCAGGAAAAAAAACGAAATACCCTGCCCTGAACCTGGGCCATAGCTTTCCCTTCACTACTATCTGTTCTTTGATCTGATTTCCTTCTTTCATTTCTAACAGACACTGGTCACTGGAGTGGACTCTACGTGTGGTTGGCTTACCCATTTTCATTCCTTTACTAGTATATGACAATGGACTGGGATAGTCCAAGGGCTGACCAACATTTTTTTGACAGAGGTGAAAAGCCTCTTCATTAAATGGGTCTCAATCATGGCAACAATAATAGAAGTGGTAGCTCTTTAAGTTCTAAGGGCTATAATCTGTACAGTAAAAAATAGCATGTCTACTGGTACAGTTCATCTATCATCAGTGCCAAGATGCTATGATGCCTTGTGATTTTTTTTTAATTTTTATTTTGCAATACAATTCAGTTCTACATATCAGCCACAGATTCCCTTGTTCTCCCCCCTCCCGCCCCCCTCATCTTCCCCCCAGGCCACCCCCCAGTCCCATCTCCTCCAGGGCAAAGCCTTCCCCACAGACTGAAATCAACCTGGTAGACTCAGTCCAGGCAGGTCCAGTCCCCTCCTCCCAGGCCGAGCCAAGCGATCCTGCATAGGCCCCAGGTTTCAAACAGCCAACCCATGCAATGAGCACAGGACCCCGTCCCACTGCCTGGATGCCTCCCAAACAGATCAAGCCAATCAACTGTCTCACCTACTCAGAGGGCCTGATCCAGTTGGTGACCCCTCAGCCATTGGTTCATAGTTCATGTGATTCCGTTCGTTTGGCTATTTGTCCCTGTGCTTTATCCAACCTTGGTCTCAACAGTTCTCGCTCATATAAACCCTCCTCATTCTCACTAATTGGACTCCCAGAGATCCACCCGGATCCTAGCCATGGATCTCTGCATCTAGATCCCTCAGTAGTTGGATGAGGTTTCTAGCACGACAATTAGGGTGTTTGGCCATCCCATCACCAGAGTAGGTCAGTTCGGGCTGTATCTCGACCATTGCCAGCAGTCTGTTGTGGGGGTATCTTTGTGGATTTCTGTGGGCTTCTCTAGCACTTTGCTTCTTCCTATTCTCATGTGGTCTTCATTTACCATGGTCTCCTATTCCTTATTCTCCCTCTTTGTTGTTGATCCAGCTGGGATCTCCCGCTCCCCCAAGCTCTCTTTCCCTCGACCCTCGCCCTTCACTACCCCCACTCATGTTCAGGCTGTTCATGTAGATCTCTTCCATTTCTCTGTCATTGGGCGATCCCCGTGTCTTTCTTGGGGTCCTGTTTTCGAGATCCCTGACTTCAAGCGCTACTATAGAGCTACAGTAATAAAAACAGCTTGGTACTGGCATAAAAACCGACATGTGGACCAATGGAATCGAATTGAAGACCCTGACATTAATCTGCACATGTATAAACACCTGATTTTTGACAAAGAAGCCAAAAGTGCACAATGGAAAAAAGAAAGCTTCTTCAACAAATGGTGCTGGCATAACTGGATATCAACATGTAGAAGGCTGCAAATAGATCCATATCTATCACCGTGCACAAAACTTAAGTCCAAGTGGATCAAGGACCTCAACATAAATCCAGCTACTCTGAACCTGATAGAAGAGAAAGTAGGAAGTAGTCTTGAACGCATTGGCATAGGAGACCACTTCCTAAATAGAACACCAGTAGCACAGACACTGAGATGTCTTGTGATTTACAGTGCTTGATGTTTGAAGATACTTTTAGAGACATTTATTTTATTTTGTTTTGTTTGTTTTTTAAATTTTAACTGCATATTTCCTTTATTTTATTTTTTGTGAATTTTTTTGAAAATAGATTTTTTTCTCATGTTTACCAGTCATGTTTGGACTATCCAGTCTCCAGTTTCTGGCCATCCAGGCAGTACAGGGCTTGGACTCCCTCTCTGGGGTGGGCCTTCCATTAAACCAAACATTTGTTGGCCACTCCCACATGTTCTGTCCCACCATTGCCCCAGCATATGTTGAAGGCAGGATAGATTCTAGGGGGAGGGTTTTGTGCCTGGGTTGGTGTCCAGGTTTCTCTTTCCATAGCCTTCAGCATAACTTCTCATGCCAAAGAGATTAGAATGTAGGGGCAAAAACTCCAAGCCCATACCATCTTGATCCCTCTATGTTCAATGAGCTAAGTAGAATTTGTGCTCTGCAATGGGCCATCGCTACCAGTTTTCAGAGGGTGACTTTCTGTCCTATCATCAGCCTGGGTCATTTAAGAGATCCCCATGGGACCTTCTTGACCAACAACTCAACTGGGTGTATTCTAGTCCCACCATTGGGAGCCTTGCCTGGCTACAAAAGATGTTCAAATTCCATAGCCTTCATTACTTTAAGTATTCAATAGGGCTACCCTCAAAGATTCCAGGAACTTTGCACCCTGCCCTCCAAATACCTCCAAATTCCAGCTGTTTTTCCCTGCACTTTGTCCCTCCACACACCCACCTGATCCCTTCCACTCTTGTTCCCACCCATACCCAGTTCACCCTTAGAATCTATTCTATTTCCCCTTCCCAGGGAGATCCATTCCCCCCCCCTTACGTCCCTCCCCTTCACCTAACCTCTCTAGGTCTGTGGATTCTACCTTAGCATTTACTTAACAGATAATATTCACTTATAAGTGAATACATATCATATTTATCTTTCTGTATCTGTGTTACCTCACTCAGGATGATTTTTTTCTAGTTGCATCAGTTTGTCTGCAAATTTCTGATGCCATTTTTTTAAGCTACTGTGTAATACTCCACTCTGTAAATATACCACAATTTCTTTATCCATTTTTTCAGTTGAGCAATATCTAGTTTGTTTCAAGTTTCTGGCTATCATGAGTAAAGCCACAATAAACAATGTTTTTAATGAAAAACAGAGAAATAATAGTTGCTGCATACACATCTCTACTGACAGATATAAAATCTACAAAAGAGAAAGTAATACTTTACTCAATTTCATTCACTGATTAGTTGTCATAAAAGTCTATTTAGCTATTTTACCTCCACATAGCTCAAGCATACTCATGATAGCAAATTTTCAGAGGGCATTTGAAGCACCGGCTGTGAAGTGGGCCTGAACACTATGTTTTTCCCTTGACTCATGAACTTTTTCCCTGTTTTTGAGAGAGTATCATGTGGTCTATGTTGGCATCAACCTGGACATGTAGCTAAAAATGATTCCCAACTTCTGATCCCCCTTTATCTAACTCCCAATTACTGAGGCAAGCACAATCAGTTGATGTAGTGCTTGGGGCGGGGGGTCAAGCCGAAGGCTTCTGTGTTAAGGAAGCTCCCTACCAACTAAGTATCACCCCAGCTGCCCAGTCTTAGAATTTTTGAAACAGAAATGGAAGTGGATGTCCTAAACTAATTATTTGGAAAGTAATAGCAGTTCAGATTTATTTGTCTTATAAATTCTAAAACAAAGGAAAACTTTGCCATCAGCATAATATCTATTAATAGCAATTCCCTACTAATCCTCAAATGTGACATAACTAAAAGGAAAGAATCACTTTCTTACCTTGTGTTTGCTTTACCAAGTGTCTGGTTTAGAAGCAGGACTGGTTCTTCTCATTTCTCTCAAGTTTCAAATTCTCTGAATTTGATCTTTTCTTCTTTGCTTACCTGGTAAGTCCAGTATGGCTTCTTAACTCTGAACCCAGATTTCCTTCCATTTCATCCAAGGGTGTTCTATATTCACCTCACTAAACAAGCTCTGATATCTGCCCCTTTTTATAATTCACACTTCAAGATTGACAATTATAGTAGAGTGTATTATAATGCTCTTTTGTTCTAATACTCTTCCCTTTCTAATCTGTCATATCCTCCTCTAGGCTCCTTTCTCAGCCTTGCTGCATATTTCCATTCCCTACCCCTCAAAACACTTCCTGGAACCTTGAATAAAATTTTGATTACAGATAAGAACTCATTCAGATGTACCCCTGTGCTCAGCCCATTTTTGCCTATTCTTACCAATTGTTTGTGACATTCCTCTGACCCAAACAGTCTATGTAGTGTGTTTTAATTCATACTATTCAAAATATATTGTGTTCTGTAATATATAGCAGATTGCCTTCAACAATATGTTATAGTGTAGCTAGAAGTTTCTCCAGTCCTACCTGGGCTCTGCAGTCCTGTAGCCTGCTTATAAAATAATCACACAGAGGCTTAATATTATTTATAACTGCTTGGCCATTAGCTAAGGCTTACTACTGAGTAGCTCTTACACTTAAACTCAGCCTATTTCTGTTAATCTATATGTCGCCACATTTTCTGTGGCTTTATCTGTGTGTCATTACATGCTGCTCTCCTTGTCTTTTTGTTATATATAACAAAAAAGGACTCACAAATATAGGAGAGATAGGATATCTTCTTTGATTTTGCCAAATACAAATAGACTAGATATTATAACTATAATTCTTGCTTGATTTGTTATATGTAATTTTACTATGTTAAAGTTAAAACCTTCTTTTTTAATTAAACAGAAAAGGGAAAATGCTGTGGGATAATGATTTTGTACACTAGTTTAATAAAAGGTTGATTGACCAGTAGCCAGGCAGGAAGTATAGACGGGATAAGCAGACAAGGAGAATTCTGAGAAGAGGAAGGCAGAGACAGGCGATGCCAGCCTGCTGTCCAGGGAGCAGCATGAAATGGCACACATGTAAAGCCATGGAAAATGTGGTGACATGTAGATTAACAGAAATGGGCTGAGTTTAAATGTAGGAGCTAGTCAATAGTAAGCCTGAGCTAATGGCAGAGCAGTTACAAATAATGTTAAGCCTCTGTGTGGTTATTTTATAAGCAGGCCACAGGACTGAAAGGCCCAGGCAGGACCAGATAATCTTCTAGCTACACTATAGTAACTAGAACTCATTTCCATGAGGTGCAGAGAAGTTTTATTGTATTTTTTGTTTGTTTTGTTTTGTGTTTTGGTTTTTGTACTTTTGTTTTTTGTTTTTTATTCTTTCAAGACAGTGTTTCTCTGTGTAGCCTTGGTTGTCCTGGAACTCAATCTGTAGATGAGGCTGTCATCAAACTTAGAGTATCTGCCTATCTCTGCCTCCCAAGTACAGGGGTTGAAGGCATGTGAGTTGTACTAGTGATGTTTGTTTTTGAACCATCAAGATTATAATAATGCCAACACCCAAATAAGTCAGTGTTTTAAGTTGTTCTTTGCCTTAGACTCTTTTTAAAGAAGGTTTTTAAGAACAGAAAGAATAGTCAGGCATGGCGGCACATGCCTTTGTTCTCAGCATTCGGCAGATCTCTGTGAGTTGGAGGCCAACCTGATCTACAAATCAAGTTCCAGAACAGCCAGGACTGTTACACAGAGAATCTCTGTCTTGAAAAACCAAAAAAAAAAAAAAAAAAAAAAAAAAAGAAAGAAAGAAAGAAAACAGAAAAATGAAATGAAGATGTAAGGTTTGGGTTGGATAAGATATGAATGAATAAAGAATAAAGTGTAAACATTCAAATAAATTATCAAAATGATTTGCAACTCCTTTCTGGATTGTGCAATATGCAAAACTACATTCTATTTCAAAAAACAAAGTTTTAAATATATGCTGTTGTGGAACAAAAAGAAAAGAGTCTGGTTTAGAATATTAAATAATCAAGAATGTTTATGTTTCTTGGATATTGTGATTACAATAACTTAGAGTTAAATTGGCATAGTGAAGAGCAAATTGTACAATGTAAGCGTCACCTTGGATTCGGTGTAGTGAGACAAGAGCAGTAAGCATGGGTAATGCATTTGCAAAATGAGTTAACATTATAAATTTACAGTAGTTCTCAAGAGAAAAAAATGGATAATGGAGCTGGTGTAGAGACTTTTTTGTGTTGTGCCTGGTCCTTACACATTTTATCCAGTTTCTATGGAATCTCCTGTGCTTCTCAACTAGAGGAGCCTGTGGAGTATTATGCTACAATCTCAGTCTCCTGTTAGGAAACTAATGGTGACTCTCTTGGCTTCCCCCAACTTGTCAGTTATTTAATGAAAAGAAACCGTCTTTCTCTAGTAGACTTTGCCAAGTTTCTCCATAAATTATTCTTCATATTCAGAAATTGGTTTATTATCCCTATCATAGGATGCTATAGATTATTTTCCCACTTCTTGAACAGCAGCTCAAGATTCTAATCCAATTTCACAGCTACTCTGATTTAAAATAGATACAAATAAAGAGGTTATTTCAAAGCAGTTTAATGGGTATAATGAATAATTCCTGAAACTTTCATTTATAACCTTGGACACTATGAATCCATAAAATACCAAGGAAGTGTTCTTTAAAATCATATATATATATATATATATATATATATATATATATATATATATATATAGAGAGAGAGAGAGAGAGAGAGAGAGAGTTGAAAATAAAACTCAGCTCAACATCCACCCTCCAATAATACATTTCATGTTTTCATTGAAAAGGGATTTATCTTTGAGTACCTTGCCAGTCATATATCTTTATCCTAAATATAACTTTTCACATGACACTTCTCTACAAATAAAATAAATTGAAGAGTATCTTACAATGTATTGAAAGCCAGACGATCTGAATTTCATTCCTGTTCTTCCATGAAAAGAATACATTTCATCTGACTTCACGTCTCAGAGATGTGTCTCACTCCAAGATACTTGGCTGTATTCCAGAAAATTTTCTTATAACCTTGTGCGACTTAAGAGCTTAAATACTTTCTTTGTCTGGTGGAAATTTTCATGGTCAAAAATCAAATAGCTCTCAATTCTCTCTGGGATGACAGACTTCTGCTCAAGTATGCTTTAGTTTGTGTTTCTAACCCCTTCTACAGACACATGCATCCACACTCCCTGGAAGGCTTTCCTTCAGCAGCGTGTGGATCACAGACTTAGACTGCCTTGCCCATTGATGAATAAATAGACTGAGATGAAAGATAACAAGGCATAGCACAAAACCATTCAAGAGTGATTTCTTTTGCAGAAATTAAAATGTTCTAGTGTCCAATAGCTCAGCTTTCAATAGTAAAATTTTCATTAGATACATAGAAAACACCATGGGTGTGTAAATTTTGTACTTTTAAATACAGAAAATGCTTGCACCAGTTACATGGTAATCATCTTGAATCTTGTCAAGTCAGAACTATAGAATATTAGAAGTCATCTAATGTTGCAGGTGATGCAGTCAGGGAACAGCAGGTCTTCATGCTTTATTTGGTCATATGGTAGGCAGTACTGAACTGTTTTAGCATGGTTGAGGGAAAGTATTGGAAGATGCACCCACCTCAGGCTTCTAACCATCCTCTATATCTATGCATTTCTTTCCTTTTCTATTCCCCCTTTCTCATCATCTCCCCTTTACTTGAAACTTGAGAGAAATTCACAGATGTTTGTCATTTTTCAACAGCTTATATTTTGAGAACTAATTTTGTCACTGTATAATTGAGTTAAACATATGTAGTCCATATATGTTGAAGTCTGCTAGTATAGTATAGCATCAGCTAGGCATTCAGTGACCAATTTGCAAAGCTAGAGGTGACTAGGAAGCTGTATGTAGCCCATGATAATGTGGATCCACATTCCTATGAAGTCAGCTCATAGGGTACATGGGTTTTGTCATAGGGATAGTTCATAACATCAGGTACAGGCTTACCTCATAGGGTCAACTCATAGAGTCCACACATGGGGTCAACTTATAAGGTCACACTTTGGCAGAGCAGTATAAGCTAGTCCAACTAAGACCATTGTATGGTAGATACACAGTGGCCCTATTACAGCAACAACACTCTGTGATGAAGAGATAATTTATAGAAATTTAGGTAATTTATAGAAAACAACCCTGGATTATGAAGGAGTTGGTGGACTAATGTCACCCATCCATTCTCCATCTATGCTGCTGCAGTTACCAGCAGTTGATACAAGTGACGGTATCTTATCATGCTGTTTGGGGCCTTAGCAATGTTTCCTTTTTTAGTTATATAAGATTAACTGGAATTTACATGATCTGGATTATGACAGAGTTTCATAGATCCTGTCTACCCTCTGCAAAGAAAGAAAAATCCTTATATAATTCTAACTTTTGAGTGTATTGCAGGTTGGATAAAACACATCTGAAAGAATAGTAAAAGCAGCAGTGAAGGAGTTAAAGTAAGTATTTTGAATGAGTAGGAAAAAGAACTCCTTAGAGTTGTAAGGTTGATAAATGAAAATCCCTCTGCCAGAGCTGTGTTCCATCTCTTGAGTAGCTGGACAGAGAAGACCATGATGTTCCTATAAGGCATAAAAGCTCTTTTTAAAGTTATTGGTTGCACACCATATCCAAGTCCATATTGCTAAAGGAACCACATACTTTCCCTGTAGAACATGGAGAAATCAGACCTCAAATGAGGTGGATGCTCCTTGCTTGCTGGCTGTCTACTTAAGTATCAATAGTCTCTATACAAACTTCTGGAAGATAATTGTCCCCAGTAATGCTTCCCAACCAAACAGTTAGGCAAGATGTGCTCACTAATGCAATCATAGCATGATTGCTATGGATGTTGCTTTGGAACAATCTTTGTATACTGTAAATAAGTATTGCTCCCATTGTTTTAAAAAAAAGCTGATTGGCCGATGGCTAAGCAGGATTTATGGGGCAGAGAGAATGCTGGGAAGAAGAAAGGCAGAATCTTAGAAGTCTTGAGCCAGATTCAAAGGAAGCAGGATGCATAGAAAATGAGGGTAACAAGCCATGTGGTAGAACCTACATAAGAAATATGGATTAATTTAAGTTGTAAGAGCTAGTTAGTAACAAGTCTAAGGATGTAACTATTTGCTTTCCAGTTGTAGTTAAAACTCATTGCACAGGAGTGAACTTTGATTCTGTAAACCAGGGCTAAAGTCGGTGGTTGGGAAGCTCATTGAACTTAATGGGTAAACAATTGCTATGGTGTGGTGGTATTGTGTTCCCCGAAATATTGTGCACCCTAATAAACTTATCTCGGGTCAGAGAAACAACAGCCACAATATTAAACATAAAGGTTAGGCAGTGGTAGCACACGCCTTTAATCCTAGCATTCCAGAGGCAGAAATCCACTGTTCAAGGATGGTGACTCACGCCTTTAATCCCAGAAAGCGAGCCTTTAATCCCAGGGAGTGGTGGTAGAAAGCAGAAAGATATATAAGGCGTGAGGACCAGAAACTAGAAGCTTTTAGCTGATTAAGCTTCAGGCTTTCGAGCAGCAGTTCAGCTGAGAGCCATTGGGATGAGGACACAGAAGCTTCCAGTCTGAGGAAACAGTATCAGCTGAGTTATTGGCCAGGTGAGGTGGCTGTGGCTTGTTCTGTCTCTCTGATCATCCAGCATTCAACCCAATAACTGGCCTCAGGTTTGATTTTACTAATGATACCTCTAAGATTCATGCTACACTATGGTTTTGTTAAATATGTGTGATCAGCCTATTAAATTGCCTTGTAGACGTTTGTTTCTATGCCCATAGATTACAACTTCTGTCATTCTCAAATCAGTATCATTTTGCAAAGGTAGTAGGAGATACCCATAGCTTGTCAAGCTACTAAGAGTAGCCTTTTCTGTGGTATTAACTAATGTTCAACAATCCATGGGGGAAAATAATCATTTGTATCAGCATTTTTGAGGCTCAGGGAGCATTGTGGTAGAGAAAGCCTAAGGAAGAAGAGAGCCAGAAGTAACATAAGGCTTCTTTTAAATAAAGATTGAACCAAGCTCCATTGTAGCATATTTGCTTTTCACCTGTGATTGACTCTGTGGTTATAATGCTGTAATTCACATACCATTTCTGGAATTTATTTTCAATCAATTCTAGTACCTTTGGAGTAGGGAATCCTCTTCTGGTTTCCAAAATTCCTAAGCATGGTCCAGGCTGCAATCTTGCTGATTTGGGTTCTTGGTTTGGCTTTCATACTATTATTTTACTTTTTGAGAATAAAATGTATTTGCCTCATTTCCCCCTTTCTCCTCTAATCTCTTCCATGTACCTATACCCCTTGCTCAGAGACTTTGCTTACTTTTATGTTTTTCTGTTTAGATTCTCTTCTTGGTGAACTCTGCATAGTTGCTTCTGTTTCATTATTCAACATTTATCCTGACTCTGGCTTTCTCAGAAAACTTACTTCTCCTTTTTACATCCATTTCTGAATCTTCTCTACTAGCTTAACTCTTGAGTATGCACAATCCCTTTAATTTTCTGAAAACATAAGCTTGATCCCTGACTTTCCTCTAAGTCTAGCTTAAATATGTTCTTTCCTAGATCATTCATAATTGTTATTAAGTTATGGCAGGACTGCTTCCTCCTGAATACTGTGTTATCATTCATGGTACTGATACACTGGTCAAGACCTCCCCATCTGTCTCCTGCTCATTCCTGCTTGCTAAGCATACCTCCTTCACTTTTGACTCTCTTGGCATCATTTTAAGAGTTTAGAAAATCTTTATTGTACCAGTACCACATAAGCAGTGCAAGCAGCTTTGTAAAGTATTTTTAGAATCTTATTGTAAAAGGCACAAAATATAATAGGTGGTTCCTTGTGGAGTAGAAAATTACTTGTATTATGTGCAAGGAAAGCTACTGGCATGAGCTGCATCTCAGCTTTTTGTGAACAAGAGATGCTGCTAATATGTGAGTTATGGTTTGTCTCCCAACCCAGCCCATGTCTAATTACACTGTAGAGGCAGAGTAGGCACTAAATTCACAAGCAGCAGAACCTCACTTTGACTCCCATCAGCATCACATTGTTGTTCTTCTGATATTTAGAGAACTTCACAATTACACGTTTTACACTATTGAGGGATCCGGCCTGTAATTACACAGTTCAAATACAACAGTTCTGGTTACTGTTCAAATATGTGTAGCTACATGGGATTAAATATATTCAACACTAATTACATAGAAATGTGATGGGACCATTTATTTCTTCTATTATGAATGTGGAGTGAGACGGTATAATGCACCTCACTTGCATGTGACTGCAACGCCTAACTCTGCTGGAAGCATTGCATGAACATTCAGGTAGGGCAATGTCTTTGAAATTTTAACACCTACTTAATAAACACTATACAAATAAATGAATGAAATCTATTGTGAAATACCTTGTGTAAATAGTGTGTATGTATAACTCGTGTGTTTTTAAGTTCTTTTAACTGGTTTATTTCTCCTCTTTGCTTGATGTACCATCAGGTAATATCACAAATGAACAGCAGATGGCGTTGAGTTGAATAGCACAGTTTCTCAATCTTCAATGAGTGCTGGAAACGTACCGGAGATGGCATGCATTCACATAATAACGTGCAAGGTTCGTTTTGAAGAAGAAAGCACGCATGGTCAGATAATACTCTTGGGGTTAAAGTCTGATCAAGCATTCAAATCCCAGTGGATTACTAATACACTACTCTGGTTTTTCGGATAATTATGGCTCAAGTTCATAATAGACAGAAAAGTACAAGATGACTATCAAAATTCAATCTTGACTGCCACTCACTGGCTGAGTAGTACTTGGAAAAAACTTGGTTTTCATACTTTTTCTACATTTATTGAAAAAATATGACTACTTCAAAGTTTTCTTTTAAGTAGGAAAGTAGGGATGGGTCTGGGGGTTGTTAAGGGAAGGACTTAGAGAAGAATATGATTAAAATATGTTACATGAAATTCTGAGAGTACCAATAATTTTTCAATCTTTATGAAATACCACATGTTCCCCACAGATGCTCTAGATATTTTGATCACATGGTAAAAGAGGGTTGATACCTGTTTCAATATTAATAAACTTCACTCCACAGTTGGGAATTCCTTTATCCCCTTTTAAAGACTTATTTTTGGTGATAATGGAGACAAGTTACAAAGAGGAAGTATTCCAAGGAAATGAGTTGATGAACATTAGCACATGGGATGGCAGCATTTCATGGTGCTTCAGCCCAGCCAGGAAAGGCAAGGGGATGCCACTAGATTCTCAAGTGGGTACTAAAAAAGACATACACAGGGAGGGACTTGGGAGCAGTCATTGCTTAGACAGTTACTTCTAGTCTCTGCAGAAGACTCTCTAGGGTACAAATATCTTTGGGATTCTTCATCTAGTCCCTGTCAATAATTTTCTCATGTCTTTAGCTGGGCCTCTTTACAACTATCCACCCAGTTTATTTACATGTAAAATGAAAGGCAGGACTGGACACAATTCCTCTTTGAGATCCTATAGTTGTATAAATATTTGGTTCTCTCTAAATGACAAACATTTTCATTTGAACATAAAGATATAATCCAAAGGTCTGTTTTATGGGTCTCATTGCTCCATAAAACAACCACTCTAGATAGTCACCATGATTGAGATACCATATTACCCCAGATACTTTAGCCATCCCAGCCACTTAACTGATCCCAATGATGGTCCTGAACATACAGCTCTACACCCTTCAAAAGTAGTGCACAGTGAAATCCAGAGGTACTATAAATCTCTAGCTGGTAAAACTGTTAAGAAAATGAAATGATTAAATGCTTTAGGCTATTAAATTTCAGTGAAATTGGTTACTCATCAATAGTAACTGAAACTATGTGCAAACTGGTCAATTAGCTTTGACAAAGCTACCAAAGCCTTAATTTCCTCATCTGTGAACAGCAGATAATAGCATCAAGGCTTATCCTTGATAAATGGGAAATAATTCATGTGATTAATACATAACAAATAATGATTAAGACAAGATTAGGAACAGAAGAAAATTTCAGTATGTGATAGGTAATTATTACAAAGGAAAACACTGTCAAAATTTGATAGATTTGATTATAGGAGTCTCATCCGTGTATAATGAAGGCTTAATAATTGGAAAGTTAATGAAATAATTGGAGTTAACTTATACCTCCAACAACTGGAAATTGCAGAAGATCTGAAGTACTCGAATGATGTCTTAGACCCAATTTATATTGGATATACCTGATGGCACCTTTAGGTGTAGCTTACATATTGATGGGAGTGGTCCTCATCCCTGAAGCCATACCAGACTTCTAGAAAGTTCCATGTTAGTTGCCACCTGTTTTCCTGGCTTTTTAGGAGTTACCAGCTAGCAGTAGAAGTTTGTAGCCACCCACCCTTTTCCTCTTTGATTCCAAGGAAAGCTCCTTGATACTGTTTCTACACTGGACATGTTCTTTATGCTCCCAATCCACTTTCTTTTACCACAACTTTTCCATCACTTACATGACCTGCTTCCATTCAAAACTGGGTTTGTGTGAGGTAATGGGATACACCCTTGAAGAATGTGCTTTACAAATTTTCTGTAATGCAGGTTGACTTTAATAACTTTTTATTGTATTATAATACCCCCATTAATTGTCTCCATTATATTACAGTTACTATATTAATTTTTATGTGTTAAACACACATGTGTTGACATATATATATATTTCTCTTATATATTTTCATGTATTAAATTTTTACTCCAAATTTATGACCTGAGTAATACAATTTTTTAAAGGTGAACTGGAGAAGATTATTATCTTTCACTAATGAAATGTTTCTCATGTTTGTATTTAGGAAACTAAATTTCCTTCCATGATCACCTTGAAGATTACTGCTAATAATGAATGAAAGTAGGCTATGTGAGTACCTGATGGAAAAATTAAACAGCTTTGCCTTCTACTGTGGTCCCTACACCAACCAACCCCCAGAAGCTATGTAATCATATGGTGTGTTAGAAAAGATGTTATCATCAAAGAGGATGAAAAAAATCCTGTCCTTATCACAGCTTAGTGTTCTAACATCTGCATCTTAGCTGACCCTATCAGTGAGACAAAAAGAGTGTTTGTTATCTATTTTCCGAGATAGACTCTGCATTAAGAATTAGATCTCTCCTGCTGCAAGCACTGTGCTCTGGAGTTCATGAGTCTCTTGTGTATTGTCACTACTCCAATGGATCATTCCTGAGTTACTTTTTATTCCTACAGTAAATTAAATTGAAAGACTGCTAGCACTGCTCAGTACACCCCTGAGACAGCTGTAACTTAATACAGGTCGGGCAGCCAATCAGTAATGGAGAGAAACAGAGGCCAAAGACTTCTGAGCGGAGTCTATTAGACCAATCATAAGCTGTTACCCAGTCCTCAGTGGCAACAGGACATTAAGCAGGTATTGAGGTGAGTAACATGTTACACTTGTCTAAATCATATCACTTGCCACCTCTTGGGATGCCAAGCATTGTAGACAATGATAATCTGTAATGTGAAACTGAAGCTCCATTGTTGACATCAACAAAGTTTCTCTCTCTCTCTCTCTCTCTCTCTCTCTCTCTCTCTCTCTCTCTCTCTCTCTCTCATTTCTTTTATCTCTTAGGTAATGTGGTTTAAGGAAGGAGCCAGGGTAATATCACTACAAGTTAGTACAGATTTCTCTGTATTATATGTAATTTCCAGAGTATTGTAGAGCCATAGGCACTTTGAATCCCGGAATATTGTCTGTCAAGCCATTTCAGGATTTTTCAATCTCCTTTTAATAATTCTATTGGAAAATATTTATTTCTTAAATGATGTTATCTATCAAGAAACTAAATGTCACCTAACAGACTATTCAATTCTTTAGTTTTCTAATTCAATTAATATTGTGCTTTTCTAATATTCTATACTTAAGCTCTTCTGTTATCATTTGTACTGTAATACACCACCACATCTTAGGCACATACAACGATGACTTTCTCTGGCCCCTGTCACTCTCCATGTCTCTGATGCCACTGGAAATTCCTGTAACTCTCCCAGTAATGTCTGTTGAATCAATATGGTTTTTTATTCCCTTTTCAATACAATGTTTCTCTAATGAGGAATGATCATTCTGCCTCTGAAGCTGAATCAGGTTCCATTTCTAGCTATAAAAACACACTTGTTATTTGGAACAAGTTACTTAAATTTTATACCTCAATTTTCTCTACTGAAAACTGATATCTAGGTGTTTTATAAATTGATGCCCCAGACAATTTTTCAACAAACTTCTTCCTGTTTTGGGGCATGTGGCCATCTCTATACCAACACCATCAACTGAATACCCTAAGCTTCTCTTATCCTACCTCTGCCTTTTTGTCTCATAGACAACCTCATCTTACATTTTCAGAAGAGGTGTTTCAACTCATATCTAAATATTTTCACACTTCTCAAATTTCACCTCAGTAGATCTGTTCAGGAGTATGAGGTTTCAAAGATTATTTAAATGTTTCTGTGTGGCAAGTGATATTAGATCAAATATTATTATATTATTAGAGGCACTGTATTACATGAGCTTTATCGAATGGCCCAAGACACAGAACAGAAATAGAATTCTTACTACAGACACAGACTGAAAATTCTCTTTAGCTAGTCTTTCTACAGCAGTGTAGCAGTGAAGTTTTGGTAATGGGTAATGAGTGAACTCATTAAGATATCTTTGAAAGTAACCTGCGGCTTCTTCATGTGTTTATGAAAAAGGGACATATTCACTGGACAAATATTTATTGGATCCACCTTTGAGGTCATCGGCGCATTCTTAAAATTAAAACCAAATTTATTTTCTGATAATATTATTTTTAAATTAGTTGAAATTTTAATTAATTGAAAAAATAAACAATATATAATGATCATGTTTTTCCTCCCCCAACTCCTCTCAGACTTCCTCACTTCCCCATTTCATCTCCCCAACTCCATGCTTTTTCTTTCTTTCTCTCTTTAAAAATCAAACACATCGTGGTCCTACTACTGCCAGGGTCTGTGTTGATGTCTGTGGTTCCTATTGCCATGAGGGCCTTGTAGATTCCTGGGGTCTGGGCTGACGTCTGGAGCTGTGTTGCTGTCAAAGGACCGTGCTACCACTAGGGCCATGCAGATCTGGTTGGCCTGAACTACCACCTGGGGCCGTGGTAACATCCAGACCAGGGCTGCTGCCTAGGACTATGTCTGGGTCCAAGGTCTGACAGCAGCCGTGGTCTGTGTTGCCACCAGAGGTTACACAGAAGTTTGGGGTCTGCCGCAATCTGTGTCCTTGTTGGAGTTTGGGGGCCATAATGCCACCAGAGTCATCTTTATCTGAGTGACCTGTGCCTCTACCCAGAGCCAGAATATCGATGGCATCTGGGCCCAAGCTGCTGTAGGAGATCATGTCTGAGTCTGAAGTACTCCTGCAGCTAAGTCTGTGTTGATGTCTACAGTCCATGAAGCTTCAGGGGACCATAAGAACGATGTATTCATAATGGAATCAGAGGGCCATGATGAGCCAGCCCTGCCCTTCTCTGGGATAGTTGAGGCTACTGCAAGAGAGCTGGGCCCACAAACACACATTCAGGACAGATGGCCCCATCTTTTACTACAGGGAGTAGGGAAGAGCTCACCCTGATGGTATGGGCATGGGGGAGATGGATCTTTCACTTGCCTTAGGGGGGCAGCCCTGGTGGCCTAGACTGACCAGCTGAGCCACCACACAGGTATGTAGCCTGGCCTAGGGTTAGCCCACCCTAATATCTACCGCATCTAGGAGCTGCTGGAGCACATGAAGGCACTGGTCCTGTGGAAGAATACCTGCAGGATCTCCATGACACAGAGCAGCTTTGGGATATCCAAGAGGAATTCTGATGAGAATCCAGTGATGATGGTGTACCAAAACCCAGAGGGCTTGAACCAGATCAGTGGCTCATTGCAATGAACATTTGCAAGCAAAGCCGATTAGACAAGATGGTATACTATGTGACATATCAAAGTTCCCAGTACCATCGGGATGAATGAAGAAATGTTGGAGAGGCACGGAAGATGGAGGAGCGTGGAGGTTTATTTGTTTATTTTTATTGTTGTTGTTTTGTTTTCGTTGTTTTGGATTTTTTTGTTTTTTGTTTGTTTGCTTGTTTTGTTTTGTTTTTATTTTAGTTTGGGATGCTGCTGTGGGGGTGGGGGAAGGTATGGAAGGAATGGGAGGATTAGTGGAATTTTGGTGCATGATGTGAAATTCCCAAAGATTCAATAAAGAAATTATGTTAAATACAAAAAAAGAAAAAAATCAAACACACACATAACTCTCTCTCCCTCTCACTCACACACACATACACACACACACACACACACACACACACACACACACACACACACACACATACACACACACACACATTGGAAACCAGAAACTATAATATACAAACAAAAGACCAATAACACACACACACACACACACACACACATGCCCACTTGAGACAAAATGTTGAATAAAATACCATTGAGTGAGTTTTGTGCTGTCCTTCTACTACTGGGCATGAGGCCTACCTTGCCATGTGGTTTAATATCCCCTGTGAAACTCAACTGATGATAAATAATTTTTCCTTGACAAGTGGATATCGGGTGCAGACAGCCTCTTGGTTGGGGTGGGAGCTTTCGTCCATTTTCCCTTCTTGTCTTTGGGACTTACTTTTGAAACCAGTTGTGTCATCCACAGATAAAATTGTACAAAATCACAGCTTGTTGCCACTGTCCTCCAGCAGAAACTTTGTGAGAGTTACAAGAATAGCAAGTATGTGAGACATGTTTATGACTGGTCATAAGAACTAATCTAGCTTCAGGACAAGCATTCTTCAGTTTCATCAAGAATATTTTGGTAAGTCTGCAGACAATTTTTCCCTCCTATTTGGTAATATTTGATCCAGGACAGGGCTTCCTGCATGCTAAGCAAGTGTCCATAACTGAGCAGTATTTCCAACCCACTTCGATTTGTGCTCTG
Organism: Peromyscus californicus insignis; assembly: GCF_007827085.1. NCBI lineage: Eukaryota > Metazoa > Chordata > Mammalia > Rodentia > Cricetidae > Peromyscus > Peromyscus californicus. The sequence continues at coordinate 13,518,221 of NW_026294402.1, forward strand.
ACAAAGGTCTTTTTAAGCTAACCAGGCTTGTCCAAGTTAATTGAATCTCTCTAGGAATCTAGATTATTCATATGTGCAGGAATCTAGATTATGGGTATGTGCCTGTACAACTTGATGGTCCTTGTTTTGACTCAGTGTATTCTTCGTTAGGAAGATTACAAATGCAGGTGATCTCTTTAGTTCCATAGAGTAAGCTTGTGACTGTGTATATTGGCAGACTTACTGGTTTATCATGCCCCAAAACTATATAAACCATTGTTTTTCTCTGGGTCAGATTCATAGTTAATCCTTATGACTACTATCTTTAAAAATGTTTTTGGTCTGTGATTTTGGCATTCTTTGTTTTTAATTCTTAAAACTAGATATTAAGTGAGTTGATCCCAAACTCATTGTAGAGAGATGAGAATGATTTCTAATGTAGCCTAAGGCTTAGGGCAAGATAAGCAGGCTATATAGGTGTCAGGAATCTAAGCAATTGCTTTCTTTGGCTTTGTATTTAAGATTCCATAGCAGTAATCTGTCAGTGAAGACATTCCCATTCCTCCTAGGAAGCTTTTCACCTGTCATCCCAGTGCTGGTGAAGAGGACTTCTTTTGTCTTTCCTATGGCCAATTGCAATGTTTAACACATTTGTGGGGGATGCCTACACTCACCATAAACCTGAACCATCTCGGCCTTAGGGGGTGATGTTTTAAGAATTTGTGAATATGACAGTTACAATTAGTATGGGGGAAAGTCTGTGTTTTGTATCCTAATTAGATTTCGTTCTATTGATTAAAAATATTTTATATACAAAAGCTTGTAATGCTTGTCTATAATCTATTTCCAGTGCTTACCAGTAGGTGAAGAAATTCTAGTACATATATATATATATACATACATATATATATACACACACATATATATGTATATGTATATCTATATATGTATATCTGTATGTATATATATATTACTTATAGAATAATTCCTTCCTACCTCATCTATAGCTCTATATATACTTAAATGAATCATTTCCATGCACTAACACATTTAGCATAATATCTTTGTAAATGAATTATTATCTTCTTCAATTTATAGACAAATAAAACTAAGACCCAAGAGAGGTCAAGAGACTTGCGTGTTGTCACTCAAATATAGCAATTTAGTTGACAGTAATACAATTGTTAATTATTATTATTAGTAATGCTACTACAACTCCAGTAGATGTCTTTAATTGAAATGTTCTTATTCTAGTTCCTTAGTATTTCAAGAATGGAACAGAGCTGAGCATAAAGTGTCTGTGTTCAAAATATCTGATATATGAGGTACAAAGCTATCAATCATAGAGAGATGAAAAATGAAAGATGAAGAATGTACATTATTGTGTCCTTACTTCAAACACTTATGAAAATATATTTCCTTTATGTTGACATCCTATATATGCTGGGCAGTCATCAACTCTCCTAATCAAAATCCTACTTTTCTCACTGCTGTGTTCTCAATGGTCAGAGTTTACTTGGCACATAGCTGGTGATCAATAATACTTTGGATGGATGTCAGACTGTGCTAGGAAGACATGTAGTGGTTTTTTTCTTCCCTGAATTTTCAGATGGGGAGAAGCTCAGAAGAAAATTGTTAAAAACTTTAAACATTCAGGAAAAAATCCCTATTTTTCCACATTGGTACATTGAGCTCCAAGTACCAAAACTGATATTTAGCTTATGGTCCAGAGAATTATTGGTTATTATAAGCGCCAGATCTCATTACAGATGGTTGAGAGCCACCATGTGGTTGCTGGGAGTTGAACTCAGGACCTCTGGAAGAACAGTCAGTGCTCTTAACCACTGAGCCATCTCTCCAGCTGAATTATTGGTTATTATAATCAGCCCATGGTGATTTGGAGTTATGGGCCAAGATTATACAGCATAAAGGCAAGAACTTGGACAAATGATGTTCATGTCATGGTAGAAGAAGGAGCAGAGTGTGTAAACCTTGAATTTTTGCTTAACTTCTCCTTTTATTCCATATGGATGCAAAAAATCATATAATGGTGCTGCCTGAATCACAGAGGACCCTCAGTTTTTAGTTAATCTTCTTTAGAAATTCCCTCACTGACACATTCAAAGTATAACTCAACTCTGTCTCCTAGGTAATGCCACATCCTATCAGGTTGACAATGATGGGCAAGAATCACAGGTTTATCACCCCTCAAACTGACCATCAAGCATCTCACTTTAAAACACAACATTCCGTCTCCTGACCCTCATAACATATATTCCTATTCTATAATGTAAAGTTCGTTTTAGCCCAAATTCAGAAGTTTTCAGAGTCTTGACAGTTTCACCATTGTACAAGCTTCAATATAAAGTTTCCTTTGAAAATCAAAGCAATATTTACCTGTAAGTCTCTGACTCCTTTTTCTTAAAAATAGCAACCTTATAACATTTAATGGGATGTAGGCACAGAAAATAGGGGGATTGAAACAAAACTAAAATGAAGCAGGGCTCTATTCAGGGAGTCTGAGCCTGCCATGACTTGCATGGTCTCCAAACCTTTTGGAATCTTTGTGAAATATACCTTGATAATTTGTGCCCAGGCAAAGCCAGGATCACAAGGATAATGTCAAGGTCTGTAACCAGCTTGAATGGTAGCCCAGCCCTTTTGACCACTGCTCCAATGGCTTCTGGGTGTCTGGACAGCTGAACTAGGAAACCTCTTCCTTTGTTGCCCTTGGAGAACGTGGAGCCACAACAGCTGCTCTTCTTGAAGAGCAGGCTTTAAAAAGAGTTTGTATTTTTACACTCTGAAGCCCATAATGGGCATTAGCTGGATACCCACTTATCATCTTAGTATAGAAGTCTTACTTTTATTTGATTATGCAAACATCTTTAGCTGCCATATCTCCCTTGTTGGTAACTTTAAGCACAGTCCTTTCTTGGCCAGACTGCACAATTTCTTCAATCTTTATGCTCTGCTTTTAGATCCGAGGTCTTATTAAAGATCTGAATAAAAGCAGCCAGAAACAACCTGGGCATAGACTGAATTCTGTGCTTTTTTGAAATTTTCTTTGCCAAATTAATTAGCTCATCACCTTAAACTCCCCTTCTCATAAATTCCAAGACACTGATAAAACATGGACTAATCTTTTGCCAGAATGTTTCGGGAATGGTCCAGTTCTCAGCAGGGTCCTTGCCTCATCTGAGGCTCCAAGAGACCCACTTCTCTTCTGTGTATTCTCACTGGTATTCCAAACCACTAGTAAAATCACCTATTAACCTCCGCTTGCGGAAGGTTGAGTGTTCTCCAATACATGATACTAAGTTCTTCCAAATTCTTCCAACAACTAGTTCCAAAGAATTTTAAGCAATACTGGACCAAGTTTACTTACAGTAAGAATGAAACACATCTGTTATCAAATCTCATTTTAATTCCCTGTTAGAAACAAACTTAAAAGAAAATTCAATCTGAATCACGGTTTCAGAGTTTTTAATGGGTGATCATTTGGCCCCATGTGTTCACCCAAGACACCTTAGAGGGGAAAGCATGTGACGGAATAAGATGCTCATGTCCTAGAGGACCAAGAAACAAAGAAAAGGAACATAGCTGCACCCAGATCCCCTTGGTTCAAATACCAAGCTATGGTGCCACCTGTGGGGCTGATCTAAAGCTAAAAAGGAATCAATTCCTTCCTAGAACCCAGATTTTCTCATCCTGTGAGCTGCATAGCCTAACAGTTAGGCTGACTGATAGAATAAATGAGCTTTTTCTGTATATCTAATTGAAATGCCCTTCAGCTAAAAGATTATGATTCATGATTAGAATATAGTATTTGAAAACAGTATCCACATTTCCCAACTTGACATAAGACTGTAATATATCCACCCTGTGTTTGGGTACTTTATTGTGACATATTTGGTAATTTCTCCAACTTTCCCTCCACTTTGGTATTTGATAGAAGAAACACAGATGATAAAATTCTTCAAAGTTCAGATGGGGAAAATTATTTAGTAAAAATTTCATAACTCCAGGTTTCTAGATTCTAAGCAAATATGTAAAATTAATCACCACCCCTACCCATCATGGCCACAAAATAAATGTTGACAAACAGAAAATTAATAGGTTTCCTTGAGTCTTTCAGATAATTGAAAGTACAGGGAAAACTGAACCACCAGAATATGGAGAGATGTAGATAGATTTCTAAATGGTCTTATTAAATAAAAAACAGAGCCAGATATAGGGGTGAAAGTCTTAGAGAGATCAGGGAAATAGGGAAAGTCACAGCTAACCTTACCTCATCAACTCGGGCAGCTTCTAAATGCAAGTTACTTCCTGTCTACCCACACCTATATGCCTTGCTGTTCTGCCATCTGATTTGCTCTCTCTGTTCAGCTACATCACTTTGTCTTCCTGCCCAGCTCTGTCACTTCCTGTCTGTCTGTACAGACCTCCAGACCTCCATGGTTAACTAGTGTTGGTATTTAAGGCATGTGTCACCATACCTGGCTCTGTTTCCAGTAGGGCCTTGAACACACAGAGATCCTGCCTGCCAAGTGATAGTATTAAAGACATGTGCTAACATTGCATGACTTCTGTGTTGTGTCTGGCTTTTTCCTCTGATCTCCAGCCAAGCTTTATTTATTAAAGCACAAATAAAATATCACCACAGAGAGAGAAGCAGAGACCCAAAGACATAACCATGATTTGCTCACCTTGAACAAAAGCCCACACACAGTTATGAACAGTTGCTTTGCAATAATAATGTGCTGCTGAAGGTTGAGCACATGGAGGCATGGGAATCACTTCTGAAAGTCACAGTCAGAGACAATACTACCACCACACATTTGCAGAGGATTTCACTCCAGAAAGCCCAGGAAGTTCCTTCTCAGGGACTGAGAAGAGCCCTTCTTACCCTGGTGGGAGCAGATGCAGAATGTTGACAAGAGCTACCCAACCCTCTCCCTCATCAAAGGTAACTTTCCAGAGCACCACTCAGACACTTGATTCCAGTTGGAAAATGGAATCAAACTTCTATCTCACCAAAAGAGTGGAGTTCAGGGAACATTGGAAATTCATTCAAGAAAGCAGCTCAACAATAGAGAAAAAAAGTGGAGGGAAGTTTGAAGACAGGGATTATAAGTAGGAACAACATACTCCTAGGTCCTCACTCCACTAAGAGAACAGTATTTATATGATTATTGAGATGTGTTCCATTTACAGCATTCTGCATCTCAAGCAGCTTCGGCTGTTAACATCACAACAGCAACTTGCTATAGCTGAGCAAGGAAAGTTGCATGGTCTCATAGTATCAACACACACACACACACACACACACAAATAAAAAATGAAATTGAGAAAATTTACCAAACAAAACTAAAGTCATGCAAAATTATGTAAAAGCACTACAAAGCAAACCAACAACTGAACTATTATCAATTATTCTCATAAGTCTTGCTAAAAAAAGATAACTGAAAAGAACATTCAATATGTGAAAGAAAAGCAATGACCAAATTAATATTTTGTACTTAATGAAGTTGTGAATCAGAAATAAGAACTCAGAGGGAAGTATAAAATCAGTACTCACTGGCATTGTATCTCTCCAGTAAGAAATCTTAGATAATGTCTAGTCTCATCTATTTTCTCCCGAAGTACATGGTTTTATTTTTCTTTATGGCTGAATAGTACTCTGTCACAGACATATGCAACATTTTCCCTCTCCAGGGACCCTTGAAGGAAGCCTGGGCTGATCCAATGATCTGGTTGTTGTGAAAGGGCATGAATGAACACAGCAGTGGAGGTCTCTGTGCTGTGCTGAGTCAGACTCCATTGACGTTGTAGCTAAGAGAGATGTGGCTGTGTCATAGGGCTTCTGTGTTTAGTTTCCTGACCGACTGTCTGTGTTTTCATAGCAGCTTCACTGATTTGCACTCCTCACAGTGGTGTATTCAGAGTTCACGTTGACTTTTGACTTTGCTTGTTTTTCTTGACCACAGCCATCCTGACGGATCTGAGCTGGAATTTCTGTGCATTTTAATCTGCATTTATGTTAAGGCTGAGAATGTTGAACACCTTCTCACACATGTATTAACTGTTTCTCTTATTTGGAATATTTTTAGTTTATTTGTTAATTTTGATTGAATTGTGTTTAATTTGGGCGTTCTTTCATACATTTGGACATATACATCAAGTAGGACACTTCACGCCCTGATCTCCATGTCTTATACCATTAACCAGTAGAGAAAAGCCTGCTTATGAAGAAATGGCTAATTTCATTCTGGGACAGAAAACTGACTGGCTCGTTCATTGCTCAGTGTTGGAAAGTAAGGAAACAGAACACAATACAAAGCAAAGGCAACCGAAGAACACATGCTGAAGAGATATCAGCACAGTGAATGCGCTCACCATAAGAAGATAGAGCAATTTCAGCCAGAAAATAAGACAGTTTTGGATGATAACCCAAAGTCTAAAATAAACATCCACAAGTCTGTACTTACACAGAGAAATGTTGAACCAATGAGTAAATAGAGTAGTATAGATGAGGTGAGCTGATTTGAATGCTAATTAACCTGATTGGGGTAATAATCATTTTGCAATGCAATATATACACATTATACCATGAAAGTATGTTATTTTGTTGATTACTTCAATAAAGCCAAAAAAGTAAGGTAGAATAACAGCAGTCACCACAGCAAAAAGTCTCAGATTATTTATGTCTGTGTTATTCTTCCCCTTAAGATGTGTCCCTTAAGAAATTCCTTTTCCAGTAAATTCCTGCTGTGGTGCATAGTATGGAAGAAGGAACAAGGATTGACTCTGCAGTGGAGATGCCTGACGAGTGAAGTGGCACTGATGGCATACCCCCATAATAGAGTGTGTTATAAGAATCACCGTTTCTCCTGTTCTTCAGCCCCAAACCCACAGCCCCATTTCACCATTAGAAAACCATCAAAGAGCAAGTAAGTTAGAGACACTCTTCAAAATACCTGATCAGTGTCAGGTCCCAAAGAAAGCCAGGACAAGTGTCACTTAGTACCTGTGGTTCCTCCCACGCCTTCTCACCCCACCCTCTACCCTAAAACCCCCAGCCCAGGAGCTGGGCTTCCTTTCCCCCAGTTTCCCTTTCCTTTATAAACCAGCCGCTTTGGCCGCACACCCTCTGGGCTCTACTCTTGGCCTCTTTGTCTGCTTGCCGTCTCTCCTGTCTCTCCTCTTTTCCTCTCTCAATTCCCCCTCCCCCATTCTCTCTCTTTTCATGAACTGATTCAGTCTAGACTCTTCCACATGCCTCTGACTGTTCTCTCTTATCTACAATAAAAACCTTCTCTCAACCTTACCTTGGATCGATCATGCCCTCACTTTCATTCATCTTTCCAGCCTTTTTGTTAATGATAAGAGATGACGTAATCTCCTCTGTAACAGTTTCTTAGCTGAAATTCGGGCATTTTGGTCAAGGTACACAAGAACACTGGAATATTGGTAGAAGTCAGGATGGGAGAGAGGAGTGCAGGTTAGAGGACATCTGTTTTGCTCACTGCACAGATTCTGTGGGACTACCCGGGGCTAGGAAAATGCAGGGGGCCTTGGAGCAGTGTGTGATCCTGGGTCATCTGGGGCTGGAGAATTATAGGCAGTTTTGAAGCAGTTTGCAGCTGATCAGAAATCTGGTGGGACAGGTATAGACTAGGTCCAGAAGGAAAAGTTAAAGAACTTAGGGAAAAATATTTATCTTGGGTCTACATTTGAAACTTCCAGGCCCATGATCATGGTAATTGGGTGGGTAGAGTACCCAGAACAGGGGAGAGAGAGAGAACCCACCTTCAGGAATAGGCAGATGTGGAAACTTAGGCTGTTGATTGACAGGAGAACTTATTTGGAGTCTGTTTGTCCTGTGACAAATGGATACAAATAAATCACAACTCACTGAAACTTACATGACCTTTTTTTAAATTTGCAAAAAGATAAAAGTTTTAGATATACTAGTATTACCACTGTTTGTAATATGTACTGAAATCTGAATTGTAGAAAAAAAACAGTAGATTCATGCCTTCGAGTCATAGCAAAAGCTATGGTTTTGAGTTAAAAGCATGAACATCCTACTTCTGTCCAGAGAGCTGGATATATAGATTGGACAGAGATGTTTTCAATACAATAGGAAGCATTTTTAAGTCTATACTTAGAAGACAATCAAAGGAAATTGAAATTTTTGAGCTAGTGACTATTATACCAGTATAACAATAGCACAGTGAGAAGGAAAGAAATCCGAAACACTTCTTACTTTTAGTGTAAAACCTGTCAGCAAGGTACACTGTGTCTGCCTTTCTCAGAAGGAGAGCTAGTAGCTTTGGAAAAGTGAGTGTTGGGGCCACAGGGGTCCTTGTACTCACAAAGAAGCACTAAGAGAGCCAGGAATGTTAATCATCCAGGGTTTCTCCTCAGTGGAAAAGATAAAATCAAATACCTGCATTCCATCCAGAAAGCTGAGAGTGGAGGTTATTAATGACCTGGAGCCCTTTTTGCTATCTGAAGGGACAGACTTCATCCTAATTCCCCAGAATGATTATCCCAGACTCTTCTCTCATTAGACTGTTACTCATACTTCAGGTAGATATCACAAGTACGTTTTGGCCCGCTGAGATTTTTCTGTGGAGGAGGGACTTGAGAAAATTGACCTACTATGGTCAGGAAGACTAGCACAGTCAACCCAAAAATATCCATAGTTTAAATATGATATGCTGTGGGAAGATCTTTCTTTATATCAGTCAGAGACCACACTACATTGTAGGCCTTTTAGTTATAGAACCCACCCTCATGGTTACATGTACTCTGTGAAAGAGTCTCTACATAGTCACACCTTAAGCTTTATTGTGCACCTGGAATTGGACTGATTGTTGCCTGGAAGCTATTTCCCAAATTGTACTTTGTTTTAAATATGTTGACAATAAATGGCCTGGTATTAGACTCCCTGAAGTTTTCACTCTTATCTTTTCCCATGCAGGTTTGATTTCCTGTATAATACCTGCAGGAACCCCTCAAGTGAGGCCTGATTTTTATAGACGAAATGAGCTGACTAGGCAGGTGCAGCCTTGTGGGAAGGAGCTGGTTTGCTTGCTGCTGTTAACATAAAGCTACAGTTAGCTATCAACATCATTAGAAATCTGAGCAGACGAACTAGAATCCAAATAGCCTCTGTATCAAGCACAATGACAAAGACTTACCAACTACTTAGATAGATGCACAAGGCTCCTTGTGGTAATCTCAGTGGTTTCATTGGGGGCAGAAGTTGTTCTTTGACTGTCACACAGAACAGCATTACATCTTCAGCTGCTAGAGGACAATATCCACCTGCAGCTGGGAGACCCAGAATGTCTGAGAGATTTTTCTGTGGAGGAGGGACTTGAGAAAATTGACCTACTATGGTCAGGAAGACTAGCACAGTCAACCCAAAAATATCCATAGTTTAAATATGATATGCTGTGGGAAGATCTTTCTTTATACTGTGAATTATGTTGCTCTCATTGGTTGATAATAAAAGCTGATTTGACCTATAGCCAGGCAAAATAAGGCTGGGCAGGAAAGCCAAACAGAGATACAGGAAGAAGGAGGGTAGAGTCAGGGAGTTGCCAGTCAGATGCAGAGGAAGCAAGATGAGAATGTCATACTGAGAAAAGATACCAAGCCACATGGCTAAATATAGATAATTATGGGTTAATTTAAGTGTAAGAGCTAGTTATTATTAAACCTGGGCTACTGGCCGAGCATTTATAATTGATATAAGCCTCTGTATGGTAATTTGGGAAGCAGCTTCTGCGTATTTGGGAGTTACTGGCAGGACAGAAACTTTCATTTACAAGGATTCTGGTGGTAGGTTCTTTTACCTTGTGGTCAACTTTACTGCAATCCAGGTGGAGTCATCTATGTCCCATAGTCTTCTTTGGAGACCTTAGTGTTGCTTCTACGAGCTGACATTTCTGTCTAACATAAAACCTTTTTTAAAAAAATATATAAATGCCATATTTAATAGGTCTCTGAAGTTTGTGGACCATTATCTATCTATTAAGTAAACAAACTTTAATTGTTTTTAGTTACTTGCTGTAGGCTTAACCTTGAAAAATATATACAGGAGGTTGAATAAAGTTTGTCACTAAATTAATTACATTTGTACTTAGTTAGCACAACTATGAGCCTAGTTCTGAGCACATTAAAGAATTTGGTCATTTATAGAGTGACTTATGGTGATATTTTATTTGTGCTGAAATGTGATTTTATTTGTATGTTAATAAATAAAAGTACCTGGGGGTCAGAGCTATTAACAAGCCATTTAGCAGAAGTCTGGCAGTGGTATCACATGCCCTTAATCCCGATAACATGACAGGCAGATCTCTGTGTGTTCAAGGATATAGCCAGCACGGAGACACATGCCTTTAATCTCAATACCAACCATAGAGACCTGGAGGTCTGTATAGACAGGCAATGATGAGGAAGTCATGTGGCTGGGTTTACAACCAATGAGAAGGCAGAACAGAAAGTCAATAAAAAGACAGACACACAGGAAGTAGGTCTCTTTCTCAGGGGAAGGATGGCATCGGCAGCAGGTGGTAAGAAGTCAGACTTGGTCTCAGCTCTTAGCTACTGCTCCTGATCTCTGGGGCTTTTAACTCTGCATTTGGCTCTGTGTTTCTTATTTAATAAAACCATTCAGAATTACATCTACAGTGACTGTGTCTAAAAATTTGCATGTCTTAATCATCTTGAAAACCTTACAACAAGTTAGTAGCTTTTATAAATATTAGAATTTCAGTTTTATTTCTATTAGGTTTGACCATTAAAATTTTGAATTGAAGATTTCCTTTAGCATTAAAATAGCACTTTAAACCATAAATAGAGAAACTGGGAACTTTACAAGACCATGAATACAGTTCATATAAACACTAGAGCCTTACTTTCCTGATCCTCTCATAGTGTACCATTACAGAAGATCACAGTTCCTTAGATGACCCAATTTACCCAAATAACTAAACTTAACAGCTAGCAAAGGCAAAGAGGCCAGATATATATCTTCAAGTCAGTTACTGAGCAGATCTTAGGAATTTATGTTATTCCTTATTTTAAATTTCTAGGAAGAAGCCTGGCGTTGAACAGTTAACAAAGCTATAAGTGATAGGTATACATCTTTAAATCAGTTTCTGTTAACATAGCTTTATAATCTTAGGGATTTATAAACCTCAATCAAATATACTTTATCAAGTATTTGTTGTGTCTTATCTAAATTATTTTTGAAGCCTGGTGTTGAACAATTAGCAAAGACATAAGCAGTTAGATTTAAATCTCTAAGTCAGCTTTTCTTCATATGAGTACACCTGTATGACCTTAGGAATTTATCACACAAAATAATACTAATCTAAAATATTTTTGAGACCTGCAGCTGCCTCTTTGGTTTAAAAAATTGAGATACAATGATAAGCAGAGGGCTAAGTAAGACTAAGAAGCTTTATGATTGATGCATTAATTGGTTTATACCATTTGGTCATCTTAATCAAGATGGTTGTAAAATTACATAGTATGTACCCTTTTTTAACCTTAGTAAAAATGGCTGCCAGCCACATGGTTGCTTCCATTTTGATGAGGTCATCAGACAAGATGGAGGCAAGCCACATGGTTGCTATTTAAAAACATCTATTTTACCAAATAATAGCTGAATACAAGTTATATGGTGTATCCTAAATAAGTGTTGAATCACATATATAGTATGTTGTAGCAAATTATGATTACATGAGCATAGTTTTTTTTTTAACCTATAAACATTTTGTTATAAGTTTTAAACTAAATTTTGTTATACAGGTTTTTAACCATACCCAGTGAACTTACAAATCCTAACATAGTTTATGGTATAGTTTTAAAAGATTTTTTGAGAGAAGAGAAACTGTTGAAATAAAAGATTCTTAAGAGTGGAAAGTAGAAAAACCTAAAAGATAAGAGACTTTTGGAAGTGCAGTGTGGAGAAGGTTTAGATATAAGAGATTTGGGGATCATTTGTTTGTGCAGTGGCAGCTGTTACCATATAAGAGAATTTGAAAATCAAGCTTGCCAGTTTTTGCTCATTGATTGATCTGAACTGAGGCCAAGCCATTTGCAGTAAGAGAGTGAGGCTTTAATAAAATCTCTGAGTCTGAGGAGTAAAAGAAAAGGGGTTGTAAAATCAATTCTGCCCAAGGGAGGGTTCCTCTAAGCTCTAAGAGTGAACTGAGAAACAAAGAGCAAGGTCACAGATAGGAATTCCACTGGAGGGAGGTTTCTAATATTCTCCATGACCAGGAGGGCATAGAGAAGCTGCGGTACTTGGCAAGCAACTACCTAGCAGGAGGCAAGGACTTGCGAGGAGCAAGGGTCACAACGTAGAAGGAGGAGTTAAGTATCTTAGTAGAGAGATGCCCACAAGAGTATGGCAGGCCAGAGAGACTGAGAGAAATGCTCATGTGACAGACACCCCAGGAGGATGGAGCAGGCTCTAGGGGCCAGAAAGACTGAGAGATGTGTGATGATTTCCTAGGGACCATGGCAGGCTCCAGGAGCCGGAGAGACACTTCCAGAGTAGAGGAAGAGAGAGGAATGGTTAGAGCAGATGAAGGGAAGAAGAGGCTTAACAGGCAGAGTCTAGAATTTGGTTCAAATTTGGTTGATGGCAGAAGCCAGCAGAAACAAATAATAAGTACATACCTTAGGAGAGTCAAATTAGCTTTGTTTTGAGGCCGAATCTATTGGAAGGAGGCTCATTTATTCCGCTCTGTAGTTTGGACACCAGATGAATAGAAATGAGGACATGACTGCTCCAAAGTATGATTGAGGGTTTTCATTGTAGACAAGAGGGGAAAAACAGCCAGAAGATTCCAGACTGAACCAGTCCATGTAGTGGGGCAGGAGTGGCAAGAAAGGGAGATAAGGGAGAGAGAGAGAGAGAGAGAGGGCAAGCAGATCAAGAGAGGAACAGAAGACCAAGAGGCCATGAGTGGAGCCAAGACATAGTATGGCCAAAATGGCTGGTTTACATAGGGAAGGGAATCTGGGGGAAGGGAAGCTCAGTCCCTGGGCTGGAGCGGTTTACAATAGGGGATGGGATGAAGCACAGGGAGGAGCCACAGGTACTGAATGAGGCTTGTCTGGGATTCTTTGGGAACTGACATTCTGTGCCTGTCAAAGGCTGTCCTGAGAAAAGAGAAGGTTCAGCCTCAAAGATGCTTCAGAATGTAATATATGTCCTATAATATTCTGGAAAAGAAGAATACTAAGCAAAACTAAAGGATCAATTTAAATTAAATATACTTGATCAATAAGAAATATCAGCATTACTTCATATGTTTTGACAAGTTTGATACAGCAAGGTCAGGTGGTAGAAATGCCATAAACTAAATTTAGGGCATAAAGGAATCCTCTGTATGATTCTTAAAACCTTACTGTAAATTTTAAACTATTCAGAAAAATATTCAGTTAAAAGAGCCTCATCAATGATAGTTCTAAATTTAATCTGGCAATGTTGCAAAAAATAAATAATAGTTCTTCAAGTTGTCGGTAATAAATACAAAATCTTGTTTAAAAATTTAGAAACTTGTCAGCCCACAGTAGATTACTCTGAAATTGGAAAATATTGAAAACTTGAATTGTGCCACCTGTAAGAAGTACAAACTTGCAGTTGGCTGTGGTTCTGTAAACATATTATATTTCATACATGTGTGGTACTTTGCCCATATGTTAAGTACATTAATTGTCTAGGGATGCATTTTGCTATCTCAGAAAGATGATACGATGGGAATAATTTTGTACTAAATTTTAAAACCTAATCAAGAATAAAAAGTCTAATTTTATTTGAAACTTCCCTGTTGATTTCATAGATAAGCAGTAAAAATTGAGGTAAGGATTGAATCCTCTCCTATCTACAGTGCATCAGTTCCACACTGCGCTTGTGAATGAGGGAATCCCAGGAGACCAGACAGTCTAGTATGAACTCATCTTGGTTGGGATATGAATGGTTCTAGTAAATGTCCAGTTTCTAAGCTGACAAGGTCCTAGCCAGAACAAAAAGCCTTGGTACTTCTTATTTACAAACAGGATCCAAGTCCCTGTTTGAATGTTTTATCTTTACCAGAATCACCAAAATTTGTTAACATATAATGCCTAGAATAACAACATATTCATTTAAGATTGGTTCTTTAGATTCATAACTACTTCAGTCACAGTTTTGAAGAGGCAGAGTCATATACAGTTAAAATTCCTGGGATTAAAATGCCATAAAGCAACTCAGTTATGCAAGTAGACAAGAAGAATTGAGCAAGATTCTGTAATTATTAACTCACTTGAGCTATCGTGCATGGACAATAGGGTGCATTGATATGATATTATTAGAGAATTGTTCAAATGGCATAATATGTGCTGCTACACAGGGAGTAATGCAAAAGTGCTGTATGACCTTAATTTTCATTAACAGTAAAGCTATAGCACTGGTGTGAGAAAAACAATTTGTGGAAGTAACAGCAGAAAAATAGAAAATGTGGGGAATGTGTGACAGGGCAGAAAGTTGTTTAGTTCAAATAGGTCAGTATGGTTGAATATTCATGGTGCTGTTGTGAAAATCCTTCATACCATGTGAAAAGCATTGTGATACCCACCACAATGAAGGTGTTATAAAACATTTCATTGGTTTCCCTATGGAGACGAACTTAACTTGGATAAGGTTAGGAGTGTCACTCTCCGCTCCAGTCTCATTTATGAAGACAACAATGAATATGTTGCCATGGATACTGTGATGGTTTGAAAGAAAATGGCCCCTACAGGGAGTGGCACTATTAGGAGGTGTGGCCCTGCTGGAAGAAGTGTGTTACTGTGGGGGTGGGCCTTTGAGGTCTCTTTTTGCTTAAGCTTCCCTCAATGTAACTGTCAGTCGACTTCCTGTTGCCTGCAAGATGTAGCCTCCCAGCTCCAGCCCCAGATCTGCCTGCATGCCCACATGCTTCCCACCATGATGACAATGAACTGAACCTGTGTGAACTGTCAGCACACCAGCACCTGTGTGGGCCAGAAGAGGGTACTGCAAATGTTTTCCTTAGAAGAGTTGCCATGATCATGGCGTCTCTTCACAGCAAATCAAAACCTAACAAAGACAGGTGCGGATATTAGATTAACAAGTTGATCTACTTTCTGATATATTTTTGTATATTTTTGCTAGTGTAGTCAACTTACTATGAAAAGATAGTGTTTCAGACACTTTATTATAGCTATTGTCTCACCTTATTAGACTCTGTTAACTTATTAGAAGCTATCTATAGATGTACTATCTAGTAACCAGAATGTAAACAGTGTCTGATTTGTAAACTATGCTCACATAGTTTCTATATAAGATAATCTGAAAATTACTATCTATAGTAATATTAATTTTTAGCTCAACCCTCTTTATAAACCATAACTTTTCCTCTTCTCCCTGGTGGTGGAAGGAAATGTTATTCTTAATGTAATATTTTAAAAACTATAGGGATGAAAGAACTATCTATATATGAAGAATCAAATTTTATTCAAAATCTTTCCCATGGTATCTTCCCTTCTCAAAGAGTTCCCAAGTATTGAAAAGAAAACTGAACAGGCCCTATTAGGCTGGACCACAGCCCAAATTACTAAATTCTGAATCTTCCATTTCTTTTTCTTCTTTCTTGGAATTACATTGTCTTAAAATTAGTTCTAAATATTAATTTTCTTTCATGTAGTTTGCCCATTTCAAATGTACTTGATTCTCTAGGGCCATAGGAAAATGAGAACATATCAAATTGTGGCTTTATAAGAAAGTAAGTACCATTTTATGAGATAATTATGCAGATAATAAATGAAAGTTACAAGGATTCAGGTGAACTCTTCATCACCATGCTCTGTAAATTCGAAGAAACAGGGAGGTGCAATGTGTGAACAGAATAATACTGAGGAAAATTCTGAGAAGAACACGCTGGAGCCTGGGATGTAGCAAGGGTCATGCTAAGGATCTGTTTCAACATGGAAGAACTCAATAGCCAACCCTCCTGAAGAGGGCGCGATAAGCAAAACAGAAGCAAGAAGGACTTTTGGTTATAAATCCAGAAGAGTTGGAGGTGAATGACTAAATAGTTATTGTTTTCATAAGGTGGTAGATGAAGCTGGGTTCAGCTAGAAAGACGAAATGAGATCATTTGCTGGAAAATGGATGTAACTGAAGATCATCATACTGAGTGAGTAAGTCAGGTCCAGAAAAATAAGCATTATTTGTTTTTTCTTTTTTGTCCGTCTTCATAGATTCATTTTCTCTCTGTGTCTGTGTCTCTATGTCTCTGTCTCTCTCTTTTCTCTCTTCCTCTCCCTCTCCCCCTTCTCCTACTACACTCAAATACTTCCTTGCTTTCTTTCTTCAAGTCATCCCCCCCTGCCCCACTGTATTCTACGTATTTTATTTCTTGATTTGTCTTACCTCATTTCCCGATGTGTTCAGTTTGATAATGAATCTGGAGTTCTGTGTGTTTGGCTTTACTTGACTTTCTTTCCTATAATCAGGAGGTCCATGCAGTCACACCTCAGGAAATCAGCAAGTGTTTGTTGAAGGGATTAGTCACTGTAGATTAAAAAAAAGAAAGTAAGAATGTAGATTAAAAACAAAGAGATAACCTAGCATACTTTTCTGAAGAATGGTAATTTAGCAAGCTGTATATAAAAGTTATTATACCACAAGAATTTGCTTTTGGGGGGAAAAACCTGCCATGTAAGTTTGGATATGTTGAATTGTGTGAGGCAATGACATTTTCATTTGGACAGTGGGAAAGATAAGTGTGGAAACTTACAAACCAAACTGACTACCATTCGGTATATAAACAAAACAAAAATCGAGTATTGAATGAGAAATGTGAGCCTTAATCTTGAATCATTGCTAATTAAAGTATAATAATGAATTACTCTGCTGGGTTTTAGAAACATTAAGCATTTCATACATATCTAAATGTAAAATCATGAAGCATAGCAATGTGTGGCTTTATGTGTATGTGCACATCTCCGTGTGCATTTATTTTCAGAAATGTTTTCTACAGGTGAGGGAAGTAAGTACTATGGCCAGCTTTCTGTGTCAGTGCCATGGGTATAAAATGGAGTGTGAAATATTGTCCCTTTATGTCATAAAAGGCTTGTTCTCAGTGAACCTCTGGCATTTGCAAGTCTGAAGGAGAAAGCCACTAATGGTGTGTGGGCTCTTTTGAAAGTCCTGAAAATCACATTTTCAGAGCACCTGGGAGCATACAGAAAGTACCTCCTTCCCTCTGGGCACCATGTGGAGTCAACTCAAGGGCTTGGTCTTAATTTCTAAGAGCCATTTCTGCTCTGTAAACATCAAAGTAAAATCAGAGAAGGATGCAATATTATAACTTTGAATTTAATTAGTTGATTCCCAGCAAATTTCACTCAAATGAATGTAAATAAGCACAGTTCCTTGAACTAAAGGTTTTTATTTAAATCTGTAATAAGTACAAAAGTATATTGTAAATGGTTATGAGTGTGCACTTATATTAACAACATGGATTCAAAGAGTCTGATAGGAGAAGAGGTAAAAAAAATCAGGAGGGTGGCTGCCTCTGCTTGAGAAAGAAACAGCAGCAAACTGAACAGGATAGTGAGCTTATATAGAGCTTCTTGGGAAGGGGGTGGAACTTTTCAGGGTGGAGCTTTCCAGGGTGGAGATTGGTGGGATTTCATGTCCAGAGACTGAGCTTTTTGCTCTGCAGGGTTGTGACAGGATCCAGCAGTTAGGGCAGTTAGAGTGTTCTGTCGGTGGAACCTGGCAGTTAGAAGTCCTCGGGGGAGGGGCCTGGCCACTCGAGTGGCTGGAGGAGGGGCTTACAGCATAGAAATATCACATGCATAAAACAATTTAGAATTGTGAAGGGGTGGAAGTGGATATAATTATTTGGATAATCTGCAGATAACTCACGAAATGAACAATTCCATGCATCCATGTACACTTTTCAAGGTGGTTTTAGAGCCATCTCCATTTTTTTTTTGAGATTATAATTTAATTGCAGCATTTTTCCTTTCCACTCTCCATCTCTCCCCTGCCCAAGTTTGATTGCTCTTTTAGACTTTTCTTTTGTTTGTTTATTTTTGGTATTGTACTTTAATTATGACATTTCTTCCTTTCTTTTCCTCCCTCCAAACCCTCCTATATATTCCTCCCAATCTCCTTCAAATTCATGGCCTCTTTTTTAATTGTTAATGAGCTCTAATACAAAGAATTTTGGAGCAAGTTTGTTATGAGCTTCATAGAAAGAAAGGTGAACTGGAAAACCATTCTTCTAATTGAGTATATCTGTGTCTTATAGAGATGCTTTCATTGACCTTGGCCATTAGGATGGACTGGAATAACAGCCTGTCTGCCTGTACAGGGACAGGTTTTCACAAATTAGCAAACCTCATTTCTTACTTTTTTTGACTCCCATATTGAATCCTAGCCTCTGTGTTCATCAAAACTATTGATTTGAAGAGATGAAGTGTTTCTTGTGAAAAGGAACCAGCTTCTAGCATGTCAGAAGTGTCTGCAGGCTTTGCTCTAGATCCTTGCTTTCTCAAAGCAGCTGCTATTTTGCCTGGAGTATTTCCTTTCCCTCTGTATCACAGCAGAAAAGTCCTCTATCTAGGGCTTTCTCTTTTCCTTTCATGATCCCTTTGTTTCAAAGAGGACTCTTTAGTGCCCTAGCATGCTGTGCTTACCCCCTACACTGATACATGTTACAGAATCTAGACTTTACCAAGTTAGAGAAGCTCATTACAATCATGTCTTTTGCTCAAATATCACTTGCTTCTGAAAACCTGTTAGGAGATAACCCTCTGCCCCCTGGAAGGCTTTGTCCACATATAACTGTCTGAATTGGTTGACATATCCTTATAAGTGTTAATACATATTCTATATTCATCCAAGAGCACTCTATCATGTTAAAGACTAAAACTTGTGGTTTTTGAGTCTTTGTATCTTTGGGGATAAGATTATTTCTAGGATTGGTTAAAAGAACAAGGAAAAGAAGGAAGAGGTTATTTATAAATTAATGATTTAATGATTGACCAAGTCAATGGTTAATGATCATTTTGACTGTGTGGATAATCCTTTGCATACCAATATCAGCCACAGAATTCATGTTCTCAGAGCACATACAGAAGGCTTGACATATGTTGCTTTCATCGTATTAAGTTGATGGTTAATAATTACCATCAACTAAACCATATTAAACATATTAAAATCTATTCCCCAACAGACATCATTTTCTGAACTTATACTGGCTCCAGACAGTCTGGAATTGATTCAATTCTTTGTTCCATGGAAGAATTAAGAAACATTTAAAACAGAAATTATAAAAATAAACTTGTATCATTCCACCTGGGGTCCATTTGTAAAGAACCATATGGCCAATGTGGAACAATTCTATCAGGAAGCCCCTGAAAATATTATACCACCATGACAACCAGCCTGGTTATGAAATGAAAAGAAATTGGTACTTTCAGGGAGTGGCTTCATTTATGAAAGTTTGCACTTCCTTGACTCTTAAAAATAAAAATGACAACGCTAGAGAATTGGATTCCTTAAATATAATTCAGATTAAGTACTAGATGATGTCAATAAATGATGTCATATTAATACACATCACAGAAAGTTGAAATGTGGAGTTCATAGTTTTATGAAACTATAGATGAGCCATTTGTAAGAGTAGAAGAAAATTGAAAATGTGGTCATATGTTATTAATCATGAGAATTTGACCATTAGAAGTTACAAAGAATACAGTGCATGCCAAGCATTGTGCTGAGGACCTAAAAGATTTAGGAAAGATAACACATTAAGGCATTCAGTGCAACATGGAATGGAAGAGGAAGAAGAAACTTAACACAGGATGTGAAGCCACAA
Source organism: Peromyscus californicus insignis (assembly GCF_007827085.1). Taxonomy (NCBI): domain Eukaryota; kingdom Metazoa; phylum Chordata; class Mammalia; order Rodentia; family Cricetidae; genus Peromyscus; species Peromyscus californicus. The sequence goes on from NW_026294402.1 coordinate 13,538,134, forward strand.
TGTCCTAGAGGTCTGAGGTGAGGTGGGATGATAGGGAGCACCCTAATGTTCAGAGTGGAGGGATCAGCTTTTGTAAAACATTACAAAGAAGATGGTACTTTTCTGGAGCTTCAAAGCACAAAACAAATGGCCATGTCCACAGAGTGATGATATTCCCATCAGGGAAACCATGTAGACTGGGAGGAAACCAAAGCCTGTGACTACAGAAAAGGAAGTAATCTGATGAAGCTGGGTTTCTTGATGGTGAAGCCAGTTTTAGAAATCAGGAGTTAAATCTGGTTTCCTGGCATACTTCAGTTAACTAAGCAAAAGGTTTGGTAGCAATTAACTTCATATACACAAATGTGGGAAAAATACCACAGAGATGCTTAAGTGTATGGAAATTAGGGAAACAAATTTGGCTTGAGGTACACTCCAATGTTAATTATTTCATCTTGAGAGATTTATAACAATTAGACTACAGATTATGTGAACTGTGGAGAACTCACATTCGCAGGTTTCAACTGATTATTTGAGTGCTACTGGAACTCTTACACAGCCTTATATGATTTTTTTCTGTTTCCTAATGAAAGCTATGGAGTTTTTTATCAACCTGTCGTGATAAGTCTAGAGCCTACTAGATACTTGGGAAGTGATCATTGACATTGTTTCTCTGTGGCTAGGAGAGTTCATAACAGATTTTGTGCATTATGATATTGTACTTGAACAATCCCCATAAGATAAGCCATCCTCAGTCACAAGTATGAGCACAGCTGTGTCTTTGTAGGAATTTTGGAAGCACAGCTCTTATCATGTCTGTGAGAGACTTTCTGGGTTGGGTAAAGTGAAATGGAAAAATGCACACTGAATATGGGGGTCAGTATCCTATGGGATAAGGTACTGGATTTGACAAACAGGAGAAAGCAGACTGAACACAGCATTCATCTCTTTCTGCTTTCTGAGTACAGATGTAGTGTGAGCAGACATCTCACTCTCCTGTCACCATGCCCCCACAGTTCACAATGATGAACTGTGACCTTAAACCAAGGGCGTTTATTTGCTTTTGTCAGGAATTCTGACACATCAACAAGAGAAGTGACTAATAAACCAGAGCTACCTTGAAGAGACGGAAAGACTGAGGTTTACTTTCTTTCAGATTAAATAGTTTCTCATGCAGAAAGGAACTCAGTAGTGGAGGAGCAGGAGATGGGCCAAGGTATCAAAATGCCCAGAATCTGAGGTGTTGAAGATATGATAGAATAAAGAGATTGATCAGTTAAAGAAAATGTTAAACCTAAAAAATTTCTAGCACAAATCATCCAGAAAATCTGGTACACTGTGAAATGATCAAACCTAAGAACAATATGAATAGAAGAAGAAGAATCCTGGCTCAAAAATGCAGAAAATATATTTTACAAAACCATGGGAGAAATTTTTTTGACCTAAAGAAGGACATGTCTATAAAGGAAAAATACCTTATAGACTCTAGGAAACCACAGATGCCGACCCAGACTACTATACTCAGCAAAATTTTCAATCACCGTAGGTGCAGAAAACGTGACTGTGGTAGTTTGAATGTAATTGGTTCCCATAATGTCATAGGGAGTGACACTATTAGGAGGTGTGACTTTGTTGGACTGGGCGTGGTATTGTTGGAAAAAGTGTGTCACTGTTGAGGGCAGGTTTTGAGGTTTTCTATGCTCAGGATACTGCCTAGTGTCTCAGTCAACTTCCTGTTGCCTGCAAGATGTAGGATTCTCAGCTACCTCTCCAGCACCATGTCTGCTTGTATACTTCCATGCTCCCTGATAAGATGATAATGGACTAACCTCTGAAACTTTAAGGTAGTCACCCAAATTAAATGTTTTTTAAGATAAACTAAGATAAAGAAATTTTGTGACAAAATCAAATTTAAAAAATATCTACCCATAAATACAGCCCTACTAGAAGGAAAACGCCAACCCGAGGAACTTAACTACACCCATGACTACACAGGTGATAATCTCATACCAGCAAAACCCAAAGAAGGGACACACACACACACACACACACACACACACACACACACACACACAGCATCTTCAACAAATGTTGCTCATCTAAATGGATGGCAGCATACAAAAGAATGCAAATAGAAACACATTTATCTTTGAGAAGAAAGCACAAGTCAAAGTGGATCAAAGACCTCGACATAAATCTAAACACACTGAACCTAATAGAAGAAAAAGTGAGGAACAGCCTTGAATGCATTAGCACAGGAAAGAAATTCCTTAATATAATACCAATAGTACATGCACCAAGAACAACAATTAACAAATGGGACCTCATGAAACTGAAATGCTTCTCTAAGGCAAAGGACACCATCAATAGGAAAAACCAGCAGCCTACAGAATGGAAAAAGTCTTTCACCAACTCCACTTCTCACAAGCGCTAATATAAGAGTATATAAAGGACTCGAGAAACTAGACATCAACTAGCTAAATAATCCAAATAAAAGTGGGATACAGATCTAAACAGAGAATTCTCAGCACATGAATCCCAAATGCCTGAGAAACACTTAAAGAAATGTTCAAAATCCTTAGTCTTCAGGGAAGTGCGAATCAAAATGACTCTGAGATACCATCTTACACCTGTCAGCATGTCTAAGATCAAAACCACAAGTATTGGCTCATGCTGGTAAGTATGTGGAGCAAGGGGAAAACTCTACTGCTGGTAGGAGTGCAAACTTGTACAGCCACTTTGGAAATCAGTATGACAGTTTCTGAGAAAATTGGGAATCAATCTACCTCAACACCCATGGATACCACCCATATACCCAAAGGATGCTCCATCCTATCAAAAGAACTCTTGTTCAATTATGTTCACAACAACTTTATTAATAATAGCCAGAACCTCAAAACAACCTAGATGTTCCTCAACCAAAGAACAGAAAAAGAAAATGTGGTATATTTACATAATGTAGTGTTAATCAGCTGTTAAGAACAATGACACCATGAAATTTGCAGTCAAATGGATAGATTAGAAAAAAAAATCATCCTGCATGAGGTAACCTAGACCTAGGAAAACAAACATGGTATGCACTCACTTATAAGTGAATATTGACTGTAAAGTAAATGATAATCATCCTATGGTCCACAGGCTGAGAAAGGTTAAGCAACAGGGAGGGCTTAAGTGGGGACACAAGGAACTCCGTGGCAAGGGGAAATAAAATAGATTTCTTGAGTTGACTGGAGGTAGGTGAGGTTGGGAACTGAAGGGATCATGTGGGGTGAGGGAGGGAGTAAATACTGGGAGAAACAAAATTTGGGGATATTTTGTGGTTAGGTGGAAACCTAGTGCAATGGAAACTCCATGGAATCTATGAAAGTAACCCTAGCAAAGACTCCTAGTAATGGGGAACACAGGACCAAACTAGCCATCTTCTGTAACCTGGCAAGGGTTTAAGTGGAGGGATTGGGACACCAATTCATCAACAAAACCTACTGGGACTGGAGCTTAGCCGAATTGTTGCTCCTACTGGGTTGCCTCATCCATCCTTGATGTGATGCTATGTGTCTAGTCTTATTGTAGCTTGTTATGCCATGTTTATTTGGTGTCCCTGGGAGGCCTGCTCTTTTCTGAGCAGAGGCAAAGGGGTGTGGATCTGGGGAAGTGAGATTGAAGGAGAAATTGGGTGGAGAGGAGGGAGGGAAAACTGCATTTGTGATGCAATATAAAAGAGAAGAATAAAAATTATATGAAAAGGAAAATCATAAAGAAGTGATATTTCAAAAAGAAAAAGAAGAGTTGGAGAAAGAAGAGGAAGAGAGGAGGAGGAGAGGAGGAAGGAAGGGAGGAGGAGGAGGAGGAGGAGGAGGAGGAGGAGGAGGAGGAGGAGACCAGCATCATTAATATGAAATCTTCTTGGAAGTATTTCCTCCTGGTAGCAAACAGAAGCTGTGGCCCAGAGAGGGTCCAGAGAGGATCCAGAGGGGGCCTAAAATGCATCTTAGGCTGGCACTAAACATGGTGAAGTGTAGGCATCACCCAGATGATGCTGATATTGAAAGCATGAAGATCAGCTGAGGCTTGGTATTATGTAGCAGGCAAGTCTGGAGCCCCTTAAAAGTGCCAGGAGAGGGCACTGGAGAAGGTCCAACCTCTATTGCAGTAGATGGCCCAGTATTGAAGGGTCTATGGGGGGCTTGATTCGAAGTATGCATAGGAAGGGCTATTGGTGAAGATGCAACTCAGTTGTAGTCAGACCTGAAACTTTATAGAGATGCCAGTGCTGTGGGCCTATAGCCAAGGACATCAGTAGATGTGGAGTGGAGCTAGCCTGAGCTTAGGAAACAAGCTGAGTAATCTGTTTGTCCACAACCTATGGAGGAGCCCAGAAGATTGTAAATGAGTCCCAGAAGTCTGTCACTGAAATTTTGCTTTTATTTTGGTTTGATTTAGACTGTTCCCTCATTCCTTTCTCTTGGAATGTGAAAGTATTTAACTTACCTTCATTTTACAGAAGTCCACAATTGAAAGATTTGGGGTATTTTTAGAGATACTAAAACTATTTTAGAAATACTAAGGATATTTTAGGTACTTTTGATATTTTAGAGAAGCTTGAACTTTGAAAGAAACTATAGATGCTTTCGAGATTGAACTTTCAAAGTATTGACATTTTTTAAACTGTGGGACTTTTAAAGTTATACCATGTTTATATTATGAGATTAATATGAGATGTTGGGCATGAACAAAAAGGAAAGGCTGTTGTTCAATAACGTATTGATGTGTCAAGTTGGCAATGGGTCAGTTGTCCTGGCTAGTATTATATCAACTTGAGCTAGGCTCAAGTCATTTGAGAAGGACTCTCAACTGAGAAAATGCCTCCATGAGATTTGCCTGTAGGCAAGTCTGTTGTGCAGTTTCTTGGCTACTGATTTGGTAGGGGAGAGGCTAGGCCGTTATGTGTGATGCCACCCCCGAGTAGGGGGCCCTGTGGGTATATGAAAAAGCAGGATAAGTAGGTGAGGAGGATCAACCCACCAAACAGCACTTGACCATTGCCTCAGCTTCAGTTCCCATCCCAGGTTCCTGCCTTGAATTCCTACCTTAATATTCCTGGATAATGAATTATAATCTGGAGGTGTTTGCAAAACAAATCCTGTTCTTCCAAAGCTGTTTTTGGTCGTGATGTTTTATCACAGCAATAGAAACCCTAAGACATTTCTTTATGATTCCTGACAGGAGAGGTCAATCCCCAAGTATATAACCTATCATTTCTTTCCAGCCCAGTAGAGTGAACAGAAAATAAGATTAAATGTGATCTTTTAAAATAAATGAATTCAATCTTATTAATAAAATCTCTAGGATCTCAAATGAATAGGCATTATAAAAATAAAACCCAAAGGGCACTCCGCTTATGATTCCTTGACAAGACTAGAATGGAAATTAAAAGAGGAGTTTATGAGCTTTAGTGACAGGATGAAAAAATAACTAATCTGTGGCATCAAGTGCCCTTTCGATTAACCTTGGTGACTAGAATCATTTGACTAAATAGGCATATGTCTGCTCTTCCCTTTGTTATTCCTTGCAGAACTTCTCTGTACCTGTTCACCCTGCAATAAAAGGACATTTATTTTTACAGAGAAATTAAATATTTAGAATATCAGACAATTTTTACTGTAACTGCTTCTATTAACAGTATGTCAGACTTGACATAAAAATTTCTGTGTGCACTTGAGAATCTTCATACCCCAGGAATGGATCTCTCTGTACTTCACAACAATGCTATGTGAATACAGGGACAGTAGGATTAAAATGGATTCAAATAATTTTTTTTTTTTTTGGTTTTTCGAGACAGGGTTTCTCTGTGTAGCTTTGAGCCTTTCCTGGCTCTGTAGACCAGGCTGGCCTCGAACTCACAGAGATCTACCTGGCTCTGCCTCCCGAGTGCTGGGATTAAAGGTGTGCGCCACCACTGCCCGGCGGATTCAAATAATTTTTAAGTCATTTACATTCCTGATCCAGAATATATTAAGTGGTTTCCTTGGTGAATTCCCACTTTGTTTTTTACTTTAAAGTGGACTATCCATTCACATCTGTGGTAGGCAGCCTTTAAAATGTCTCTCAATGACTTCTTTTTGGTAATTCATGTACCTTTCATTGAAGAAGGAAGGGTAGACAAACATAACTCGTTTTATCAAATATGACATGGGGAGGAGGAATGGCAGATTCAAGATCATGTTAAACAAATGTGTTCTAGCTTCTGTTTCCTCCTCCTTTCTGTGTCTCTTATTTCCTAATTCTAGGAAAGAACACTCTCATGCTGTAAGGAGAAGTTTACTTATTGCCAAAGGACTGAGGTCTTTGTCCCAGTGTTCGTGAAAGTCTGAAGATATGAACAGATATGGGAGTAAGTGAACAGATAATTTCCTCAACCATGCTAAGAGGTGACCATACCTTGTCTGTCAGTGATGAACCTTGTAAAAACCGATGACCCAGAGGAATCCAATAAAATAATACCCAGAGTGTTGACGCAGAGAAAGTAATAGATAATAATTGTTATTTATTTTAAAGTATGAAATCATAGGATAATTTTTATGCTGTAATAGAAAGTTTAAAACCAGTTGACTAGTGAAAGTAAGTCAGGAATGTGGGATAACTAATAATAAAAAAAGAAACACATGGAGGTGACAACCTTAAAAGTGTGAGTTGACCCAGGTGTAATTATTTCCCTTGAATATCATATATTCTACCATAGGACAAACAATTGCATCTCATTTACAGAGGTCACAATACATGGGGCACTGTACCACCTAAGCCTCTAACATGGATAATGGACTAGGGTTATCCTGATGCATGTTGACATGTATGGCTTCAATTAGTTCATTGTTTATTGGGCCTGCTGTGGTTTGCTACAAGAAGTCATCATGGTATATCCTTAATATATCACCAGTCATATTATTGCACATTGATTCTAAGTATGTGTTTTTGACTACCTTTTAGATAACTAGAAGGATTTCAAAAATAGATAATTCATTTTTTTGAGAATTTAATATACTGTTATATCATAAAATCTCAATTATGAATTTGACTTTAATGTTTTATATGTACACATTCAATTAAACAAAATAAACAGGAATAGAAAGTGGTACACCAAAAAACATGCATTGAGTAAAATTCTATTTCTCAAACAAGACAAGTGAATGCAGGGGGTGAGTGACAGGCTGATTTCTTGCTGATAGATAAGAGGTTGCCATGGTGATAATTGCATAACATCTCCATGCAGTGAAACCATCTGTGAAGGGGTAGAACATTCCTTTAAAAATATGTTAAACCATTAGCATGCTATTTGTAGTTGTTTAAAAATAGTTCAAGCATGAGGGTGTTTGGTTTCCTTGACATAAACTGAAGCTTACAAGAAATAAACACTAAACATCCCACCCTCTAGCTCACATTCAGCTCTCACTACCGCTTCTCTTCAGAAGTTCATTGTCCTGTGAGGCCACTGATTCATGTGGTGTTTACTGAGTCACGTACTAAGGTCTTTTGTCTCAAGGATTTTACTGATAGAAAGTCATTTAAGGCACATCAGTGCATTCAAAATGTATACCCTTGTATATCATTTCTTGAGGTCCTCTGCCCCGATGATACCCATCTGTTATTTACAGTATTTGTTTTGATAATATGTTATAATGGCTTTAGATTGGTACACCTAATAATAGATAATGAGATTCCGCTAGACGGGTGACTTGACTAATTTTATTTTTGGTCATATTCATAGACTTAATCTTTTCATTATTTCTTAAATTTTTGTATTTATAGGAGAGCTCATTAATCAAGTGGTTCATTAATCAAGAATTATTTGGGATGGGGATTTAGCTCAATGGTAGAGCACTTGCCTAGCAAGCACAAGGCCCTGGGTTTGGTCCTCAGCTCCAGAAAATAAAAAAAAAAAAAAAAAAAAAAGAATTATTTGCTTCTATGCATTATCTCTCTAAGATTATTTTCCTCAAGATCTCCTGCACCTTAGACTTAATTGTATTATTGATAAAGATGCTGTTGTGGTACTATGATTTGAAAAATAGAAAAAAAATTAATTGCCCAAGTAAGCTCCTATTTCTTCTTCTGACTTAAACCTTTAAGTTCCTCTTTCCTGTGGTGCAAAGCATTAAAGACCAGTTTAAAGGGCAGACATTGTCGGCATTGAGAATAGCATTTGCTTAAAATCTATTATTATAAACCCTGCTTGAATTTCACAGTCAGTGGAGCTCACAGCCTGAGTACAGGGCACTGAGATAACAAATGCAGGGACAGGCAAATTGGAAGTGCATCATTAACTGTTTTCAGGAAGTATGGAATCATCTTATATAAGATGACTCAGCTCTTCTCAAGGGTATTTGGTTAAGAATAAAGTACTACACAAGTACTTTGAAATACCACTAAATGCAAATGATATGCCTTTATTATAAGCACAACATTTAATGCTGATTTTCTCTTTAGATAAGCTAAGGTATTGATGGATGGCATCTCTGACTCTTTAAAGCTGTGAGAGCCTTTTCTGGATCCTTCGCTTCCCTGAACAAAGGACTGTTAGAATAGCAGATAGAGGTACCCCACTCACAACAGCCAGGCTTCTGTAATGCTTCACTCATGTATTGAGGAAGCTGCATTCTATTCATGGTTCCTTGCTGCCTAGATTAGCTCCAGCTTGATAAAGCACTATCTCAGCGGAAACTATTTCATCTAGCTGGTGCTGGATCTTGTTTACATCACAAGCTTGGTGAACTCCAGATGATCTTGTTTGCCCTCCCAGCTTCACCTAGCAGAATGCTTGTGATTTGCACAGACGTAGTCTTTAATTCGTATGAAAATCTGCCAATGATGGTGTAAAAACCCTGGCTACACTAGACATGCAAGATTTTTGGTTGACTTATAAAATTAGCAGGTGATACTCTCCTGTACTGCTCACTGGTGTTGCATTAAATACAAAAAGGTCTTATTTTGAATGGTCTTCTATTAGTAGCGTGTGATGAACTGCCAACATGAAGAGGAACTAGTAGGGATGACCCAGAAGCAGCAGCAGCAAGGGTAGTGATGGAAGCCGCGGTGACAGGGTATCTGAAGAGTTAAGACAGTGGCTTGAGAAGTAATTACAGGAAGCAGAGCTAACAGCAAGAGAGCAAGAGCAGAGAGGACAATAAAAGAAAGCCAAGACTAAAGAAAGATACAAGACTACAGAGAACCAGAGAAAAGAGTCTATGAACCCTACTCACTAAATTCCCAAGAAACTCAAGTCCAAAAAGGTTTCAGGTGCTTCAGGCCCCAGGGTAGTAGCACAAGCAGAAATAATCTGTTGCTGCTTCCTCTTTACTGATATTCACTGCTACTGGTAGCTGAGCACAATAGGAACTACTAAATATCAGGACCACTGGTTGTTAAACTTGGAGCAATAAGCAACCAGCCTGGGACCCTAGGGCTGTAACTCTCTGGCTTCTAGAGTGCAGCTCTCAGGATTTAGAGGCACACACCTCTGGATCTGTCCATCTAGTCTGTGGGCTTGAGTCCTCAAAGGTCTGGGACTGTGAACTCTGGAAACGCCTCTCCTCATCTTCCCACCGTTACTATCTAGGTAGAGGAAAAAGGATTTCAGCCAGCGGGGTGATAACAATCTCAGCATGCAATCTGAAATTAGCACACTTTGGTGAGATCTGTGAAGAAAATGAGGAGGCTCAGGGTGTAACAGTCATGCAAGTCCTTACTGAGATCTTAAGAAAATTATTCCATTTCCTGTAATCTCAGGAAATCATAAATGAAAAAAATGAAATAGGAAATTAAGGATAATAGCAGTGAATCATATGCATTCAAATAATCAGAACTATGGACTTGCAAGAGGCTTAGCAGGTAAAGGCACTTGCCTCCAAGTTTAGTGACCTGTGTTTGATCCTCAGAACCAACACAGAGAAGGAGAGAACTAACTCACATGTGTGTACTAACAGAGCAAAATTTCCAGCAAGCTTGGGGGCATCATGAACATCTAAAATGCCCTGTCAATTGCTGTAGGTAGCTTGTCTACTCGACTCTCAGTATCCTACTAGATAAGGCTAAGATTGCTATAATCAAGAGGGCTTGATTTGACAAACCCATGTTATCCACAGGAATCTTACAAAAACAGAATCCAGTTTCTTCCTTATCTGTTTAATTAACAGAAGAGAATGGTTACTGTGAGTCTCTGATATTCTATCTTAAAATCAAACAGCTGAGAGATGCTGACATTTCACAACACCAATGGAAAACAAAATCCATAGCCATTCATTCCTTTCTAGAAAAAGAAGCATGGTTTCATGGGATCTCAGTTGGATTATCAATACCTTTGAATGCTGTGAAAATAAATGTAAGTTCAGAAAAAATGACAAAGTCTGCTGAGCTTCCCCTCTGTTTCCCACAGGAACTCTACACACACTTTTGTTCTCCTTTGCTTGTTCTTGTTGGATATCTTATTTAGGAAGAATTGCTGTACTTGAGCAGTGCTGGGATCAGGAGTGGACAATCCTTCCTTCTTTCTAGAGATAATTATGATTACATAAAACTTTATCTTTTTTTATTTAATGATGATCAACAATAACTTTTTAAACTGTGCTTCAAGATTCATGTATTTTAAGGCAGAGGCAGGAGGATCTCTGTGAATTCCAGACCAGCCTGATCTACAGAGTGAGTTCTAGGACAGCCAGGACTACTTCACAGAGAAACCATGTCTCGAAAAGCCAAAAAAAGATTCATGTATTTTATTCAGTATTTTCAGAATGCAGAAAGTGAATAGAATTCTATATATATACTGAGAACCATAAGTAATCCCCAAATAGCAACATATAAAAATTACATGACAAAAGCCAATGTTTATTACATGTTTTAAATTACTCATGTTGTTTTATGTGCTTTATTGCATGTCTGATTCATCATTTCAACATAGTTTGCTATAAAGTCCTATGAAACTTTATCATTAGAAAACAACTCTTTCTTGATATCATGACATTATTACCTCCCATCACCACTAATAGTGTATGGAAAATCCCCATCTTTCTACCTTCTTGCCAAAAAGCATAATGAGAAGATTAACATTTATGCCAATCAGTTAACAACAGGATGTATTAAACTGGCTTTAACATACATTTCTACAATACTACTAAGGTTAGCTTTACCTTTATTCTCTTGGAGTTTTCTGTTTAAACAGTGCCCAGCTACATGCTTTTCTTTTACACTCTCAGTTTGGTCTTAATTGTTAACATGTTTCCTTGCACAGTAGTTGTTAGGTTTTGAACTACACTGTAACTGTGTGATCACTGTGTATAATTGTGGGTTGTGTTTGCTTCTGCTACCTTTAAAATTTTACTTTTCCATAAAACAAAAGTTGCTAATTTAAGTATTATTTTCTCTTTTTCCAGAGCACTATAAAATTTACTCATTTAAGTTATATAAGTTAACACAATTTCTTTCATTCAATAAAATCACTGGTGAACTTTCTCTCATTTGAAGTGTCTACCTTTGGTATTTTGCATAAAGTAATCTTGCTTAAAGTGTAGAATCCTCAAGGTGGAAAAGTCACTTTAACTCTAGATTACTCAATAATTTCTAAGTATGAAAACCCAAGTGTGTTTAACAATTCATACTCTTGTAGATGTAACCAACCGTCTTATTAAATAAGAAGCACAGAACCAATGCAAAGAAGAAAGCCAAGAGGTCAGAGCTAAGAGCTAAAACCTTACCCTTCCTCCTGCGGTGTTCCTACCTCTCCGAAAGAGAGCTACTTCCTGTGTTAAAGTCTTTATAAAGACTTTCGGTTCTGCCTTCTCATTGGTTGTAAACCCAACCACATGACCGCCTCGTCACTGCCTGTCTGTATAGACCTCCAGGTCTTCTATGGTTGGTATTGAGATTAAAGGCATGTGTATCCAATGCTGGCTGTATCCTTGAACACACAGAGATCTACCTAGCTCTGCCTACTAAGTGCTGGGATTAAAGGCGTGTGCCACCACCGCCCGGCTTTCCTATGGCTTGTTAATAGCTCTGACCCCCGGGCAACTTTATTTATTAACATACAAATAACATTTTAGTACAAAATAAAATATCACCATATACTCTTGTTAAGAATTTACCTGTATTCCTTTTTTAAAACTTATTTTTATGTTAATTGTGTAAAATAATAACTTTCATTACTGCATGAATATAATGCATTTCCATCATGTTTATCTTCCCATGATTCTCTTTTGCCAACTTTTGCTGCTTCTGGTCTCATCTTCTTCCAAAATAGTCTCCTTATATTATGACTTTAAAAGTAACTCCAGGCCGGGTGGTGGTGGCGCACGCCTTTAATCCCAGCACTCGGGAGGCAGAGCCAGGCGGATCTCTGTGAGTTCGAGGCCAGCCTGGGCTACCAAGTGAGTTCCAGGAAGGGCGCAAGGCTACACAGAGAAACCCTGTCTCGAAAAACAAAAAAACAAAAAAACAACAACAACAAAAAAAGTAACTCCAGAGACCTCATATTAGAGAAAACATGTTTGACTTTATGAGCATGGATTATTTTGTTTCACATGATGATTTCCAATTCTCTCTCTTTTTCTTCAAACAAAATAATCTCATTTACATGTAAATATATGTGTTTGTATGTAAGCATAGTCACATATATAGCATTATATTTAATTATTCTGCATTTTCTTTAAGAATGCATCTATTTTGGGGCCTCTGGCTGATTCAATAACTTGGCTATTGTGAATAGTTCACAATGAACTTGTCATGCAGGTATTTCTGTGTTGTGCTGACTTAGAGTCCTTTGGGTCTGTACTAGGAGTGTATAGTGAATCATATTAGTTCTAGTTTTAGTTTGGTAAAAAGCCTCTACACTTTCACAGTAGCTGAACTAATTCACATTAGTACTAATAGCAGATAAGGATTCCCTTTCTGCATATCCTTGTTGTTATTTGTTTGTTTTCTGATGACACTCTCAATATCTAACCTTGTCTAGTCTCCTTTGAACTCAAAATTTATCTATCCCAAACTCCTGGGTGATGCAACTCAAAACAAAAAACATTGCAAATGCTTTTTTCTTTAATTTTCTGACAATGTTTTATATAGATAAACTGTTTTACTCTGGATAAAGTCTAGCGTATCAATTATCCCTTCTAATTACTTTGTCTTTCTGTCAGTATTTCAGAATTGTGGGATGAGACTGAAAATTAGACCAAGAATGTTGAACATCACGATAGATCTAAGAAAGGTATCCTGAGCCAGATATGATGTAGCATTTAGGACAAGGAAGAGGGATACAGCCTGACATAATCAACTACAGGGAATAGTATGAAACAGTGAATGGAAATTTCTCTGAACTAAGAATCAATTCCAAATAAAACAACAATAAACATCAACAAACCAAACTTAATCTTCTTGAAAAGAAAATGGAAAATGGAAATAATCCTTTAAACTTAGAGATTGGCCAATTTTTAAGTAAGACATTTATAAACTCTCAAAATAAGAATTAAAATTACCATGTAGTTAATAATTATCATTTGCCAAAAGACAAACAGGAAACATTGGGGGCATACAAACTAGGAGACAGAGTTAATATAATTCACAAATAGTAATACCATGAGTATATATTAAAGCAATTCTGAAATCAATTTCATTAAAGAATAACACAAAGTAAAAACACTGAACAAAACTATTAATATAATTTCACAAGAAATGAAAGATAATCAATAATGATATAAATATATTCAATATACTTAAAAGTCATAGAATTGAAACTATGTTTTATTACACAGTCTACACATTATACAAAATAATCATGTAATCCCCAACAAGAATATTGAGCAACATGAACACATGACCTAATCCTGGCAATATATTACATGTTGTCCATGCATAACTTATGCAAAAAAGTAATTCAGAAGTGCTTTGGCTAATAACAGCACTTGAAAACATGCCTTATGTATTCTCTACATTAAAAGTTACAGGAACCAATGCAAGTGTCCACTGGAAAAAAGGTGGTAATTCAGTTGGTCTGCATCATCACATCAGTTAAAGCAACATAGCAAAGCAGCCCCTTATACATCGTTTTTGTTGACTTTGGTCAGTATGGTGATCTGGAGGTGAATTAATGCACAAATTATGATCTGGATGGACTACATGTCATGAACACTGTGTTTCACAAAGTACTTTAGCCACTCACTACACTCAGATTTGCTATCTTTTTGGATTTTCAACCCAATTGCTCACATATACTGAAGGACTACTGTGTATTTACAAAATTTAATATTGTGCCATAGAAAAAATTAACAAATTATAGATTTGTTTTTAGATTCCTGTTTAATGTAGAAGAATCCCTCCAATTTCTTTAATGTGTAAAAAAAAGTCTTATGAAAGGACTTATATTGTGATCCTGCATATATAAAATTTGAAAACACATACAAGTGCATCCACATAGGCACATACAGAAAGATTCCTCATATACACATATACACATGCACATAAATATGAAGGTACACACATTAAAATTTATAAAAAAGTAAAACCGGGGCTGGAGAGATGGCTCAGCGGTTAAGAGCACTGGCTGCTCTTCCAGAGATCCTGAGTTCAATTCCCAGCACCCACATGGTGGCTCACAACCACCTACAGTGAGATCTAGTGCCCTCTTCTGGCATAAAGGTGTACATGCAGATAGAGCACTCATAAACATAAAATAAACAGATCTTTAAAAAAATTTAAAAAAAAAGTAAAACTGAAAACAGCAGAGAAGTGAATATCACTTAGGTTGAATGTTAACTTTGTGACACAAGAACATAAGGTCTTTGTATCAGAAACTGTTTTCTTGCTCAGGAATTCCTCTCCCACCCTATCTTTCCTTTCAGGAACTCTGAGATACACATGGAAGGAAGCATCCCATATCTGCCTGTTAAGTGGAAGCGCCTACCAGAATCAGGCCATTTTCCTTGCTTTGTTTGTTTGTTTGTTTGTTTCTTCTGTTTATAACTGTCTTGCCCTTAAGACCTAACAAAGCCTGAAAACTGCATCAGTTCCTTGCATGAAACCCCAGGGATTTCTAACACTGCCCTGACTATAGAAGCAAGCAAAATGCCAAGGGGTAGGGGAGGAATCTGCAGGTATCTTGAGAGGGCTCATCACTGGGGCACCTGCGGGTCTCAAGGCTTCTGGGCTGAGAAACAGAGTAAGAGGCATCCACCCTGTCTGAGAAGACAGAAAGTGCTGACTGACTCTTAACTGTTCCTCCAGAGCCAGCACCTACCTTCTGCAGATGTAGTACTCCAAGGCCAGACTGCTTGCCTGGCATTACTGAGCTTCTAAGGGGCACTCCACCCAGACATCAGGAATGATTGCTGTACTCCTCCCGTAACAGGATTAAAGGGTAAACAAGTTCCCTAGGGAAAAAGCAGACTAGAACAACAGAAAATGACAAGAAATTGATGCTTCCATCACATGTGTAGGTGATATCAAAATTTCCCTGGGGAGAAGAGTTGGAAAATAACTTGATTTAGTAATAATAACAGTAAGACAGTTATTGTAAACTGAATATCTAATTATATCCTTTTAATAAAATAGAAGCAACATTGTAAAGCAGAGCAGTGTATCAAAACAGAAATGTGTGAAATCACATGCATAAAGTTCATTTTATACATATTTATAAGTTCTTTGTATCTTTTCAGCCTTGAGATAGATGCTGTGGGGATACAACGATAAATCAGAAATGACCTCTGCCCTCAAAAGGATGAGATTCAAGGAGAGAAGCTAACACACATAGATATATCTACAACATAATTCAGAATCTTGGAGGAACTCAGACAGGAACAAAATTGTCAGAGCAGAGAGTGGAGATTGCACTCACCACTGTCTCAGTAAGAAATGGGTTCACGGCTTGCTAAGATGGTTGATTACATTTCTCCCCAACTGGCATGTACAGCATTGCTAAGTCGACTCATGTTTTTGTTTGCTTGTTTGTTTAAGCAAACAACATGAAGTTGAGAGAGAAAATTGATGACAGGATAGGGGGATAGGATGGGGGGGACACAGGGGGCAGGAGAGAGAGCACAGGTGAATTTGATCAAAACACAATGCATGCATTTATGGAATTCTCAAACAATACATTAAAACAAATAGAGCAATGGAGGTGTGTGTGGGAGGCTACATTCTTGAAAGATTAATCTAACTGCGGAACAACCTAAAAAGAAAGTAGGAAAATGAGTGTGAAGACCAAGGAAACAGAGACCAGAGTTCTGGGACTATGTAAAGTCCTATAGAGTAAATAACCACTGTAAACAGAAATGGAATTTCAGCTAAAAAAAAATTCTAAATGGTATGGGAGAACTTAAGGTGAAAAAAACGACACTTTAACCATCATTTAAATGCCAATCAAAACTGCACGGAGACCTACCTCCCCCGGTCAGAATGATAGTCATCAAGAACACAACAAACAGTATTTATTGGTGAACTTGGGGTTGCACAGGGGGAACCTAGTCACTATTAGTTGGAATGAAAATCAGTGCAGCCACCATGTAAATTCTACTGGAGATTCCTCATTCCATTTAAAATGAAACAGCCTTATGATCCTGGGTATTACATCTGAATAGATTTCCAAAAGAATAAAAGCATATTCATATTGTCATGGAGACACATGTAGGCATGTTTATCACTGTATTGGCCACAGTTCTCGAATCATTGAATCGACCTCAGAATCCCTCAGTTGATGGGCGGATAAAGAAAATGTGAAATATGCACGACAGAGTTTTACATAGACACAGGAGAATGAAGTCATATTGTCTGCAGGAAAATGGATTTGAGATTATTATATCATATCAGCCAGCCCCTCAAAGAGAAGAAATGTGTTTTCTTTGCATATGTGGGGTAAAGAGGAAAATAAAAAGATGTAAAAGTAAATAGTGGGTCGCTAGCAGTGTAGAAAGGGGAAGA